>NC_050069.1:34208440-34866773 GCF_009764565.3 Dermochelys coriacea | reverse complement strand
TAAGTGGGGAGTTACTGTAGTCTTGAAAAGGGCTGTAATATGGTACTGGACTTTCATCACTGTGAGGATCCTTGTAGCTGCATTAGTTATGCTACTGGACCTAATTCTCATTTGCACTCTGACAGTGTAAATGGGCCTAAGTGTAAATGAAAATCAGGCTCTGTTGTCTCTAACTAAGAGAGTTAGGAAGCTCATTATAAAGACACAATATGTTAACAAGAAGATGATGGACATTTAATGAGCTTTAGAGAAAGAATAGCTTCAGTCAGACTATACTGCAGGCATGAAAAAAGAGAATTAAGGCACACATTGACTGTGTTCTTAAGAGTCAAATGACTGATCTATAATCACTTCTTGATTCTGTATTCTGGAAGCAAAATGTAGTTGTATCACTTATGCTTACACAAAGAAAGAAGTGCAAAGAAAGAAGTGCAAATGCAATGAATCCATCAACCACTTAAGTCTTTTTCCAAATTCAATTTCAAAATACTGTCCATGATGAAAAAACAGAGAATGTCAATAAGAGGAGGAGACAGATATAGAGAGACATCTGTGTACAGCATCAAAAATTAACTTTGTTCTGCTGAGGTCTCACCAAGTAGGTATCATTAAAAGAGCATGTGCACAAACACAAAATCCCATTAAGATCAAGATTGATCTTATCAAAAAACTCTAAGCAGAACAGCTAGTTCCTTTTCTAATAAACTGATCTTAAACAATTAAATATGAATTGAAATCCTAAAATATATTTCCATAAACATTTGATAATGTAGCCGTTTCTCACTCTCTCTCTCTCTCTCTCAGAGAGAGAGAGAGAGAGAGAGTGTGTGTAAGGAAAATAAGAAAAGAAATGTGATTGAACTTTTTTTTTTTAGTTCCCCATAACCATATAGTGCACATTCTGTCATTTAATTCTGGAAATGAATTCCAGCATAACAGAGTAGATTATAGTCCATAGAACCTAATTTTCAGAGTTGCCTAGCAGGTGAAGTCAATAGAGACTTTTGGTGCTCTGGTTCTCTTTAAATCATGCCTCAGGCATCTAAAGTTATGTGTCCAAAAAACAAACACACCCAAAATTGAAGATCATTTTTGAAAACTCCAGTTTCATTCAATTCCCATACTGTTTTGCAGGAAGAGACTGTAAAAAGCTTTTAATCTTTAAATTAGTGTTACATTCAACCTCTTCCATTGTACTGTGCAGAGCATTACTCTGAATCAGTTCATATCTCTTGATTGGACTGCAGTAATATCTTATGCTTGATTGTACTGTATTATAATTTTATTTTCCTTCCATCATCACAGCCTAATTTTCTTTAACTTATGGCATTCCACTTTTTGAAATCCTTGCACTGATGCAAGAATAAATATTAGGCAGGTTTTCTTGCCAGAATTCCAGAGATTCCTATAAAAGATGAAAGGACCTCTTGGGTAAACCAGTATAAATCAGTGTAGTTTGACCTTGGATTAACACTGAATGTAAAAACTAAAAACAATACTTATGTAACTAACAACATGTACAACAGAGTAGACAGAGCCCATACAGGCCAGAGGAACTAACAACAAACTCAGATATCTTTACAATAATATCTGATAGGCTTGACTTGTCAGTTGGACCTCATTAGATTTGATAAGACAAAAGGAAACTTGAAGGCTTGTGGAATCTAAAACCCTTCAGAGAATGCTATAGTAATTAAATATTACAAAAATTGAGTCTAAGGTCTCAATTCTGATAGTCAGGAAGTCCCATCCTGTTGCAAGATTGGGGCCTAGGTGACAGAGCTAACAGACAAGTGGTAAGCCTACCACAGATACAAACTCTAGTGATTTTCTTCCCTAACTTCTTTTTTTAAATGTGCCCTTAGCTATCAAATTATTAAATATACTTTAAATTGGGGCACCCAATTCCATATGTGGGTGCTAAAATATGTATTTGAGCATCTAAGCAGTAATTTGAGTAATTGTGAAGTGGGTTTTCACATTTGAAAAGAAGCTCACAATGTTTATATCCTAAAAGCAAAAGGAGTTTGTACAAACTACTAAAATTAAATTTTCATATATAGAGAGAGTTTATATAGTAATTAACACTGATTTTTAATGAATACCAAATTATTGGGATTAGGTCTAGACTAGATTTTCATCTCAGAGACCTGGTTCAAATCCTAATTCACAAGAGAAAATAAGGCAGCTGTTTACATCTCAGTCTTTGCTCACATTTATCTGCAGCTCAGTAGTATTGGGAAATCTGGCAAGTATGGCATGAAAGAGGCTCATTTCTTGTATAGCAGGCATGTGTGTTGGCAGAATCCTGAGGAAGCTTGAATAGCATTTGCTGGCATTTTGCCTGGTATTAGCTGCTGCAATTAACACTTACTTTCACAAGCACCAAACTTGTCCACAAGTAATTATAGGTCACTACCACATGCTGTTGTGTAGTTTTATCCTTTTCTCCCTTAAATCCCAATCAGTTGTAATATTCTTTTCACCCTTAAAAATATTTCTTTTCCTATTAATTTTTCCTCTTTTACTTGGCCAAGATTAATTTCTCCTCCTCCCTCTCCCACCCCTTTGTAGACTGGATGCCAAAATGCACAGAGAGGTATAGTTCAGAATTTGATCTGAGGCTGGGAAGTAGCCCATGAGTTACTAAAGTTGGAAAAAATTGCAGTGGGACTAAGATGTGTCTATACTTTCAGCATTAGGAGACCACCAAATGTGGATTACTAAATAAATCATTAATACAGTGCCATAAATTTACCTGGAGCTTTACAGAGTGAGACCCTGTCCCTCAGGGTTTTATGATACGATGCTGAAAGTGATAGAGTTCTACTCACGTTAGCACTTACACCTTTGCTAACACCAGCTGCACGAATGTCACAGATCAGAAAGTAACTTTGAGAAATATCCAAGCCCTTACAGCCCCAGTTTAGCGGGTTATCATTTATATAAAAGTGCTGAACAGTCACATGAAAGTAACAGCAAAGTTTCCTCAGCAAAAAACAATCATTATTGTGTTTCTGGATGCTGAGAGTTATAAAGCAAGTTTAATCAGGGAGTGTTATTTTGTGAGGTTGTTCAGACTATTTCTAATAAGAAACCAACCTACGACTAAAAAAAATCTTTAAGAAATATTGCAGAAAATCAGTTTTTTAAACAGAAAATATTACTGTGGGCCACCATTGTGTCAGTTCTCATAACCTAGACAGGGTCAAACCCGGTCAGTATTCAGAATAAAAGAAAAGGAGGACTTGTGGCACCTTAGAGACTAACACATTTATTTGAGCATAAGCTTTCGTGAGCTACAGCTCACTTCATCGGATGCATGGATGAAGTGAGCTGTAGCTCACGAAAGCTTATGCTCAAATAAATGTGTTAGTCTCTAAGGTGCCACAAGTACTCCTTTTCTTTTTTGCGAATACAGACTAACACGGCTGCTACTCTGAAACCTGTTAGTATTCAGAATGGAGACATTCAAGAAAATCTAGCTGCCCTGCCATAGGATGTGGTATGGATAATGGCAATTTAAGAAGCAGCTGAGTCTGTGCTGTATTCAGCTGTGAACTTCCAGCCTGGCCCATTAGGTGCAGTGTCACTCCATTGCTGAGAGGGGATACAGGCTACTGGAAGTGGGACAAAGCCTCCTCCCCCCCCAACATGACAGAGGGGCTGTGAGGCCAAGTCTGAGCAGGCAGTGAGGCAGCCAGCACTCTTCTTCCTTGCCACTGGTACACACCATGCGTAACATGCATATGGCAGCGGGCACTACTGCCTGCATTGATCAGATTCCATGATCAGGACCTAAATCAGTACTGAATCAATGCCTGGATGAGATATTAGAGGACACTGAGCAGGTAGTGCTGGAACCATTTTTAATTATTAAGATCGCATGGTACTTTCTGCAGAAGACATATAAATCTTGCTGTCATGTCCAAAATTCAGTTTAGTTAGGAATTCAGTTTAGTTATTATGTCTTCCTAAAATTGCCTTTGTTGTTTCAATGGGAAAACTTTTTCCGCATTTTCCCTTCTAAATAGAAATATCGTTGCATGGTGTTTCTGGTGAATCACAAATATGGCATGCCACCTCAGAGGTGGCCACATTTCAGTAGGGAGTGAATTGATTCCTGTATAATCAGGTTTTAGAACAATTTGAGAGCCATCTGGATCAAAGTAGCTAAAATGTTATCAGTCATCAAAATACCTTGTATGCTTTATCAAAATGTTAATTAAATTCTAATAGTAGTTTGTGGTGAAATGTAGCAGTCGTTTAACAACACACAGCAACAATACATACAATATACAACTGGAATTGAAGAAACACATCCATTTGAAACTACAGGGGAAATGTAGGTAGACAGAATGTAACTGCACAGACAGATATATGACCAGAATAATGGTGAACATGCCAGCCCACATTATCCAAAAAGCTCCACAACCAGATACCATAGTTATGGGTGCACTTTCAATGCTTAGATAAAGATAGGTTAAATATATCAACCATATGTTGTTGATCCCATAGATGAGCAAAATATATCAATAGGGCAGCACCTTGATGCAGTTTTCTCACAAGATTCCACCTGTAATAAACTCAGTAGTAAGTATAGGATTTGGACAGATTAGATCTTGTAAGTTTCTCTGGCCCTGTAGCCCACAGACTGACTAACATCCTGTGGTACACACACACAGTGACTGTATTTCCTGATTTAGACTCATCAGTTCTAGAATGAACGGTCATTTACAAGTCATTAGGGGTATTTTTTTACTGACAATATGAAAAAAATTATTTCCTATTTCAAATATTATTGTCAGGGAAAAGCTTTATTTAAAATATGGTCTTGGACTGGCCCTCTCTCCTAAACTGGCTGGTGCTTAAAAAAATTTAAACATTGAGCTGTATGTATGATTTAGCAACCCAGCAATTTAAGGAACAATCCTGCAAGGTGCTGAGTGCACTCAACTACTATTGAGTTGAATGCCTCCTCTGCAAGATGCTGACAACCTCAACTCTATTTAGTGGTGTGGCCCCTTCAGTGAGCACCCAGTGGGAATTGAAGGAGCTCAGCACTTTGCAGGACTGGTTCCTTAGTCATTCTATTCCAGATCTAAGCAATATATCCAGCTGAACTCTTTTAATTTATTTTTAAAGCACCTTCAGGTTAGGCAATAAGGTGATAATCAAGCTCATATTTTAAATAAAGTATTTGCACTAAAAAGTAACCCAAAAACCTTGATTAGGAAAATATTTTTCTAAAGCCAGAACAAACCCAAACTGATTTGTAGTTCAAAGGGAATTGCGGGCTCTCAGCACCTGGCAGGATTGTGTCCTTAAAAAGATTTGTAGGGCTATGCCTATAGCACTGTACTGTTGTTTTTGTTTTCACATTAGTATGGGAAACCATTTACTTCTGTAAAATGTTTAGATTGTTTAAAAAATAGAGGGAATTGTTATTATTTCAATATGATCTTTGATTAAAACAATGCTTTTCATTTGCAGCTGCAGGTACCACATCATTGCACCGCATTATGATTAGAAAAAATAAAAACTGGCATAAACCTTAGCACAACTTAGTGGGCTCATAACAAGAGTAACTGGATTAAATTCTGTGGCCTAAGTAGGGCCCTACCAAATTCACAGTCCATTTTGGTCAATTTCACAGTCCTAGGATTTTAAAAATCATCAATTTCATGATTTCAGATATTTAAATCTGAAATTTCACGGTGTTGTAATTGTAGGGATCCTGACCCAAAAAGGAGTTGTGGGGGGAGGAGGTGTCACAAAGTTATTGTAGGGGGGGATTGCAGTGCTGCGACCCTTACTTCTGTGCTGCAGCTGGTGGCAGAGTTGCTGTCAGAGCTGGGTGGCCGGAGGGTGGCAGCTGCTGGCTGGGAGCCAAGCTCTGAAGGCAGAACTGCTGCCAGCAGCAGCACAGAAGTAAGGATGGCCTGGTATGTTATTGCCAACCTAACTTCTGCACTGCTCTCTTCAGAGCTGGACCCTTGGTCAGCAGCCACACTTTCTGGCCTCCCAGCTCTGAAGGCAGAAGTAAGAGTGGCATGGCATGGTATAGGTACCCTTACTTCCGCGCTGCTGCTAGTGGGGCACTGCCTTCAGAGCTGGGCACCCAGGCAACAGCCGCTGCTCTCCAGCCACCCATCTTTGAAGGTAGCACATAAGTAAGTCTGGCAATACTGTGACCCCCCCTGCAACTCCCTTTTGGGTCAGGACCTCTGGTTTGAGAAATGCTGGTCTCCCCCATAAAATCTGTGTAGAATAGGGTAGAAGCACACAAAAGACCAGAATTCACTGGGGGAGACCAGATTTCACGGTCCGTGATGTGTTTTTCATAGCTCTGAATTTGATAGGGCCCTAGGCATAGGAGATCAGACTAGATGATCTTATGGTCCCTCTGGCCTTAAAATCTATGAATCCTAAATCTTGAAACAAAGCAGAACTTGATTTTTAGGTTCAACATCCCCTTCCAGAAACCATCTACCTCTATGCTAAAGTCTTGGGCCATATTTTAACTGCGAATTTATGATAGGGTTGCTGATGTCTTCAAGCTTTGCAAGTTCCAGGGCTTCCATGGGACAGAAGTGAGGTCACTAGATTCTGGGATGCATAACTTGAGGATGCACCAGAGCACCACAGATGGAATAGAACAGTTATCAATGAGAGATAAAGAAAATGCTATACCCATTTATCCATATGCTCATGACAAAGGAGTAATAGGCTGACTGGGGAGCAAAGAGCATTGGGATGCCTAAATCCCAGTTTTAGGCACCACTGCTATCCACAATTCTCCCCCTTACCCCCCCCAACTTGGCTCCCTCCTAGCTCTGTACGAGCTTAAACTCATGTGATGCCGAAATTTCTGCTGAAAAAGTTCACTAGGTGCCTAAGTTCCTGTCTCTGGGCACATACACTGCTACCCCACTATAGGAATCCAGATGCCTATCTCACGCCTAAGCCCCAGAATGATCCACAAGCCAGGAGAAGATAGGCATTGCTCCACTGACCTTGTCTATGGGGCTTAATGTGATAGGCATGATCCGAGGCTGCCTACTGGATTGGCATCTTTTAAAATTGAGGTTACGAACTGGAGATGGTGCTTCACTTATAACTTTTATCTCAGTGGTTAGAGCACTCACCTGGAATATGGGAGACTCAGGTTCCATTTCCCCCTCTGCCTGATGAACAGAGGTCCCACCTCTTAAGAGTATGCCCTTACCACTGAACTATGGGATATTCTGATACGGATCTGTTTTAATCTCTCCTGGTGAAGCTCTTTCACTTTGGATAAATAAAGAATCCTTGGAACAGAGAGACTTGTTCCTGGATCTCCCACTTCCCAGGTGAGTACTCTAATCACCAGACTTGGGTCATTCTCTTGCACTTTCTCTCTGGCTGGCACAATGACTATTTAAATATTTATTCAAATTGGAACAGCTTTGACAGGAGAGACTGAGGGAGACATACATCAAAATTTTCCATAGCCCAGTGGTTAGGGCACTCTTCTGAGAGGTGGAAGACTTTACCGTAGTTCTTTCTGTGTGCTGCTGACACATCAGGCAGTCCAGTTCTTTCATTGATTACAGTCACTCATTAGTTGTGGTATTTCTTGCCAACACATTCAGTAACCTCTATTACTGACTTCTGCAATTTCCTTCTTGTCCTTCCTTGCTTTCTCTGTCCTCGCTTGGATACCCAGTTCAATACTTGCTTAGTATTTCTCCCATCTTCCATACAGTATGCATGTCCCACCTGCCCAAGCCTTTTTTTTTTGATATTTTATAACGTCCTGGTAATGGGGGCGGGTCTTTAGTTTTCAGCTCCCCCTTACAGTGAGGCAAGGAGAAAACCAATTCAGTTCTTCCACCCCCATGCTGTTGCACCCGACTGTGCTTTGTTAAATCCCTGTTGAGGATTGGGTCCTCTGTCTTATTCTTCAATAGTCTCTGTTCTTCTTTGAGGCAAAGGGGAAGTAAAAGTTCCAGGCCCACCAGGATTTTATTGGCTCTAATTCCCCTGGGCTTATGAGCTTTCTTGTCTGAGAGTCTCTGGCTGTGCAACCCCACCCATGCACTCCACTGAGTTCCAGTTTACAGCCCTTGTTGGGAAAAGCCAGAAATCAATCCTCCACAGTCCTTCACGGTTCCCTGAGCTACTTCCTACCTATGCAGTCTTCTTCAGTTTCTCACACTGCTTCTCCCTCTTCAGTGAGCTGATATACTTGGCAGTCTGCTGAAGGAATCCTATCACTACAATCCCTCAGTCTGTGTAACCAAATGCATCCCTGTATTCATACCCTACACACTATTGGAATAATCTTTGTACAAAATATACCTTGTAAGGTATCATTTGAAAACTAACAGGCTGGTCAATAATTTAATTGGTGTAATGTATGTAGCAACATTATATGCAAAATTATGAACATAAGCTGAAATCATGACTGAAGTGTGTTTACCAGACAAGTCTGGGAAGTGGGTAAACCCATTTCTCAAAGACAAAGGACAAGGTGATGGCCCTAGCGAGGTGTCATCATGTATCTAGTGACCATTCTTTAGCATGGAAGTAGAGGAAGGCAAGAGACAAACAGATCTGTATTTTAGCAAGCAGGTGAAAAGCAACAGAATAACATCTTTTCCCCACCAGCCTCCATACTCTCAACTCGAAAGAGTTTTATCTAGGGATCATGCTCAGGAAAATGCATTTCAAAAGGGTGACTGAACTATAAAAATGAGGGGCAAAACAGTTCAAGTTATCTCTCCCTGTCCATCTCTGACTTTTCACCAAAGAAGACAAAAGAAACAGCCTTTGAACCTTGGGAGCAGATCCTGACCTGAGAGTTTGATCAACAATGTACTGAAAACTGAAAACCTGTGATAAGAATTTCACCTTCTTTTTTTTTTCCACCAAATGTATCCGATGAAGTGAGCTGTAGCTCACGCAAGCTTATGCTCTAATAAATTTGTTAGTCTCTAAGGTGCCACAAGTACTCCTTTTCTTTTTACCTTCAATCAAGTCTACTTTATTCAGTTTAGTACTAGGAAGCATTTTATTTTTATTTTTCTTGTAACCTGTCTGACTTTAATGCCTTCATACTTGTAATCATTTCATATCAATTTGAAATTAAATAAATTTGTTTGACTCTTTAATCAAAACTAACCCAGTGTGGTGAACTGTGTGAGCAGCTCCATTTAAGATGGCAAGCTGTTGTACCTTTACCCCCTAGGGGAGCTACACACCTGATATATCTGGACTGTACAGGAGAGGGCTGGACAATCCTAAATACATGTTTTGGGGGGGAAATCTGTAACTGCGAGTGTGTTCCTGACAAAAGGAAGAAAGGAGAGCAGCACAATGCAGACCCTGGACTTCAGAAAAGCAGACTTTGACTCCCTCAGGGAACTGATAGGCAGGATCCCCTAGGAGGTTAATATGAGGGGGAAAGGTGTCAGGAGAGCTGCTGTATTTTAAAGAAGCCTTACTGAGGGCACAGGAACAAACTAACCCGATGTGCAGAAAGAATAGCAAATATGGCAGGGAACCGGCATGGCTTAACAGAGAAATCTTCGGTGAGCTTAAACACAAAAAGGAATCTTACAAGAAGTGGAAACTTGGACAGATGACTAGGGAGCAGTATAAAGATACTGCTCGAGCATGCAGGGGTGTAATCAGGAAGGCCAAAGCATATTTGGAGTTGCAGTTAGCAAGGGATGTGAAGGGTAACAAAAAGGGTTTCTATGGGTATGTTAGCAACAAGAAGGTGGTCAGGTAAAGTGTGGGACCCTTACTGAATGGGGGAGGAAACTGAGTGAAAGATGATGTGGAAAAAGCTGAAGTACTCAATGCTTTTTTTGCCTCGGTCTTCAGAGACAACGTCAGCTCCCAGCATGCTGCACGGGGCAGCACAGTATGGGGAGGAGGTGAGCAGCCCTCAGTGCTGAAAGAACAGGTTCAGGACTATTTAGAAAAGGTGGACATGCACAAGTCCATGGGGCTGGATGCAATGCATCCAAGGGTGCTGAGGGAGTTGGCTGATGTGATTGCAGAGCCACTGGCCATTATCTTTGAAAACTCGTGGCAATCAGGGGAGGTCGCGGACGACTGGAAAAAGGCAATCATAGTGCCCATCTTTAAAAAAAGGGAAGAAGGAGAATCTGGGGAATTAGACCAGTCAGCCTCACCTCAGTCCCTGGAAAAATTATGGAGCAGGTCTTCAAGCAATCCATTTTGAAGCACTTGGAGGAGAGGAAGGTGATCAGGAACAGTTAACATGAATTCACCAAGGGCAAGTCATGCCTGACCAACCTGATTGCCTTCTGTGATGAATTAATTGGCTCTGTGAATATGAGGAAAGCAGTTGACATGATATATCTTGATTTTAGCAAAGTTTTTGATATGATCTCCCACAGTATTCTTGCCAGCAAGATAAAAATGTATGGACTGGATGAATGGACTATAACATGGATAGAAAGCTGGCTAGATCGTCGGGCTCATCAGGTAGAGATCAATAGCTCAATGTCTAGTTGGAATCTGGTATCAAGCTGAGTGGCCAGGGGACTGTACTGGTGCCGGTTTTGTTCAACATCCTAATTAATGATCTGGATGATGGGATGAATTGCACCCTCAGAAAGTTTGCAGATGACACTAAGCTGTGAGGAGAGGTAGATACACTGGAGGGTAGGAATGGGTCCAGAGTGACCTAGACAAATTGGAGGATTGGGCCAAAAGAAATCTAATGATGTTCAGCAAGGACAAGTGCAACGTCCTGCACTTGGGATAGAAGCATCCCATGCACTGCTACCGGCTGGGGACTGACTGGATAAGCATCAGTTCTGCAGAAAAGGACCTGAGGATTACAGTGGACAAGAAGTTGGATATGAGTCAATAGTGTGCCCTTGTTGCCAAGAAGGCTAAGGGCCTATTGGGCTGCATTAGTAGGAGCATTACTGGCAGATCGAGAAAAGTGATTATTCCCCTCTACTCGACACTGGTGAAGCCACACCTGGAGTTTTGTGTTCAGTTTTGGGGGCCCCACTACAGAAAGGATGTGGAAAAATTGGAGAGAGTCCAGCGGAGGACAATGAAAATTATTAAGGGGCTGGGGCACATGCCTTATGAGGAGAGGCTGAGGGAACTGGGCTTATTTAGTTTGCAGAAGAGAAGAGTAAGGGGGGATTTGATAGCAGTTTTCAACTACCTGAAGGGCAGTTCCAAAGAGGATGGTACTAGGCTGTTCTCAGCAGTGGCAGATGACAGAAGAAGGAGCAATGGTCTCAAGTTGTAGTGGGGGAGGACTAGGTTGGATATTAGGAAAAGCTATTTCACTAGGAGGGTGGTGAAGCACTGGAATGAGTTACCTAGGGAGGTAACTCCTTAGAGGTTTTTAAGGCCCAGCTTGACAAAGCCCTAGCTGCGATGATTTAGTTGGGGTTGGTCCTGGTTTGAGCACCGAATTGGACTAGATGACCTCCTGAGGTCTCTTCCAACCCTAATCTTCTAAGATTCTATGTTGGGGTCACTCTGCATGGTGGAACCCATAGTGTGACTGGAGTGTGTAGGCAGGCTGCAGCTATACACAGACACTCAGAGTGTAACCTGCATGCTGTTAGGCTATTTGTGAGTGGCCCAGGGCATTGCAAGGCACCCAAGGTTGCAGGACAGGGATGACACAGCCCCTCATTGGTTTGGATTGCACCCCAAACTGTCATAGTCTGTTTGGTAGCCTCCCCATCTCCTCTCCTGCTGTTCTTTTATCCTCAACTGCTGTCAGCTCTGGCTGGGAATGCAGGCAGTTGCTTTATTTCAGCCTTTCGAAGCTGGGCCAGCATGGGGTATATAGGCCTTATGACAGTCCTGCTCGTCAGCTCCCTTACTCTCACATTTGTAATTTTGTCCTTCCATGAAATTTGTAGTATCTTCATCAGCTATCTGCGAAGGGCAGCCTCCAGGCTGTTTTGTTAGCCATTGTCATCAGCCAAGTCTCTGCTCTGTACAGTAGCATGCTCAATACAATCACATGGTATAATCTGACCTTTAGTTAGGTGTGGAGACCTCTTCTTGACCAGATGTTGTTCATCCTTCCAAACAGTGGTGTTTGCTTTTCCTAATCTCGGATTAATATCTTTATTGCCAACTTCAAATGTCACCACACTGCCCAGATGGCAGAACTCTTCTGCCTGTTCAATTTCCTTTCCATCCACATGCACCTTTGCATCTGTTGTCCAGTTTCCTACCTTCATAATTTTGGTGTTTTCTGCATTTACTTTCAATACAATTTTTGCTACTTCCTGTTCCACCTCTGATTTAAGGGCAATAATTCCATTCCATATTATAGTTAGCAATGTCACTGGCAAAGTCAGGATTGTGTAACTCATCTTCACTAACCTATTTTACACCTTTTATTGTCCGTTTCACCACCCAGTCTATTGCTAATGCAAGAAGGATTGGTGATAATACACATTCTTGTCTAATTCCAGCCACAGTATCAAACCACTCATCCAGGCCTGTATCCTTACTGCACATCTATTTTAATCACATAAACTGCTTGTGAGAGACAAGGCAGGGAGGTAATATTTTTTATTGGACCAACTTCTGGTGGTGAGAGAGACAAGTTTTGAGCTTACACAGAGCTCATCTTCAAGTCAGGGTAGACCTGAAGAAGAGTTCTGTGTAAGCTCGAAAGCTTGTCTCTCTAACCAATAGGAGTTGGTCCAATAAAAGATATTACCCACCCACTGTGTCTCTCTAATATCCTGGGACTGACCTGGGTACAACACTGCATAAACTGCTTGTGACAGACATGGCAATTTTCTGAAATAGTCTGGACAACCCTTAAGAATCTTAGGATTTCATTGTATTAAAAATACAAATGTTTATATATTATTGTAGGATTGTATGCAATGTTTCTAGGGTGGAGACATTACTAATGTAAATCCTGGGAAGTGTTATGAGCTTCAAAGGACTCTTAAGCACTAAGCCATATCAGAATGAACATTTGTGATAAACTAAATTGACTGGATTTCCTAGGAAATACTTGGGACGAGGAGAATGCGATTTTCTACCTCCAGACCCAACCTTTTGAAGCTAGGCCCTGAGGATAAACCCACTGTCTACAAATTACCTATTCCCAGATCAAAGAGCTAGCCTATACAAGGGAGTGACTCACAGGTTCATTGGGATTCTTGTTCTCAGAAAAAGGTAACCTTATTAGCAAGCACGTGGGCTCTTTTATTGTTTTAATGTTTTCTCTGGAATGCTTTCACTTTAAGAATAAATGTGTGTGCTTAGGAAAAGCTGTGTGGCACCTTATAACTGTGGGTAATTACGTCATTTATAGCCTCTGAGGAGAATGAAAAGCATGGCCTGTTTAAGCAGTCTGAATTGCTACGGAATTCAGTGTAGGCAGGGAACTGCGCAGCCAGGAAATTAGGAGCTGTGACGCTAAAAGTGGGTGCCCTTGCTGGATCATGAAGAGAAAATATGAGTGCAGGTGCCCTGAGCTGCCTATTATGTTAATCAGTTTTTCTGGTATCCCATAGCTTCTAGCAGTATTTCACAGGGTCTCTCTATGGACACTATCAAACTCTTTCTTAAAGTTGATTAAGATGGGGTTTTGCCAAGCAGTATCTTTTTCAATGATCTGTCAGGGTGAGTCTCCGCTCACAACATGATTCACTTGACATAACATATTGTGGGCCGCATATGTGGCCCACAATGGTAAATAGGTTGAGAACCACTGGTCTATGTGGTTGACAGTCAAATTGTTGATCTCTATGTGAGCTTGCAAATCCTTTTGTGCTGGAAGAGAAGCCGCCTACCTTTAGAGTGTTTGTGCCACAGAGATTCAAGAGCCATTTACCATTATCAGTTTGGGGGCCTTCCGCTGCTGTACCCATGACTCCTTCCAAAACAATAGAGTTGTTGCCGATTTGTTCATTGAAGTTGCCTACCATCTAACTTCATATGACAGTATTCAAGATACAGGTACATCATGTCCAATTTCAAAAGACAGTTTGTCAACACAGGTTAAGATGAAAAGTTACTGGAATAATGTTTTTTAAAAAGATTAAAAATATACAAGAATAAAAAATTATACAAATTGTTAAACAAAAAACCCAACTTGATGTCATAGTTAGGTATGTCATCCAGTACTGGTTGCATCTGCGTGTAGAGTGTATTGTTTTCACGGTCACCTGCTGCATTTGTTGGTGCATATACTTGGATTATCATACACTTGACATATCTTGTTTGCAGCCTGGCTGCTGTTAGTCTGTCATTCAGTGGCTCCTAAGACAACAGGATCTTCACTCTGATGTTATCCAGAATAATTCCAACAGCTCTTTCATGCATTCCTCGTCCTGAGTATAAGATTGTAGCACCATTAGACACCATCTTGCTTTACTGATGCCAAGTATACTTAAATGGGTATTTTTCATGTCTCTTGTAACCTATGCCAGCTTTCCCATACTATACAAAGTACGGACATTCCACGTGCCTACTGTTGTTATAGATTTGGTCATCAGGATTTGATGTCTCCATCTCAACTTCCTTTCAGCTCTCACTGGGATCTCTTATACTTGGATTTAGAGCTCCATTTGCATCTACAGTTCTGAAGTTTGGATTTAACTTAGGGGTGGGCAAACTTTTTGGCCCAAGGGCCACATCTGGATGGGGAAATTGCATGCAGGGCCATGAATGTAGGGCTGGAGCAGGTGCTTGGGGTGTGGGAGGGAATGCAGCCCCTCGCTGCTCCTGGAAGCGGCCGGCACCACGTCCCTGCAGCCCCTGGGTGAGGCGGAAGAGGGCTCTGTGCACTGCCCTTGCCTGCGGGTACCTCCCACAAAGCTCGCATTGGCCATGGTTCCCTGTTCCAGGCCAATAGGACCTGAGGGGACCAGTGGCTGCAGGCGAGGGCAGCGTGCGGAGCCCTCCCACAGAGGCTGCAGGGACGTGGTGCTGGCCGCTTCCAAGAGTGGCGCGGGGCCTGCGGTGCCATAGGGGTGGAAATCCCACGGGCCAGATCCAAAGCCCTGATGGGCCAGATCCAGCCCACGGGCCGTAGTTTCATAGAATCATAGAATATCAGGGTTGGAAGGGACCTCAGGAGGCCATCCTCCTGCTCAAAGCAGGACCAATCCCCAACTAAATCATCCCAGCCAGGGCTTTGTCAAGCCTCACCTTAAAAACTTCGAAGGAAGAAGATTCCACCACTCCCTAGGTAACACATTCCAGTGTTTCACCACCCACCTAGTGAAAAAGTTTTTCCTAATATCCAACCTACACCTCCCCCACTGCAACTTGAGACCATTACTCCTTGTTCTGTCATCTGCTACCTCTGAGAACAGACTAGATCCATCCTCTTTGGAACCCCCGTTTAGGTAGTTGAAAGCAGCTATCAAATCCCCCCTCATTCTTCCCTTCCGCAGACTAAACAATCCCAGTTCCCTCAGCCTCTCCTCATAAGTCATGTGTTCCAGTCCCCTAATCATTTTTTGTTGCCCTCCGCTGGACTCTTTCCAATTTTTCCACATCCTTCTTGTAGTGTGGGGCCCAAAACTGGACACAGTACTCCAGATGAGGCCTCACCAATGTTGAATAGAGGGGAATAGTCCCGTCCCTCGATCTGCTAGCAATGCCCCTACATATACATCCCAAAATGCCATTGGCCTTCTTGGAAACAACGGCACACTGTTGACTCATATCCAGCTTCTCGTCCACTGTAACCCCCAGGTCCTTTTCTGCAGAACTGCTGCCTAGTCATTCGGTCCCTAGTCTGTAGCGGTGCATGGGATTCTTCCGTCCTAAGTGCAGGATTCTGCACTTGTCCTTGTTGATGTCATCAGCTTTCTTTTGGCCCAATCCTCTAATTTGTTTACGGCCCTCTGTATCCTATCCTTACCCTCCAGCGTATCTACCTCTCCCAGCTTAGTGTCATCTGCAAACTTGCTGAGGGTGCAATCCACACCATCCTCCAGATCATTTATGAAGATATTGAACAAAACCGGCCCGAGGATGACCCTTGGGATACTCCACTTGATACCGGCTGCCAACTAGACATGGAGCCATTGATCACTACCCATTGAGCCTGACAATCTAGCCAACTTTCTATCCACTTTATAGTCCATTCATCCAGCCCATACTTTTTTAAAGATGGGCACTACATTAGCCTTTTTCCAGTCATCTGGGACTTCCCCCGATTGCTAGGAGTTTTCAAATATAATGGCCAATGGCTCTGCAATCACATCCGCCAACTCCTTTAGCACTCTTGGATGCAGCGCATCCGGCCCCATGGACTTGTGCTCGTCCAGCTTTTCTAAATAGTCCTGAACCACTTCTTTCTCCACAGGGGGCTGGTCACCTCCTCCCCATGCTGTGCTGCCCAGTGCAGTAATCTGGGAGCTGACCTTGTTCGTGAAGACAGAGGCAAAAAAAGCATTGAGTACATTAGCTTTTTCCACATCCTCTGTCACTAGGTTGTCTCCCTCATTCACTAAGGGGCCCATACTTTCCTTGACTTTCTTCTTGTTGCTAACATACCTGAAGAAACCATTCTTGTTACTCTTAACGTCTCTTGCTAGCTGCAACTCCAAGTGTGATTTGGCCTTCCTGATTTCACTCCTGAATGCCCGAGTAATATTTTTATACTCTTCCCTGGTCATTTGTCCAATCTTCCGCTTCTTTTAAGCTTCTTTCTTGTGTTTAAGATCAGCAAGGATTTCACTGTTAAGCCAAGCTGGTCGCCTGCCATATTTACTATTCTTTCTACACATCGGGATGGTTTGTCCCTGTAACCTCAATAAGGATTCTTTAAAATTCAGCCATCTCTCCTGGACTCCTTTTCCCCTCATGTTATTATCCCAGGGGATTCTGCCCATCCGTTCCCTGAGGGAGTCAAACCTTCAGTTTGCCCATCCCTGGTTTAAGTGAACGGTTTCTGTTGCAGTAGGGCTTTACCTGAGTGGGTTGCAACACCCCCAGCAGAACCCTCCTCTTTTATCCAGATTTGCGACCATCACTGTTGCTTACAGTTTCAGAAGTAGAAGACCTCTGTCCAAATCCTTTCTCCCTCTCAGTTAGCGGGGAGAATTGAAACTGGGTCTCCCACATCCTGGGAGTGTGCTAACAACTGGGCTAAAAATTATAAGGGGAATGCACCTTCTCCTCCTCTAGCATTTCTTGCTAAAAAATGGCTTTGGCACCTAAGCTGTTTGACTGCAGTAGGACAGGTTCCTGTTCTTGTATCGCTAACCACCTCCCTGCAGCCTGACTTAGATTGCAAATTCCATGAGAGGAGTAGGATTTAGGACACATCACTCTCATTGGTATCTCCCATTGACTAAGTTAGGTAGCTCCCAGCCTTTGGAATCCCATTCTTAGGCACCTATCTTTGCCCTTTCATTGTATAGAGAACCTTGGTGCCTAACTCTGACTTTGTGGATTCCATTGTTGTTCTGGTGATTTTATAAGCATTGCATTGCTGAGCTTTGTGGATCCAGGCCATATTAACCAAATCTTGGAAGGTTTTCACAGCATAAATTATAATATACAATGAGACACCAAAACCAAGAAAAAAGAACTACAAACTACAACAGTTGGTCCTATTTTTATAATTTAACTATAATGGTAAAACACCCCAGTACTCACCCAGGTCAAAGGACATACTATCAGGATCAGGGATTGTATTGGCTTCCCATAACAAAAGGGGGAACCTCGCCCCCTGGAAGCTAATGAATAACCCAGACCTTCTTTGCACATCAAAATGATCAACTTGCACAGAAATATTCCTAGCCCCGGAACTTTAAAAAACAGAAAACAAAGTTTATTGAAATGTGAGGACAGCAATAGCTCTATGTGAGATCAGAATGAAATAGAATAGAATATCAGGTTTGGAAGGGACCTCAGGAGATCATCTAGTCCAACCCTCTGCTCAAAGCAGGACCAATCCCCAATTTTTGCCCCAGATCCCTAAACGGCCCCCTCAAGGATTGAACTCACAACCCTGAGTTTAGCAGGCATAATAACTTGTGCATGTGACCTGGCTGCAAACCTTTGTTCTTAAAAAATACAAGAGCCTATTGTAATGATGGTGCATAAACACTATTGTTTATAGAAAAGCAGTACTTGTGGCACCTTAGAGACTAACAAATTTATTAGAGCATAAGCTTTCGTGAGCTACAGCTCACTTCATCGGATGCATTCCTTATGCTCTAATAAATTTGTTAGTCTCTAAGGTGCCACAAGTCCTCCTTTTCTTTTTGCGAATACAGACTAACACGGCTGCTACTCTGAAAACTATTGTTTATGACAGTTGCTGCAGCATTTGGGCTCAGCATTTCTGCAGAATACGGTCCAGAATGCAGTTAATAGGTGGCTGTTTTGTTTCATGGGAGAGGAGAGGAAGAGTTTGCAAAACTTCTCCTAAATGTACTCAGTCCCCCCTTCCTCTTTTACACCTCAAAGAGCACCCAAGAAACAACCTCCCACAAAAATGAGATAATCCATTGATTTTATGAAAGGGAAGTTGCCAATCCAACCATATGTTTTAATGCTGGATACACCCACTCCAGGACATCCATCCACAGCACGTTCACCCCTGCCAGAGCGGCAGGCATTGTGCCAGGCTTAGAATCATAGAATATCAGGGTTGGAAGGGACCTCGGGAGATCATCTAGTCCAACCCCCTGCTCAAAGCAGGACCAATCCCCAATTTTTGCCCCAAATGGCCCCCTCAGGGATTGAACTCACAACCCTGGGCTTAGCAAGCTAATGCTCAAACCACTGAGGCTCAACCTATGCATCCGATGAAGTGAGCTGTAGCTCGCGAAAGCTTATGCTCTAATAAATGTGTTAGTCTCTCAGGTGCCACAAGTCCCCCCTTTGCTATATGCCCCCTTGGGACGCAGACCCACGTCTCCGCAGCACACAGTATACTTGACACCCCCAAGCACACACTACACGTGACCCCGCCAACACATATCCCGAACACCCACACGCAATAACGCCCTAACCCGCCCAGGACACGTGACCCCCAGGAAACTACAGGACCGCCCCTCCCCCACAGCAACCGGGTTCCCAGACGCGCACCCCTCCCCTCGTGCAGGGGGCATGGCGCGCGGGCCGCTGTGGGCGGGGGACTCCCCCCGGAGCTGTCAAACTCAGGCCAGGCCAAGACGTGTCGGTGTGGGGTTGCGGCCCGCCGCTCTCACACGCCCCGCTAGGGGACGCGGCCCCTTTAAGAGCAGTCCGGGCCGGGGCGGGACTCGCTCGAAACTTTGTAGAAGTTGGGGACTCGAGCTCGGCGCGGCCAGAGTCCCCCCCCCCCCCCCCCCCGCCAGAGCCCCCCGAGCCCGCGGCCATGGATTACCTCACCACCTTCACCGGCAAGAGCGGCCGCCTGCTGCGCGGCACCGCCAACCGCCTGTGGGGGGCAGCGCCCGGGGCCCCCCGCCAGGTCCGCTTCCTCGACTCCCTGCAGGAGCGGGGCCTGGGCCCTGCGTCCGCACCAGGTGCCGGCACCGCGCGGGGGGGGCAGTAACGAGGGGGCGCTGTCCTAGGGGTATAGTCATGGGGGGGGCGCGCTGCCCGGGGGGGCGGTGCAGTAAAGAGGAGGGGGGGCTGCCCCGGAGGGGGGGCGTGGGGGCGGAGAGTGCAGTAAAGAGGAGGGGGGGGCTGCCCCGGAGGGGGGGCGTGGGGGCGGAGAGTGCAGTAAAGAGGAGGGGGGGGCTGCCCCGGAGGGGGGGCGTGGGGGCGGAGAGTGCAGTAAAGAGGAGGGGGGGGCTGCCCCGGAGGGGGGGCGTGGGGGCGGAGAGTGCAGTAAAGAGGAGGGGGGGGGCTGCCCCGGAGGGGGGGCGTGGGGGCGGAGAGTGCAGTAAAGAGGAGGGGGGGGCTGCCCCGGAGGGGGGGCGTGGGGGCGGAGAGTGCAGTAAAGAGGAGGGGGGGGCTGCCCCGGAGGGGGGGTGGGGGCGGAGAGTGCAGTAAAGAGGAGGGGGGGGCTGCCCCGGAGGGGGGGTGGGGGCGGAGAGTGCAGTAAAGAGGAGGGGGGGCTGCCCCGGAGGGGGGTGGGGGCGGAGAGTGCAGTAAAGAGGAGGGGGGGCTGCCCCGGAGGGGGGTGGGGGCGGAGAGTGCAGTAAAGAGGAGGGGGGGGCTGCCCCGGAGGGGGGGTGGGGGCGGAGAGTGCAGTAAAGAGGGGGGGGGCTGCCCCGGAGGGGGGTGGGGGCGGAGAGTGCAGTAAAGAGGAGGGGGGGGCTGCCCCGGAGGGGGGTGGGGGCGGAGAGTGCAGTAAAGAGGAGGGGGGGGCTGCCCCGGAGGGGGGTGGGGGCGGAGAGTGCAGTAAAGAGGAGGGGCGTCCTGTATGTGTGAAGAATATCAAATGTGCAGGAGGGGCTGTGTGGGGGGTATTGGGATGGGAGCATAGTGAGGAAAGTGGCATTAATATGTCCCAAGGGAGATAGGGGTATTGGCTGGGTAAGGGAAGAGGCCCTTCACCCTGGGTCAGGACAGATGGATTAGAGCAGAGAGTCAGTTTGTGGGCATCCTCTGCCCTCTCTGTGTGAGTTGGGGGTAAGACTCAGACTGCAGCACCCAGCTGGTCTGTGTACAGTAGATAGTAAATATATAAAAAGAAAGTAAATGCAGAGTTAAGGTTGTCTGGTGATAGTTTGTGCCTTTCCAGAATGCTGAGTTCAGCAAAACACAAACTTTTGGAAACCAGGAAATACAGAGGTAAGGTAAACACAGAGGCAGCCTTAACTCTGACCTCCCCACCCCGGGGAGCTGGCAATAGCCACTGGAAATTATGTGCATACACCAGCTGTTTTTGGGGTGCTATATTGAATGTGAGAGGACTAAATTGGAGCAGTTTGAGTTTTTGATTGCGATATGCAGAGATCTGGGGCTGAGTCTCTCCCATCCCTATGTGCATTCTCAAAAGAAAGGGGTGGATATGTATCTTGAGGTTCTGGTCTGCATCATTTCAGCAGAGAATTGTGTAGGTTGTAGCAGGGCACTGGGGGGGTCTTGGCATGGGATTGTCAATAATGAGATGGGATGTGAGACCAGTCTGTGGCTGTACTGTTGGGTAGGTGAAAGTATAGGTTTAGGTGTGTGAGTGTGAAGGGTTTGTAAAAGGTTATGAAGTGATGTTAAAGTTTACAAGTGTGGTATTCTGTTGGGGGAGTAGTGTTAGTGCTAGTAGTGTGTGCTCATTATGGTTAAAAGGCAGGGGGTGTGTGTGTGTGTGTGTGTGTGTGTGTGTTATGGGCATATAGGTGCATGGCTCAAAGAAGGTAGAGTAAAGCTTATGTGGGCATTTACCTTAGCCTGGCTTTCAGAAGGTTTTGTTTTAAACAAGGTGATTGATAATATGCTGATTAAATACTATCCACAATTAACATTACACAATAATCCTGTTCCTTTACATTTCAGGAGCATGATTTTTGAGGGTATGATATGCATATTTGCCTCAGTTGTTGGTATTAGAGAAACTTTTCAAGCCCTCTTGTTAAGAGGAAGGTATAAAGTCACAAAAGGCACCTCGTATTTTCTCCCTTGAGGCTTTTCAGGCAAGTAAAGCCAATGCTTTGTGGTCAACAATAACAAAGGCTGCTGATAAAGGTAACAAAACTAGCATGATTGTTTTTCTTGTCTATTTTCAGAATTAGATATCTATACAGCTTTCTTATGAAACTCATGCTCAAAGGCAGACTGATAGGGATTGAAGATGCTTATGAGATCAAGATATTTCTGGAGCTAGGGCTGCTACAGTATCACTTTCTTAACCTCCTCTCCTCCCAAAAGGAAAGCTTCAGATGAATAGGTTAATACCAGTTACTACCTAAAAATATCTCCTTTTGATAACAATCTATTGAAAGTCTGCTGACATTTTGCCCTTACAAAAGAATATTAACAATCCGTTCCAAGAATGGGCCCCAAACCTCTCCTATTCACCACTTGCAAAGAGAAGGATCTTACAACTGTGCCGCTGTAAGCTCTCTAATGTAGCTGCTCTAAGCCAATAGGAGAGAGAGCTCTCCTGTCGGCTTAACTACTCCAGCCCCTGTGAGCTCTCTTGCCGCTATATGCTGTCCACACCAGCACTAATGTCTGTGTAATTTATGTTGCTTAGGGGGATAATTTATTCCCACCCCTAAGCAACATAAGTTATAGTGTAGACATAGCCTTATTGTGCAAACCAGCAAACTCAACCAGCGAATCTTAAGTATTTTATAATTTTCTGCTCTGGCAGTGCCTCTGACGCTTCAGAGGAATCAGCCTGAATCATATTGACTGTTTTGTTTTTTTTCCCCCATTAAATTATGTGTCAGAGTAGAGATGCTTATACTGGAGAATGTTTGCTGTGTAACATAAGGCTAGAGTTAATGAAAGGTGGCTTGCGGAGGTAGGAGTTCTGCTGAGAGCAATGAGGGATGGATGGTTCTTATATGGGGAGGAGTTCTGCATGCTTCCTTGGCAGAACAGCATTCCCCAACCTGCTGCAGAGGTTGCTCTGTTCTTGTTTTCCAATGGAATCTTCTGAAGAAAAAGTCAGTGGATTGTAGGCAGAAACAGGTCCTCTTCTGGCAGATTTTAACTAACAGTCTTCGATTATGCCATATGGTTTCATTTAATAGTAACTACAGCAGTTAAGATTGAATTTCAGCTTCCATTCTATTTGGATACGGGCACTCAGTTGCAAAGTTTGGGTCTGCTATTGAAGCCTAAGGCTCAGTCCTTTTTTAAGTTTAGGCATTGCTATACTCAGTGTTGCAATGCCTAACTGATTGAGGAGTAAAAAGAAAAGGAGTACTTGTGGCACCTTAGAGACTAACAAATTTATTAGAGCATAAGCTTTCGTGAGCTACAGCTCACTTCATCGAATGCATCCGATGAAGTGAGCTGTAGCTCACGAAAGCTTATGCTCTAATAAATTTGTTAGTCTCTAAGGTGCCACAAGTACTCCTTTTCTTTTTGCGAATACAGACTAACACAGCTGCTACTCTGAAACCTGATTGAGGAGTGTGAATCTCATTTTTAAAAGGGATAGACTGTCAATGGGATTTTGTCTCCTAAATCACTTTTGAAAATGAGATTTATGTCCCTAAATCAGTTCGGCTTTACAATGCTGATGGTACCAATGTCTAAAGTTCTTATAAAATCTGGGTCCAACTGCTCCAAATTTCAGTTGTGTGCACATCCCGGGTTTTGGTTCAGGCCCATGTATAATCTGCCCTCCAGTCTCTCCAGTTCACTTTTAACTATCTCAGAATCCTTTAGGGCTTCCATTTCACATTTGGTCTCAGTCCAAATGTGGGGGGTGGTTATTTAAAATCATTTATGCATGTAAAATAATGTATGTTTTCTGGCTCAGGGAGGCAGGCAAATATTTTCAAGTTTTATACCTTTAAATTTAATCCTTTGGCTACCTCTGTCGTATTTGAGTCTGTGATAAAGGTGAGAAATAGATTTCCTTAGAAAATAATTTTGCTTCTGAACATATACCTGCATATTTATATGCTGAGTAGTCTATTGTATTTCTAAATGTGGAGAACAGAGTTAGGACACTGAATTCATTGCATGTCAGAAAGCACACTAGCTTAAACTGTTTGTCAGTAGTCAGCGCACTGAAATTCATGCAAAATATCTTATTAAGCTAACAAGTTTGACGATAAAAGTACTAGAGATAGTGACTGTGAGATGAAAACATGGCTTTGCCAGGGCTACTAATCTCTTTGACGTAGCTGGTTTATTACTGAATTTCCTTCTATGTTACAGAATGCAGTTGTTTTTTCATATATTATCACTTTGTTTCTTACTGTTTTTAAAAGCTATTGATGTTTCATGAAAACTCTGAGAAACATTCTAAATAAAAGCAAGTTTGCTTCTGCCTAGATTCTGGAAACTTCAGCTAGTGCAAAATGCAGACTTCAGTAAGCAAGCGTTTAATGCATGGATTGATGTAATGTAATCTGTAATGGCTTCTAATTAAGGCTGTCAAACAGAATAAAAAAATTAATTGCTTGGTTAATCGTGCTGTTAAACGATAATAGAATACTATTTATGTAAATATTTTTGGATGTTTTCCACATTTTTCAAATGTTTTGATTTCAATTACAACACAGAATAAAGTGTAAAATGCTCACTTTATTTTTGCACGCAAATATTTATAATAAATATAAAGTTTTTTCAATTCACTTAATCTCTTTCTCATGAAAGGTGAACTTACAAATGTAGAATTATGTACAAAAAATAACTACATTCAAAAATAAAACAATGTAAAACTTCAGAGCCTACAAGTCCTCTCAGTCCTACTTCTTGCTCACCCAATCTCTAAGAGAAAGAAATTTGTTTACATTTACCTGAAATAATGCTGCCTGCTTCTTATTCACATCACTTGAAAGTGAGAACAGACTTTGCAAGATATTTACATGCTAGATATGCTTAACATTCATATGCCTTTCATGCTTTGGCCACCATTCTAGTGGACATGCTTCCATGGTGATGACACTCGTTTTAAAAAAAAAAAATGCATTCATTAAATTTATGACCGAACTCCTTGGAGGAGAATTGTATGTCTCCTGCTCTGTGTTTTACATGCATTCTGCCATATATTTCACGTTAAGCAGTCTCGGATGATGACTCAGCATGTTGTTCGTTTTTTAAGAAATCTTTCACTGCAGATTTGACAAAATGTAAAGAAGAAACCAATGTGAAATTTCTAAAGATAGCTACAGCACTCAGCCCAAGATTTAAGAATCTGAAGTATCTTCCAAAATCTGATTGGGATGGGGTGTGACGCATGCTTTTAGAAGTTTTAAAGGAGCAGCACTCCAATGCGGAAACTATAGAATCCAAACCACCAAAAAAGAAAATCGGCCTTCTGCTGGTGGCATCTGATTTAGATGATGAAAATGAACATGCATTGGTGTGAACTGTTTTGGATCGTTATCAAGCAGAACACATCATCAGAATGGATGCGTGTCCTCTAGAATGGTGGTTGAAGCATGGAGGGACATACGAATCTTTAGCGCATCTGGCATGTAAATATCTTGCAATGCAGGATACAACAGTGACATGCGAAAGCCTGTTCTCACTTTCAGGTGACATTGTAAACAAGTGGGCAGCATTACCTCCTGCAAATTGTAACCAAACTTGTTTGTCTGAGTAATTAATTGGCTGAACAAGAAGTAAGACTGAGTGGACTTGTGGGCTCTGAAGTTTTACATTGTTTTGTTTTTGAGTGTAGTTATGTAACCAAAAAAAAAATAACTCTGCATTGAAGACATACCCTTAGGAATGATTATAGGAAAAGAGGCCTTCTGTCAGCTGAGATGCTGGTATTCAGACCGTAGTCTGAGCTTCTAGTCCAGCTTTCATTAAAGAAAAAGGAAAGTCAATCTGAAGATTGATGGGACCACAATAAAAATCCAAAACTAAACACATAAAACAGAGTGTTTAATGTTTCATGCAATGTAATGCTCTGGGACTGATATGGCTACCACAAGATCTCTCCAACCTTGTTCAATGTTTTGTCTTTCTCATTTAGTAAGGTCACTAGTATAAAAAAAGATTGGAAATAAGACTTGAGAAATTGATCAGATGTCACTAGCTGATAGTAAACAAGAGGTGAGGATGGGATCTCACTTGTGAAATGCAGGGGCAACATTTAGTGTTTTGTAGTCAACACTTTAAACTCTAGGTGGAAACTAATAGGTAGCTACTGCAAATCCTGGTATGCTGATGTCATTATTTACGTTGAGATATTGTGCTTAACAACCAAGCAACTGCATTCTGCATTAGCTTTCATTTCTGAATGGATTTAAGGTGTATTCCTTGTAGAATTAATTGCAATAGTCTATTAGCGTGGTCGTGAGAGGTACAGATCTGAGAAAAAGGGTTGCCACAGGGAAGACGAAGCTGTCTTGGGCTGGATGTGTGGGGCAGGGGATGGTGGTGTTTTTAAAAAAAAAAAAGTTAGATAACACAGTTAAAGCACACCTTGACACAGTTTAAAATCATGAGTTATAATTTGCAGGGAATAATGAAGTTATAAGGAGTGTTTCAAACAGATAACACAATTTTAAAAAGCAGCTTTTTGTTGTTGTCAAGATAGCCAAATAGCAGTGGTGACCAAGGCATTATCTAATACAAACTGGAAAAGACCAAGACATCAGATTTGAGAACTGAAGTTTCAGCTGGTGAGCATAAGCCTTTAATTCAAGGGGCCAGTATAATCTCGGACATTTCTCCGTTTTCTTCAGCCTATCATCACTTCCATTTAATCTTGGTTGAGTTTTAATCAGTCTGTCTTTTACTCACACTCTCTGGATCAGATAACAGGGAGACATAATTTTAAGTGTCATCAGTAGGCAGAAACATACCTCCTTACTAAACCCTTCTAATGGCTGTTATGATTACAACCCATGCAGTGTCTTTGGACCATTGCATTAATTTATGAATTAATTGTGTTCCCCTCCATGGGGCAGGGGTTACCACAGCCACTTCAAGAACTAAGACGTATGTGTATGCGCAAGGGGCGGGGTGGTTAAAGTACATTGCTGAGATTGTAAACCACTCCTTGGATGGTTTGTATAGGGTGGTTCAAACTGGGTTTTCCAGAGACAGAACTTGAAATAGATAAAATGAGTTTAAATGGACTTCCTTTTAGTTCAGCAAACTTAAGAGGCCCCACCCTTTGCTGAATGATTGACAAGACTTTGGCCTTCCAGGGCCCTGATTTCTGGTACATTTAGCATGCATGTTGGCTTGTTTTTTGTTTTGTCTGTGATGCTTTTATCCTCGTGTTCTAGGCAGGGAAAGAGAGAGAGAGACGGGTGGTAAATTTTAACTATTGGTGTATATTGATCATAGTCCACAGAGAGAAAGCAAAGCACAGGTGCTTGCTTGCTGTTAGGCACATTGGCTTGCTGGGCCTAGAACAATGATGATGGGGCTGTGTAGCCTTAAAATCCCTGTTCAGAATGGAGTGGGACACAGGTCCCTTCCCAGAGATAAGTGATGGCTGGAGACCTGACTGGGCACTCCTGGAGTGGACCACAGAGGGATGGATACAGCTGCAGTTACCTTGAAACTTACAGCTGTATATGCATGTTAAGCAGAAAAAAGGCAGTGACGGAGAGGAACCCGTATTAGAGAGCCATTGGGGACAGAAAACAAATTCTCCAAAAATACCTTCCAGAAACTTCTCTAATACAGACAAAATAATTAAGCCACTTCTGTCATCTGTTCCTACACCTGTCTACTCAGACAAGTCAGAGCAAATGCTTCTGATAGACATACCATCATGCATACCTGGTCGTTTTCCTTTGCCAGGAGATCAACAAGTGTTATCTCTGTGCTGTGACCAAATCAGAATCCGTATTGACCAGACTCAAAGTAGTATCCAGATACTCTGAGTTGCCTCCTTACAACTGTTTCCATAATGACACAGTTGACTGATAGTTCAATACGTGGGTGGATTGTAAGGATCAACAGCTGATTTCTTAAACTAAGAATTCACACTTGCTTCCTTCAAACCAGCTGGCTTTCTCCTCTCTCTTTTCAAGAAGGCATTGACTGTCTCTGCCAGCAAGGGACCAGAACTTCCCACAAATCTTCATCAGATGCTGGGTTGTGGAACAATTTCCTGCCAAGTTATCCACTTAGAGTATTCAATTCAGCGGTATGTCTCTAATCATGAGCATAAAGTTCAAGAAGTTCACAACAGCCAATGGAAACCACTTGTACGAAGTATCTGCATGTTAAGGGAAGGGATAGCTCAATGGTTTGAGCATTGGCCTGCTAAACCCAGGGTTATGAGTTCAATCCTTCAGGGGGCCATTTAGAAATCTGGGGCAAAAATTGGGGATTGGTCCTGCTTTGAGCAGGGGGTTGGACTAGATGATCTCCTGAGGTCCCTGCCAACCCTGATATTCTATGATTCTATCAGGGAACTTGTTTTATCTGTCTTAAATTGCAAGTTTATCTAGGTTCAACTTAGGTTACATGGATGAGAGCTGAATGACTATGAAGTGGTCTTGTTGGTACACTTATTTAGAGCTTTTCTATAATACCCTCCGAGTTTCAACAGCTAAGCTTTTTGTTAGAATAGTGGTAGACAGTGTGTCCAGGGAGGTGTATGGTCTTCCAATGTTTCTAGTACAGCTAACCACAATATTGGCAGTGCAGTAGAAAATTTCAAATGTGAAATCAGAAAAGCACAGTTGCATTAACCACCTATGCTATACAGTTGCACAAGTTAATAGCCTCCTGTTACTGTTCCTGCCTTAATATAAAGTAGAAATTATAGTAGTATGCTGGGGGGAAGAGGAAATGAGGGAGGGATAAGCCATTGTAAGGAAAGCAAAGTCAGTTTTTTCTCTCCAACCCCCAATAAATAGTACATCTTTAAGCAATGAGTTTAATTAACAGGTATAAGCCAGAAACATTAGGGCAAAGTCCGATTCTAGTTGTTAGGTTACGATACTGTTCATATCTGCAAGTCAGAGTTCTAACATGAGTTTTGAGTGGCATGTTCTGATGAGCAATCCAGCAAAAGTTCAGTACTTAAATGATTATTCCAATGTACGGCAAACAAGTCAAGACAAGATAACTTTCCCCCGCTCCCAAGTCCCCAACTTTCAATGCAGTCCTAGTCAGCCTTGTGTTACTCTGGGGATACTGCTGCTACTGTGATAACTGTACTGGCTTTTCTGTGTTAGTATTGCATGAAACAAAAGGGAGTGAGGAGACACGTATATGATGTTTCAGACAGAGCCACAGGTGGTGGTGAAAAGTGGAGGGCAGAATGTAAAGGGGGGGGGGGAAATGTAATACAAGAGTTACAAACACCTCAGAAATGGAAGTTGTTTGTAACTCGAAATGTTCTTAACTCTGAATAAAACATTATGGTTTTTTCAAAAGTTTGCAACTGAAGATTGACTTAACACAGCTTTGAAACTTTACTATGAAGAAGAAATGTGCAGCTTTTAACCATCTTAATTTAAATGAAACAAGCCCAGAAACAGTTTCCTTACCTCGTCAAATCTTTTTTTTTTTTAACTTTCCCTTTATTTTTTTGGTAGTTTGTTAGAGTATTTGCTTTTTTTTTTTTTTTTTTTTGCTTTTTTTTGGGGGAGGGTCTCTCCTGATTGCGTACTTTTGGGTCCAAATGAGGTGTGTGTTTGACCAGACAGTTCGTAACTCTGGTGCTCATAACTCTGAGGTTCTACTGTATTGGAAATGTACAGTATATATTCTTTGTGTCTGGGAAAGTGAATGTATACAGTCCTTAAAAGTTAATGGATAGAACTGTTTGAGAAAGTAAGTACTAAAACACTTGGTAAAGTGTGATGATGGTCTGCATTTCAAATATATGTTTAAGAGAAGGTTAATCTAAAGTCTAAAAGAGTAGAAATGCATATTTAGGTTATTCCAAACGTTAACTCGTATCCTGCATGCTGTCCATATGAAGTAAATTCATGTCTAATTATGGTAGTATCACATGGACTTAAACTTGTAACAGATGTGGGTGTGTTTTCAAGTAATTGTTCATGAAATGTTAATATGCTATATGTAGTGTTCACTGTTTTCTGCTGTCTGTGTAGAATATCTACAGTCTTGGTCTGTTGTTCATTATTATTACATTGAGTCTGCACCCAGTATCTGTAGAATAGATTGAGTTAAGATGTAGGATTTACATGTGGTGATGCTGAGAATAAGCTAACTACAATTAACTTTTTAAAACATTAGAAACTTTGTGGGTAGGGGAATTATGTGCTCATGAACTTTTTTTTTTTTGGTGACATAATCAATGGCTTTTATACACTGAATATGTATAGAAAATGAGGAATGTAAATACTATGGGTTTCTTAACTACACTATGATTCAAATGGGTGTGGGATAAGGTTTTTATGTGTAAGGTAAATGGGGTTATTTTGTCAGGACAGTGAAACTTGGGCTATGTCTACACTACAAACTTTACGCTGGCAGAGCTGTAATGTGGCAACTGTACCACTGTACGGTCTCCCGTATAGCCTCTATGCTGGTGGCAGAGAGCTCTCCCACTGGCATAATTAAACCACCCCCAATGAGTGGAGGTAGCCAGGTTGACAGGAGAACGTCTCCTGCCAACATAGCACTGTCCATACTGGCGTTTTTGTTATGTCAGTCAGGGTGTAGGTTTTTTTACACACCTGATTGACAAAAGTTTTACTGACAAAAGTGCTACTCAGACATAGCCTTGGTGTCTGGATGTGTGGTTGGCATGTTCACCAGACACAGTTGTGTATACATTAGAATGTTGCAGTAGGCCAGTAGGGTATGAGAGGCTATGGGGCTCCCTGTCAGTCCTGAAGATAATTGATGATCGATTTATAAGATTGTCACTGACTTGGGCAATAACCATGAGAGGCAATAACCATGGGGAGTTAAGCTTGTTAACTATGTGTTTTGATACTGTCTTTACAATAATTTAGTGTACACTTAACTTTAAGATTACCTCACTTTCTGCTTTTTTGCAAAGGGTTTTTCCAAAGTTATGGACAGTAACTTACAACCCTGTCTGAAGCATAATCAAGTTTTATGTGCATACTCTTTAGCTTTTTTCCTATATATTTTGTAAGACTTGATCACTAAACAACTCAATGTATGTGCTCTAGTTTAGAAATACCAGCTAGATATTGATCTAAATTTTGTAAAGCTCATATTCAGACGATTAAAACCTAAATATACTCTGCCAGTTTTTGTATGTAGTCTTTCTTGAACTCTGTCAAAGATGGGAATTAAAGTTGTTAGACTCTGAAGTGTCTAAAGCAGTGGTCACCAACCCGTAGATCACGATCGACTGGTCAATCCTGGAGACTCTGCAAGTAGATCATGATCTCCAGCTGCTAAAATGTCTGGTGGTGCAGTAGGGCTGCCGCTAAGGCAGACTCCCTGCCTGTCCTGGACCCACACCCCTTCCAGCATGCCCCCATGACTCTAGCATGTGTGTCTCTCCACATGCTGCTCCTGCCTGCAAGCACCGCCCCGAGCTCCCATTGACTGGGAATGGGGAACTGCAGCCAATGGGAGCTGCAGTGGTGGAGCCTGCAGAGAGGGGCAGCATGCGGAACCATGTGTCCACTCCCTTCCCCCCCCGGGGCTGCAGGGGTGCATTGGCCCCTTCTGGGAGCAGCATGGGGCTGGGGCAGGCAGGGAGCCTGCCCTAGGCCCACTGCGGCGCGCAGGAGCTGCCCAACGTAAATGCTGCCAGGCAGGAGCCCGTGCCCTGACTCCCAGTATTGAGCCTGCCTTCCATAGCCAGCACCCCAAGCTCCCTCCTACACCCCAACACTGTACCCCAGCCTGGAGCTCCCTCCTGCCCCCGAGCTCCCTCCCAAAGCTTGCACTCCTCCTGCACTCCAACCCCTTGCCCCAGACTCAGCCTAGAGCCCTCGCCCACACCCCCTCCTGATCCCCAGCCACCTGCCCCAGCCCAGTGAAAGTGAGTGAGGGTGCGGGGGAGCAAGGGGTGAGGTACATCTTGGGTTGCACTTAAATTCAAAAAGTGATCTTGTGAGTGTAAAAAAAAAAAAAAAAAAAAAAAAAATTGGAGACCACTGGTCTAAAGGTATAAAAATGACCTTTAATTCTAAAACAGTCACAAAACCATGATAGCCCTTTTGAAAATCAGACTATTTAATTAGGTGCTCATATATGACTAAAAGCCTAACCTTACACTTCTTTTTGAAAGGCTAACTGTCCAGAGAAGTGGCTGTCAAACAGTGGTCTGGACCACAGCTGGTTTCCAGAGAATTTGGCTGGTCTGGTGGTACTGTCTCATTGCTCCCAGATGTCAGACCATGAAAAAACAACTGAAAATGTAACATATTTGTACTAACTACAGCAATGTACATGATTGCAAATAGAGGGGAGATAATCTGAGACAATCCCTCCATTGAGTAGAGGTCCATGCTGTCAGAAAAAATATTGTTCTAGAGTTCATAATGCTGGTTAAAATGATTCTAAATTTAATATTTGTTTTTTTGTAATAGATTACACACATCTAATTGCTGCTGAGTGGAACTAATCTAGTAAAGATGTAACTCTCTTTGCTTCCTCTGTTTTATCAATAGGCAAATGACAGCAAGTTGCTTCATGTGAAGTAGTGGCTTACTAGAATATTTTTTGAAAAGACTTCGGCGTGTTTTTTTCTTTAGATTAACTTTAAAGGTAATAAAAATTAATTATGGCCTAGACCAGTGGTTCTCAGCTAGGGGTATGCGTATCCCTGGGGGTATACATAGGTCTTCCAGGGGTATATCAACTCATCTAGATATTTGCCTAGTTCTAAAACAGGCTACATAAAAAGCCCTAGTGATGTCAGTACAAAGTAAAAATTCATAGAGCCAATGAATTGTTTATACTGCACTGTATGCTAGACACTGTCATGTAATTATAATTTTTATATTCTAATTTATTTATTTTATAATTATATGATAAAAATGAGAGCAATTTTTCAGTAATAGTGTGGTGTGATGCTTTTGTATTTTTATGTCTGACTTCTTAAGTATGTAGTTATTAAGAGAAGTGAAACTTGGAGTACACAAGACAAATCAGACTCCTGAAAGGGGTACAGTAGTCTGGAAAGGTTGAGAGCTACTGGCTTAGACAAACATTAAACAAGGGATCAGAGTAGCAGCCGTGTTAGTCTGTATTCTCAAAAAGAAAAGGAGTACTTGTGGCACCTTAGAGACTAACAAATTTATTAGAGCATAAGCTTTCGTGAGCTACAGCTCACTTCATCGGATGCATTTGGTGGAAAAAACAGAGTAGAGATTTATATACACACACACAGAGAACATGAAACAATGGGTTTATCATACACACTGTAAGGAGAGTGATCACTTAAGATAAGCCATCACCAACAGCAGGGGGGGGAAGGAGGAAAACCTTTCATGGTGACAAGCAGGTAGGCTAATTCCAGCAGTTAACAAGAATATCAGAGGAACAGTGGGGGGTGGGGTGGGAGGGAGAAATACCATGGGGAAATAGTTTTACTTTGTGTAATGACTCATCCATTCCCAGTCTCTATTCAAGCCTAAGTTAATTGTATCCAGTTTGCAAATTAATTCCAATTCAGCAGTCTCTCGTTGGAGTCTGTTTTTGAAGCTTTTTTGTTGAAGTATAGCCACTCTTAGGTCTGTGATCGAGTGACCAGAGAGATTGAAGTGTTCTCCAACTGGTTTTTGAATGTTATAATTCTTGACGTCTGATTTGTGTCCATTCATTCTTTTACGTAGAGACTGTCCAGTTTGGCCAATGTACATGGCAGAGGGGCATTGCTGGCACATGATGGCATATATCACATTGGTAGATGCGCAGGTGAAGGAGCCTCTGATAGTGTGGCTGATGTGATTAGGCCCTATGATGGTATCCCCTGAATAGATATGTGGACAGAGTTGGCAACGGGCTTTGTTGCAAGGATAGGTTCCTGGGTTAGTGGTTCTGTTGTGTGGTGTGTGGTTGCTGGTGAGTATTTGCTTCAGATTGGGGGGCTGTCTGTAAGCAAGGACTGGTCTGTCTCCCAAGATCTGAGAGAGCGATGGCTCGTCCTTCAGGATAGGTTGTAGATCCTTGATGATGCGTTGGAGGGGTTTTAGTTGGGGGCTGAAGGTGATGGCTAGTGGCGTTCTGTTGTTTTCTTTGTTGGGCCTGTCCTGTAGTAGGTGACTTCTGGGTAAACAAGGGAGACTCCTCATTGCTGTTTTTGTGACCATTCAGATATGTCAAACCAGGGACAGGCAACCTTTGGTATACGGTTTGTCCAGATGCTGCAGGTAAACAAACTGTCCTGGCCCGCCAGGGGATTTCCCTGACCGGCCGCATGCCAAAGGTAGCCAATCCCTGTTAAACTAACTTATTTTTACCAAGGGGAGCTTCATATTCTCTCTCCTTCTTTTAGTCTCATCCTTTTTAGTCTTTAATTGATACTTGTGTTTTACCCAGGAAAAATTATTTAAAATTAACTTTTCCAGTCCATTTGTAGAACTTCACAATAAACTAAAAACCATATTAATACATGAATGGTGAGAAAGTAAGGCCCAATATTGTGTTTAGGGTTGAACTAGAGAAATTGTTCAGCACTTAGAACGGTGAAGAATAAATGCATTAATGTGAGTGAAGAAATCTTTGATTCCAGTGGAATTAGACCAATATATATGTTCCCAGAGGTGGAAGACCCAACCAATGCTATATGATGACAGTATTTATATTTAAAAAGAAAAAAAGGAAAGGTGTCCAAGAGAGGTTTAGTTTTCTGACTGTTTGGTGCGGAGGAAATTGAGGGATGGTAAAAACAGAGCTACTCTTGAATTCATTCTAGGAAAGAGGTAGGAAGCTCATTTTTTTGCTTTAAGTAAACAAAGTATAAAACTTTACATTCCTCCATCTGCATCCAAGTGACAAACTATATTTGTTATAGTCACACTAACAGAGGTTCAAAATATGAAAACTAGACAAATTGGTAAAGGAGGGAGAAAATAACAAATGTCTTGAAGTGAAAAAAATAGAATATATTAATCTTCCCTACTACCATTTTTTCCCCCAAAATTAAGTTCAGAGAGGAAGTTAACGCTTTGTGGGAGTGGCCAATTTAAGGGAAGTTGAGAACTAGTACCTTAGCTTAATAAAGTATTGTGTGGGGGAAAACTTCCATGCTTATCCATGGCATTTTATTCATTGCTAAACTTGTATGTTATTGTGAGTAGTGTAGGTATAGTGTCCTAGAATTACTGTACTTACCATTGTACTATACAGTCAGTCGATCTTGTATCCCTAGTTTCTGCTTTTCCATCTCCTCTACAATGGCAACCTTCCTCACTTTTAACACTTATATTTTTATATCTGAAACAGCTCTTTATAATAAAAATCTAGTCTCAAAACTGACATCTTGTGATGACAGTGTAGTTGTAGGTATGTTGGTCCCAGGATATTAGAGAGACAAGGTGGGTGAGGTAATATCTTTTATTGAACCAACATCTGTTAGCGAGAGAGACAAGCTTTCAAGACATAGAGAGCTCTTCTTCTGGTCTGGGAAAGGTAGTTTCAGCATCACCGCAAAATGCAAGGTGAAATAGATTGTTTAGTTAGAACATATGGTAAGAGACCATTCAAAGTAGAGTGGCCCATTTAACATTTCTACAGCCATAGGACAAAAAGAGGGGGTTAGTGGGTTACAGATTGTTGTAATAAGCTATAAATCAGTGTCTCAGTTCCAGCCATAATTTTTAGTTTCTAGCAGAGTTATGAATTTAAGCTTCCAAGTTCATCTTTTGAAAGTGTTGTGCAGGTTTATTTTGGGGCTGAGGACTGAAAGGTCAGATATGGAGTGCTTGTTTTTTGGTGAATTGGTGGTGGTGGCTTTTATCGTTTTACTGTATGAGTTCATTCGAGAACATAGTGATTGTCTGGTTTCACCCACAAAGTTGCTGGGGCATTTAGTGCACTGGATGAGGTATACCACATGTGATAGGCATGCGTAGGATCCATGGAGCTTGAACGGTGTGTTGATCATTGTAATAGTGGAGATATGTCTGCAGGTTTTGCATCTGTTGTTCTGGCAGGGTCTGCTGCTGCTTTGAGGTGGTGTTTCCTGGTTTGTGAGAAGCTTGCTTCTGATGATGAGGTTGTGGGGTTATTTGAAGGCCAGAAGAGGAGTGTTCACGTACAATTTTAGCCACAGTGTGGCTGAAGCATATAACTTAGCTTTGCAGGATACCCTTGGTGTGGGGCCCAAGCAGTTGCCCTGCTGGTCACCCCCTAAAGCTGGCCCTGAGTATTATTCATAATTTATTTAATGAATATTTAAGGTCCCCCCTTTTTTTTTTTTTAAGTTTTCGTAGAGGGGAGAGTCACTTCTATTTTTTTTTTTTTTTTACTTTTAAATAAAGTCCAATGGGGGTTGCCAGCATGAAAAAGGTAGAGCAACGCTGCTTCAAAGGAAGCATGAGTTCATCAGAAAGTTGTCACTGGATAATGTGTCCAAATATCAACCAGTTTCTAATCTTCTATTTGGCTAGGATTATCAAAGAGTTTGTAGTAAGGCAACTTTCATAATATCTGAATGCCTCCAGTTTCCTTGACCTTCATGGGTGGTGGGTAGCATAGACTGGAAGGCTGTACCTCCCCAATCAGCCTGTGTCCCCACCCACGCTGCACTCCGAAGCCACCTCTTGCTTGCTTCCAGATCTCTTCCCGCTGTTCTTTGGCCAAGAGGTTGGGGCACGCAGGCTGGGAAGGGTGTGCACAAGGCCTGGGGTTGATGGCACTGGGGCTGAGCCCATGCCATGCCACCCGTCCATCCGACCAGCACTGGGACCGTGGCCCCTACCCAGTGCTCTGGGGCTGGGGGCACTCCGGGGTTGCGGGTGCTCTAGCCACACTTCCTGCATGGCGCTGGGGCCGGGAGCATTCCAGCCGTGCCGCCTGCCCGGCAATCTGGGGCTGGGGACCTGTGGGAGAGCAGAAGGGGAGGGGGCCTTGGATAGAAGGGTAGGGGCCGGGGCTTGCCTTCCCCAACAGCACATTTGCCCGTTGTCCATGTTGACCTTTTGTCAGCTAGGGATTACAAACTGGGTGTATCCTAAAGGATACGCTTGTGTGGTTGATATTCTGTTGGATGAAAAGTCAGGTATCCAATTCAGGTGTGTGTTATATCACTTTCCTGTGATACCATGGACCAGGAAGTGATGATGGAATGTTTGCAGGCCCTTGTTTAATTTCATCTCTGCATAGTAAAACTTGTAACTGTCTTCAAAAAGTCATGCTACCATTTTGAGATTTATTAATGATTTATTTAAAACCCCACAACGTTAAGCTTTGTTTGCTTTTGATTAAAGCAAGGAAGTACTACAATAAAACTGCAATATTGTGGTTGGTGCAATTTCTGGAAAATTTAACTACTGTTTTATTCACCTTCTTTCTAGGGTTAATAATCCCAATCTTTCCAATTTCATATGAGTTTTTCTGTGCCAGTGATCATTTTCAAAAGCCTTCTCTCAACCACTTCGAATTCTGCAATCATTTTCTTGAGGTGAGGGAAACGGTATTACACACAGGTTTCAAAATAGCAGCCGTGTTAGTCTGTATCCCCAAAAAGAAAAGTAGTACTTGTGGCACCTTAGAGACTAACACAAATTTATTTGAGCATAAGCTTTCGTGAGCTACAGCCCTCTTCATTGGATGCATGCAGTGGAAAATACAGTAGGGAGATTTTATATACACGAAACAATGGGTGTTACCAAACACACTGTAACGAGAGTGATCAGGTAAGGTGAGCTATTCCCCAACAGGAGGGGAGGGGGGAAAGCCTTTTCTAGTGATGATCAAGGTGGGCCGTTTCCAGCAGTTGACAAGAACGTCTGAGGAACAGTGGGGGGGGGGGAAATAAACATGGGGAAATAGTTTTATTTTGTGTAATGACACATCCACTCCCAGTCTTTATTCAAGCCTAATTTAATGGTGTCCAGTTTGCAAATTAATTCCAATTCAGCAGTCTTTCATTGAAGTATTTTTTTTCAATTTTTGTTGTTGTAATATTGCCACTTTTAGGTCTGTAATCAAGTGACCAGAGGGACTGAAGTGTTCTCAGACTGGTTTTTGAATGTTATCATTCTTGACATCTGATTTGTGTCCATTCATTCGTTTACGTAGAGACTGTCCAGTTTGGCCAATGTACATGGAAGAGGGGCATTGCTGGCACATGATGGCATATATCACATTGGTAGATGTGCAGTGACCGAGCCTCTGATAGTGGGGCTGATGTGTGAGAGAGACAGATTGAGAGCTGGCTGCTGGAGAAGTCTTAAAGATCGTGCGCTGTCTCTTTAAGAAAAGCACTTACTCGCTGCCCAAAGGCTGGTTCAGAATTCAGACCACATCAGCTCTCTCCTACTCCGAGTTCTGAGCCAGGCTGTCCCCTCTCTCCTGTTCTGTGGAGATGTGGTACAGGGGTGAGGGAAGGGGTATACCCTGATATCATCACCCGCCTCCCCACCCCCCGCCTGCTCTGTACAGCTAGCAGGAGAGTCCTGGAAGCAGCTGCAGGAGCAACATGTCTGCAAAGCAGCAGGGAGGAGGGCACCTGAACACACTCTGCTGGATGTTTGTGGCTCTGCTAATCAAGTGCGAGGCACTTGAATTTCTCCTGGGCGGCTGCCCGACCACGCAGCTTAGAGGGAACACAGGTCTTAACTGAGCTGTCTGCAGTGATGCCCGGGCCCCTTTTCTGAATTGCTAGTTGATTTATGACCTTAAAAACTGGAATGAAGATCTGAAGTACTCGTGCAATGTTTATTACACTGCCTTTCTTAACATGTTTCAGAGTAGCAGCCATGTTAGTCTGTATTTGCAAAAAGAAAAGGAGTACTTGTGGCACCTTAGAGACTAACAAATTTATTAGAGCATAAGCTTTCGTGAGCTACAGCTCACTTCATCGGATGCATTTGGTGGGAAAAAACAGAGGAGAGATTCTTAACATGGAATTTCATCATGCCATCATGTTGCTGCCATCGTGTTGCTCATTCAATTAACTAATATAGGTCTGCTGAAGTTCCACAGTCATTTCAGGTCTTAGTTAACCTAAATAACTCATCTTCACATTTTGGTATCTTGCCTCCATTTCCAGATCATTATTAAATACCATAGGGCCTAGTATAGAACCCTGAGAGACCTCATGTTAACCTTCCACCGTGATAAAAGTTGACCACTTACTCCTATTCTGTTTTCTTTCTCTTGGCCACTTTTGAACCATGACAATACTTTGCCTCTGGCCCCATAACAACTTATCTTTAGTATGCTCATGTGAATGACTTTTTCAACATGGCTGTGACCCTCTGTACCCCTGTGTTCACCCCTTTTACAATACTATGATAAACTTTGTACAAAGTATGCCTTGTGAGGAATCCTTTGAAAACTCATAATTTGCGGATCAGTATTGTCCTAGTAAAATGTGTGGCAACACTGTATGTAAAGTTAGAAATTCTATTTTATGAGTTTGAGACCTGTTTCAAGATTAGAAAAGCAGCCAGAAACCAGTTCCTCAGAGACAAAAGACAAACTGATACCCTAAGCTAGATGTCAATGAAATCAAATGGACTATCACCTGGTTAAGTGGCCGTCCTTTAGCAGAGAAAAGGATGTGAGTAAAAATTTACATCTTGACAAACAGCGGGGGGTGCCCATCCACACAGACTTCTCTCCTGAACCCAAGCTGGGGATGATTCTCAAAGAATAGAAGAAGTGTAAGGATGGAAGACAGACTCCCCAGGTTGTTCCTCCCTTTCTCTCTACCCACTGCATTCACAAGACCTGAAGAACAAAGAAACAGCCTTGAATTGGGAGAGGGATTCTGTCTGAAAAGAGTTCAGTTACTAAGGCTATATTAAAGCATGAGATGAGACAGACTTTTGCTTTGAATTCACTTAGCTTGTGAAGTTAGGTATTTAATTGTGTTTATTTTCTTGTAATCAATTCTGACTTTCATGCCTCATCACTTGTAGTCATTTAAAATCTATCTCTTGTAGTTTATTAAACTTATTTTATGGTTAAGAACATAAGAATGGCCATACTGGGTCAGACCGAAGGTCCATCTAGCCCATTATCCTGTCTACTGGCAGTGGCCAATGCCAGGTGCTTCAGAGGGAATGAACAGAACAGGTAATAATAAAGTGTTCCGTCCTGTCACCCATTCCCAGCCTCTGGCAAAGAGAAGCTATGTACACCATCCCTGCCCATCCTGGCTAATAGCTATTGATGGACCTAGCCTCCATGAACTTTTTTGAACCCTGATATAGTCTTGGCCTCTGCTAAGGCCACCTGGGACTATACCATACTAATGCTAAGAGCTCTCGCAACTCCCCAATGGGTATATAAGAAGTACAAAGGTGGCTGAAAGCCATGTTTGTCTTCCTTTCCTCCTACCCCCCAAATTCCTTCAGTCAACAAAAAGACAGAGTAACATAAAATTGTGTCAGGTTCATTTTGTGGTTTTCGTGGTACAGTGTATTTATCCATCTGTCATTTTGTTCCTGTTTCTACTCCTAAGGACAATAAAGTAAAGATCTCTTCTCATATCTGCATGATGACTGTACTATGGTGTTCTGTTCTACCCATATGTGATAAGTTCCCTGTGGCTCTTCCAGTTTGGATTCTGCTGGGAGTGTCTCTTCATATGTGTAAGTGGAATGTTAGAGATGCAATCCAACATCTCAGAACGTTTGATGGAAAAATAGGCTCTTAAGATTGCCATATGCACTTACAATCACACAAAAAGATACCTCTGAATTTGAAAACTGTAAAGCAGAGTCTTTCATGGTGATGAACAAGACAGTCTCTTAAAATACTGTTGTTTCTTGATGTAAATGAATACTTTCATAAAATTACTTTCTTCCCTTTCAAAGTCCTTTTTGCCAGTAAGTAAAACTTAGTAACATTACTGGGGGGAAGTGTGTGTGTGTGGGGGGGTATTTTTGTTGATAGCATTAAAAGGCTTTTAATGCCATCAAAGTTGTCTTTTGTGTAAGCATTTTGATTTCATCTCTGTTCAGTGGAGACATGGGGGGGGGACAGTCAGTGACTGCAAAATTGGAAAAGAAACTAGAGATTTTATCTAAGCTTCTAAATTGCTGTCGGGGGGGGGGGGAAGGATAGTGGAAATCACTTAAATGTGCAGTAAAAAATTTTGGTACACTTTAAAAAAACATTCTAACAGTATCCCTTTTCAAACTTCTCACGTAGTTGTGGCTGAGAATTGTGTTCTGTGCTGATGACTTGATTGAAATATGTAACGAGAATATAATCTATCAACACAATCAGTAGCATGCTGCAGTAGAACCTAGCTAACTTTTTACAAATCTGATTCTCTCTCAAGAAAAATTTCTCCCTTCACAGCAAAGGTTTACAGCAGAGTGCTAGAATCAAGTCTCACGATAGGAAGATTCTCAGATACTTTTACAAACTATACCACAGTATTCCTACTTGTATTCAGGAAAGTACTAGTGTAAAATTAAATTATAATCGTCAAATAACAAAATATATTTTATATTGGTGAATTACCAAGCTGAATAAAACCACTTTTTTTTTTTAAGTATACATTAGCAAAGTTCTAGTGTAGCTGCAGGAAATTCCATTTCTTGTATTGGATCCCAGTAAAGCTGCAGACATTACAGGGTGATGGTCATCAAAAAAAATCAGTGTTTCATAAGCCAAAAAAGAGCAATGCTTTAAGTGCATCTTGACAGTAAGGTGAAATTTATATGCATAGGGAAGATGTGCTTTATATCTTGTCCCTTTCTGACTAACATATATGGAGAAAACTAACTTTGAGAGTTTTGTTTATATGTACAACTTGGTTTATATACAAGTATTTATCTCAAACACTGTGTATTCCTTAAAATACATTTTGTTCACCTTTAAAAGCTGTAATTTTTAATTGCATCTAGTCTCCAGAAGCTGAGTGTAAACAGTGTTTGGAGAGACAGTAATGACCGATCCTGTGCAACAGAGAATCAAGTAAAGGTTATCTTTAGCAGCATTGCTTGTGCTATTGATATATCCTTGTCTGATGAAGGAGATCAATCATTTTAGCCTTTCCTGCATTAATAGCATTCTGGATGATAACTATACAAGTATCTGCTAACTGAGTCCCAGTTGTCTCAGTGGTTTATATTGGTCAGATCCTTAAAGCATAATGGGGGAGTGAAGTCCCTGTTCCAGCAGCTGTCTGTCTGTTAGAGAGTCGAGAGTTGCAAGGAGCCAGCTGAATTAGATGTCTGCCCACGGGGCTGTAATCAGCAGCCTGTGACAGTACTGTGAGCAAGGAAAATGAATTTAACACGCTCCTTGCCTCAATTTTTTTCAGATACTGGCCAGAAGAAGAACCCAGACAAGAAAGATGGGCGACGAATGTCTTTTCAGAAGCCTAAAGGGACTATTGAATATACAGTAAGTTGCTGCTTGGCTGTTTAAATATTGCTTTTTGCATAGTAATGTACAGAGTCTTGAAGTTTTTGATATGTAATGTAAACAAAAAAGCTTTGATGATGCTCTTTGTTGGCATCAGTCCGTACTTTACTTCCGATAGTTGATTACCTTATTAGGAATTAAGTAGCTAGTAGTCCTAAGGCTTTCTAGGAGGGATATGAAGCATACTGCAAAAGTGAAACTTTAATTTTCTATGCAAGTTAAATTAATAGTTGAATAAATGTCAATCAGTACAATTATCTCTTGAAGGCTAATTATTCAATAATTTACCATAAATACCATAAATTAACTAACTATTAAAAGTCATAAGTGATTTTAAGCTTTCAGCATCATTAACAATCCACTGAATTCAGGAGCAATAAAATAAAAATAGGGTTAGGTCTGTCTTGCTGGTACCTATCCAGCATTCTCCTACTAATTTCCATTGATCATATACCTCACAGAGCTGTACTCAGCAGTATCTGAAAGTGTATTTTCCCAGCAGTATCTGAAAATGGAGCCTTTCTCTGACTGTTATGTTCTTGAAATGACCCTCAAACTGTGCTGCAGTCAGTTTTTCATGTTTCTGGTTACTAGGGGAAACTGAAGTGAGAAGAATCTGTCTTGTGTTGTGTTTTAGGTTATATAATTACTGCATATGAATTTTCAATTAACATGTTGGAAAATCAGTCAAGTAGCTCCTGAACAGTTTTGAGGCTTTGTGATGAAATAAAAATATTTTCCTCTATAAAAATGTGTAAAGAATGGGATATAAAGAGGTCTAGTAAAGAAAATTATGGCTTTACACAGGAGTTAACTTTGTCACTTTTTTTTTCTTATCTACTAATATGGATAACCTTACCTTCAAAAAAAAATATTGCAGGGGGCGGGGTTGGGGGAGTGGGTTCTTGAGATTAGTTCCAAGCTAACTTTATTAGTCTGGTTTACACAGAAAACAAAACTTCTTACGCTGTTTTGCTGTTGAATCTTTATTTTATTGAAGTTGCGATATAAATTTAATCTTTCATATGTTGAATTTTTAAAAATACAACAAATAGAACAGATTTTCTTTTACCTTTTAATATAGATACAATGTCATAAAAATTATAATTGCTTCCTAATTATATCACTGAAATAGCTGGGAAAGATTATCAGATGCAACTTGTAAACCTAAAGTATCAATCGATTGTCCTTGTACAATTAATAAAACCCTTCTAGTACTGCATAAAGATATTACCTTGTGACTGTATACATTCAGCTACTCTGACACGTACGGTGAAACAAAATAGGAAAGCGTAACACGCTATTTTGTAGAATACTTAATCAAGTGGATGTATTCTAGAAATAACTGTATCTTTGTGCCACACAGTTCTGTATTGCTATAACTGAGAAAGTGTGTGTGGGGCGGGTGGGGGGGGGGAGTTGTATGCCATAATTGAGTTTGAAACTTGTGTGGCTTGAGGATTTTTGTTTGCAGTAACATTTTATGCATTGCACATGGTATCTCCAACAGTACTTATCACTTGATTTAGTGAATGAATATAGTTCACATAATGTGTCTTCCATTAAAGGGCTCCCATTTGTGCATCTGCAACACGTGTATTTTGATTTACTTAAGAGTTCAATGTTTTAGTCATGCTGTGGTCTCCTTGGTGAAATTTTTCTGTTCACATGTTCTGTTGCATCAAGCTTATGGGGGGTGGGTGTGTGTGTGTGTGTGTGTGTGTGTGTGTGTGTGTGTGTGTGTTACTGCACGCTATCATAAGTTACCACGCCACCCCACTCCATGTGCACCCATTGAATTATAGGGCTCTGCAGTCTGTGTATTCAACACATACAGGATTTGGGGTTCTGCATCACAGATGGGACCATGATGACCTGCTACTACCCCAGTAACACATGCATGTTCATATTTCACAGAATGAAATGTGCTTAGATTTCTGATTGCTTCCTTTTCTATATCTGTGTGAAGGATTGGGCCTACTCTATAGCACTCTCTTCCAGCTGGACCCAGGCAGATGCCTGAGGAGCTAACTCCCTCCCTGGGGAAATCCTGCCTGGGGCCCTGTCACAGAATCCAGGTAGGGTAGTCTCTGGACCAGTTAATTGCTGTGGGTTTTATTTCAAGCCTTCTTAATGAAATCAGGATCCGAGCTTCACAGCCTTTTCCCCACAAAGCCTGTACAGGTTATGTTCCTTTCCCCCAAATCTAGCCCTCACCCCACGAGTTTATCAACCAAAGTTCCTGGCTCTTACCTCAGAGCCCTTTGTGCTAATAGGATTTTCCTCAGTCTTCCTTCTGTCTGTCTATTGGAGTTGCTCCTCAGGCAGTTGCTCCAGCCTCTGGCTGGTATTGCTGCCACCTCTCCCATATCCTTCTCCACCTTTTATGAGGATGAGCCAGCTAAGTTAAGTCTTTTTCCCAAGTGCAGTGGGTGGGGCTAATTAGTCAGCCAACTGCAGGCCTCTGACGCCTGAGGAATACTCTTTTACCTTCATAACCCCATCCAAAGTGGTATCAATAATATATTTTGCTACTGCTATTTTACATCTTTTTGGGGACACTTGGGCCCTATCATTTCTTCCTGCTGCAGATTGTTTACAACAGGGAAAGACTTAAAGTTTATATTCTGTAAAACTCACAGAATGAGATGGTATATTGTTCACATATGAATAGTCAGTGTATTTGATTCTAAAAACAGCAACCACTCATAACAATAATTAGTCCTTCTGGGTCAAATCTCAAATTCAGACATGTAAAAAATCATAGCATACAACTTTTGGACCCTTTTGCCCTATCTTCTAGTAATTAGCATCAACTTGGAAAAACCCTCCCTGCATCTGTCAATTCACAAGGCGGTGCCAGCAGATATGATACTGGGGTCCTATGTTATCCAAGCCTGTACTGGCTTGGATAGATAATTGGCTTTGCATGATGCAAAGAAATCCGGTCGCATCAAAGATCACTATTATTGTAAATATATGCTTCTTTAACTGTAGGGTTTCTCTCCTTTTCTAAAAAATCAGTCATCTGAGAAACATACAAGGATGTATCATCTGCTTTAAAACTCCCAACTGCAGTGGCTTTTCCTACCCAGTTGTGTCTCAAACCTGGTATATTGCTCTGTAAAATTTCCTGAAATTATGTTCTGGGTTCCGTTGCTTAATAAACTCTACTACTTCTAGTAGAGAGACAAGGTGGGCGAGGTAGTACCTTTTATTGAACCAATTTATGTTGGTGAGAGAGACAGAGCTCTTCTTTCAAGTCACCTTGTCTCTCTAATATCCTGGGACTAACATGGCTACAACAATACTGCATACTACTTCTAGTAGGGAGCAGCGCTAAAACCACGGAGATCATTAAGTATACTTTTGAATATCATTTCCATACTAATATCTTGCGTATATGGCTCCCACTACTGTAGTATCTGAGGGCCTCAATTTTTAATCATTATTCTCATGTGATTTATGTTTAGGTTGCAGCATATAGTAAAGAGCTTTCATGTATTCGAATGATGCCTGATAAAAGCAACCATATTTTGGACATTAAGAGCATCTGAAAAGAATTTTTGTTTGGTTGACTCTGTGCATGGTTGCTGGCTTATTTTAGGGGAGATATGTTTGATATGTATTGTTTGATATGTTTGCTAGACGTATTTCTGGATCCTTCATCCATCCTTGCAGAAACTATAAAATTGCAGATCAAAGGTCCAGTTCCTTCAGATTCCTACTGATTTTGGCAATCTTTTCTTCCTGCTTTCTGCCTACCCCATTTCTTTATCCCAGGAGATCAGGCTAACCTAGAAAACGTGGATCTTCATGCTTACTTGCTTCAAATGGTCCACTTCTTGGGCTCTTGTTTCATGACAGTAAATCTGGAAGAAATTAGTCTTAAACATCAGAAGATGTATGATAAGGTTGACAGATGCTGTGACCCTGGTTGCTGGAGCAGCTATACTGAGAATGCTTAGTCAGGGCAAACTGCTATGGTACGGTGGGCACAGACTATCCCCAAAACTGGTGGTTTATTCTATAATCAGGTTTCACCAAACCAGTAATAAAATAGCTTCTGTACTACCTTGCTGGTTAACAAGAAGGCAAAATACTGTTCCCCTTAAGCTATACAGCCTTTGGCTCACACCCTGACAGCCATGTCTTATATAGTGTGGGTTGCTAACAACCTTATTCACCGTATATAAAGTTTTACCAATCCCAGAAGATTGGGCACATTACCCACCAGGTTAGTGAATATTTCAGCTCTTACCTAAGTACACACTTACAGCCAATCCTTTATTAACTAAATCTAAGATTTATTAATAAAAAAGAAGAGAGTTGCTATGGTTTGAAGCTAATCTGTTTCCTCAGCATACACGGGTAACTAGTTGCATTCATGAACCAGTTCACCGGTATTTTACTACGAACTTAAAAGAGAAATGAAAACAACAATATTACACCATGAGTCCCGTCTAAATGATCATATCCCCTTTTGATCTCTGAATCAATAGAATAAGTTTAGCATCTACAAGCTAACTAGATCACATTTTTAAACTTCTAACAAGATATAGGTAAGCACAGACAAATACAATTAGTATCTATTCTTAATTCTCTACTGATACCGGCCTACATGTCAAGGATTCTAGTCTATTTAACATGGCTTTGATAGCTATGTACAAGGAATGGCCCTGTTTACTATTTCAGTGCTCTTTTAATATGTCCTTACAGGTTGCTTTTAAGTCATCCAGCCTGCTGGTTGCTTATCCCTCACTGGCTCAGCATCCCAGATGACTGTAAATTCTCAATAGCTTAAAGAGGCCCTACTCTTGAGTGACTGTGGACCCTTGTCTTAATCCTGTGGGTCTTAAAGTCCAGTCTTCGGCACACGCTCATTTTGATGACCTGTCTAGCCAAATGTAAGAGTGAAAGTGCAAACTAAATATTTGATATGTCCCTTGTAATGGACAGATCAAGTAGTTTGCCTGTAAGTTTTTACTAAAACCTCTGACCATAACTACTGAAAAAGGTTTGCCAGTAGTTGCAGAAAACTTGTGCCTGGGTCCCCCACTCTGATAGCTCACTTGATGGACTTAACTAAAATGAGTACCATTAGGAAATCCTCATTGTGAGAGAAATTGTGGTATTCAAAGACACGTCTAGCAATGAAACGGCCAGTAGTTCCTCTCTTTTGACCGCTTTCACCTGTGGCTACCCTCAGTGGTTGCATGGTATGGAAGATACCAAGTGCCGGACTAATAAGTACTGGCAGCTAGCTTTACTCCTTTTGTGATGCAAGGGTTGGTTTTGGTTTTTTTTTTTTTCTTCTTTCCCCCTGCACTGTACCCCATGTGAGTGGGTTGAGAGAATGTGACTTCCATGGAGTACAGGTTTTTTTTATGTTTTTGGAGGGAGGAAGAGAGGAGAAGAGCATCTAACAGTTCATGCTCTCCATCTGATCACCAGCCAGAAGGTAAATAACTCCATCTTTGTGGCTTGGTTCTCCACTGACTTGCATCTTTTGTAATCGCATCTGTGCAAAGTGAGTGTAAAATGCTACCAGATTAGAACTGTACACTTGCTTGGATAGATGTAAGCAACTACACAAGGTGCAAGTCACTGGAGAATAAGGCCCAATACATTCACACAGCTGAAATTGAGCTTGTCTGGTGACCAACTAATAGATAGGAAAGCCAGGAGGAGAGATTTTTGGTGGTGGGGGGGTTGCTTTTAGTTTTGTGTTTAACTAAAATGAAAACACAGCCCTCTCAGAAGAGAGGAAGCAGAGCTCCATGCTTGCTTGTTAATAGTCTGTGTTGTAGACCACACTGAGTGGTCCTTAATTTGTTTTATAGTTTTATCAAATGTGCTTCTGTTTTCATTGTATGTTTAGGAACTTGGATATAAAAAGGGTGGTGAAAAGGAGTCAAACTTGCTCACTAAACATCTTTGATCACTCCAAATTGTGTTGGAACAATTGGCCTGCTCAGGACTGGCTTATAAGTGAGAGATTGCTGCGTGTTGGAAATAGATATTGGATTATGATGCTACTTTGCATGAAAATTGAATTAACTGCGGTTTAAATAGAATGTACTTTTTTGCTTGTCTTAAATCAGACAAGAAGTTGACTAATGGTACAAGTTTATCCAGTTTAGCAACTAACAATTGAGTTCTATTGTGTGTGCGTGAACTTTAAGTTAGATGAAAGTCAAAACAATTTTACATAATGAATTTTAATAAATGTTAATTTGTAGAGCTCTGGATACAACACTTTACTTTGACTTGACTGTCAACTTATTGCCATGTCTGTAATGAACAATAAATGCCTGGCTCTTTATGTTCCAGTTTGGTTATGTAATAGTAATTAAAAAGTGACATTTGGAATAATGGAATTTGTTACTTTTGCATAAACACATACGAAAATGTCTACATCACCATGGAATATTGAAATACCAAGATGTGCATTCTTGCAGACGTGACTCTAGAAGTTTCCAAATGTCAGTTGAGCCGTTGGTTACAAAATAACTAAGTTTGCACATGGCAGAAAACACATACATGAAAGCATCTAGATAATTTAGCTTCTTGCATCGACCTAATTAAGTCAGTGTACACACTACAGCTGACTTAAGTGTTCTCCTGCACTGGCATAATAACTCCACCTCCACGAGAGGCGTAAGCTTATTCTGTGTAGTTAGGGTGATGCAGTGTCCCTGTAGACACTGTTAAATTCTTGTGAATTTCACTGCTCCGCTGGACCGAACATGGATCGATTTAAGTTTATAGGGTATACATACCCTTAATTGTGTTCACGTGGTAGTCTAATGTGGAAGTCACTTTAGGAAAAAAAAGTAAAGAAATACTTGTGTTTCCAGAATTGCAGTTTGAGCGTATGATTGTAATGTATTCTCAGATACATGAAAATCATCCCTGAAGCTTCCACCTTCGTGAGTATTTAAGAAACCAGAAATGGGAAATATGTGGACAAGCTAACTATCTTTTTTCTAAAGAAAATCCATACTCCTAATAGTACATAGTGAAATTTCACTAGTAGTGCCAGTTTCTTCCAGTCCCCTGCGATAAAAGTTACCAAGTGGAAGGGAGAACATGAAGCTGCAGAAGGAGAACTTCCCTCAATGCTGCCTTTCCTAGTCACTCTTAAGATCTGTCTGAAAGAATCTTCCAGTTCCTTGTTGTAGCAAAAGATAATGAATGAAACCTCACAAACCTACTCATTCCTCCTGGAAAGCCATATTTGCTTCTTACTATGTCCAATACTGCTTACAAAATTTGTTTTACTCTGCCAAGACATTTAGGTTGCTCCACAAATCATTAAAATACAGCACAGTTTACAAAACCAGGATAACTAGTGGAATCAATATTGACGGGGGGGAAGAGGGGAGAAACCAACTAATGCACAAGACTTTTTACAAAAACTCAGTTCTCTTGTTTTATATATAACATATAGAGAAATGTGCACGTGCGTACACACACAGTGATATTTGAGACTTGGCTATCCCATTAATTTAAATGCTGGCTGCAGCTGTGTGAATTTTCTTAGTCCCTCAAGACAGCTATTGCAGAGCTGAGTATCTGCAGCACTCATTGAAGTTTCTTCTCACTAGCTTCCATGTGCCCACCATGGAAAAAGCAAAAGTCAAATATTTGAATCTATTTGTGCTACAGTACGTGCTGTCCTTATCTTCTGAAGTTATTTGATTTTTATTCCTGTTTCTACCAACTGCCTTGCTCTGAAATGTTTCCTGTTTGCTCGATCAACATTTATTAACCTTTAGTTTCATTTATACTACACTACTTTAAAGGGGTGCTCAAACAATTAGTTTCTATTTTTTAGATTATGGATTGGTTTTTGAAAAATAGATGGCATTAAAGTTAAGAACAGAAATGTTACTTTTGGTTAAGTGTGTTTTGGGGGGAGCAGTCTGTTTTTTGTGGGTGTTTTTACAATTTCCATATTCCTTTGTTTAGCTGAGCATTATACTATTTCATAACAGAAATCAAAGAAACGAGGAGTTCTCGTTGTTTTTGCTGCTAGACTAACACAGCTACCACTCTGAAAGAAATCAAAGATTAAGCTGACCAATCTTCTTTTCCATTATCCAAGCAGAGTGAAAGACAAACTGAAGTGATATTTGCAACACTGTAAAGAAACAATTCTAATAATTTATTAGACTGTAACCCTCTAAGAGTATCCCTCTGTTTTCTCAGTGTACTGCTCCTTCTTATGCAAGAATAATTTGGAGATTTCCACATTTGTCAACATGTGTTCGCTGCTGTGACTCAGTTGTTAATGAATTAATTTAGTTAACAAAGAGAATGCTTGTCCCTGAAATAGATCCTTGTGGGATTTCAGCTGTTTTTGTCAATAAAGCACATTAGAAGGAATACATTTAATAACGGCCTCAAAATGCTGTGATCTAGGTGATATTAATGACACTTGGTAGGATGATTCGAATGAAAGAATGTTAAAATCAGTGGTCTTAACCTATTTAGAAAGGACCGAGTGCCCAAAAAGGGATGGGGAATGTCAAAAATGGCATTACCTGTTTCTGAGTTACTGATAACTCAGAAGAAAATAATCTTGAATACTTACAGATCAATGTCTTAACAGATAAAGTGCAAGATTTGATATTGGTGTCTGCTACAGACCACCAGAGCATACTTAAGAAATAGGCTGACCATTTCCTTACACACCTGTTTGTAATGTGTAAGAAAAATATCTGTGAGATCATGGGGGACTCGAGTTTGAGTGACACACGCTGGAGGTCTCGTGCTACCAGTACTAAAACATTCTTGGAATTTCAAATTTTATAGATGACAACTTCCTAACTAAGTGTTGCGTTCAACATGGGAGACATCTATATTAGACCTCATCTTGAAGCTAAAGAGGAACTGATCACCAAAATAAAAAAATAATGGTAACTCCAGGTACAAGTGATTATGACTTGATCACATTTATAATGTGCAAATAGAGTAAACAGACCTATAGATAGATAGATAGATAGATAGATAGATAGATACTGGTTACTTCTAACCTGTTTTCACTTACTTAAATATATATATTATTCGTGCTTGAAAAGAGCCACTTTCACAAAGCTGAAAACAGTTGAGCCAAATCAGCTGGGAGGAAGAATTTAATCAGAAAAATGTGAATGATAATTGGGAATTGTTTAAGAACAATTTACCAGATGCCCAAAAAGCTGCAATTGAGGAAGGAGGCCATATTGATTTTTTTTTAATGACCTGATTTAGAGGGGTAGTGACTACAGCTATGACTTTAAAAAAAAAAAAAAAAGTTAAAAATGGAAGAAACGATATGTTGATAGTTATGAATCAGAAACTAGGGATAGTAATGAATAGGAATCAGAAACTAGGGATTGTTCAAAAATCAATAAGGGAAGCAAAGGAACTCGAGGAAAAATCTGTGGCCAGCTGAGTTAAAAACAATAAGGAAGGAGGAGTTTAAGGTGATTAGGAACAAAAAGAATCCTAACAATGGCATTAATCCATTATTAGGTGGAAACTACGTATTAATGATAATTCTACAAAAGGAAGAAGTGCTCAATAAATATTTCTGTTCTATATTTGGGGGAGAGGACAGTTGTTAATCATATATGACAACACTCTTTCCATTCCACTTGTAGTTCAGGAGGATATTAAACAGCAGCTACTAAAATTGACCCCCCCCATCCTGTGTGGATAACTTGCATCCAAGAGTTCTAAAAGAGCTGGCTGAGGAGCCCATTGGATTTTTAATGTTGGCTTTTTTTCAGTACGTCTTGCAGCACGCAGCTCTTGGCCCTATGCTATTTAACATTTTTATTGATGAAATGGAAGAAGAAACTATAAAGTTATCATGGATGACACATTGCATGAGTGGTAAATAATGAAGAGGATAGATCACTGTTTCAGTGCAATCTGGATAGATTGGGAAGCTGAACACAAGCAAAGATATGCATTTTAATTAGTTCAATGTAAATGTGTATATATTAGGAACAAAGACTGTAGGCTAAACTTACATGATGTGGGCGTCGGGGGACTCTATCTAAGAATAAGTGACACTGGAAAAGATTTGGGGGTTGTGGTGCACAATCGGCTGAACAGGAGTTTCTAGTGTGATTGATTCTGTGGTGAAAAGGGAATGCAATCCTTGGATGCATAAATAGGGATATCTCAAGCAGGAGTAGAGGATATTTTACCTCTGTATTTGGCAGTGGTGCCTCTGCTGATGGAATACTGAGTCCAGTTCTGGTGTCAGCAGTTCAAGAAGAATGTTGTTAAATTGGAGAATATTCAGAGAAGAGCCCCAAGGAAACATTAAAGGATTAAGGATAAGAAAACATGCCGTATAGTGACTGAATTCCTTGAGTCTTGTCTATTTAGCTTAATAAAGAGAAAGTTAAGGGGTGACTTGATTATAATTTCAAAGTATCTAAATGGGGAACAAATATTTAATAATGAGCTCTTCAGTCTAGCAGAGAAAGGTATAACATGATCCAATGGCTGGAAGTTGAAGCTAGACAAATTCAGACTGGAAATAAGGTGTAGTTTTAACAGTGACTAATTAGTCATTGGAACAACTTACCAAGGGTCATGGTGAATTCTTCATCAGTGGCCATTTTAAAATAAAGATTGGATGTTTTTCCTAGGAACATCCAAGTAGGATGCTCTAGGAATTATTTTAGTGAAGTTCAATGGCCTGTGTTATACTGGAAGTCGGACTAGATCAGGGATTGGCAACCTTTCAGAAGTGGTGTGCCGAGTCTTCATTTATTCACTTTAATTTAAGGTTTCACAGGCCGGTAATACATTTTAATGTTTTTTTAGACTATCTCTCTCTATAAGTCTATATATTATATAACTAAACTATTGTTGTATTGTAAAATAAACAAGGTTTTCAAAACGTTTAAGAAGCTTCATTTAAAATGTTGCTCTTACGCCGCCAGCCTGCCCAGCCCGCTGCTGGTCTGGGTTTCCATTCACCTAGGCCGGCAGTTCCATTCACCTGCAGCTGGGCCCCAGATGGCAAGGGGCCGGCAGCCAGAACCCCAGACCGGCAGTTGGCTGAGCGGCTCAGCCGGCTGCCGCTCAGGGGTTCTATCCGCCGGCTCCTGCCAGCTGGGATCAGCCGCTGTCGGTCTGTGGGGTCCCGGCCCTGCCCACATACAATGGGTACCTACCTTCTCTCTGGTTCTGGCCATTCTCTTCCTCTCTCTGCACTGAGCTGAGGGTGGGAGTGCACTGAGCACAGGGCTGCAGGTGAAGGAGCAGGCTTGGGATTGGGGTCTAGGGTCTGGCCAGAAGCTAGAATGAGGGAGGGGGCTCAGGGTTGGGGCAGGAGGTTTGGGTGTGGAGCGCTTACCTGGGCAGCTCCCATTTGGTGGGAGGGGTGCAGGTGGGAATGTGGGGAGGTCAAGGAACTCCCGTTTGATGCTCAGGGTGGGGTTGGGGATCTGGGGGATACATGGGGTGTGGGGGGCTGGGTATGTGGGGGGTTGTGGTGCGGGGTGAAGGAGTCAAATGGAAGGCTGGGTGTGTGAGGGGGGTACAGGGCTCAGGGCAAGGGCCTTGGGGGTGTGCAGGGCAGAGGGCTGGGTGTGTGTGGGGGGGGTCAGGGTAGAGAGCTGGGGGTGTGGGCTGGGGTCGTGGGTGCTCATGGCAGGGGGCTGGAGATGATATGACCCGCTTCTCCAAGGCCCTGCCTCCGCTTCTCTGCCTCCACGGGGAGCAGCGAGCAGGCTGACTCAGTTCCTCCACCACCCTTCCTCACAAAGGCCATCAGCTGATCGGCCGGCAGGGAGGGAGGGACCCAGCACACTGTGGGAAGAGACAGGGGAGCCGGCAGGACAAAACTTGTGCCCCTTGCCCCCGTGGGAGGGGGCGGAGAGCAGAGAAGAGCGCGCAGGGCCGGATTTTTAATGGCACGCTGCTGCCTGCCGGGACCCCATTAAATATGGGCTTGCATGCCATCTTTGGCACGCGTGCCATTGGTCACCGACCCCTGCACTAGATGATCACAATGGTCCCTCCTGTTCTTGAAATCTATGAACAATTTAATCTGACCACAGCTTTTATATCCTAACTTTATCGGTCTTGCAACGCCATCAAAATTCCGTCTATTGGCTGAGGAGTTAAATTTGAGTAAAGTCTACAATAGATGAATGTGAGAGATGCCAGCAGGAATTTTGAAGTTTTGTTACCCATTTTATAAACATCTAAATAGATTTTGACCCTAATATTCTTCCATCGGCTTCCCGTTCGAAAATTAATGGGATCAATGGAAGAAAGACCTCGCTGTTGATACAAACTTTAAGAAAAAAAGTGAAAATTTTATTAAATTGTTACAAACTTGTTTGCACCTTTATTGAATATTAAGATATAGCTACAAGAGTATAGCCAGGATGCTTGAAAATATAACAATACACATTACAAAATATTAAAAGCTAATAGAAGCAGAAACACTCTGCAATAACTTTTATCTCCCAAAGATGAGCCTCTGTCTTCACGAACAAGGTCAGCTCCCAGACTACTGCACTGGGCAGCACAGCATGGGGAGGAGATAACCAGCCCTCTGTGGACAAAGAAGTGGTTCGGGACTATTTAGAAAAGCTGGATGAGCACAAGTCCATGGGGCCGGATGCGCTGCATCCGAGAGTGCTAAAGGAGTTGGCGGATGTGATTGCAGAGCCATTGGCCATTATCTTTGAAAACTCATGGCGATCAGGGGAAGTCTGGACGACTGGAAAAAGGCTAATGTAGTGCCCATCTTTAAAAAAAGTGAAGGAAGAGGATCCTGGGAACTACAGGCCAGTCAGCCTCACCACAGTCCCAGGAAAAATCATGGAGCAGGTCCTCAAGGAATCAATTCTGAAGCACTGAGAGGAGAGGAAAGTGATCGGGAACAGTCAGCATGGATTCACCAAGGGCAAGTCATGCCTGACCAATCTGATTGCCTTCTATGACGAGATAACTGGCTCTGTGGCTGAGGGGAAAGCAATGGACGTGTTGTTCATTGACTTTAGCAAAGCTTTTGACACAGTCTCCCACAGTATTCTTGCCAGCAAGTTAAAGAAGTATGGGCTGGGTGAATGGACTATAAAGTTGAATGGACTTTATAGTTGAATGGTCTATAAAGTGGATAGAAAGTTGGCTAGATTGTCGGGCTCAACGGGTAGTGATCAATGGCTCCATGTCTAGTTGGCAGCCGGTATCAAGTGGAGTGCCCCAAGCGTTGGTCCTCAGGCCGGTTTTGTTCAATATCTTCATTAATGATCTGGAGGATGGTGTGGATTGCACCCTCAGCAAGTTTGCAGATGACACTAAACTGGGAGGAGAGGTAGATACGCTGGAGGGAAAGGATAGGATACAGAGGGCCCTAAACAAATTAGAGGATTGGGCCAAAAGAAATCTGAGGTTCAACAAGGACAAGTGCAGAGTCCTGCACTTAGGACGGAAGAATTCCATGCACCGCTACAGGCTAGGGACCGAATGGCTCGGCAGCAGTTCTGCAGAAAAGGACCTAGGGGTTACAGTGGACGAGAAGCTGGATATGAGTCAACAGTGTGCCGTTGTTGCCAAGAAGGCCAATGGCATTTTGGGATGTATATGTAGAGGCATTGCCAGCAGAACGAGGGACATGATCATTCCCCTCTATTTGAAGAGAAGAATGAGGGGGGGGATTCGATAGCTGCTTTCAACTACCTGAAAGGGGGTTCCAAAAAGGATGGATCTAAACTGTTCCCAGTGGTAGCAGATAACAGAATAGGGAGTAATGGTCTCAAGTTGCAGTGGGGAAGGATATTTAGGTTGGATATTAGGAAAACTTTTTTACTAGGAGGGTGGTGAAACACTGGAATGCGTTACCTAGTGAGATGGTGGAATCTCCTTCATTCGAAATTTTTTAAGGTCAGGCTTGACACAGCCCTCGCTGGGATGATTTAGTTGGGGATTGGTCCTGCTTTGAGCAGGGGGTTGGATTAGATGACCTCCTGAGCTCCCTTCCAGCCCTGATATTCTATGAAAGTTCAAGCATGCAAGTCATGTTAACGCTTTTTTTTTTTTTGTTGTTGTTGTTGTTGGAAGTAGTCTGTGAAAGAGAATGCGCTGTTGTGTTATCAGAGCAAGACATCCAGAAGGAAAGTGGACCAATACCAAAACATTTTCATTTTTCTTTTCAAAGAAAAACCTGAGTTTAAAGCCACTCAAAATTCTAGACCTGTCCTTATTGAATTTGATATTTTTGTAAACATGCAGTCCTCCCTACTTCTATTTTGAAGAACATTTATTGTAGGAAGTTTTTTTACAGAAGATATTGGTTGGTTCTAACATGTTTCCACTTAAATATTAAGGCTTTTGTTTCTCAAATGCTTAAAATGGAATAAGCTTCTTTTAATATAAATATTTGTAAATTATTTTGTATCTAAATGCAAGCTTTCATATAACTGCCTTATATATGAATAGTAAAATGTTTTATGTACAAATATAGCAAGATCTTTTGATGGTAATTATTAATGTAAGAAGCCATTTAAGTAAACTTATATTAATGGAGAGTTAATTACTGGCAGTGCTCAAACAACTCTCAACCCTGTCAGGAAAATGAGAAAAATCATCCTTCCAAAAATTGACTTGTTGCTTTTATATGACAATCTAAACACTTTCTATAAGTTGTTTTAATTGTAAAAGACTCTTTTGAGAACTAAAAATTTTTATACAAGTAATGAGCGCTTGGAATTTGTGAAAACAATTTCATTTCCTGTCAAAATAATAAAATTAAAAGAATATCTCAAAGTGGACTGAAAACTTAAAAAAAATAAACAACTTTTAAATCTGGATTTTTCCTACAACAACAAGAACAAATGCAATTAAAAATATTGCATGTTCATTAAATTAACTGCATGTTCAGGAGCTGAAAGTGTCACCTAAACCAGTGGTTCCCAAACTTTAACAGCCTGCAAACCCCTTTCACTAAATTGTGAAATCTCATGAATCCCCTCCTAAAAATGAATATTTCTAGGGATTTAAGTTTAAATTTCCTCAGTGTGATGGATGAGCTTGCTTCGCTCTGCATAGCGCTTGGAAGTACGGAACCACTGGTAAAAGATAGTCTCAGGTCTGCTTCAGCATCAAGTCTGTTCCTGTGTTTGGTTTTCAGATGTGCATATGAGGAAAACGCTTTCTCGCATAAGTATGTTGTTGAAAATAGTAACAAAACTGGAGCGCTGGGGTTTGGGCTGCTGGTTCCCCCACTCATGGGGGCAGGGCTCAGGCTGCCAGCTCCAACTGCCCTGCCTCGCTCTCCATGGGGCTCAGGCTGTCTGCCCTGCAACCAGCTCCCACTTGCTGCCTCCAATGCCCGGGGTCCTCTGGCCGCCATTAGTGAAATTTTTCTGGCGAACCCTCTGTAACGTTCTGCGAACCCCAGTTTGTGAACCACTGACCTAAACCACCCTCAAAGGCTTGGAGCTAATGAAAGCGTGACTACAACTACGGTAATTTAAATATAAACAAGCATAAAAGAGGTGTTCTTCCTATGTGAAAATAAGGATGCGAAAGGTAGAAAGACTGAAGTGAGTACCCCATACTCGCCCCCTGCAATTCTGCTTAGACTGCAAGCACGCAACAGCTGATCCTGTCTATCTCTACAAGCAAGCTGCTAGAGAGATTAAAAAAAAGACTCAAGAAGGACCAGTCTATACTTAAAACATTGCATTGGTGCAGCTGCACTGGTGCGGTTGTGCAACTATAGTGCTCTAATGAAGATGCCTTATGCTGTGGGAGAGCTCTTCCATCGGTGTTTATAATCGACCTTCATGAGAGGCAGCAGCTATGTCAACAGGAGATGCTGTCCTGCCAGTGTAGTGCTGCGTACACAGAGGGTTAGATCAGTATAATTATGTCACTCAGGGGTGTAGATTTTTCATGCCCTCAAGTGATGTAGTTATACCAAAATCTGTCTGTCTGTAGTGTAGACCAGACCCAGAAACCAACCCTAGGAAAACCGCCCCAGGACTTGAACATGAATTGGTAAGAGGAAGTTAACTAACACACTGCCAAGGGATTACATTTAAAACTCTTATCATGATTTTGCTAGTCTCAAATTACAACAGCATTTTAATATTCCAACAGTTTCTCCTATTTATCACAGAGTTAAATCATGGAGTCCTGGACAGGAGACGGGGATAGTGGGCTAATCAGTGGGGTTTAATTGGATTTAAAATTCTAAAATTGGTTAATTGTCAACCATTGGTTAATGGTCAAGACCACTTCTTAAATGGCTGCTTCTAAGTAGCTGATTTAAATATTTTCCTTGGGTTTCATAGGATGTAATTCAGACTACTTACTTTACCATTTATATACTGCCTGATTATTTTACTAATAGCCAACAGGTCCACCTGCTCTGAAACAAAGCTATTTTGCCCATTTAGTTACCTAAGGATATACTGAAGAATGGATTCACGTTAATTTTGGGGAAACAATATACTCTGGTCTTAATTTACCAAGAGGCAAGCACACCTCAGAGGGGTAGTCTCTGTTAAGTGTTCCACAACAATGTACAGAAAAGATTGTAATCTAAGTAAATTATTTTCTTTTATGTTCAGTTATTTGTTTTCCTTTTCCTTTTTAAATAATAAAATAGCCGTGGTTATTAACTGTAATTATTTTGCTTGGTCTTGATCATAGTGTCCGCTAAGGTATTTTAAAAAAACAAACAAACAAAAATTGACAAGGTAAGGAAACTCTGCTTGTTTCATTTAAATTAAGATGGTTAAAAGCAGTATTTTCTTTTGCATAATAAAGCTTCAAAGCTGTATTAAATCAATGTTAAGTTGTAAACTTTTGAAAGAACAGCCATAATGTTTTCTTCAGAGTTACAAACATTTCAGAGTTACGAACACTTCAGAAATGGACATTTTTCATAACTCTGAAGTTCTATATACAAACATTTGGTAATGATCTGTCAACTGTCTCTTATTGCATACACTTTTTTTTGCTTTATAACCATCATGATAGGAAGATGTGTATCAAACTGAAATCTGTTTCCTATAACAATAATAATAATAATAAATAATATTTTATTGCTATTATCTAATATAATAATTATATTAATCTACTGATGCCTCTCAGAAACTAAGAAAGATTTTATTTGGAGGTGTTCCCCCAAGGTGAGGTTTCATTATTGTTATCCCTTTCTTTCTATCACCCCACTCTTTCCTTATATTTTTGAAGACACTGGCTTGAAAAAAATGACTTATTCTAAGGTAATGTCTTCCTCCTACTTAAATCCTACTTCCAGTCACAATGTTCATTTTTTGTTCAAGATTTTTTTTTATTGAAATTACTGACTCACTGAATCCTATTTCAGTAGAAAACAGAAGGAAGAAATGTCCTCCATAATAAAAGTTTGCATACACTACTAGTGGAGAGCCTTCTTGTGGGTGAAGGGTGTAGAGATAAATCAATAGCTGCATGAAGCCAGAGTCATAGGCTCTTGCATCTCTTGCTGGGTTCCACCGGAGCAGAGGTCAGAAGCTTTGGCCTTTGGGCTAATGTCTGAACCTTCAGCTCTACATGTGTAAGGTAACTCGTGTGGTTGCTCGGGAGCACAGATGGAAGGCAGGTGACTTTGAAGGAACCATCAGCTTCAAGGACCATACTTGCATGGCCTTGATACTGGCCTATGCCCCCGCTACTCACTGTCAGTCTGTGTGCATGCATGTGTGCAGTATAATATACCTAGTTAAAGTTGTCATGTAATGTATATATTACTAACGTCATCAAAAGTTTTATAAATTTAGACCGCAAGTGATAAAACATCTAAGTTTCCACTTCTTTAAAACTAGCTATTTTTTTCTTTCCATTGATACAGGTTGAATCAAGAGACACACTAAACAGTATTGCCTTGAAATTTGATACGACACCGAATGAACTGGTTCAGTTAAACAAGTTTTTCTCCCGAGCAGTTGTTCCTGGACAGGTATTGTCTATTAATTACTCAACATAAACTGGGTATGGTGGAAATAGAGGCAGACGTTCAGAATGCTTGTCTACCACTTCTTCTACTGAAAACAATAGGATGGGTCAGTCTGTATAAGACCTCCAATCTTTTGAAGATATATTTAGGGCTTTTCAGTTAGAGTTAGTGAACTCCAGACACCCATTTGGATTATTCAGTTGAGTAACTGCTACTAATGGGAGTTAGTCACAGTCTAAACCAGTCTTTACTATCTCTTTCTTAAATTAAATTTGAAAAGACTAATAAAAGCAAGCATATTGAGAATCATAAGGTAACTTTTTCAGGTTCAAGACAAATTCATTTTTTTGTAAATGGGTGTAGGATAATTATTGGGAGCTAGCAGCATTTCTATAACTATAAGCATGACTTACTGCTACTGTTACTTCCAAAACAGCAAAAACTGCTGCAAAAACTAGCTGTGCAACACCATTTATGCTATTTCCAAGAGAATGGATCTGAGAAGCAAATAAATTTAGAGTAACCTAGTTTTTGGCATGCTTTGTAAAGAGTTGAATCTGGAAATAGATGACCAACTTTTTTTAATTGGGATGAATGCACTGAATGTGTTCCCTAGCAATGCATCTTATTGATTCTAAATAATAGACTAATAGCAGTCTATGAAAAGGCCAGAGAGATGGTACACTTTGTGCAAGTATTCATAATTGTATTTATTACAGCACTGGACAAGTTTGAATTGGTGTTTCTGGGCATGCTATAAATTTTTCTTTATGGTCTGTTTACGTAGGTTATATCTGCACAATTATTACTGCTAATAGTCGGCCTTAATAAGGTTTACAGAATTTTAAATATTTAAAGGCTCAAAAATGCATTTTTGTGGGTATATATTTACTCATTTTATGAATTGTTTTAAACAAGATATATTTGTTTTATCGCACACTTTGACACACCATGATGGAAACCAATGCAGGATTCTTTTATATGGCATGTTTGTACAAGTCAGTGCATTCTGTGCCTTATGAACTTATTGCTAGAGAAGACTTCATTAATGCTGCTTGCTTTGTTTTGCTAGAAAAGTGTTGACAGTAAAATTGGTAATTCACAACTAAATCTGTATTTTAAAAAAATAATTCTAAAGCATAAATTAATTCCAGCAGAACAAATTGTTAACTACAAAAAAAAAAGTTACAAACTGTTAACTACAGCATGTGTTCAATATCTTTATAGATTTTATATGTTCCTGACCCAGAATATGTTTCTAGTGCGGAGAGCTCCCCGTCTCTTAGTCCCATAAGTCCCTTGTCACCTACGTCTTCAGAAGCTGAATTTGACAAGGCTACAGTAAATGTAGGTATATGTGTTTCAAGGGCAATAACAATCTTTTCCATGTTTAGTGAGACGTGTGCAGTAACTGATTAAAAGATAGGAAATAAAGGGTAGGAATAAATGGACAGTTTTCAGAATGCAGAGAGGGGTAAAGATGGGACCAGTACTGTTCATCATACTCATAAATGATCTTGAAAAGGGGGTAAACGGTAAAGTGGCAAAATTTGCAGATGGTTCAAAACTATTCAAGATGGTTAAGTCCAAAGCAGACTGCAAAGAGTTACAAATGGATCTCACAAAACTGGGTGACGGGGCTACAAAGTGGCAGATGAAATTCAGTGTTGAAAAATTCAAAATAATGTACATTGGAGAACATATTCCCAACTATACATTTAAAATGATGGGGTCTAAATTAGCTGTTACCACTCAAGAAAGTTGAGTGGATAGTTCTCTGAAAACATCCACTCAATGTGCAGCAGCATTCAAAAAAACAGAATGTTGGGCATCATAAAAAAGGGATAGAAAATAAGACAGAAAAATACCATATTTCCTTTACATAAATCCATGGTATGCCCAAGTGTTGAATACTGCATGCAGATGCGATTGCCCCATCTCAAAAAAGATAGATTGGAATTAGAAAAGCTTTAGAAAAGGGCCACAACAGCTTCCATATGAGGAGAGATTAATAAAACTGGGACTTTTCAGCTTGGAACAGAGATGATTAATGGGGGATATGATTGAGGTCTATAAAATCATGCTATGGAGAAAGTAATTAGGAAGTATTATTTACTCTCTCCTAACACGAGAACTAGGGGTCACCAAATGAAATTAATAGGCAGCAGGTTTAAAACAAACAAAAGGAAGTATTTCTTCACACAATGCCCAGTCAATCTGCGGAACTCCTTGCAGGGGATATTGTGAAGGCCAAGACTATAACGGGGTTTAAAAAAAAAATAAAAACTAGGTAAATTCATGGGGGATAGATCCATCAAGGATTGTTAGGCAGGATTGTGTACCTAGTCTCGGTTTTGCCAGAAGTTGGGAATGGGCAAGAGGGGATGGCTCACTTGATTACCTGTTCTGCTCTTTCCCTCTGAGACACCTGGCATCGGCCACTGTTGGAAGACGGGGTACTGGGCTAGATGGACCTTCAGTCTGTCCCAGTACGGTCATTATGATGTTCTCATGTGCAATAATTACTCCTGGGGGAATTCTGCACCAAAAAAATGCAGACTTTTGCAGTTTTTGGTGCAGAATTTGCATATTTTATTTGTCAAAATAATGCAATATAATCACACTTACTTTGGTAATTTATTTAAACTACCATATAGAAAAAAAATCATAAACTTTTCAGCATTTCCTAAACATATGAAAGTTAAGTTACAAATACTTGGTAACCAATACCCTGCATTCTAGTTATAATCCTGGATTTTCGTTTAAATTACATTACTTTTATTTTGGTGTTTGGTGTTCTGTAAAGTAGAATGTTACTTTACATTGTTCAGACTTTCACACATGGAAGTCTTACAGGTGTTTTTTTTTTTTTTTTTGCTAATCGTCTTTTTTTTTTTTTTTTTTTTTTAAAGGATAAGTAAGATAGATCCTGAGCTGTAATCTAACCTCATTGTGCCTCTCTGGCACAGGAAAAAAAGCAAGAAAGCTCATAGATCCTCCTAGCCGAGGATTCCATTACTGTCATTTACAATAAGGCTCCTTTACACCACTCTGGCAAGGAGACGAAGAATGGGAACAATTAACAATGGGAATGTTATCAGCCTGCCTGCTTAGCTGATACATTTCTGCTCTGCCTAAGGGACAGAGCCTGCTTCACACAGCCCTATGCCTCCAAGCCCTGGATTCAGCAACAGTGAGTGAGAGGGACAGAGTGAGTCTCTCTCGTTGGCACGCAGGCACATGCCCAGTCCCACCCCCTTAACATCTCTCCATGCCCAGCTTCCCTCCTCCCCCTCGTGGTGATCTGCTCTCTGCTGCTGGTTGCTACCAGCAGATGCGCCCAGGCTGCTGGTGAAGAGGCGTGTATTCCCTACAGATTTCTTTGCTCCCCCATTTCTTGGCTGCCCCCGCAGAAAAATCTGCAGAAGGTATGAATCCCCCAGGAGTAAGTAATCTCATCCTAGAATACATCATTTTGGGATGATACCGCAAAAAAACCAACCTCAAATTGATTTAAGCCTGATGCCTGAGTGCAGGTTGTTTGAATTTTGGTGCACTACATAAGAAAGCATTCTACTTTTGTAAATGAATCTTTACTGAAACTTGTTTTTGGGAGGAGAGCGGGGAGGAAGGGACAGTCTTTTTTTACACAATACCAGTTGTGGTAGAGGCACAAGTGACCTTACATTTGTTTTAATTATCTTATTTGGGTTTAAAGAAAAGGAGTACTGGTGGCACCTTAGAGACTAACAAATTTATTAGAGCATAAGCTTTCGTGAGCTACAGCTCACTTCATGGGATGCATTTGGTGGAAAAAAAAAAAAAAGAGGAGAGATTTATATATACACACACACAGAGAACATGAAACAATGGATTTATCATACACACTGTAAGGAGAGTGATCACTTAAGATAAGCCATCACCAGCAGCAGGGGGGGGAAAGGAGGAAAACCTTTCATGGTGACAAGCAAGGTAGACTAATTCCAGCAGTTAACAAGAATATCAGAGGAACAGTGGGGGGTGGGGTGGGAGGGAGAAATACCATGGGGAAATAGTTTTACTTTGTGTAATGACTCATCCATTCCCAGTCTCTATTCAAGCCTAAGTTAATTGTATCCAGTTTGCAAATTAATTCCAATTCAGCAGTCTCTCGTTGGAGTCTGTTTTTGAAGCTTTTTTGTTGAAGTATAGCCACTCTTAGGTCTGTGATCGAGTGACCAGAGAGATTGAAGTGTTCTCGAACTGGTTTTTGAATGTTATAATTCTTGACGTCTGATTTGTGTCCATTCATTCTTTTACGTAGAGACTGTCCAGTTTGGCCAATGTACATGGCAGAGGGGCATTGCTGGCACATGATGGCATATGTGGCATATGATGACATGACTTATGAGGAGAGGCTGAGGGAGCTGGGATTGTTTAGTCTGCAGAAGAGAAGAATGAGAGGGGATTTGATAGCTGCTTTCAACTACCTGAAAGGGGGTTTCAAAGAGGATGGCTCTAGACTGTTCTCAATGGTAGCAGATGACAGAACGAGGAGTAATGGTCTCAAGTTGCAATGGGGGAGGTTTAGATTGGATATTAGGAAAAACTTTTTCACTAAGAGGGTGGTGAAACACTGGAATGCGTTACCTAGGGAGGTGGTAGAATCTCCTTCCTTAGAGGTTTTTAAGGTCAGGCTTGACAAAGCCCTGGCTGGGATGATTTCACTGGGACTTGGTCCTGCTTTGAGCAGGGGGTTGGACTAGATGACCTTCTGGGGTCCCTTCCAACCCTGATATTCTATGATTCTATGATTCTATGATATATCACATTGGTAGATGCGCAGGTGAACGAGCCTCTGATAGTGTGGCTGATGTGATTAGGCCCTATGATGGTATCCCCTGAATAGATATGTGGACAGAGTTGGCAACGGGCTTTGTTGCAAGGATAGGTTCCTGGGTTAGTGGTTCTGTTGTGTGGTGTGTGGTTGCTGGAGAGTATTTGCTTCAGATTGAGGGGCTGTCTGTAAGCAAGGACTGGTCTGTCTCCGTCTCCCAAGATCTGTGAGAGTGATGGCTCGTCCTTCAGGATAGGTTGTAGATCCTTGATGATGCGTTGGAGAGGTTTTAGTTGGGGGCTGAAGGTGATGGCTAGTGGCGTTCTGTTGTTTTCTTTGTTGGGCCTGTCCTGTAGTAGGTGACTTCTGGGTACTCTTCTGGCTCTGTCAATCTGTTTCTTCACTTCAGCAGGTGGGTATTGTAGTTGTAGGAATGCATGATAGAGATCTTGTAGGTGTTTGTCTCTGTCTGAGGGGTTGGAGCAAATGCGGTTATATCGTAGCGCTTGGCTGTAGACAATGGATCGAGTGGTATGATCTGGATGAAAGCTAGAGGCATGTAGGTAGGAATAGCGGTCAGTAGGTTTCCGATATAGGGTGGTGTTTATGTGACCATCGCTTATTAGCACCGTAGGGTCCAGGAAGTGGATCTCTTGTGTGGACTGGTCCAGGCAGTTTGGGTTTGTATACTCAAGAAAAATGGGTAAGTTTAAAATTCTACATGTAATAGTCCTAAACTGTGTTACCCAAAACAATTTTTAAAAGCTTTAATTTCTTCAATATAATTATTTCTGGGGGAATTCTGCACATCTGTTTTTTTTTTCTCAACAGAAAATACATTTCTGGCCAAGAAATCATGCAGTTCCACCTTTTGCTCATCAGGGGTCAGTGTGGTGCCAGAACAGCCAGCTGCATGAAAATAGCCTGCTGTTCTGGTACCACAGCAGTCTCTGGTGGGCAAAAGGTGGAACTGCAGCACTTATAGGGCAGAATATATTTTTTGTGGGGGGAGGGGGGGAATTCTGTGCGTGCCCAGTGCTGCAGAATTCCTGCAGGAGTAGCAGTTCATCACAGCACCCTGCCCGCGGAGCCAGGTTAGGACAAAGTGGGGCACACAGTGCTTCTGCAGGGTCAAACACTGGGGTTCAGAATGGCTAGTGGGAGGGACAGACTGGGGTATGGGCTCAGGAGTTAGTGGGGTGACAGTGTTGAACCTGGGGACAGGGGAGGGGGACTTCAGGGAGACATGGGATGGGGGAGGAGACTGCAGAGACCCATGGGGATGAGGAGTGTGGGGAGGGGCAGATGTGCCTGACTGAATGGGAGAGGCTTGGGATCAGCCAGGGTCTGCATGGAGAAGGCTCCCCAGCTCCCTAACAATCCTGCCCTCCCACCTAAAAATAAACCTGTATAATACTTTTCCCACCCACACCCAACAACCCCACCAGATTCACTCCAGGCTCCTTTCCTCTCCCTCAACTCTTCCATTACCCCTGACTCCCCCAAGCCTTTGCACTGCTTCTGACAGATGCAGGAAATACAGTTCTGTATTATTTAAATGAATTACTCAACATTCTATATTAATATGCCTAGTAAGAAATCTATTTGTCCAAAAAAAAAAAATTACCTGAATCTTTTTTCGGTCTGTATTGCTACAGATATACTTGCTTCAAAAGAGATTTTGAAATAAATTAATAAAGTAATTGATACTGGCATGGTTATATTGTGGTGGTTTGACAAATAAAATCTGCAGAATTTTAAAATACTGTGTGCAGAATTTTTAATTTTTTGGTGCAGAATTCCCCTAGGAGTAAATATAGTACTGTTTTTTGTTTTAGTTTTTTGTACTTCTATATAGTTCTCTATCTGAACCAAAATGATCAGTTGAGTCACTTTCACTAACGGGTTCATATATGGTTTCATCCACAGCTCATTTAAAACTAATAATCTCTTCCATCTCTTTATATATTACTGACATCTGAAAAATGTAAAGTCTGAAACTAGTTTTCCATTAAAAATCTAGTTCATAAATATCCCTTTTCCAAGGAATGTTAGTCACTGTTAAGCAGCGTTACTCCCTCAGCTTGACATCTAGACACCCAGTCGATCTTCCTGTCACTTCAAATAATGTTCCTCAAACCCATGCCATGGACAGTCACAACTGTCTGTCAACTTTCCAAGACACTGGATCCATATGGGCAATTCTCAAAGAAGAATGTTACTATGATTCTTCAAGGTGATTTGCCATATTGATACATGCACACTGCTTATGTTCTTTCTTCTTTGGAGTCTCTTTACAAGGGATTCCTGATACAGTGGAAAGAATTTATGGATGGTTGGGACTACATCATTCTAATATCTTAGAAATCATGCATCATTGTAATCTCTTAAAAATCCATCGTAGTGAGTGGCATGATAACAGCATCTGTTTTTAGAAGGGACTTCAAGATCACTTGCTACAGGTGTGCTTATTGTCCAGGGATGGTGTTCCATAAGGACAATTCTCTCTTAAAAAACCAACATTTCTATGGTAAAGGAACAGTTTTTATTCTTTCAAAAAATTCTCCATTTAAAAACCCAAAACCAAAGTTTAAGAGAATCAGCCACTTCCCCACTATTACACAACCTTTCTTAACTTTTATATCGGTCACACTTATAGCTTGAGCCTCATGTATTTGCAAAAACAATATGTAAGAATTAAAAATTTCTCGTAGTTTATTTGAAATCTCACTTTCATTTCCAATATACAATATAACACCTTTCTGTGTGTGTACAAAATAAATAAACACACCATGAATATTGCTCCACAAAATATCAGTAACGTAGCCTAAAATACAAGTGCTCAAGCTCTGGACGTAAGTCTGCACCACCTTGTACTACTTTGTGACACCAAACGGGTGAATCATTCCAGTTTATTCATAAAATTTTTCATCTACTTAAACATATTGTACTAGGAAACTTATAAAAGTTTGACTTAAACTTAACGTAGATGGGGACTATGTTCCATTTCAAATCTTTAGTACATATTTAATAAAGACATAGAAATCAAAAATACACATGCATGTTTCCATTAAAAAACAAAGCAAAGTGGCAAAACTAAGATTTGGTGAATAGTTCTATTATGATAATGAGTGATGAAGGACTATATAGTAGTGGAAACTGGCCAGATTTCTAGGTACCAACAGAAGCCATTTTTAAATGTCTGATTCTTAATTTTTGTGTGTCTGCCCTTGGATAAAAGTGAAACTTTGGGACAAAGTCTTCAGTTAGCAGAACTTCAGTTTCTTCCATAAATGTCAGAGCTCTGACTCTCTTCAGCCCCACCTTAGCTTCCTACTACTATTCCTTTTGTTGGCTGCTGACCCTCCTCCTAGTTATCAAATTCTTACGTCCCTGTACCCTTTTTTTTTTTTTATGCAGGTATGAATGCTGTCTACTAAATTCTCTAGGAAACTGAAAGTTCTGCAGTACTGTAAAAAAAAAAAATCTACAAAAAGACATTCCTAACTTTTTATTACTTCTAAGAATAACATTTAGAAAATTTAGAATAGAGATACGAATTTAGCAGACAGATTGAGAAATAAATCACTCAAAAGTGAAATAAGACTTGTGTCCTACCCGTCAGGACACACAACTATAAGGCTAACTGTTGGAATGTCTTGTATGTGCTAAGAAACAGTTGCTATCCTATTTGTATTTGAGAGGGTATTTGCTCATTTGAACATGGGAGTCAAACGGTACACTAATCACTAGAATTTGTTAAAAACAATAAGCTTATCCATAAGTGGATTCTGTGGTCATTTTGGTTTTTTTAATTGGGATTACACGCATTTTAGTTGGTATCTTATGCAGAAGACTTATTTTAAAAATTAAGCGATATTTTAAAAGGGAGGGAGTGAATTTCATGTGACTTGCACAGAATTACTCTTCAACATTACAGTGAATAAATCTGCCTACTTTTATAATTCTGTCTAGTACCTGCAGCTTTCTGCAAAGTTGTGACTTGTATTGTGTATACTAGCACTGTGCTTTGAGGCTAATATTTGTATTCAAACATGGTTGTGAGAACCTGCTTTGGGGCTGTGCTGAAAGAGCAGAGTGCAAGGAGACAGTGTATGTGGGTTCCTATCTACCAATGTATTAAATCATTGCAAAAGAGGCAAAGAGTCCTGTGGCACCTTATAGACTAATAGATGTATTGAAGCATAAGCTTTCATGGGTGAATACCCACTTTGTCAGATGCATGTAGGGAAATTTGCAGAGGCAGGTATAAATATGCAAGCAAGATCCAGGCTAGGGATAACAAGGTTAGTTCAATCAGGGAGGATGACAGGTTTCAGAGTAGCAGACATGTTAATCTGTATTCGCAAAAAGAAAAGGAGGACTTGTGGCACCTTAGAGACTAACATTTATTTGAGCATAAGCTTTCGTGAGCTACAGCTCACTTCATCGGATGCATTGTTGAGTCGTGAACAGCAAGGGAGGAGAAACTGCTTTTGTAGCTGGCTAGCCATTCACGTCGTTTAATCCTGAGCTGATGGTGTCAAATTTGCAAATGAACTGAAGCTCAGCCGTTTCGCTTTGAAGTCTGGTCCTGAAGTTTTTTTTGCTGCAGGATGGCTACCTTTAAATTTGCTATTGTGTGTCCATCCTGGACAACGATCCCTCACTTTCCCAGGCCTTGGGAAGCAGGCCAGTCCTAGCCCACAGACGACCCGCCCACCTGAAGCATATTCTCACCAGCAATCTCACACCGGACCGGAGTAACTCTAACTCAGAAACCAATCCATGCAACAAACTTCGATGCCAACTCTGTCCACATATCTACACCAGCGATACCATCAGAGGACCTAACCAGATCATCCACACCATCCCCGGTTCATTCACCTGCACGTCCACCAATGTAATATACACCATCATGTGCCAGCAATGTCCCTCTGCTATATACATCAGCCACACTGGACAGTCCCTACGTAAAAGGATAAATGGACACAAATCGGATATTAGGAATGGCAATATACAAAAACCTGTAGAACACGTCAACCTCCTTGGACAGACGCTAGCAGATTTAAAGGTAGCCATCTTGCAGCAAAAAAAACTTCAGGACTAAACTTCAAAGAGAAACTGCTGAGCTTCAATTCATTTGCAAATTTGACACCATCAGCTCAGGATTAAACAAAGACTGAATGGCTAGCTAACTACAAAAGCAGTTTCTCCTCACTTGCTGATCACACCTCGACTGCTAGAAGAGGGCCTCATCCTCCCTGATTGAACTAACCTCGTTATCCCTAGCCTGATTCTTGCTTGCATATTTACACCTGCTTCTGGAAATTTCCACTAAGTGTATCTGATGAAGTGGGTATTCACCCACGAAAGCTTATGCTCCAATACTTCTGTTAGTCTATAAGGTGCCACAGGACTCTTTGCTGCTTTTTACAGAAACAGACTAACACGGCTACCCCTCTGATACATTGCAAAAGAGGCTCTAATAAAGAAAGTATAGCCTCTGAAAACTTGAAATGTAGCTTCGGATAATGCTGAATACCAGTTATGAATCTAGTACTTTAAGAGATCTCTCAGAGCAGCAGTTTTAAACTAATTATCAGAGATGAGAAATGTCAGTAATTGGAAGCAATACAAAATTCTTACACCGGCATGTCTGTCTACCTTGTAGCCACCATCTCTATAATGTCTCATCTGGCCAGTATCACTGTTTGTTCTAGTTTTGTTTTGCTTGAGGAAACGTGATTTAGAAATAACTATAAATGTTTAAAAACCGTGTACTATTTCTCTTCTGTGTTAGAGAGAACTGATGCTAAGGGGGTTTTATACAATGCCACAAAGGTGCATGGCATTGTGTGGGTGGGGGGGAGGAGGGGAGAGAAGAATTCTGCCTTGAGAAACTTAGTCTTGGTTTGCCAACACTTGGTTGTTTTACAGTTGCTGTTCCAGAGTATTCTAGAATGACTGACTGTATTTAGGTAACCTTCCAACTGTAGACAAGCCCTAAAGTAAGGTGAAAAACCCAAATGAACTGACAGCTAGATGACTGTCTGCCACACCTCTGTACTACAAAGTACCAATAGTTAAATGTAGATGTAATGGAGATCTGAGAGTGGGATAGCAGAGAACCAAAGGGAAGATGGAAGTTCCAGAGAATAAATATCCTGCTCATCAGTGTAACTGAAAATAGCAAGTTTTTTTGTGCCAAAGTGTTTAAAACATGAGTTTTTTCCAGTAGGTATTCTTTTATTTTAAGAGTAATGTAGGCTTGAAACAGAGTCCCCATCTTGTTTCTGTATATATATGCACTAAGAAATTGTCCTGGCGTAGGTCCTAAGCTGTCGTCTTATTTAAAAAATTGTCGACTGAGGGGTTCCATGTTTTTATGTCAATCACTTCTGTAGCAGATGTGATTATTTATTAAGACTTACGCAGTCTTTTTCCTAACTGAGTGCTGCAACCTGAGACTAGGAGCTGAAAGTCAAGCTTAGTTTTCACTGGTTTTTATGTATAGATCCCATGTGCCAAACACTTCTCTAGCTTACATTTTCGATCTCCCATTTTCTTCATTGCTGTTGCAGAAGAGTAACTGAGGGCACAGTATGGCCATGCAATTATAACTTTATTTTGACATGGAAGCCAGAAGGAAATCATACACACAGTTTCCCTACCTTTTGCGCAACATGGATATTTCAAATACTACATTATCTACTCTCATTGCCTGATAGTTCTTCAGGTTATAAAGGGCAACATAGCTTCACTGAAGTCAAGCTATGCTTCAGTGGAACTATGCTGATTTCCATTAGCTGAGGATAATGGCCCTTTTATATCTGGTCTGTTTTTCAGTTTACGTACCGGGAGCCATGATTTCAGTTTTTCTGTCAAATGCTCTTGGAACAAAAAGTAGATGACTTTTAAATGTTGAACTAAGAAACTAGTGAAGCATACATAAATCTATAGGAATCAAAGAAGAGTATTCTTTTTTGTACTCTGGAAAATGTCTTTCCTTTTGTAGGATCCAGATGGGTTCCAGCGAAATGAGGCTGCTTCACCAGCTTATGCATGTTTTCGTCCTGCAAGAGTGGTATCATCCACATCAGAGGAGGAAGAAGCATTTACTGAAAAATTTCTCAAAATTAATTGCAAGTACATGACTTATGGCAAGGTACTTAAACTCCTCACTCTAACTCTTAAACCATGCTATATATTTTTAGATAAACTTTAAAGGTGTGTTTGTTTTTTTTTTAAATGGGAAGTACAAGTAATTCACTTCACAGTAATAGACTATTTGTTTCATACATTTTTCCTAAGCATTCTCTCTAGATTCCCAGACTCTTTTTAGCCTTGACACATCAAGAGAACTGATTTATAATACAACTAGTTGTGACAGGTTGCCTTGTAGCAACATTGTAAGGTGACTGCATGTGCCTTGAGGACAAGTAGGTTGTATAACCCTCCCATACTAGCGGTCCCTAAGGGTGGCTTCCTAGTTGGTCTCTGATGACAGTATATATGTACTTGTCTTTAAGTACATATTTCTTGTTGCCTTAAAATATAGGGTTTTTTTAGTTTGTTAGGATTATAAATAGTCTTTGCTTCCACTTTATTTTTAATTTGTTTGTGTATATATAAATGAAATTTTAAAATCTCATATGCAGTGGAAGTATCCCAAGTATAGCAAAAAGTCCCTTGTATGGCTAGAGCATGTCTTCTGAAGCAAATGTCCTGGAAGAAATGTCCTGAAGTCTGATAAGCTTTAACCCAGTTCACAAGCACTGGAGCTCTGTCCAAGTATGCTGGAGGCAACCAGTTGATCTACTAGGAACTGAGATTTTCCTCTAAAGCGTTCAGCTATGTCCACTAATAAAGAATTCCATGTCACAGAAATGAATGGGTCTAGGAAATGGATTAGCAAGTCCTGGGGAGTCTGAGGTGCTTTATGTCTTAATGTAGGCAACTCATTCAGCTTGCATTCAAAGTCCTTTGGATTGTTTTCTGAGTATGCTCTTTCAGCCTTCTGGGCTATAGATAAAGCTTCTGTTTGTCCTCAATTCAGGCCTACACTAGGAGCACTTAATTGATATAGCTATACAGTATAGTGTATTGGCAAAGCACAGTTAGTGTGGGCTCAGCTGATGTAGGCCAAACTGCACTTCTGCCAGTATATTTTATTCTAGCAGTCCCCGAGTGAAATAAGCCGTACTGGCAAATTTGGCCCAGTATAACTGCATCTATATTAAGTACTTTTGACATTGCCAGCACAGCTATATTGGTGGCAGCTTACACCTCATCACATCCCTGAATGACTTAGCTATGCTGCAAAATTTTCATAGTGTAGACCTGTACTCATTTTACCAAAAAAAGCTGACTTTGCTTGTAATCCAGTGTGATCCACAGTGGGTTTACTTCGCACCTTGTCCTCCTCTCTTAGGTGGAACTTTAAGATATCTCTTTGAGCTCTTATTAGCTTTCTCTTGGCTTTCTGTAAAGTACACTTTTCAAATTGCCATATTCTCAGGTGGAAGAGTGAGAACTGCAGGTGTTGGTTATGAACTTTCCATTCCAAACGACAAAACACCCCTGCTTCTTTCTTCAAGTTACTCCCTAAAGATCACCCAGTTACCTCGCTATTCTTTGTTGCTTTGATTCATGTCATAGAATAAAAGAAGATTTAGGATTGTAAGAGACCTCAGGAGGTCATCTAGTCCAACCCCCTGCTCAAAGCAGGACCAACCCCAACTAAACCATCCCAGCCAGGGCTTTGTCAAGCCAGGCCTTAAAAACCACTAAGGATGGAGATTCCACCACCTCCCTATGTAACCCATTCCAGTGCTTCACCGCCCTCCTAGTGAAATAGTTTTTCGTAATATCCAACCTAGACCTCCCCCACTGCAACTTGAGACCATGAATTCTTGTTCTGTCATCTGCCACCACTGAGAACAGACTAGATCCATCCTCTTTGGAACCCCCTTCACGTAGTTGAAGGCTGCTATCAAATCCCCCCTCACTCTTCTCTATTGCAGACTAAATAAGCCCAGTTCTCTTGGCCTCTCCTCATAAGTCATGAGCCCCAGCTCCCTAATCATTTTTGTTGCCTTCTGCTGGACTCTCTCCAAATTGTCCACATCCCTTTCTGTAGTGAGGGCCCCAAAACTGGATGCAGTTGTGGCCTCACCAGTGTCAAATAGATGGGAATAATCACTTCCCTCGATCTGCTGGCAATGCTCCTACTAATGCAGCCCAATATGCTGTTAGCCTTCTTGGCAACAAGGGCATACTGTTGATTCATATCCAGCTTCTCGTCCACTGTAATCCCCAAGTCCTTTTCTGCAGAACTGCCACTTAGCCAGTCGATCCCCAGCCTGAAGCAGTGCATGGGATTCTTCTATCCTAAGTGCAGGACTCTGCACTTGTCCTTGTTGAACCTCATCAGATTTATTTTAGCCCAATCCTCCAATTTGTCTAGGTCACTCTGGGCCCTATCCCTATCCTCCAGCATATCTACCACTCCCACCCTTTCTTGCAAAGTAAAGCTGTTAGCTCTCAGTATGCATTTTATAGACATATGTTTTTTCTATTTTGAAAAAGATAAGGGCATTGTGATAGAGTACACAAATCCCACAGTGGGCCAGAAAGGATTAAAGGATGGTACTGGGCACAGGGTAGCCCTACCCCACCAGCCCTGCAGTGCATGCTCCAACTGAAGACACAAGGTTGAAAGGGATCAACTAACTTTAGAGGAGAAGAGTACAGACCAGCCCTGAAGTCTTCTGACAAGGGGGCAAAAGAAGCCTCTCTGAGGGAAGAGAACAATATGCTGAGCCTAGCTGGGGCCGATGGTTTGGTTTCTTTTTCATTTTTCTTTTTTCCTTATCTGGGACCAGAAGATGAGGGAGGAAAGCAGTAGTAGGAAGTACCCCAGGGAGGATAACTCGGAGGCCAAATGCTGTTGACCTTCTTAGGTCTCTGGGTCAGGCCCTGATGGAGTGGGTGGACCCCAGGCTCGCCTATCACTGTCTACCCAGTCCTGAGGACATTAACCAGTAGGCGATGCAGCCCACCAAAGTCCCTGTTACAGGCATGTTTACAGAAACAATTCACGTGTTTGTGGTCATGTCTAAAAATACCACTAGGTAATCTTCCGCTTACGAAGTTAATCCATCATGAATAGAGTTCCGTGACTTCTTCAGTGGCCAGTGTGGCTGACCCCATGGCTCCCCAAGCAGCTAGCCCTGGGGACTGCCGCTCAGGTGGCCCTGGAGACAGCCACACTGCCGTAGCTGGAGCATCTCTGCAGCCAGCCTCTTGGGCAGCCCCGCAGCCAGCTGTTCCGGGGCCAGCCTCATCAGCAGCTGTTCTAGTGGCCCCAAGCAGCTGGCCCAGGGGACCGCCTGAGCAGCAGCTGATGCGGGTGGCAGTAGAGGCCACCCGAGCAGCGGTCCCGGAGCAGCCACTGGCCCCCACCCCCGGTGGCAGTGGCCAGAGCAGCCACTGGTATTGCAGGCTCCTCCCCCGGGGTTCCCTCCTGGCTGCTGGTGCTGTGGGCTCCCCCCCGTCCCCACCAAAAAAGATTCAATCGGTGGTGTTTATGGTATAAGTCATGAACAAGTCACTGGCCATGATGTTTTTATGTTTTGCCCGTGACCTGTCTGCGACTTTTACTAAAAATACCCATGATTAAATCGTAGCCTTAATCATGAAGTTTTCAGGCCTCTCATTTATTTTGAAGTCTAGACTTCTGGATTTCTACGTTCTGCTCTTTAGAGTTTTTACCCTAAATTCTAAATCCTCTCTTTTGGCATCTTGAAGTATTTCTTGCATCTCTACTTGACTGGGAAATCTTCAGAGTTGGTAGGTGGCTGGTTCTAATAAAATCTTTATTTCTCCATATTGAACCAAAATTTCTTTCTGTTGTCTGGGGACGGAAGAGGGTCCCTTTCAGTTGTGCCTAAGGGATTTAGGAGTACAAGTCCAGCTAAAGGTCTCCCCCTTAGTCTTGTTCAGTGTGTTTCTCCACCAGAATTGCTTTTATGAACCTTTCTTATTGAATTGGAGGTTGGGTAGAGGTGTTGGAGAAATGGGGTGTTTGCGTCCACACTAATGTAGCTCATGACATATCTAGATTTGTGTGCTTACCTAACTAAAAGTTCTTTGAGTGCTGGTCCCTACATGTATTCCACATGTAGGTGCGCAAGCATGCCATGTGCCAGAGTCTGGGCATTCTAACAAGCTGTGTCCATTGGCCCCCACATGTGTAGTAGTTCTCGTCGTGTAAGCCCAGAGTCCCAGGTTCAAGAACTGTCTCTTGCCATCGCTCCTTTTCTGTGAGTGATGATTGCCAATGCTGTCTCTACTGTTTGTTGCTGCAAAGTGCACCATCTGATGCTTGTTTCCATTGTGAAAACACAAAGCTCCTGAGCTTTGATTAAGCCCAGGTTCTCATCTGGGCTAGGGAGACCTCCCCACCCAGTATATTGCACCCATCAGATGAGCAGTGCCCCTCCAAGCATGAGCTAAGGAGCAGAGTCTACAGCTGCTAAGCCCAAGGACTCCTCTTCTTGGGCTTCCCATGACCGTACGGTAAATCTTCACTTAACGTTGTAGTTATGTTCCTGAAAAATGCTACTTTAAGCGAAACGATGTTAAGCAAATCCAATTTCCCCATAAGAATTAATGTAAATGGGTGAGGGGTTAGGTTCCAGGGAAAATAATTTTTAACATAAGTTTTAAACAAACAGCAATAATGATTGTGAAATTTGTTTGAGTTGGTGGAGTCAGAGAGTGGGATATATGCCAGTGAATGCCTTACCGCTAAAGGATGAACTAGCATTCGGCTGAGCCCTCAAGGGTTAACATGTTGTTAATGTAGCCTCACACTCTACAAGGCAGCATGAATGGAGGAAAGAGAGAGACTCTGTGTGTGTGTGTGTGTGTGTGTGTGTGTGTGTGTGTGTGTGAGAGAGAGAAAAACTCATATTGCCCCTTTAAGTACATTGCCTTTTTTAAGTAGATCAGCAAATTGAGACAGCAGCTGCTGTCAGCAAGCTCCCTCCATCCTGAGCCCTTCATGTTCCCCACATTCTGTAGAGGTTGGGTACAGGAGAGGGGGACACCCTGACATTAGCACGCCTCTTCCTCTGCACAGCAAGCAGGAGGCTCCCAGGAGCAGCTCCAAGGCAGAGGGCAGGAGCAGCACATGGCAATGGTGGGAGGGACAGCTGAACTGCCTGGCAACTGGTAGCCTGCTGGGCAGCTGCCGCATAGGGAACTTGGGGGGGCTGCCGGTCCACCCTGGTTCCAAGCCCACACCAGCTAGCTCCAATATTAAGTTAGGAGTTACTATAGGAGGCACTCTCATGGTTGCAAGGACAGATCCCTGTCCAGATCTGCCTGTAAAAGAAGGGATCCCTCCCTGAGCCTGTCCAGGCCTTTGTGTGCAGATTTGATGGCTCTAGGACCTCTAAAGATCTCCAGGCTGGAGGGTAAAGCCTGTAAGAAAATGGATCAGTCAGCATTGTTGTGTTTCAGAGCTGAAGCCATCAAGGACCGACACCTACCAGCTCCATCCAGAAGTGCTGGACCTGATTCTTACTCTGTGCCGGCCTGTCCTTCAAAAGCCTGCCCCACTACAACTTCCCAAGATGCATCCTAGCCCTCAGTCCCGACTGTCGGAACGCCCCAAACACTGGGTCATACACACACCTACACTACGGCGGAGCATATTTTGCTCCCTTACCCTCTGTCTCCTCTCCGGCCCAGTCCTCCTGAGAGAGATTGCCACACTGGAGGATGAAACTGCATCAGTGACCTTAAAACATCTCCTCTCCAACTCCCAGGCAGGAGTACCCACCCTCTGGTACTGTTGACTCCATCAATGGAGAGAGAGCAGGTCTTAGACTGAGTTGCACGCTCTAGCTGATCCATCCTCTCCTAGTAAAAATCTGAGCCCTGACAGGCAGTCAGATCTGAACAGCATCCTGCCAGATATGACTTTCCCAGGGGCTGCTGATATCGGATATCATGGGGTGCCCCCATTCAATCAGTCCCTCCTTTTGGCCTTATCAGGGAGGTGCCCCAGCTCCATCCATGAATTATACCACAACTCTCCAATGTTGCATCCACTGAATCAGAGTACGAGGAGGAGAACACTGATCTGAATCTGTAGGTATCAATAAGAACTAGGGCTGTCAAGCGATTAAAAAAAATTGTGATTAATCACATGATTAAAAAATAGAATATCATTTATTTAAATACTTTTGGATGTTTTCTACATTTTCAAATATATTTTTCAATTACAACACAATACAAAGTCTACACTACTCATTTTATTTCTGATTATGAATATTTGCACTGTAAACAAAATAAATAGTATATTTCAATTCATCTAATACAGGTACTGTAGTATTTATAATGAAAGCTGTACTTAAAAATGGAAAACGATATACAAAAAATAACTCAGTTAAAAAATAAAATAATGTAAAACTTTAGAACTTACAAGTCCACTTACCACTTCGTCCTATTTCAGCCAATCACTCAGACAAACAAGTTTGTTTACAATTTGCAGGAGACGATGCTGCCCACATATTGTTTACAATGTCACCTGAAAGCGAGAACAGGCATTCTCATGGCACTGTCGTAGCAGGCATCGCAAGATATTTGTGCCAGATGCACTAAAGAGTCATATGTCCCTTCTTGCTTCCACCACCATTCCAGAAGATAGACGTCCATGCTGATGATGGGTTCTGCTTGATACTGATCCAAAGCAGAGCAGACGATGCATGTTCATTTTCATCTTCTGAGTCAGATGCCACCAGCAGAAGGTTGATTTTCTTTTTTGGTGGTTCAGGTTCTCTGGTTTCCACATGGGAGTGTTGCTCTTTTAGGACATCTGAAAGTATTCTCCACACCTCATCTCTTAGATTTTGGCAGGCACTTCAGATTCTTAAACCTTGGGTCGAGTGCTGTATCTATTCAAAGAAATCTCATATTGGTACTTCCTTAGCGTTTTGTCAAATCTGCTATGGAAGTGTTCTTAAAACGAACGTGTGCTGGGTCATCGTCCGAGACTGCTAGAACACTAAATGAAATACATGTCAGAATGCAGGTTAAACAGAACAGGAGACGTACAATTCTCCCCCAAGGAGTTCAGTCACAAATTTAATTTACGCATTATTTTTTTAATGAGCATTGTCAGTGTGGAAGCATGTCCTCTGGAATGGTGGCGGAAGCATGAAGGGGCATATGAATGTTTAGCATAGCACATAAATACCTTGCAACGCCAGCTACAAAAGTGCCATTCGAACGCCCGTTCTTACTTTCAGGTGACATTGTAAATAAGAAGCAGTCAGCAGTATCTCCCATAAATGTAAACAAACTTGTTTGAACAAGCAGTAAGATACAGTGGACTTGTAGTCTCTAAAGTTTTACATTTCTTTTGTTTGAGTGCAATTATGAAACAAAAAAAAATCTACATTTGTAAATTACACTTTCAAGATAGAGATTGCACTACAGTACTTGTATGAGGTGAATTGAAAAATACTGTTCATTTTTACAGTGTAAATATTTGTAATAAAAATATAAAATGAGCACTGTACACTTTGTATTAGAAATCAATATATTTGAAAATGTAGAAAAACATCCACAAATATTTAATAAATTTCAATTGGTATTCTATTTAACAATGTGATTAATCGTGATTAATTTTTTAATTAGTTTATTTTTTTGAGTTAATGGCGTGAGTTAACTGGGATTGACAGTTCTAATAAGAACCTCATCCTTGTTTCCTAATGAAGCTGTCACTCCATCCTCACCATCTCTGCCTGAGAAATATAGGCAGTACCAGCAACTACTTCAGAGGCTAGTCAGTGACCTCTGTATAGCATTGGATGAAGTTCAGGACTCTTAGCCCTGGCTCCTAGCTGTTCTGCAGCCTACGGATCCAAGCAAGGTGGTGCTCCTGATTAATGAGGCCATCATGGAACCAGACCGAGTGGTCTGGTATACCCAGCATCATGTGCCCTCACATCTAAGAAGGTGAGACACTATTTTGCCAAAGGGGCTGAACTTCTTTTCTCCCAGCAAGTACCTAACTCCCAGGTTGTACAGGCAGCCATAGAGAGAGCTAGATGGCAGTGTGAGGTGAGGCAAAGTGTTTTGTCATGGGTCAAAAACTGGCTAGGAGACAGAGCAAAGTGAAGGATTAAATGATGAATTTAAACTTTTGACCATGATTAAATGTGGGTGCAATGGGGTCTCAAGTTTCCGAATGTCATAGTGGAGCAGTAGCTCCGCTACAGTTAGGGTTGAGAGTTGCATGCTGTTTAAAAGGTTATTTGAAGGTGGGGATCTCAGACCGGCTACCTGCTTCTCTGGCATTTGTGGTTCCAGAGGGGAGTAGGGCCCAACCTCTGCTGATGGCCCTGGGGGAGGGGGCGGCTGCTGCTGCTCCCCCACCCCAGCTCAGTCACTACCCAGAAGACTGGCCACACGAAAAGCCCAAGAAATACTCATTTCTCCATTCTGCTTCCAGTAGTGGGCTTCAGGCTCATTCTTCTTTCCTGCTCCTGTTGTTTCTAGGGGAAACGGGGAGGTCAGAGCAGTGCAGGAGAGAGTGGGGAAGAAAGGATGAGGTGACCAATGAAATTCAGTACTGATAAATGTGAAGTAATGCACTTTGGAGGGAAAAAATTGAACTGTTTATGCTTTTTAGGATTCTAAATTAACTGTACTACCACAGGTAAGGGACTTGAATGTCAATGAAGACTTCTGCTCAATGGGCAGCTGGAGTAAAATAGTAAACAATATGGTAGGATGAATAAGGAATGAGATGGTGAATAATAAGGAGAATACTATAAAGTCTTTATATAAATCTGTGGTGCGGCCCCATACAGAATACTATATTTATTAATGAGCACCCAGGTCTCAAAAGGTTACTGCTGTATTCAAGGAGGTTCAGAAAAGGAGAATGGGAATTGTTGAGAGAGCATAGGAAAAACTCCCATGAAGAGAAATTGAAAAAAATTAGGAGTGTATCTTAGAAAGGAGGTGAATAAGAGGAGACATGATAAAAGTATTTAAAATAATGAACGTAGATAGAGAGCTTCATTCACGCCTTATCTCATTACACAAGAACAAGGGGACATTTAATGAAATTGAAAGGTTGCAAATTCAAAACCAATAAAAGGAAATGCTTTTTCACACAATATATAATTATAATTAAACTGTTGTGCTCTCTGCCATAGGAAGTTGATCTTAAGAACTGAAGATTCAAAAAGGGATTAGATACTCTAATATTTTGGATGTGAATATAAAAAAAAGTGTCAATGCTTAGAAATTTAGTGGAAGGATTATTAAACCTCATGCTTCAGTGCTTAAGCCAATCTTCAATTACTAGAAATCAGGATGAGATGTAATATAGGAGTCACACCACTGCACACCTGCATATTTGTCTCATTCTTACACCTTGCTCTCGAGCTTTTGGAGCTGACCACTGGGTCAGACAGGATATTGGACTCAATATACCTTTGGTCTGATCCAGTCTGGTGATTCCATGTGTCTAACATGGAAGTAATTGTCTATAAGGAATATGCCTTCATAGAAAATTTTTATTTGTAAACTACTCCTAGGGGAAATCTGCACCTCTGTGTGTATGCAGAATTCATATCCCTGCAGATTTCTTTGCTTCCCTGCAGAAAATGAGAGGGAAGCAAAAGGAAGCTGTAAGAGTGGTCACACAACTCTCCCCAGCAGTCATTTCAGGGATCTGGAGCAGGTGATGGAGGGGAGAGGACAGGACAGGACTAGGGTCACCCCCAACCGGTGGCTCCTACCCTGCTCTGGACTCAGCTGCTAGTATGGGTAGGGGAGGACGGGACTTACTCTTCCCCTACATGGAGCAGCCGGGGCAAGGCAAGATGTAGCCCCAGAAATCTCCTTGACTGCAGGAAGCTCCGTACCCTTCCACCTCCCCACTTCCTGCCTCCATCACTCCTTGCCTATGGGGACGGGGGGAATCACTGTACAAGGAGCTGCTCCCCTGTCCACCTGATCTCTTCCCCCCCCCCCCCCACCAAGCCCTCCGCATCCAGAACGCCCACTGCACCTGTACCCCTGCCAAGCCGCTACACACACACATCTGGACCAGCACCCAGATGGCTCCTGCACTCAAACCTCCACCTCGATGAGACCCCCGACGAGTCCCCCGCACCTGGATCCCCATCCCAGTGAGCCACAACCAGCTTCACCCAAACCTACACCCCACCAAATCCCAGTCCCTCTGCTGAGCCCCAACTGAATTAGGGCTGTCAAACGATTAAAAAAATTAATCACAGTTTTAATTGCACTGCTAATAATAGAATACTAATTTAAATTTATTATAAATATTTTTGGATGTTTTTCTACATTTTCAAATATATTGATTGTTAATTACAACATAGAATACAAAGTGTACAGTGCTCACTTTATTATTTTTTTACTACAAATATTTGCATTGTAAAAGGATAAACAAAAGAAATAATACTTTTCAGTTCACCTCATACAAGTACTGAAGTACAATCTGTTTATCGTGGAAGTGCAACTTACATATGTAGTAAGTTTTTGAGTGCAGTTATGTAACAAAAACAATGTAAAACTTTAGAGCCTACAAGTCCACTCAGTCCTACTGCTCGTTCAGCCAATTGCTAAGACAAACAAGTTTGTTTACGTTTACAGGAAATCTTTTTTTTACAGTGCACATATTTTAATTAAAAATAATATAACAAGCACTGTACACTTTGTATTGTGTTGTAATTGAAATCAATATATTTGAAAACGTAGAAAAACATCCAAAATATTTATAATAAATTTCAATTGGTATTCTATTGTTTAACGGTGCGATTAAAACTGTGATTAATTTTTGGAGTTAATCGTGTGAGTTAAATGGGATTAATTGACAGCCCTAATATGAATCAAATGTGTATATAATAAAACAGACTTATTAGTATAGGTTAGAAATCTGAATGAAGAGAATGTAAAATCAAGAACCATCCGCTATTGAGAAATCCACGATTAAGCAGGCTTCTTTGTTCAACTTGTGTTTAGTCTGTATGAAAAAGAATTTAATGGGAATGAGTGAGCTCTCCTAGTTTGTATACAGAAGAGCTGTAAAGGTTTTGTGAAAGCTGTGACAAAACTAGCATCCCTGAGGAGGAGTGGTTGTGCATTTTCTTTCACAGCATAGAATGCTTGTTGTGACCCCAGTAACATTACAAATGGGAAAGTCTGATGGAAGTATCAGTGATGTGTTGGAGGACCAACGCATTCCTTTTCAACTGCTGAAGCTCTCTATTGTAGAAATAAGGAAGCTGCCACAAGTTAGTTTTTCTTCAATGAGAAGAAATAAACCCTGAAATCATTACAGGTGCATAGCTGAATCACAGCCAACAACTTGCCAACAAGACTTGTTTGCTTAAAACAAAACAAAAAAGCTAGGCCAGCTCTTGGTCATGAGTTATGAAATCATACACTAAGTCTGTTTTATCCAAGGAGTCTGGAGTCAGCTGTTCCTATTGTGCTTAAACATGAGCCGAAGAACACTATGGAAGTCTATAATGCACATCTAAAGACCTCCAAAGATTTTTTTTTTATTCCCTTGTTCTGTCTCCCCAGGCCCTGTAATATGGGGTACTTGGCTGGAGTTAGACCTTAAATGACTGACTTGTACTATTGGCAATTAGGGAAGGAGCAGAAACATTTTTTTCCAAACTAGAGGCTCACAAGCTTTTTGTATTGCTGCTGTAGAACTGGAAAATTTGTCTTCCAGGCACTTCAAGGGCAGTACCTAAAGATACCGGTTGCCTTAATCACCAAGTGTATCTTTTTGATTTGTTTTGGGAAACCTCCAAGTACAATAGAACACCCTTTCTTTCAGTTTGTCCTTTTTCCCAAGGGTATTCATAGATTTTCATGTTGGCAGTAGAAGGGTTGGCTGTAGGCCCACCAGCATTTATAATCCTCTGTGCCTCAGTGATTAGCTTATAAAAGCAAAGTCCTATCCAAGTTCGTCAAAACTTTATTTATCCTTGAAATAAATTTTGTCCTTCATACTTCTCTGAGGTAAATTGAGACAAACTGTTTTAGCTATTGTGGTAATACCTAGTAAATGTGAAAAACATGCCTGTCCAGTATGTGGCAAGGTGAACTATAGCAGAAGTAAACATACAGCTGATTCTTCGCACCTACCCTTTTGGATACTGTTTTAGTCTCTAGAATTCCCTTAACCAGCATAAAAATGGCTTGCAAAATTATTTTGTCTTGGTGATTTGAAATCTGTTTTTCTTATTGGTGAGTGAAATAGCACTTGTATTTTTGTTTTTCACCATCATATTAAAAAGTGGCAGATGTGGGGTTGAGAGGGTTCTACCTGGCCTGGTAAACTTTCATGACTATCTTGAAGTGTCTGAGAATCCATAACTGAGAGCATGTATATGTCTCTCCACTTTAAATAAAGCTGAGCAGTTTGTTGGTGTAGGCAATAACAGTCAAGATGATGACTGTTCACTAATGAAAAATGCTTTGCTTTTAGTGTGGGCATTTTGGGTCCTTCAGCACTGTGTCCTTTGATCCAGTAAGGAAGAGCTATGTAGTTTAACAGCACAAGTAGAGTGAGAGATCCAATCCTGGACATGTGAATGCCCCAGTGCAGTACAACAAATCAGATTTTTTTTTAAGGGTTTGGTATCGTTTCCCCAAAGTCCTTTTGCTCATGAGACTATGCGGCCTCACTGTTCAGTGTTGATTGTCTTGAAGATGATGAAATAAGGCATGATTGATGGAGAGCTTAGATTATGTTGAAAGCCATAAAGTAGACTTGCTGGGCTTGAATTTTTCTTTTAAATCCTCACTCACTTCTGTATCTTTGCCAGCTTAATTTAGTAAGTAAGTTTCTGTTCACTGTCGACCAGGCTACAAAGTTAGTTCCAAGCAATGAGTATCCATATCTAGTTAACTCTCTACTCTCCTTAAGGCCAGGATTTAAAGAATACTATTTAAAAGTTGTTACATATTTTGAGATCGGTTTTAAGAGCTGTAGTTCACGAAAGCTTATGCTCAAATAAATTCCTTAGTCTCTAAGGTGCCACAAGTACTCCTTTTCTTTTTGCGGATACAGACTAACACGGCTGCTACTCTGAAAAATGTTGCCCCTCTGAATATCCTGATTCTGATGATCCATTCCAGTGAGGATTTTCCTTTTTTTTACCTCTGCGTTGGTAAACTTTGGGGAAGACTTGTGTGATAGCTGTAGTACTTGTGTGCACATACAGCAATGTAAGCAGTATAAAAATCCTAGCTATATTTTTAGCCACCATCCAAGTAATTGCAGGGCTTTCTTCTCTTGGAGACAGACTACAGAATGGTCTGTAGTCTAGATCTGATCTAAATGTTTAACGATGGTTACTACTTAGAACCTCATAATCCTGTATTGGCCTTCTCTCTGAATCCAGAGTTTGGCTTCTGTTTCCTGGCACCCCAGGCACCGTGATCTTTGCCTTCTCTGCTCTGGGCTCTGGCTATACTTAAAAATAAATAAATTAAAATCCTTAGGATTAGGCTGCAGCAATATCCTTTATGTAAATTGTTTGTAGGATGCTGAACTGCTAGAGGTGCTGCCTTTCAGAAAAGACGTAACCATTAGTGGAGATTAATGTACTTCCATGTTTTAAAAGAAGTGAGTGTAAAAATGCCATCACTTTTCTTCAGCAGATTTGGTCTCTGTGCATTTTTTGGTTCTTTACTTTACTTTACTAGAAAAAAAAACCTTTATTCTCCCACAACTCTGGGTGCCTTGTGGTGCTAAGTATAGTCTCTCCTGTCTCACATCAGTGGAGTTGTTACTAAAATTGCAGTTGCACAGTCTTTTTGTTGATTATGCAGGAATCTGAAACAATACTACTCTTTTTGTATTATAGGTTGAGTTTACAGAACCTGTAGTTGGGAGGGAGGAGATGGGGGAAGGGAAGTGATCTTGTAAATGGAGCAAATCTCACTTCCTAATGCCACTTTTGCCCATCTAAATGCTCTACTTTATCACAAAAGGCGTTAAATCACTGAATGTGTAGTGTGCCTGTGGCATATTCATTTTAAAAGACATTGTCAACTTGAACTCTAATCACTTTAAAAAAAAAAAAAAAAAAAAAAAAAAAAACACCAGAAGTAGTTTTAAAGGTACTATGCCATCTCTTCAGTTTCCCCTACCAATGTTATGGTATTTACAACTCACTTTCCTATTTTTAAAATATGTATATTTTTCTCCTGTTGTGTGGGTTGGTGGAAAACCCACACAGATGGGCAGAAGATGATGAATGGCTGAAGGAGAAACAGTGAAACTTAGCTATATATAAAGTACCAGGAAATACACAAAGCAAAATTGAAAAATATTCTCTAATCTTTCTTAGAGTAATCTTAGTTGTTTTGTTAGAAATTTTCAGAAAAGAGGTTTAGTTTATTAAACAGTTTCAGCATCTCACCAAGGAGGTGGCTGAATTTCAGTGGTGAAGGATTGAGGCTCTGTGTGAATTTGTAATTTCAAAACAAAAACACCAGAATATCTAAAATATCTAATGTAATCTGTTGCATTAGTGACAAACATCATTACTCTTTGGTGTCTTTCTATTAGCTTTTAAATTTTTAGAAATCTGCTTAATTATCTCTTGCATGCATTGAACCAAAGGGATATTTAGTGTAACATTTTAAGTAAACTTTATTTTGTAATATGTTAGATTTAATAATGTAAAAGTAAAATCTTTTTACAAAATACAACTTAAAGTATTTATTACATGCATTATCTCTTTATAATTACCTGATTGATGGGTCCATCAATTAGGTCAATCTGAGAGGTTTATGCCAGACACATAGGGTATGTCAACACTGCAAAAGATCTATGACTTGGGTTCTCGCGATGGGGCAAAAAATCCTCCCTTGCCAGGTCTCGGAGGACAGGCCTGAGTCCAAACGTCTACACTGCTATTTTCAGTTGACTCAAACTCTAATACTCGCTGCTGCAGGTTGTCTCTTGCAGTGTAGAGGTACCCATACTTCTGCCACTTAGTATGAGGGGAAGCGGAGGCAAATGGCTAGCATAAAATGCTCTCTCTGGCTTACCTCTGAACTGGACATCTCTGAGAAGGGTCAAGCAGCAAACCTCTGAAACAATGACTCTTAAGTTTCTTCTGAAGCTTACTCAGATCCTTATGGTCACCATCTGTAGACGAACATCATCTCATTGCCGAGGCTTTGCTTAGCATGCTTGCTGGAATTCTTGAACACTCTCAACAACACAATTAGTATGTAGAGCCTTCCAGTAGGGAAGAGTTGAGATTTTTTTTTTTGCCCTGAAAAATGGGCAGCAATGGTCCACATCTACTTGGAGAGAAGGTATCATCTTCAACTATATGGACTTGTTTGGTTGGTTGCACAGCACAAGAAGGTGTTGTGGCACTATTGTTAGCTAGCAAAGTTTACTTTAGGATGGACAAACCCCAGAAAAGATGCTATTCTCATAGGAAAGGTGTTTCAAATAGTTTTCTTTAGTTAAAGAACTGAAGATAAACTAAAACTTGAAGGAAACCTTTATCACTTTTTTTTCCCTTTCTCATTTTAGGGTTCGGTCAATGGTGTGCTGCTAGTGACTCCAAATAATATAATGTTTGATCCACATAAAACTGATCCTATGGTCCAAGAGAACGGCTGTGAAGAGTATGGCATCATGTGTCCAATGGAAGAAGTGATGTCAGCTGCTCTGTATAAAGAAATTGTGGACAGCAAAATAAAGGATTCGTTACCCATGTAAGATAGACTTTTTTTTGTAAAACTTGGCAAAAAGTTGTATAGCATCTGCATTAGTAACTATATAGTAAAACAGAGTAAACTTTTTTTGAGAATATCCAAGATTAACTTGGAGAGACCTGGAAAACTGCTTTATTATTTTCATTTTCTTGGTTTATTGTATGTTCTACATACATCAAATGAATTTTAGCTTCCTCATCTCCTGGGCATCATCAACTATTGAGAAAGTTAGCATTTGGCAATAGTTACTATATTTTTGCCTAATATTTACAATTGCTTTCCTATTCTAATGGTTAACAAGCTAACTGTTTGATGGTGACCCCTGCAAAACACAATAGTTTTGAAATGGCCCCAAATCCTTGAGTAATTTTAGATAGAAATCTTAGTTATATTCCTCCTGGTTGACTTCCAAAGAAGCAAATGTGCCTCTCCTTCTTTTTTTTTTTTTTTTTTTAATTGAAGTATAAACAGGACTGAATTTTTTTTCTGCCTCTGTTTTTTTTTTAAAGTAGTATCAGGAATACACTGAACAGCAAAATAAAGGATTCATTATCCATATAAATGCTGGAGCATTGGAAAATGGAACAGGATCTTTCTCACCCTAATGTCAATTGATGTGTAAAAGGAGTCTGAAGCTTAAGCAAAGAGCCTTTTTCCTAAATGTTCATTATGTAATAAACGTGAGGCTTTTAGTTATTGTTTATAAAGCTTTAAATAGTCTGTCCCCAAATTCCTTCCTCTCAATTTCTTTGGGTTTATTTTAGTCACTTGGTGTTATCCTGCTAGTTCTCCAGTTGTCCATATTTTGATCAAAAACAGAATAAATGGGACCTGACTATCTTAACATTAAAACAAGCAGAACTTTTTAAAAAATCAGATTACTCTTAGAAATCATAAAACAGAAGGGCACAAACACTTTAAAGGATATCTTTTTAGGCTGTTTACCTCCTATGTGTAATTTATAATTATAATTTTGCCCAGGGAGACTCCTGCAGCATGGTAAAATAGGGACAGTCAGGCTACACAATTGCTGGTACATTGAGATGGACTTGTCTAGCTATGCTGCATTCTCTGTGGTTCTAAAAGACTTTGGAAGCCAACCAGAAACAATGTCCTCTGGACAAACTGAATTATAGGGCTTGTAATGACATAGAGGTGGTATAAAGAAGCTATAAAAATGACTCAAAATGTCTCATGAAAATTGAGCCTCTTTATAGCAAATTTAACTGTGCTGCGTAATTGGGTGGAGAAAGGGAGAGTTGTGAAATCTCCCAGTAGATCTTTGTTGAGAAGTCCTTCCTGATATTTAAGAAGTCTGGCTTCAGTTTCATCCAATTATTCCTAGTTCAGAACCTCTTATATTGTTGTCAACATTTCTTTCCCTTCTTAGTGTTTGTTTGTACTACTGTGTCAATCTCCCAACCTTAGTTAGAGAAAGCTATATGTATTTAACTCTTATTTTTTCCTAGTGAGTTAATATCTCTAGCCCCTCAATCATTTTATTTTTTTCTTTGATAAGTAGGTGGGAGGTTCCGTGCCTAATAATGAATTGCTGAGAACTGAATGCAGTATTTCAGGTCTGGTCCCTTCAGAGCTGAGTTAGATGGGGATATCATCTCGATGCTGCTTTATTGCCCAAAATCACTTCTGCCTACATATAAATTTTTGGTGTACTTTGCTGAGTTTTCCAAAGCATGGCTGTCTTCCAGGTTTCTCTGGGGAATAACTATTTCATCATAATATTCAGAGTTGCACTTCATCTTTCTTTCTGTGCTTGACACCTAAGTCGTATTAGTGTTTCTTCCGCCTCATGTTTTTACAACATTTCAAAATTTAAACTCGTTTGTTTATAGAGTATGTGGTACTATGGTTGTGCCCAATGTTTTAGATGTGTTTACAACTGGAGCCAGTCCCTGAATAAGGCAGCTGAAGCTCAGAAAGGCATAAAGAACTGAGTGATCCTGTCGTTTTCTTATTCATTTTAAGAAATTGGAGGAATCCTCTCAAGTTTACTAGCCATTCAGCCTGAATGCAATGTAATTGAATAGCATTGTGGACTAACACAACTCCCAATAAGGCTAATAGGACATACAGTAACTCCCCACTTAACATCCTCTCGCTTAACGTTGTTTCGATCTTGCATCCCTGCTCCATTACAGAACATGCTGTTTAAAGTTGTGCAATGTTCTGCTATAACGTCGTTCGGCTGCCTGCTTTGTCCACAGCTGGCAGCCCCCCATCAGCTCCCCTGCGTCCCCCCTCCCCCCCCCAGCGCCTCCTGCCTGCTGGCAGACCCCGAACGTTGATCAGTGCCTTCCCACTCCTCCCACCGCCTCCTGCCCGCAGCAATCATCATTCAGGAAGGAGCGAGGACTCAGCGTGGAGGCTCCCCCTGCCTCCTGAAAGCCACAAACCAGCTGATTGCTGTGGGCAGGAGACCGGGGAGGGAGCAAGGATGAGACATGCGGAATAAAAGAGACAGCAGGGGGAGAAGAGGCGGGTTATGGGTGGAGGCCTGGGGGAAGGGATGGAGTGGGCAGGCTGAGGGTTGATCCCCCTTGCCCCCGGTGCTTGCACAGTAGGGGAAGCTGCAGCTGCTGCTACACAACGTGCTTCTCCTAGCCTATGGTACCTTCAGCCTCCTTGCCTGCCTCATTGTCTGCAGTGCCAGTGGGCTGTGCCTGTGTGGGGTAAGGCGGGGGCACCTCCCATTGCTTCATACTCAATAATGATTATTGTATTAAATTATTTCTTTAAAATTGTTTAAAACTTATGCCTGTATTAAGTTGTTTGTTTAAAATGTACATAATGCCTTTTGTCTGGCCAAAAAAAAAATTCCCTGGAACCTAACACCTTCTCCTTCCCTCCCCCCATTCATATTAATTCTTACGGGGAAATCAGATTCACTTAACATAGTTTCGCTTAACGTCACATTTTTCAGGAACTTAACTACAGCATTAAGTGAGGAGTTACTGTATTCCCAGTAGGTTCATTGGGCCAGTATAATAATGATCTACATATTTACACATAGCAAAAGTACCTTAAAAGAAACATCTGTATAGGCTTGAGAAGATTTTTCAGATATTGGCTCTGGAATCTCATTTCTTTTGTTACTGGTTCCCAAATGTAAATACTGCAGCTGGAAAGCTGATTTTTTTTCTTTTACTATTACATTAATTATTCCTAGTGACTGAGCTCAGAATTACACATTTACAAAGTAAGATAGTTTCAGAGGCATTTATGTTCAGATCCATAACTCCTGGAGAGAGGATGCCTTTCACGTTCTATAGTGTATATGCTTTGTCACCTTACAATTTGTGGAATTAAAAAAGAAATATGTAAAAATTCACACCTGCCTTCTGTAAAATCCTTGTGTGTCATGTTGCTATCTTAGTTGTAAACATCTAAATAGAACCCAAACCTCTGGCAGCCCCGTTACTATAGTGGCAATCCAAATGCTACTATGCTGTGGCTCCTGAAAGTGAGTCATGTTTGTAAAATCGCAGCAGCATTCAAAATTCAAAAAATCTTTATCTGGAGCTGTGGTAGCAGTAGCTAAATTAGATTACAAACTATTTAATTTGGTTAAAGATCGCTTCTGATTGGCTTTCCTATTTCTCATTTATTTCTGCTTCTGCAGATGCTCTCCTGATTATCTACATGAAGAATTGCTTTCCCCCTCTTCCTCATTTCAAAAACTCATTAACTTTTGTAAGCTTCAACAATAAAAATCTGAGACCTTGCACTAACTTTCTTTTTTGTAAGGAATTTAGAATTCACAAGAGCTAAAGGGCTCATGTCAGTTTGTGTAGGCGTGAGACATCTTTTGATTTAGTTAAGATCAAATATATGCTGAGGCTTGCAAGGAATGTATTTAGCAGTATGTATATTCCATACAGATTTTGGTGACTGAGCATTAAGATTGCTTAAATGCATTTCCTATCAGTAACTAAAAAATTGAGGAAATTGTCAGTTTAGGACTTTACCATCCAAACACACTTTAATTCATAGCTTATTACTTAAGCATTATAAGGCCATGTCTACACTTACCAGGGATCGACGCTGCTGTGATCGATGCAGTGGGGGTCGATTTAGCAGGTCTAGTGAGACCCGCTAAATTGACTGCAGAGTACTCTCCGGTCGACTCCGGTATTCCACCGGAACGAGAGGAGTAAGGTAAGTCGACGTGAGACCATCTCCCGTCGACGCAGCTCGGTGTAGACACCGCAGTAAGTCGACCTAAGCTACTTCGACTCCAGCTACATTATTCGTGTAGCTGGAGTAGCATGACTTAGGTCGACTTACCCTGGTAGAGTAGACAAGGCCTTAGTCTGAAACGCAGGCTGAAACTTAATTCCAACCTCCTATCTTAACAATTATACAATATATACTTAAAGATGATGTTACCTGCACTGGTAATGGAATCTGAATCTTACTAGGAATTTAATTTGTTCGGTATATGTATTGTGGGATAAAATGTTCTGAAGATGCCTTTCAAATGGAAGGTGAGTTTTTTGCTTCTTTCCCCAGAGGATGGAAACTTAGGGCACAGACTTCCTAGAAGGCACTAGACAACAGGCACTTTCTAGAATTTTGTTTTTGTTTACTTCTGACTGCAAAAAATACAAGTAAATATATACTTATTGTCCCCATCTTCTCCTGGTACTCCATATCCTAGCACCACTTGTGCTAGTTTATTCTGAAACCTCTACCTTCAGATTGGTAATACATAGTGTTGGTGTCTTACACTGTGAATAAATGATCAGCTTTATACTTACTGTAATGTACCTTTTGTATTTGGCCAGGTCTAAATTGACTATACTAGCAAATCCTCCTAGTGTACTAGTTCCTTGAGTGACAGAAGCACATTATATCAGTATAACTGCCTATACTAGAGCCTTTGCTGGTATATGTGTTGCTCCCCTCACCTGCACCTCCTTCAAAAAAAATAAAAACCCCAATAACTGATGTTACTAAACTGCCAAAAGATTCTGTTATAGACCTGGCATTACAAAATAATCAAATACACTTTATTGTAAGTGACTCTTACAATAATCGTAAAGAGGCTTAGAATCTGTCAAAAAGACTGACTAAATGAGCTTCCAAAGATCCCTTTCAGCATTAACATCTCTAATTTCTTTTAGGGAAAAAGTTCAATAAAAGGCACTTTGTGGTGCTAACTTGAACTCTCCTTTGCTTAACAGAGATGTAGAACCATTATCTGTAAGGGACCTCTGCCATTTCAAGAAAATTACAAGAAGCAATACAGATGAAATGGATTCAAGGGTTCAGGATACAGGGAATGACAGTGCCAGCACAGCCCCTCGGAGCACAGAGGAGTCTCTTTCGGAGGATGTGTTCACAGAATCAGAACTCTCTCCAATATGTGAGGAACTTGTTTCTTCAGATGAGCTTCGACAAGACAAATCTTCTGGTGCCTCATCAGAATCTGTCCAAACGATAAATCAAACTAGCGCAGAATGTTTAACAATAATTTCAGACTCAACTGATGTTCCCAATGACTTAAAATCCAGTGTCGACCTGCCTGTAAGTGACAGTGGGTTTGTTACCCATATTATGGGTTCAGAAACTGTTAAAATGGCAATACAGGGGGGAGAGGACACTGTAGGGGGAAAAGTTACAGATGCCCATCAACAATCTTTGCAAGAAATGCAATCCAGTAAAGGATGTGGCACAGATGTAGACGTAGTCATTGATCAGGATTCCACACTAGAGAAAACACACAAAAGAGAGTGTGAGGTAAAAAAGCAATGTCTACTTTGTGAAGACATCACAGACTCCCAAAAAAAAGAGACCATCACCAAGGGAAAACTAGTGAAAGAACTAACTCAAGATTCAGACATAGACGTTGAAGAGCTTCGTGAACTCTGGAAGATTCACACTATGCAACAAACCAAGCAGCAAAGAAAAAACATGCAGCAAGATTCACAAAAAGAAATGAAGCACAAAATGGAGGTTGCAGAAGATGGACAAGCGGATGGTAAGTGAGTCAAGATCTAAGGTTATAGAATAAAATAAACATGAAAATATTTTTCAACCGTCCCGTCCCCCCATCACCACAACAAAAAAGCTGCAGCTTTTAAAAGTACTAAACTTTCAATGCATTTACTAACTATTGAGGTTTTCTTTAGAATGATCTACATCTACCTGTATGTGCATACTGAAATTTCTCCCTGGCTTGATGACAGAATATAATTCATACTACTTAGGGGGAGGGTTACTATTGGAGTAATTGGATAGAGAGAGTGGCAGACTTGGATTTGCATTCTTCCAGTCACTGTCTCAGACCTTGTGTTCATAGCTGTGTTTAAACTTAATGGAGAATCAAATCAGCTGATATGAGGACTGTGGCTGATGGATCAATGTAGAACCCAAGACCAATTGTGATCCTTAGTATGTCGGTTAAGTGATTTAATGCGTGGGCCCAGGAAGGCTCTCTCTGGTTGGATGAATTTCACCCTTGGTACTGGACATATGCAGTATAGCTGAGAACTCTAACTTTTTGAATTTCATAACCTTTTGGGGACTTGAATCTCTATATGTTGGCAAAATGTATCTTGCTTGGAGTGTGAGAAAATACATCCCTGAGTAACGTACGTTTTGCCGGCATAAGTGGTAGTGTGCACAGCGCTGTGTCAGCGGGAGAGCTTCTCCTGCCAACATAGCTACTGCTGCTTGTTAGGGGTGGTTTAATTATGTTGACGGGAGAGCTCTCTCGCATTATCATAGAGTGACTACACGAGAGATATTACAGCAGTGCAGCTGCATTGGTACAGCTGTCACCACTGCAAGCTCTCTAGTGTGGACATGGCCTTACTCATATTTTATCATTCCTTTATGTTTGATGCTGAAATGGAATAAGATTAAACATACAAAGGCCTTTCACGATGCAGGAGCCAAATACAGAATTAATTCTCAGATGTGGAAAATGAATTTCTAGTTTTCTGCACATCTTCATTCCTTTAAAAGGTCAGTTCAAGTGTTTGCTTATGTCTATTCCATTCTAGGCATCTACATGTACCGTTATCGGAGACTTTTGCCTTAGGGGTCAACTGTGGTGCCCCCTTGAGTTCCACATTCATGTGTCGGTGTATCAGGCACCACCAGCCCTATGCTCACTGTTCCTTCTTACCACCGATGGTGGTTAGTCAGGCCACCTTTTCTTGCATAGCAAGGGCTAACGATTTCGGCTCTTCTGACTTTGAGCCTTAAGGTCTTGTAAATAGTTTGTTTATAGTAATTAACTTCTAGCTACCCTTCACAACTACTGAATACTAGAGTCCCATTGGGGACTTCACCCCAGCCTGGGCATACCCCGGTCTCCGAGGATTAAGCCTTGCTTGGATTACATCAGGCTTATGCCTGTTACTGACCCACACAGCAGTTGCCACAGGTGCTTGGGGGAATCGTATGTGAAGGACAAGTATCATATCTGTAAAAAAAATTTTGACCCAGAAAGAGCGTGATATCTGTTTGAGGGCTCTCCTCTTGGAGGCTGCCCTCCGACCAGCTTCTGAGCCATCCCAGCCAGACTTTACCCCTGGTACTTTGGCCTCTGTGCATAGCGCACTCCTGGCACTAATGCCTAGAAAGACCAAGAAGCACGGCTCCCTGGTACCAGGCAAAGGACCCAGCTCGGGCTGCCTACCCACACTGGAGCCACATGGATGTGCCTCCCCAGTCAGGACCCTTATCCCCCCAAAGGATCCACCGCCAACTCCTGGGAGCAGTAGGTGATCCAGATTTGTGGCGGGACTGACTCGTTCCCAGGCTCTCCCAGTGCTGAGAGAGCAGAGGCCTGTACCAGCGCCGCTGGCACTGCATGTGTCGCAGGAAGCAGCAAAGGCTCCATATGAGAGCAAGCCAGCTGCCAAGACCCTTCCACAGACAGTTGAGCATGGCCGATCTCCTGAACAAAGGCAGCACTCTCCAACTCCATGCCACAGATCTCCGAAGGGTTCAAGTACCTCCAGGCTGACTGGTCGTCTGTGCAGCCAATGAGGAGGACAGGCAGGAGCACACCAGTTCAACCCCCAAAAATGAAGAGACCAAAGACTGGACCTTTTCAGGAGGAAAATGTATTTGACAGCCAGCCTGCAATTCTGGGTGGCAAACCGCCAGGCTCTCTTGAGCAGGTACAATTTTAACTTATGGGAATCCCTCTGTAAGTTCAAGGAGTCCCTCCCCCAAGTTTTGGCCCAGGAATTCGGCACCCTGGTGAAGGAGGGTATCGCAAGGTCTTGGCAACCTCGACAGGGGTCAGCAAGGAGGCACCCTGGTGGAGGAGGGTACCACAGCAGCGAGTTGCTCTCTTCAAATGGCATGGGTCGTGGCTGACTCTGCGGCCAGGGTGATCATGTTGGTGGTGGTCATGAGGCGCAGCTCCTGACTTCAGATTGCTTACGTGTCCCAAGAAATGCAGACTTCAATCCAGGACTTCCCGTTTGAGGGGAATGGACTCTTTGCAGAGCAGACAGATGCGAAGCTGCATGAGTTGAGGGATATTCGTGCCACCCTTTGCTTGCTGGGTCTGCATACGCCACAGTCTCTGAGGAAGCATTTCTGGCTGCCCTTGCCACCAAGGTCTTGGCAACCTTGACAGGGGTCAGCAAGGAGAAGGGATAGACACAAGCTTTAGTTGTCGCTGCCCCTCCTTCTCCCACTCACCTGTGCATCCAGGCTCAGCAAAGCATCCTTGAGGCCAGAAGCACTCATTTTGAAGGCGCTCTCCGGAGCGACGACCCAGTTAACTCCCCAGATCCACCTTGTTCTTTCCTCAACTGTCTTCGTCCCTACCATATGGCCTGGTCGCGGGTCACTTCGGACTGCTGGGTGCTAGAGATAGTATCTTGGGAGTATACCCTGCAGTTCTCGGCCAAATCAGACCTGATCTCCCATATGAAAAACCACGCACTCACCACAGCGCACATCTGCCTGTGGTTGTTGGGCCACATGGCTGCATATACATACATGGTCAGTTGTTTGGCTCCATCTCCGGCCTCTGCAAGCATGGCTGGCATCGGTCTACGTCCCCAACAGGCATGACCTAAACCGGGTACTCAGGGTGCCAGATCACATCCGGTCATCCCTGGATTGGTGGTTGGACCCCAGGTCAGTGCTGGAGGAAGTTCTTTTTGCGGCTCCATCGCTGACCCTGGTCTCTTATGCTTCGGACTTGAGCTGGGGAGCCCATCTAGGCGAGCTCAGCATGCAGGACCGCAGGTTGTGGGACGATCTGGCCCTCCAGATCAACGTCAGGGAGCTCAGAGTGGTTCGCCTGTCCTGTCAGACCTTCTTGCCCCACTTGAAGGGCAAGGTGGTGCAGGTCTTGACGGACAATACTGCTGCAATTTATTAAATCAACAGGCAGGGTGGAGCCAGGTCGTCAGCCCTTTGCACAGAAGTTCTCTGCCTTTGGGACTTTCTGTGTGTGGCATGCTGTTCATCTAGTAGCCACACACTTGCCCAGGACCAGGAGTGTATTAGCGGATCACTTCAGCAGGACCTTCTCATCTTGCCACAAGTGGTCGCTCCATCCAGACGTGGTCAATACAATCTTCCAGAAGTGGGGGACTCCCCAGGTGGCCTTTTCAAGTCCAGGCAGAATAGGAAATGCCACGTGTTCTGTTCGATCCTGGGGATGGGATGGGCCTCCCTGTCAGACGCATTTCTCATCCCGTGGTCAGGAACTCTGATGTATGCCTTCCTGCCAGTGCCGTCGATTCACAGGGTGAAGATCAAATAGGACAGGGCGCAGAGGTTCTCAAACAAATTTATTGGTGGCCTCAGAGCGTGGCCACCAACTCTGGCTGGTGGCCATGCTGACAATTTTTTCCTAAAATATTTAATGAACTTTAGGAAAAACAAATAAATATGCACATATACATGCCCAAATCATTGTAATTTATTCAGATTATTAGGGTTTTTTCAGACTAAGTAATAAAAATTGACAGTTGTCTCTATTCTTTACTGGACATAAAGAGAATAGAAACACAAATAATGTGCTTTGCATGTTCTTTCCTTTTTTGTTTTTTTTCTTTTGGTTGCGCTTTTTTCCCCCTAAGACTTGCTAGCAGATAAGTCTTCTGCTGTGAAGTGATATTTGTATCTTTATTAATATCACTTTTCACAGCAGTCTTACTCGGCCCCAGAAAGCCCTGGGACAAATTAAGCCCTGGATGGGGAGGTGGGCAGGGGAGCAGTGGGGCCCAGGGACAATGTGGGGGGGCGGGTAGGGGGTGGTGAGCCTGGAGCTGGAGCCTGAACCAGAGCCTGCCACAGCTTGGACGGAGCCTGAAGCCCCATGGCTGAAGCCTGCCTCCCCCACCTCCGGGGAAAGTGGGGAATTCACCAGCTGCCTGCACCTCTGGCATTTGTCTCCGGAGGGGGACAGGGCTCAACTGCTGCTGACAGCCATGGGAGAGGGGCCACTTATTTGCGCCCACCCCCACCACAGCCCAGGAGGCAGTGGCTGCAAGAAAAGGACCTGGTGGTTGCATGCGGCCACAGTGGCTGTATGTGAGGAAACACTGTACCTAATAGCCCTCACGTGGCCTCACCAGCACTAGTTCGGCATGCCGCTGGACCTTTTGGTAGCTGCCCTGCTGCAGCTGCCCCTTTGGCTGTATTTGCTGTCCCAGAACCACGAGAACCTGGCGGCGCTACATTTGACAGCATGGCTAAACGCGGACAAACCGGAATGCTCGGCCCAGGTTCAGCAGGTCGTGCGGGTAGCAGGAAACCCTCCACCAGAGCAACTTACCTGGCCAAATGGAAAAGGTTCATGTGCTGGGCCTCGGAATAGCATATCCAGGCTGAGCAGGTCTCTGCAGGAGATCTTGGATTATCTTCTGCACCTCAAGCTCCAAGGTTTGTCCCTGTCGCAATCAGGGTCTACCTGGCCAATATTTTGGCTTTACTCCTCCATTCCATGGCAATTCACTCTGCGTTCACGACAACAGCCCGGTTTTTGAAAGGTCTGGAGCGTCTCTACCCGCACTTCTGGGATCCCGTCCCTCCCTGGGACCTGAATCTCGTGCTGTTGGGACTCCTGGGGCACCCCTTCGAGCCTCTGGCTTCCTGATCTCTCCTGGAAGATTTTGTTCCTGGTTGCGATATCGTCGGCCTGCAGGGTGTCTGAGATCAGGGCACTTACTTCAGAACCTTTCTATACAGTATTCTACAAGGATAAGGTCCAGCTGCGTCCGCACCTGGTGTTTCTGCCCAAGGTAGTTTCCCAATTTCATACCGACCAGGACGCATACTTACTTGTCTCTTTCCCGAAGCCTCATAAATCAGAAGAGTAATGCAGGTAGCATGTCCTGGACGTCAGGAGGGTGCTGGACTTCTACATTTACGGAATGGCTTTGTCCTGTCAGTTGATGCAGCTCTTTGTTTCAGTAGCAGACAAAATGAAGGGTCGCCCAGTGTCTGCTCAAAGGTTTTCGTCCTGGATCACTGCCTGCATCCGTTACTGTTATGAGCTGGCAAATGTGCCTCCGCCAGTAGTCGTGATGGCACACTCGACTACAGCATCATTAGTGGCCTTCCTGGTGCAGGTTCCAATCAAAAAGCTCTGTAGAGTGGCTACCTGGTAGTCTGTCCACACATTCGCATCTCATTATACACTTAACTAGCAAGCTCGAGACAATGCTGGCTTTGGTAGAACAGTGGTGCAAGCTGCACAACCGTGAACTCTGAGCCCACCTCCATGGACACTGCTTGTGAGTCACCTAGAATGGAATCGAAATGAGCAAGTACTTGAAGAAAAAACTGTTGCCTACCTTTTCGTAACTACTGCTTGTTTGAGATGTGTTGCTCATGTCCATTCCATTACCTGTCCTCCTGCCCCTCTGTCGGAGTTGCCGCAAGAAGGAACTGAGAGGGTGTAGGGCCAGCAGTGCCTGATGTACCGACACATGAGCGCAGCACTTAAGGAGGCGACACAGCCGACCCTACAGATACCACTAAGGCAGAAATCTCTGACCGTGCACATGGGCGCACAGACACCTAGAATGCAACACATCTCAAAGAACAACAGTTACGAAAGGGTAGGTAACAGTTTTTTCTGTGTGGTTTTAGTTGCAAATTACTGCGACAATCTTTGAGTGTAATTCAGATCAAAACTTGCAGTTTGTCAAGAATGTAAAATCTCTGAATGGCATTATTTCTAAATAAAAATCTTTCACATTTTGTGGTTTTGGTTTTTTAATTGTCTGGTCATTTTATGATGCACTAATGGAGAATTAGCACTTTAAACCATGCACTTATGTATCAGGTTTAAAAAAAAAAACCAGGATAGTACTTATATGAAACGTAACTCTGAAAGGATGTTCACATTCAAGCCAGTCCATATATATCATTAAAAGTACCACTATGTTTAATTACAATATATTCTTGGGCTGGCTGGACTTCATTTTATATCTCAACATCTGGTGTGGCTAGCTGTCTGATCTAGTTACAGAAGTAACTGCATTTTGAAAGGACAGCCCATATAATTGTTGCATCATTCTGTGGTAATAAGTTTGACTTTAATACCCTAAATTGCTACGGGAAGTGTTATATTACACACTATCTCCCCTAGCTGGACTTGGCAATTTTGGATTGTATCTTTAGTAAGATCACAGGGAGAAGTTCTCCCAAGGCTCCCATCCCCACATCTTAAAGTTGGTACTAATAGTCCCATTATTGCACTAGGCACCATTCAGAAACTTTTGAAAGGACATCTTATATTTAATAAAAGGAGGACTTGTGGCACCTTAGAGACTAACAAATTTGTTTAAATAAAATAAATGTTAGTCTCTAAGGTGCCACAAGTCCTCCCTTTCTTTTTGTGGATACAAACTAACACAGCTGCTACTCTGAAACCTCTCATATTTAATGACATTCTGAATGTACAGTTCAGTTTGCATAAAAATGCTTGCAGAAAAATATATAGACAAAACTTTGTTATAGTTATACCTATTCATAAATTATCTGAAAAAAGGGGTGAACAGAGAAAGTTCTGAAAACTATACTAAATTATTCAAGATAGTTAAGTAGAAAACTGACTGCAAAGAGTTACAAAAGGATCTCACAAAACTGGGTGACAGGGCAAAAAATGAAATTCAGTGTTAAGTGCAAAGTAATGAACACTGGAAAACATAATCCCAACTATGCATACAAAATGATGGTGTCTAAATTAGAAAGACCTTGAAGTCATTGTGGGTAGATGCCTGAAAACATCTGTTGACTGTGCAGTGGCAGTCAAAAAAGCTAACAATGTTAGGAATCATTAGGAAGGGGATAGATCGTATGACAGAAAATATCATAATGACTTTATATAAATCCATCGGTATCCCAACACCTTGAATATTGAGTACAGGGCTGGTGGTCTCATCGCAAAAAAGATATATTAGAATTAGAAAAGGTACAGAGAATGGCAATAAAAATGATTAAGGCTATGGGACTGCTTTCATATGAGGAGAGATTAAAAAAAACTGGGACTGGTCAACTTAAAAAAAGAGGCGACTAAGGTCAGGGTTAAGATAGAGGTCTATAAAATCATGACGATATTGAGTTGGTGCATAGGGAAGTGTTTTACCCCTTCACCTAACACAGGAACTAGGAGTTACCCAATGTAATTAAGAGGCAACAAACTTAAAACAAACATAAGGAAGTACTTCATCACATAAGGCACAGTCAAACTGTGGAACTCATTGCCATGGGATATTATGAAGGCCAATAATGATTAAGGGTTCAAAAAAGAATTGGATAAGTTCATGGAGGATAGGTTCTTCAATGGTTATTAACCAGGGTGGTCAAAGATGCAACCCCGTGTGCCAGGTGTCCCTAAACCTCCAACTGCTAGAAGCTGGGACTGTACAACGGGATGCTTCATACCATTAGGATGCTTAAGATTGCTGTTCAAACGTGTGTACGTGATCTAGGAAGTATTTTATAATACAACATTTAATTCATGGGAAATGGAGAAACCACAGAAGGATTTTTAAACTATTTAATTTGTTGTCCAATATTATTTTGATTATATTATTCTCTTTGTATTTCCATATGGTTGTGTGTTCCCACAGAGCCCCCCCTGATGTTGGAATCAGATAAGATGCATGGAATATAAATTTCACTCTCAGGGCTAGGTCCACATATTCTCAGTGTGGGTGGTTGTCTCTCTGTAGCTATAGAGGGCAGAGTCGAAGCCAATTGCGTGGCTGACAAGGAACTAACCACCACATTCAGAAGTCCCACTCAGTTTTGTTCTGCCTCCTATAGCTACTGGCACCTATTGTGAGGTGTTTTGTTTTTTTGTCTTTTTTTTAAGAGGGAGGCAGCAAGCTGAAGAGGTGGTTTGTCCGCCTCCTAGAATTACCACAGCGGTGGGGGGCGGGGCGGAAGGTGTCTGATAGCCAGGCCGTGAATGTTTTTTGAAGGATGGCTGAAAAATGAAGACAGCTGTTCAGCTGCAAGTGGCAGTTACGTTGAAGGGGACTGCCCTGTGTGGGGAAACCATAAGCAGGACCAACCAAAACAACCACAAATACAGTAAGGAGCTGCTAGTTGGTCTTTTTCACACATGCACCCTATGGCAGCATAGGTCTCATCGTTCCTTCTCCTTTTTCTTGTTGAGCAATTTGATCTCCTTCCCTTAGCCCCAGGGGAAGTTAGGAATTTTGCACAGGGGGGAAAGAAGAAATTCCCTCTTGGGCTAGAGAGCTCCCGAGTTTGGCAAGAAAAGTGCCTTCACCTCAGAGGTTGTCTTCTTGTGAGCCCCAGGGAGCAGCTGAGTGTCCCCTTACAGTCATTTTATCCACTCTGAAAAGAGCAGGGATAAAGAGATGCCTTTTAGCAGAAGAGGTTCACAGGGCTCACCATGTGATTGATTCCCAGTCCCCACCTCCCCCCAGGAGTAAATTTTAAGAAAATGGGTTCAAGAAATTGCCTGAGAAAACTGGCCTATTCTTCTGGGGATAGCAGTTCCTCTGACTTGTCACCAAAGAACACTAGCGCTAAAGTCTCTGCTCACAAGGTATTCATGCAAAAAGGGATTCCAAGGGTATGTCTTCACTACCAATGTTAAAGCGCTGCCGTGGCAGTGCTTTAATGTTGCTGTGTAGTCACTCCCATGAGGGTGTATCTACCAGTGCTGGGAGCACAGCTCCACGTGCTGGTCCACTGTCTACACTGACACTTTACAGCACTGAAACTTGCATCGCTCGAGGTGGGGGTGTTTTTTCACACCTCTGAGCGAGAAATTTTCAGTGCTGTAAAGGGGCAGTGTAGACAAGGCCTAGGTGTTGCTGGGCTGTTTAGCCTTGGGGGTTGGGGCTTTGTAGTAGGATTGCTGGAAACTACTTCTGCTACTCAGGTGGCTGGCTGCAGCAGCTTCAGCTTAACTGGTCTGGGAGGGCCTCTCTGGCAGAATGCCTGGGGCAATTAGAGGAAGAGGAATAGGAATAGAGACATTTGACAGAAAAAAGCTCAAAAATGCCTTGGCTAACTGTATGCCCCTGATGCTGCAGTTCTATGTATCCTTTTTGTGGCTGCTCCTCTAAGTGTGGAAGGGGAGACTGGAGCAAATCTAAGCCCAGAAAGGGGAGCTAACAGTCTTCTGCAAGGCAGATTCCAGCACTAGAAACTACCCCTGTCTGCAGTCACGAGAAGTCCAATGAGCAACACCTGGGGAGGAGACTATTAAAATTTAAATACCAATGCCCCTCTCATTCTCATCCTCTCATCCAGAGAGAGATCCTGGATGTGGTTCAACTAGAGTACATCATAGAATGTTTCAGTTTCTGAATCATCATTTTCTCCCTTCTCCACTATCCTCAAATCCCCAAAAGAGAGAGGGGAATAATCCATAAATAATATTTTGCAAATCAGCACAAGAATCTTGCTATGGAGATGTTCTCCTGCCTGTATTCAATCTTGTCCTGGTACCCAAGGAATCTGGGGATGACAGAGAGGCATTGGATTTAGAACACCTGACCAAGTTCATAAGGAGGATCAGATTCAAGACGGAAACCTTGAAGTCCGTTTTGCCAGAGGGATTACTTTACATCAGTCATCTTGAAAGAAGACTGCCTTCATGTGCCAGGTCACCCATTAAGTGCACAGGAGGTTTCTGAGGTTCGTTCATGGCACCAATCACTTTCAATGCAAAGTGCTGCTTCTCACATTATCATCTGAACCTCATGCAGTCACAAAAGTCCTTGTCTATTTGGTGGCTCTTGTCAGGCAGAAGCGAATACAGATGTACCTTTTCCGGTATGACATTCTCATCAGAGCCTGTCCGAGGAGTGCTCCACTCGAGTACCTTAGACCATGATCCAAATGTTGCACAGCGTGGGCGTATAGTTCCCCCATCTTAAAATAAGGGGTAGAAAGCTCTTTGCCAGTTCTCCTGATTATTTCCATTTTTGATGATCTGATCTGTCCCTGGTCTTGCATAGATCAGATAAATGGGGTTCAACTGTAAATTTAAAGCACATTCAAAAATTAATTGCAAGAAGGGGTGGTTGTGCACATTGAATAAGTGACACTGTTACTTTCAGTAAAATGTAGTTAATGTTTTTTTTATTTTCACAAAATGTAAAAACTAAAGATTCTCTGTAAAAATGCAAATTCTGCATTTTTTCATGGCAAACTGATTTCTAGGATCCCTAGAAATGAGGCATGGTCTGGGCCCCATTATGCTTGCTTTCTGGACAGTGCCTTAGGGTTTTCGGCAGACAGAGTAATTTAGAGCTTTTAGAGATCGTTAATTTACATAGAAATACAGGTTAGTGATTGAATGGCTTGCTACCCTCTGTACATACCTGCACCTCCTGAGTTATTGGCCATATCTAAGGATCAGGACCCTAGTTCAGTAGTTACCAAACTTGTTCCACCGCTTGTGCAGGGAAAGCCGCTGGTGGGCTGGGCCGGTTTGTTTCCCTGCTGCGTCCACAGGTTCGGCCAATCGCGGCTCCCAGTGGCCACGGTTCGCTGCTCCAGGCCAATGGGGGCTGCTGGAAGTGGTGCGGTCCAAGGGATGTACTGGCCACCACTTCCAGCAGCCCCCATTGGCCTGGAGCAGCGAACCGCGGCCACAGGGAGCCGCGGATCGGCTGAACCTGCGGACACAGCAGGTAAACAAACCGGCCCGACCCGGCAGGGGTTTTCCCCGCACAAGCGGCAGAACAAGTTTGGGAACCACTGCCCTAGTATTTTTCATTCTTTTTGTTTTTTGTTTTTTGTTTTTTTGCTTTGTTTTCCAAACTTGGCTGTGTTCTCTTTGCTTATTAAAGGCTTCCTTCTGAATCAGCTTGAAGTGTGGGATTTGGGGATTTAGTCTGTCTCAGAGGCTGTTTATTTTGGTTTGATCACTATCCCTTTAGCTAAACTTGGCTGGTTATACCTAATCACTTATCCAGCATTTAGGAACTTAATAGTTCCTTAGTTCATTAGAAATACCACAGCAAAATATACAGCTACTTCATCCTGTGTGTTTTGTAACTCTAAAATATTTGATAAATGTGCTAATTTTAGAAATGTAAGTCTTAATTCTGCATTGATGAATGCAGAAATTGGTTTCTTGAAATGAAAAGTAACTAATACACATACATTCAGTACACAAGACTGACGTACGTTTAAATATATACATTAATCTTTTCTCTTGTGAATATGTTTCCACTGTATATTCTGTGTCACTTTATTGCTATCTGGTCACATTTTGTACATTGGGAAAATGAATTTTTTTTAAAAAAAGGGGTGGGGTGGAAGGGAGAGGATTCCAGTCTCAGACTACAGGTAAAATGTCTTTTTGATGCATGTGACGGGTGTACCTGGCCCTTCGTGACCCGCTGATGGAGGCCAACCAGTCCTACTACACCCCACCCAGGAAGGAGCCGCAAAGGTTGGTCCTCCAGGCCTGCCTAGAGAGGTCTTGTGAAAACAGTCAATCAGAGCCCAGCAGGCACAGATTAAAGGAGCTACAGGGGCTTAGTAGGGCAGTACCTGCCTGGGACCAGAGGGGCGAGGAAGGGTGCTCCTCTCTGGCCAAAGGCGCTTGACTAGCTGCATTTACTAGCCCTGGGAGAGAGGAGCTGATAACTTTAACCATAAGGTAATGGCTGAAGGTGAAGGGGCCAGGTGGGAGGAGGCCCAGGAAAGCAGCAGTAAGTAATTAAAGGAACCGGTGCATGGCTGTTTATAAGGTCCTTGGGTTTGTACCCAGATATAAGGTCCTTGGGTTTGTACCCAGAGTGGTGAGCCGGCCTGGGTTCCCCCACCAGCCACTGGCAAAGGGGTCAAGGTTCCTATAGAAGCGCAAGCAAAGGGCTGAACTTAAAGGGCCCAGAGACTGGGATGAAGACCCTGGAGGGCATATAGTGTAAATTCTTAACTATCCCAGAAGGGTTCATTTTTGACTGTGACTTGGCTGGAGGGCCAAGCTACTGAAGACCTGCCTAGTGAGGCTGGCAACTTACAGTGAGCGCCAGAGCAGGAAAAAGATTGCAGAACCGCACCCCGCTCCTAGGAAGCCCTCATGAGGTGAATCATTTTTCCCCCTCTCCCTATTACGGTGCATTTTCAAACAACTGAAATTTCAGTATGTACTGTAGGATTGTGATGTGGGGGAGAGAAAGAAGTTAGAAGTAAGTTTTATTGTTCCATGTGTATAAGTAAGTTTAAATATGCTGAATGGTAGCAAATCTTTATAATGAAAGAAAACCATTCGCAGCTAATACAGGCTGCATTTGATTAATCATCCTAATATGTAGTTGGTTAATTGTATGGTTCAGCTTGTGGATTAGAACTTGACAGATCTACCTGCTTTCCCCCCCCTTTTTTTCAGTAATAGGTTCTGCTCTTATGAAAGAGAAGAGAAGACATCGATCTCACAAGTTCTTGTGTCTCAGAGTTGGAAAACCTATGAGAAAAACATTTGTGTCACAAGCAAGTGCATTAATGCAGCAATATGCACAGAGAGATAAGAAACACGAGTACTGGTTTGCTGTTCCACATGAAAGGTAAAGAGGGATTAGATTGTCAGATTATAATGATGCCGGGGAAAATATTTATCTAATTTACCTTCCTCTACGCTTCTCAAAATCATGTATAAGTAATTATACCTTCCATGTAATAACACAAGAGGCAAATCTTGCCATTCTTCCACAGCTGTGGAGAGTGTCAGATGCAGAAGAATAACATGGTTCTACTCAAATCGGGTCAGAAATTGGAAAGCTTGTGCATGTGGAAATACAACTACATGCTGGGTGGGCTAGGGGAAGAGTAGATGGACCATGTGCATCCACTGCTACTTGGAGCTATTAACAATTGCACCTCCATAGTGTGGGGACACAAGATTAGCCAGGTGCAGGAGTTTTGCTAATGTGAGGAGAAGGGTTTTAGGTTTATGTACCTTGTACTAATGCTGGCATGCCCCTTTATTTCTACTTGGCATCTCTTTTAATTAACCAAACTGTGCTACTAGCTAACTTTTAAAGACTGCATCCTTGGTAGGCCAAGTGGCTGGCTGTCATGGCATATATCAGCATGGAGAGGAATTGAGATGGACTCATCTCCATCCTGTTGTGTGTGAGAGAGAAGATCAAGGAGCAAGTTAATCATAGAACATCAGGGTTGGAAGGGATCTCAGGAGGTCATCTAGTCCAACCCCCACGGTAATGTAGTCCTTGTTTTGTACATGGCAATAGCATCATACAGTGGGGAAGGATGTTAAATGTTGGCGGTTTAAGTAAGCTTCTTATAGGCAAAGTCAACAACTTTCTATTTTAAATACTAGTTTATTACAATTGTTGCCAATTAATAATTGGCATTTATTAGCTAGTAGTTTTGAGACACCAGTTATTTTGAACTGACATGGACACTGACACTGCTCCCATGCATAGGCAGGTAGGATTATGTGAGGAAGTTTTCATTGTCATGACCTGTTCTGCCTTGTTCAAAGTGGGAGTTCGGTTTCTATTTTTTTCTGTTGAACATCTTTTGAAAAGCACTAAAATTCATTTAGAATAAAAGGTTAACTTAACATTTTAGCTGAGCACTGTTTAGTGGCTATTGATCTCTGGAAACAGAGTTACAAGGAAGATGTAGTTAGAATCTTATAAGAACTTGCTGGTATGCAGGAAGTGTGATTTTTGATAATCTAGTGTCAGTTTGGGCAGGGTTTATTTTAAGGAGAATAATTTAAATACACTTCTGATATTCACTTTAATCTCTTTGGGCCTGATCTTGTTCTTTGTGCTGACTTACAGTACATAAACTAGCCACAAGGGAGACATCCAAGGAAGAGGAGAGGGAGGATACTTGTCCCCATTCCACAACACCATAAAGCCTCAGGGCTGCTATAATCCTCAAGGCTATTCTGTTCCTGTCCATGGTTGTGAAGTGTCATTGAAGTTGTGGTATTGCAAAGCCACTGGTACTGTCCCCCAAACTTCCCTCAGTCAGTGCAAGGGGAACCCTCATAGAACACAGTTCAGTAGCACATGAGGGATAGTAATTTCTTGTGCAGTCTTATGGGATCATTCCCTCCCAAACTGTGGAAACGCTCCCATGTTTCTGTGACACCTATAGAAAAGAGGATTTGCCACTTAATGAACTGCTACTACTAGACAAATCTGTCTGTATTTCAGGATTTTGTTATATGCACAACTTCTGCTTTCTTTCTTAGTGCCGTCTAGTAATGCTAAGTAGAATATGAAAACACTCAGAAGTGGTTTAGGCTCAAAGTGTAGGTTTTATTTGGGGCAGAATGAGGCAAGAGAGAAACCTTTCTATTCATATTTGGTTTAAACCTCCTATGAGTCTATTTAAGCAGGCCTTTTGTTATAGAGGTTGGATATTTCAATGGTTGGTACTATATAAAACTCTTAAGATGAGAGCTCAAACAGTATTATTGTGCTACTGTATAAGAATGGAAAAAGTTAAGGTGACAAATTTAAAGCTGGTCTATTTTCACTGTCCAAGTTTAGTGAAATACTAAAAGTAAACAATAGCATAATTAACAGATTCTCCACCAGGTTTGTTTCTATGATCTCATGTAGTAATAAAGCACAAGCAAGTTGTGGGTTTTTTACATGCATGTGCAATCCTTGATAAAGTCAACAACTAATACATTTTGTTTTAATTTGTGTCATTACTTGATTTTGTTTTTCAGGACAGAACACTTGTATGCCTTCTTTATTCAGTGGAGCCCAGAAATGTATTCAGAGGATACTGGGGAGTCTATTAGAGAGCCTGGGTTTATAGTTGTAAAGAAAAATGAAGAGCCTGAAACTGGTGATTGCACTAATGAAGCTGCTTCTAGGGAGTGGGAGGTAAGAAAAAGCATTCTCAGGGGATCTTTTTTCTTAATTTTTCAATAATATTAATTGTTTGAATTATATTTTTGATACAAGGAAAGTTTACTTAAATAAGTTGAAAAACATATGAAGTACTATATATAATACATTTTGTCAATTCATTAACTAGAATTATTCAGTGTACTTTTTAATTTGTGCCACCCTAACACTTTACTGCAACTTATTGGTTTGGGCAACATTTCACCAATTACGAACCTGCTCTTTTTTTTTCCACATCCAGGAAGCTGTATTTTGGAATACACAATAGGCAACTCCCCCCCCCCCCCCCCAAAAAAAAAAGTTGAAAGAGGCGTAAATAGTTCAGAAAGTACTACCTTTGTACAAAATCCATCTTTTTGATAAAAGGGCTTACCATTGTTTAAGGAAACTATAGTAGAGTAGCCTGTTTTAGTACGTATGTATTAGGTGCACATGCATAGAGCCTGCAAATCTGTGGATATCCACTTTATATTCGCAGCTCTCCATATCCACGGACCGTGTTTGTGGATCGCAGACCAGATGTGGATAAAAATGTTGTATCTGTGCAGAGCTCTGTGTCACTGCATAAATCTCATAATGTAAATATAAGGTGCTGTGAGAAAATAAGTACTCCATAAGTGTGTATATATACATAGGACTTTTTATAAATTGTAGGGGGTTTTGTTGGATTAACTGGGAAAACCTATCTTTTTTTAGATTTAATAACATGTAGAATGTTGTTGCCTGGATTAATATTTTAATATTAAAATGTATTACTGTTGGAATGCATATATGCTTCTTTGTAATAAATGTATTACTCCCATGTTCATCAGCGTACATTGTGTGTCTATGGACACATCTTACATGTGCATACAGTTAACATATTATTTGTATGTTTTTTTAAGTGTGCATATGGAGAAAAAAGTCGCTTGTAATTTTCATGTGCAGTCAGTAGTTTCAGTCTAAAATTGAAGTGTCATAGCAAATTATTCTGTTTTAATGATGTGTACAAGAGTTCTATAATATACGTTTGCTGCAAATGACAATATTGAAGTACCCATCATCATCACTTAATATGAGTCTGTGAGACCATTATAAACTCACTGTCAATTTTGCATCAGGATCTGCTGTATTTATTGTAGTATATTGGAGTGCCAAAAATCCATCTGAATATTTTCTATAGTGCCCTTTTTCATTCTAAATACCTTAAACACATTTTTAAGAAGTTAGATTCACATTAGGCTTAATGTAGATACCAGTTTTCTTCTCTAAGAACTTTTTATCCTGTTTGTTTTTAAATTTCTGAAATTAAAGATTATAAATTAGAACCCTGAGATCCATAATTTTATCAGAAGCAAACTACAAACCACTGCTTCTGCAACATAATAGGTCTTACCTGTAGGATTCCATTGCTACATTCAGAACTTTAGCCTAGCTTTGTACATGCATATGCTGTATATCATCAGGCTCTCATTTTCAAACCTATACCTCAGTTACATGGGTATATTGGTGTCCAAGTATTGTGCTGGTAAAAAATTGCAAGAAAAAAGCCGGTGTGAGTAAGACTGAAAGTTCCAAATTGTGCCTTGGAAGTTGGGGCCCAGATTGAAAAGTGTTTAATATACAGTGCTCTAAATGTAATGTTTTTGTCTTGGATTGGATAAAATTTCCAATATACCTCATATTTCCTTTCAAAAGAAAAATGTTGCAAACAAAGAATGTGGATAGGATTAGGAAATGGGTGTGGGAAGCTTCTTCTATATCCGTCCCAAAGAAATTTTTCCACTAACTGTAGTATGAGCTTCTCTCTTTAGAAAGTGTACTGTTTCAGGAAAAAGTCTAATGGGCAGAAAACGTGATGTACAATATCTACAACTACCACTGATCCTGTGATGGATCAGGAATGCTATCTCAGATTTGATGACATTGCTTTGATCCATAGTATTACACAGTATTAAAATACTCTTTAAGTGAAATAATTCAGCTATACAATATTAAACACTGCACTAGCTTATAAGAAACTGAGTTACTAGCTTAGCGGTGCTTAGTTCCACTCATTTTTACATACGTTAATTTTACAAATAGTTCTAGTACTGAGCATCACTACCAATTCACAATTAAAGGATGATAGGTGACATTCAAGCAATGTCAGCTCTGTGTAGGATATCTGTGTGTGGAACTCTTTTTCTCCAGTGTGTGTCTGTGATACACAGGAATCTACTGTTTAGGACTCTCACTGGTTTGAGATTACTTCTGTTTATTGCACCTATCACTCTGGCAAAGCAGTGTAGAAAGTTTTTATTCATTCGGGTCTTAAGGCTTAATTCTTAAGGCTAATTTCTGTGAAGCCTACAGGAAATTAAAATACCAAGGGCATGTCTACACAGCCCTGTAGTTCTAACTACGGGGAACACCAATATGCACCAAAGTGCTGCACTGTAACTCCCCCATGTGGCTGTTGCGTAAGGAAACGTAAAGGTCCCGAGTTTGTACTGATGTCCTCTTCAAAGAGGACTACAGCATAGATATGCCCTATGACAATTTTTATATTTCTTAGGTAAGAAATAAAACTCCACTTCCGTGTCATGTTCTGAACAAATGCATTACCTTAACATTATCTCTATCCATCCTTCTCAACCCTCACTACTGCCTTGTCATGAGAAGGGATCATCACATTTTAAAATTAGTTTTCAAGTTCATCAGGGCAGGGATATTGTCTTTATCTATATTGTGATGAGCCTAGCATATTTTGGGGAGCTGCAGTAATGCCATAATCTATTACCCTTAGTAATAAGGAAAGTTTGAATTTCAGTGGGGGGTTTTTGTATCAATGTTTATAGGCACACATGCTTATGATAGTGTTTTATAGATACAAAAGTCTTCCTGCATAGAGATTTTTTCTAAAAAGGTGTCTTACATTTGCATCTAAGCATAATCAGACTAGACATGAGTCTAATATTTTCGATCAAGTAGTTGCATAGTTGCCACTGAAAACACCACCTCCCCCAGTGGTTCACAATGTAAACCTGCGTGTTTTTCAGGTCTGTACCTGTGGAGGCTGAGAGAAACTGAGTTAGTTATGTTCTAACCAGTGTATGGGTTTATAGACTCTAAATTATAGATTTCTGAGAACCTGCTGAGTTCATGAAATAGGTGTTCATGTGTTTGAACTAGCCTTTGCTACTCCTAGGTGTGATGCTTGTGTGTTGGTTAAAGCCTCTGAGGCAATGAGTACTGGAGACTGAAAGAGTTTACATAACCTGGAGCTTGAAAACATGGATTATAGTGCCATAAAAACAGGAACAGATCCTCAATCAGTGCCTTCCAGATTTTTTCTGTGCCTGATTGCAAAGACACTAAGAAGCTTGCAGAGGATAAATGTTATCTTGAATTCTACCATAATCTTGAACACTTGGCTTAAGTGAAGTTAAGGTAATTGGTTAATTCATTTTTGTATAAGATTCTTCAAAATTGTCTAGTAACACTCTCTTTACGGTGTTTTGTAGGATGCCTTCCTTTTTTATCTCTTGCTGTGGAGGTCAGATATTTCTCTACCATGTATTTATTGCCTTTTTCATAGGAAAAATATATTGTAAGTCACTTAAAGCAGTTGATAACCTTTATTCTATGACCAAGCAAAGTTCAGCTTATGAAGGAAAATGTAGAAGCAAAAGTGCTATTCTTTACCTTTTATTCTTTAGTCTTTAGGTTTTTATCTTGCGCCTCCCACCTCCCCAATGTAACTACTACTTCTGCGAATATTGTCCCTATCGGTACTCCACTTCAGATGCATATGCACCTCTTGAGCCCTAGCTTGGAGACTTTCCACTGAGCAGTGTCCATTCGGCCAGCGCATATGCTCTATACAACCTTGTGCTGCACTCTGAGGATATATAGGACTGTGCAGATGAACCTCCCTTGGTTCCTTCTTTATCTGAATGTCCAACAAGAACAGTCTGAAGCGGAAGGGGGAAGGAGGGTGGGTAGTGGAGCACCCATAGGGACATACATCTGGAAAAAAGTTAGTGTACCAGGCACTTCTTCGAGTAGTGTCCCTATGGGTGCTCAATTTCAGGTGACTCCTGAGCGGTATCCTCATAGGATACTCCAATCAAGGGCTTGAGAGGCACATGCACACCTGAAGTGGAGCACCCATAAGTACGTACATTTTGAAGAATCATAGTTACTGCTCAAGGGTGAGTAACATTGTCTTACATGGAAGGCAGTACTAGCCTTGCACTGACAACACTTTCTGGGTTTAACTGTTTACTCAAGAAGTTTCTAGTCTTTACATATTAAGAATCTTTGTTCATTTCACTTTCAAGTGGTGGTAGTGTTCTACTCTTTTGTAATTCTGTGTCTTTTCCCACTGCACTAATAACTTAAATGTAAGGCTTAGTAGACTAGTGAACTTGTTAGTTTAACTGAGGAGAAAGAATCTTTATTTTAGTAGTGTCTTTTCTGCAATTCCTGAATTGTTCCCAAACCAGTTGAAGTCAGAAATCCTACTTGGGTCTAATTTTAATTGTAAATGGTTGTGGGGAAGAGGGTGGGAAGCTTGTGAAGGCTTATCCACACCAAGGCTATGACCTTTCCCCACTTTCTGTTACTATCACTACCTCTGCTGATCTCTTTTTTCCTCAGGCTTGCTCCAAAAGCGTTTGTATGTCTACTTACTGCAGTATTTTAAAATGGGCATATATAAATAGTATATACAGGATTTTGAAATGTGCCTTGGGACAAGGCAATAGTACCGAGAGAAAATATATTTATTTTAAAATAGTTTGCGGTATTTTTTAGATATGTGCACACACCTTTAATATAGGGGAAAAATGTTTTTACATTCCATCGGAATTCCTTCCATGGAGAGGAGGGTGCATTTTAGGAAATAAACATCAAGATGTATATATTAAAGTACCCAAAGTGACCCGATCTCCAAAGGATGTAATCAAATGGCAAGTAACCACATGTTTTTGGAAATGTCAGGAATTGGAACTTTTTTGAACCCACAATTACAATGAAATATATTTAACACACAATTTAATAATTTATTAATGAAAAAAGATTTATTTCATTCTGGGAAATATGCCAACTGTATTTACCAGCTCTTAGAGACAGGTTTATAATTTTGACAATACTAGCTGGGAAGTGAGTGTCTGAACTTTAGTAATCCAGAGCGGGGGGGGGGGGGGGAAACCTGGAATGACGTTTAAGAAGCTTCATTATTACCATAATAAAGAATGCATTTTAATTGTGTAATTTCACCATATAGGATACGTACCATAAATCATAATCAACTTTCATTTTATTTATTTATTTAACTAACTTGATCCTATTTTTTTTCAATCTTGAGAAGAATGTCTTATTTTGGTTCCAATTAATTTAATCTCCTAATCTTTGGAGCTTCCTCATAGAAATCAGTGAAACTACTAGCATATTAAGGAAAGCAGGACGTGGTCCATTATATTCTTTTGACTAGCTGAGTTGTCCTTGCAATTTATTTGAGGTAGCTTTCTCTGTGCAAATACCATGTCTGATTTTATTCAGGTTGTGATCGCTTTTTTTTTTAATTCCTCTGTTCTAAAGACATTCTATAAAGTGTATATTAAAAAATGGATGGCAATATGGCATTACCAAGTTTCATATATTGCAGATGCTAGACACTGTTTCCTATTCACTAATAAGAGTACAGTATTGGAACTGTCATGTTGGATTAGGCCCATTGTCTACCTAGTACAGTATCCTGTTTCTTGTGGCTGGCACCAGATGCTTCAGAAAAAGGTGCAAGAAATCTCACATTAGGCAGATCTGGAGTAATCTGCCTCCCATGAATGTCTCCGCTGTCATTTCTAATAGTTTCAAACATGAGCTTTTATCTCCCTTCCATTAACTTACTTGGCATTACCTGTTATAATGCTGGCATTTGAAAGAAATTAAACTGCTTGTGTTGATTGCTGCTTAACTGTTCGTGCAACAGTCAATCTGCAATATATTTCTGAACATTTGAAGAAACTGCCATTTTAAAATGTATATGTAAAAAGCAATGCATACAGTTAGTCTGGAGCAGAAAACACAACAATTTATAAACATTTATAATTACATAAACAGTGATGAAGATGGATACAGAACTCTACTGCAAAGGAAAAGTCTTTATCTAGAAATTAAAAAAAAAAAAAAGGTGGGGGTGGGAATTATGGCAGCCATATTGTAGAACAGACACAGGTAACGTCATAGGAATAAAGATAATGTACTGTTTTTTATAACTTGATTGTTGATTAATTTCATAGAATAATGTTCTGCCACCTGGTACTGATCTAGTTTGCAATCTTAATTAACATGAAAGACTGACCTCTGCAGGTGACGGGCTGAAATCCTAAAGCATGAGCATAAGACGTAAACTAGAAGTGCGCCCCAAGGCTGCTGAGCCCTGCACATTGCCATCCCAAGCACCCCATCATACAATTGCACTCCTAAGTTTGTCTAGCTCTGTAATAAAACTAAGTTGTTTGCCCCCACAGCTCCTGTTGGGAGGCTGTTCCAGGACCTCTGTTCCACAAGGGGATATTAGAGTGTGTATTGTCAGAGAAGCACTAGCCAGCAAGTAAGAACATGGAGTTGGACAGTTCATGTCCAAATCCATATTATAATGCATATCTAAAGGCCCAGTATGAAACGCAGATCAATAAGTATGTTGTTTGGAAAGACGATGGATTTGAATTTCAATGGCTTGTTTGTGTTTGAAGTCTGAAGCTCCCATCTGTTTGCCCATTTTTACTAGTTCCTTGTGTAGTTCTCAAACTACCTTCTACATATCAGGATTATGGAACAGAAGATTTAATTAACTATATTTTAGGGGAAAACTTTTTCAAAGGCACAATTAGAAAAATCTCCCCCTAAATCGGTATATGGTATGTCCTCGCTCTAGATTTTTATTGTGTGAAGGAAGCTTCCATGCATACAAGTATATGTCCTTATGACTGACTGACTAGGTCAAAGGTTTTTGTGCTATCTCAGCATCTTTCATATAGATTTCTCTAGTGTTGCTAATGAGGTTGACTGTGCTAATGAAATGCAACTGTGGTGTCTGTTCATCACTTTCTAACTATGATTTGATCAAGGCCACCCCATTATGAAGAGAGGAGAGACTTGATACAGTGATGTCTTTAATTAAAAGCACATGCCATGTCTGCTCTCAAATGTTGCCAGAGTATGCCACAATTAAACAGTTCAGTGATCAGAAGTCTTTGTGCTACTGGCACAATCTTTCAGTGTTCAGTCTAGATACAGAAGGTCACAGACTTTACAATATGTGAGATTGTTGTAAAGATGAAGTCAAACTTCTAGAGAAGGACTTTAAGTAGCAGACTTGTTATTGGATAAGGCAAAACATTTTACTTTTTGAACTACTGCATACAGTCCTTTCTAAATAATATGGAGGAAAAAATCCAGCAATCCTGTGGCTTTCTTCCTCTAAAGCAAGAATCTGTCTTACTGCAAAGCAAACAAATGCTGAGGGAAAATATGAGGCTCAGCATTTAATGAGATATCTCCTGCAATGCATGTTCAAGAAGCAACAGTCTGTGGGAGACAGTGCTTCTACATTGGAGCCATACTCTTTGGAAACTGGTGTGCTGATGGAGTGTTGTGTGTGGACAGTTCTGTGACACCAATATATCCAAAATCCATGAATTTGGGAGGATAGTGTTATTGACACAATCTGTCCTCATAAAGAATCTGAGGATAAGTTTTTAGCGTTTTCTTTCACTGGAGGGTATTATATGGCTCATCGTGTAGTAACTTTTGATATTTGCTTAATGGCAACTACTGTGAATCATCCCATTCATTAATACTTTTTGAAGCACAGCTGTAGAATGCTGTGGAGACTTTTAGGATTTAGAACTGAGGATTTGATATAATGACCTAGTCCTGTAATGGACCCAAGTACTTTTATTTGTATTATCATAGCACTTAAAAGCCCTAGTCATTGACCAGGACCCTACTCTGCTAGTTGCTATGTGCCTCAATCTTCTGACTTGTTACATGTGGGTATATTGCTGCACTTACACTGAGCCCCATTAAAGCCAGTGAGGCTTTATGCAGGTGCAGCAGTTAACCCAAGCAGAATAATTGGCAGAATAGAGATTTTAATTTGGTATTAAAAGTAAAATTAACTTTAAGTAGACAACCTTTTTAAACTTTTAATATTTAAAAAGCAAATCTAAATCACTCAGGTATTGGAGAGCTATCAGATTTTTTTGTTACAAATACCTTTACATTTACAAAAAATGACTCTTGGAATTTCTACATATCTGAAATTTTGCATCCCAAACAAGGAAAAAACTTACAGTGAAAGACTTCAGACTCAGCTATTTATTAGGAGTAAGCAGAGAGCCTATAGAGAATGGAAAATGATTGATCAGCAATGAAATTTAAATCTTGGCAGTCATGAAATATGGGAATAAAGTGAGAATACTAAATGTCAAGCTAAATTAGCTCTTGACAAGGAAATTAACTAAAAAAACTCTTATTTTAGATAGAGAATAAGAGAGGATGAGGTTGGGCTGCTATGCAGCGTGAACGGGAAGGAGATTAAAGATAGTCTAGGTATTGCCCAAAGGCTGTATGAGTACTTTGCCTCTGTTTTCAATAAGGTGATAATATGGAACATGGGCATGAAGGCAGGACAGCTGATGGAAATAGAAATGGAAATGACCACATCTGAGATGGAATTAAAACTTCGATTTTAATGTGCTCAAACTGGAGTACCAGATAATTTCTGTCCCAGAATACTGAAAGAATACTGGCGCATGAGATTGCTAGTCTAGCAGGGAGGATTTTTAATAAATCTATCTAAGGGTAGTACCATATGAGTAGAGAATGGCTAATGTCATACGTATATTTAAGAAAAGGTGGAAAAAGTAATCCAGGCAATTATGGACCTGTTAGTCTGGCCTCAGTAGTATGCAAAGCTTTGGAACAAATTGTGAAGGAAAGAATAATTAATAGAAGTACACAGTAATGGGGATGTAATATAACATGGGTTTGCCAAAGGTAGAACATGCCAAATTAACCTCATTTCCTCCTTTGATAATAGAACTGATCTTTTTTTTAGATAAGGGAAATTAAGTACGTCTAATACTTGGACTTCAGTAGCTAATTTGATACAGTACCATATTGGAAATTATTAGTTAAATTAGAAGATGGTGATTAGTAGAAGAATTGTAAGGTGGATAAGAAACTGGCTGAAGAGGAGAAGGCAATCGGTTGTGCTGAAAGGTGAACTATTGGACTGGAGGGATCTTATTCAGTATTTTATTAATGATCTTGGCACAAAGTAGGAGCATGCTAATGAAATTTGCTGATAATATGAAGTTTGGAGGCATCATCAATACAGAGGAGGATTAGAATATTATACAGGAAGATCTGGATGACCTTGAAGACTGGGGTGACAGAAATGAGATGAACTTCAGTAATACACAGTTCAAGGTCATGCATTTAGGGTCTAATACTTTCTTCTACAAGCTGGGGGCTCATCAGTTAGAAGCAACCGAGGAGGAGAGAAACCTAGGTGTGTGGGTCGATCACAGAATGACCATGAGCCACCAATGTGAGATGGCTGGGGGGGGGGGGAATGGGATCCTAGGACATATTAGTGGAGACATTTCCAGTCAAGATAGAGAAGTATTAATGCCAATGTACAAGGTACTGGTACATCCGCATCTGGAATACTGTGTACTGTCCTGGTCACCAGTGTTCAAGAAAGATTAATTCAAACTAGAACAGGTGCAGTGAAGAGCTGCCATGATGATCAGGAGAATGGTGGTCCTATCTTATGAAAAAAGACTAGACAAGCTTGGCTTGTTTAGCCCACCAAAAAGAAGGCTGAGAGGGGATACGATTGCTCTCTATAAATACATTGGGGGGAATGGAGTAAATACCAGGAAGGATGTAGAGCTATTTAAGCTAAATGACACATAGGCACAAGAACAAATGTAAACTGGCCACAAACAAGCTTGGGCTGGAAATTAGAAGATGGTTTCTAACCATCAGAAGAGTGAGGCTGTGGAACAGTCTCCCAATCTGAGTTGTGGGGGGCAAACAACTTAATTACTTTTAAGAGAGAACTAGACAAAGATGAGAGTAATTATATGGATTTGCTTGTGATGGTGTGGAACAGGGCTCAGCAGCCCTGGGGCTCATTTCCCATTTTATGTTTTATGTACTTAAAGTTCATGTTTCAGGACTTTGGGGGGGGGGGTTAGAAATGGATTTCTCTCCTGCTATGCATTTGGAGGGTGGGAGATCAGGAGAGTTGTCATCTTCTTCTGAAGCATCAGCGATCACCATGATTGAAAATGGAACACTGGGCAGGGTGGGCTAGGGTTCTGAGGTGTCATTGAGCAGCCTCTCTCTGAGGTACTTGGCTGGCTGGTTTTTGCACACATGCTCAGGGCCTACCTGATTGCTCAGGATCTAACTGAGTTTGGAAAGGAATTTTGCCCAAGGTTAGACAGGCAGTAAGCTTAGGGGGTTATCACCTTCCTCTGCAGTATGTGGGAGCAAGTCATTTGCCGGTATTGTCAGGGTATATCTATCTTAATCATTTTCCTGCCATCGCGGGGTCTCGGGCACTGGTGCACCTCGTTCCTATTCTCTCCCAGTGGCTTGTAATAGTTTAGTCTCCTGTGGGCTGTAATGGTTTGGTCTAATTTCAGTTGTTGGATTTAGTGTGCAGGTGCTGGGTGGTATTGGTGGTATGTGATTTACAGGATGTCAGACTAAATGATCTCCTGGCTTAAACTCTCTCTTACTTTTTTCTCTCTCTCTCTCTCTCTCTCAAAAAAAAAAATTAGTAGAACCTCAAAGATACGAACACCAGAGTTATTTGTTCAATAGCTTCATTAATGATCTGGAGAACAGTGTGGATTGCACCCTCAGCAAGTTTGCAGATGACTCTAAACTGGGAGAAGTGGTAGATATGCTGGAGGGTAGGGATAGGATACAGAGGGACCTAGACAAATTAGAAGATTGGACCAAAAGAAATCTGATGAGGTTCATCAAGGACAAGTGCAGAGTCCTGCACTTAGGACGGAAGAATCCTGTACACTGCTACAGACTAGGGACCAAGGTGGCTAGGCAGCAGTTCTGCAGAAAAGAACCTAGAGGTTACAGTGGATGAGAAGCTGGATATGAGTCAACAGTGTTCCCTTGTTGCCAAGATGGCTAACGGCATTTTGGGCTGTATAAGTAGGAGCATTGCCAGCAGATCAAGGGACGTGATTGTTCCCCTCTATTTGGCATTGTGAGGCCTTATGTGGAGTACTGTGTCAAGTTTTAGGCCCCACACTACAAGAAGGATGTGGAAAAATTGGAAAGTGTCCAGCGGAGAGCAACAAAAATGATTAGGGGGCTGGAACACATGATTTATGAGGAGAAGCTGAGGGAACTGGGATTATTTAGTCTGCAGAAGAGAAGACTGAGGGGGGATTTGATCGCTGCTTTCAACTACCTGAAAGGGGGTTCCAAAGAGGATGGATCTGTTCTCAGTGGTAGCAGATGATAGAACAAGGAGTCATGGTCTCGAGTTGCAGTGGGGGAGGTTTAGGTTGGATATTAGGAAAAACTTTTTCACTAGGAGGTGAAGCACTGGAATGGGTTACCTAGGGAGGTGATGGAATCTCCTTCCTTTCAGGTTTTTAAGGTCAGGCTTGACAAAGCCCTGGCTGGGATGATTTAGTTAGGGATTGGTCCTGCTTTGAGCAGGGGGTTGGACTAGATGACCTCCTGAGGTCCCTTCCAACCCTCATATTCTATGGATTGACCTTTCACCCGGACACCATGAGGAACTCAACCAATCAGGCAGCAGCAGAGACCCCCCCCCCAAAAAATCAGTAAGTACTGTACTGTGCCTGTATTGCATCTTAAAAGTAGGCACATCTGGGTACCTGTCCCCACCCCCAGTCCTTGCTCACCACAGCGTGGGGCAGCCACTTATAGGTAGGAGGTGGTGAATATTGTTTTCCCCTCTCCCTCATCTCTGGCTGGGAGTGAGACCCCTTGCAAGCTTAGAGCCCCGGAAAGAAACTTCCCAAGCTGCTACTGAAACCTGGCTGTAGTATTTGCTGCTGGAGCTGGAGCCCAAACTCCTGCCTGCATGCTATGCTCTGGAGAAGCAGCTCATTTTTAAAGGGCCACAACCTGCACCGTGTGCTCACTGATATTGCAGTGCCCTAGGGTCCCTCACTCATCAACCTTGCAGGCAGGGGGGTAGAAGGTTTTTCCCCTAGTGGTACCTGTCACACCTTCATGGCACCACATATAGGTCCCTGCTGACCTGCTGCCTCCTCAGTTCCTTCTTACCGTCAGTGGCGGTGGTTGGAGCGCGCGCTCGCTCTCTCTCTCTCTCTCCCTTGTTTCGGCAAGCGTTTCCGATTTCTGTATCTTCAGCCTGCAAATGTTTATAGTTAGCTAGTTGTATTTGGGGATTTCCTGCCACCCCAGTTCATTCCCTTTTTTGGGCTTGGGGCATGCCTTGACCGCAAGGGTTTAAACTGTGCAGGACCTGCCACAAGCCCATGCCAAAGGGCAATACCCATGACTCCTGTCTAAAGTGCTTGCAAGAAGTACATCAAACAGATTGTTGCAGGAACTGCAAAAGGTATTGCCCTAGAACTAAAAAGGAAAGGGACTTCAGGCTCAAGTACCTCCTCATGGAGTCAGCCCTCTGTCCCCAACCAGCTATGGGCCAGCAGGACACGACACCAGCACCTGTGCGCGGAGCGCACTGGCTTCAATTAGAGACGCTACCGCACCGAGGAAGGACTCTTTGCACAGAGACCCTTGGCACCATCGCTCTCCGGTGCTGAAGACCATGGCAGCAGCACGGCATTCGCTCACCAGTGCCTTACAGAAGGCACAAGAAGAATGATAGAGGGCACTTGTCCACGGTGAGAGAAGCCAGAACTGACAACTACTAGTGCTGTGCATCCCATGTAGGGGCATCCAGTTCCTGTCTTGCAGGAAACAGCGCCGTTGACTTCAGGCCCTCAGAGGGATCTGTCGCGTCCAGCACCAGTGGACTCTCCTGTTAGAGAGTGCCAAGCGGAGGAGATGAAGTTCTCTTCCATTCCGGACGCATTTGAGGCGGCCAGGAACCTGATTGCTATGACAGCACCGCACTCCCCTGCCAAGCAAGATAGACCTCCGGCACTGCAAGGTGCAGCGGCATCTAGAGGCAAACCTGCAATGATGCAGCACCGCTCACTGACTCTGCGGCACCGTTATTGCCTCTGAGTCTGATGACTGAGACTCCAAATGAGGAGACTGAGTCCTATTACTCAAGGCGCAGCTGGCTCCAGTTGGAATGGGGCCGCTATAGACAGGAGGGAGGCCAAGCTCCTGCTATGGTGCTGTGGCCAGTGCAGTGGCAAGGGCCCATGCAATGGCCATTCTGGGCCCCCAGAGCATACAATCAGTCCCAGGGTACCTATTCCAAGGGCTCACAGTAGTTTCGGAAGGCCATGCCCCTCCACTACCCCTGAACCATCTCCCACCACAAAGCACCAGGATGGCATTACACCCCAGCGGAAAGCCCCGTTCAGATATTGGCACTGTGGCCGCCCCCCAGCACCGAACAGCAAGGCATTGGGCAGGATGATAGCAGGGATCCAGAGGGTCAGGTGGGAATGATACCGCCTAGGGCATCATTGTCCTCTCCTGATGAGGCAGTGGTGGGGTCGTCTTCTGCGCCACCCCTTATTGACAATAGAGCCCACCAGGATGGTGCTTGGTCTTTTTAGTTGCCATCATCCCATCCCTGGAACTGTGGGACTGGTATGTTGTCCTCAACTTGAAGAACACATATCTCCACATATTGATAGTCCCACCCCACAGACATTTTCCCAGGTTCGTAGTGAATTGCAACCATTACAAGTTTACAGTCCTGTCTCTCGGGTGTCCACCAACTGACAGTTGTGCCACCTTCCTAGGGAGACGGCAGGTGCAGGTGTTCCCATGTCTGGCTTGTCAAGGGCCGCACATACATCTGATGCAATTGACCTTCGACAGTCTGGGGCTATTGCTGAATGTGCCCAAGGCTACCCTATCTGCAACCCAGAGGATAGAGTTTATAGGAGCAGTGCTAGAGTCCACCCAAACCAGGGCATTCCTGCCAGAGTCACAGTTCCAGACTGTGCTCCATTATAGAGGACTTTCAGTGTTTCCCCGGCACGGAGCTGCTTGAAACTGCTCAGTCACATGCTTGCACGTACGTAGTCCAGCATTTGAGGCTGCAGCTCAGACCCTTCAGGCCTGGCTGGCTTCAGTATACCGCCCAAGCAGAGACCTCTTGGACCAGGTAGTCTCACTTCCTCCTCAGGTTGTCGAATCTTTCCAGTGGTAGCTCAACCCTGAGGTGGTTTGCACAGGAGTGCTCTTCTCTTGACTGCAACCATCAATGTTGCTAGACATGGACACTTCAGCGTTGGGGTGGTGTGCACATCTAGCAGAAATCAGGACACAAGGCCTCTGGTCCCAAACAGAACTCTTGTTCCATATCAGTGTCAGAGAGTTGAGGGCAGTTTGCTTAGCCTGTCAAATCTTCAAATCCCATCTAGTGGGAAGGTGTGTATCTGTCATGGTGGACAATACAACAATGATGTTTTATATAAACAGACAGAGTAGAACACACTCTTCTCCCCTATGCCAGGAAGCCCTGAAGCAAGCTGTGGGACTTCTGCATGGCTCACTCAATACACCTAGAGGCGTTTTATCTTCTGGGATCCCAGAACAAGCTGGCAGACCATCTCAGCAGATCCTTATATGCCATGAGTGGTCGATCCACCCAGACATCATGAGCAGAGTCCAGTACCCCAATCTCGAGTCTCTCCACCTCACAGCTTGGAAGCTTCATGGCTAAACCCTATGGAGTTGGTGTGCTCTGAATGTGTCAAGAAGGTCCTATTCGGCAGCCGAAAGTTGTCTGCTAGAGCCACTTACTTAGCCAAGTGAAAGAGATTTTTTTATCTGGGCAACACAAAGGGGCATGTCTCCAACTCAAGTATCAATCCATCCATCTTAGACTATCTGTTGCACTAGAAGCACTCTGTGTGACTGTGCCACCCATATGGCTTTAGGGAAATATGCTTATGAATATATATATATGACATATCTGGAATATGTTTTATGCTACATATGCCATGTAACATATCTATGTAAAGGTTATGATCTACTGAATCTGTTAATCGTATTTGTATGCATGTATCATTTTTGTATCCGAAGTTATGAATTTTGGCTGTGTACTGGCTTGATTTTTAACCTTTGTAAAGCATTTGGCCAGTTTCTTGAGAGAGGAATGTGCAAATTAGGTGTCCTGTCAAAAAGCACTTAGCGAATAATGGATCTTGGAATGCTCCAATGCACATAAGAAGTCTACCTGAGGACGTTCAAGGAAGCATGTGAACCATGGCTCCTACCTGTAAGTTCCGAGTCCTGTATGGACATGTGACTTGCCCACGTGACACCAAAACTCCATCTTGGAGTTGGACTTTGCATAGGAAAGAGGAGGGGGTCTCCACCCACAAGAGAGAGTCTATTTAAGCCTGTGGGAGACCCCTCCATTTTGTCTTCAGCTGGCTAAAGAGAGAGCCTCTCCACCCCCAAGGATACCTGAAAGAAACTGGAACAAAGGATAGTAACTACAGGGGGTATGAGTGATTGCTGGACCCAGACTAGAAAGAGACTAGTCTCTAAAAGTTTTATTACTTTACTAGACTTAGACTTGCGTGTTTTATTTTATTTTGCTTGGTAATTCAAATTTTGCTTTGTTCTGTCTGCTGTTACTTGGAACCACTTAAATCCTACTTCCTGTATTTAATAAAATCACTTTTTATTTATTAATTAACCCAGAGTATGTATTAATACCTGGGGGTGGGGAGACAACTGTGCATATCTCTCTATCAGTATTATAGAGGGCAAACAATTTGAGTTTACCCTGTATAAGCTTTATACCATTGGGACCCCATTGGAGTTGGCATCTGAGCGTTAAAGACACGAACGCTTCCCAAGTTGCTTTCAGTTAAGTCCGCAGCTTTGGGGCATGTGGTTCAGACCCTGGGTCTGTGTTGGAGCAGACTGGAGCTGGCTCAGCAAGACGGGGTGCTGGAGTCCCAAACTGGCAGGGGAAGCAGGGGCAGAAGTAGTCTTGGCACATCAGTTGGCAGTTCCCAAGGGGGTTTCTGTGATCCAACCCGTCACACTCAGGTCTGGCAGTGTCATCCTTAAAGGTTCACCTAGCAGCCATCTCGGTGGATGGTCGATCAGTCTTCGTTACCTCGATATTAGATTGTTTTCTCAAGGACCTGGGCAGCTTATACCCTCCAGTTCACCATCCAGTACCGGCGAGGGATCTGAACATGGTGCTCTCCAGGTTAACGAAACCTCCCTTTGACCCTTAGTAAAGTGCTCCTTCCTCTAGCTTTCGTTGAAAGTAGCTTTTCTGATGGCCAGGAGGATGTCTGAGATCAAAGCCTTGACTATATATGGAGGTTCAGATATCTTCTACAAAGAAGTGGTTCAGTTACGGCCTCATCCAACCTTCCTGGTAAAGGTGGTATCTCAGTTTCACATAAGTCAGGACATTTTCCTTCCAGAGTTTTACCCTAAGCCACACACCGGCAGCCAGGAACAAAGACTCCATTCCCTGGATGTGAGGTGGGCTTTGGCCTTCTATATTGAAAGGACAAAACTGTTCTGGAAGTCCAGCCAGCTATTCGTCGCCATAGTGGACAGGATGAATGGCCTCCCTGTATCATCCCAAAGAATTTTATCATGGATCACATTTGGGCATGTTATGACTTGGCCAAAGTGCCAGCCCCGATGCTAACAGCTCATTCTACAAGGTACAGGCCTCCTTGGTCACTTGCCTGGCACAAGTCCCCGTACAGGAGATTTGTAGGGCAGCAAGCGGGTCCTCAATCCACATGTTCACTTAACATTATGCCATCATCCAGCATGACAGGGATGATGCAGTTTTCGGCAGAATGGTGCTTCAATCAGCGAATCCGTGAGCGCCGACCCTTCCTCCAATAGTCTGCTTGGTAGTCACCTACTTGGAATTGACATGAGCAAGCACTTGAAGAGAAAAGGGATACCTACCTTCTTGTAACTGTTCTTTGAAATGTATTGCTCAAGTCCATTCCAAGACCCACCTTCCTTCTCCTCTGTTGGAGCCTCTGGCCATAAGGAACAGATTTCTTGCTAAAACAGCATAAGTGACTAATGCCAAGAGAGGGTTTGTGGCGAAAAATCCCAACCAGGGGGAGGTGTCTCCCTGCATCCTGGACTTAGGCCCCTATTTCCAAGAGAGGACTGGAGTTTAGTGCATACCTCTCTGCTTGGCAGCTGTTTTTGACTATTTATTTTAGGCAAGGAGTCGCCTAGCTTACTTGCCTTTGTGAATCCCATTCTAAAGCGCCTATCTCTCTCCATTCATTTTGTAGGGAACCTAGGCAACCAATTCAGGTTTTGTGAATCCAAGTGATTTTCTAATCATCTAAAAGTAAGACCTGGTTGATGTTCAGCATCAACATGCTTAAGTTTCTCTGTGAATCTATCCCATAGATACTATTTTGTACTGAATACTACTACTTTCCATAAACATTTCTCTTCATTCCTCACTCTAGGTCTGTGGGTGTGCAGATATTCAGTCATATCTTATTTCTCTAAGTGTGATACAATCACAATGCTTTTTGACAAGTTGGATAATATTTCCCCAGTAGAGAGCAAGAAATCTGAAAGCAGCAGACTTCTTTTGACAATGAATATGTAACTGGTAAACAACACTTTGTCCAACTTTATTTGATTGATGCTGACATATAAACCACAAAAATCTCAGCTTAATTTTCTTTTTTTTAATTTTGTCTTTAGCCGTCAGTTTGGCACTGTTTTCTCTGCAAAATAGGAATATTTACCCAATTTATAAGAATTTCATTTGATGACAAATTGCAGACAGTTAGCATAAAATGCTCATTAGAAATGTGTAGATACTGTCGTACTATTATTGCATTACCTCTGTCACATCGCTATCTTTTTAAAAATGATCAATGTTTAATTAGCAGTCAACATGTGCATTCATGAGCATGCTTTTAAAAGACTGATCTGCATTGGAGGATCAGATTCCTTTGTTCTTTGAACTCCAGCAGTTGTATCTGCACATCTTACTGCCAACTCAATCTCTGTAATGGCAGAGATATGAATTGCTGGGGTAGGCTTGGCACAAAGCATTGCATACAGATGCAATAAAATGCTTTCTTTAATTCATGACTATTATAAAAAAAAAATTAACACACATTTCACTGTCCCTGAAAGCCCACCCATGGGAAGATTCTCGCTCTTAGATGCAAATCAGACATTAATATTGCAAATTAAAAAATACAAATATTTACATTTTGTTGTTGTAACTAAAACTGCAATTAGAGGTGGTTAGTCTTAACCCACTCATAGCTCTTTTCATCTCCACTGCTGAGTTGAGTTTGGGATTACAGTATTTAATATGTGAATAGTTACAATCGCTACCTTTTATGCATTCTGTTATGTGGCAACTGGTGCAACCCCAATATTTAGGTTGCCTGTTAATCTTTTAGAATCGGGGGAGTGGGGTGACTTTTTTTGAAGCACTAACATCTCCATTGCTTGCAGCAGTCCTTTCAAATTTATCAGGAAGAAAGTCTTGGGGCTAGAAAAGAGCTAATACTCAATTTCATGGGATCAGAAAAGAGCAGCAGAGTTATAAAACTGTTGAAAAGTTGTCATTTTCCTTCTCATCTGTGTTCCCAGGAAAACCTTGGCAGCAAGACAAAATAAGTTAACATTTGAAAAGCTAGACACAATGCATCAGCTCTCACTGTACTGGGAATGACTGGCAGCAGTTGTAGTGGAACAGTGGGGGAGAGCGAGCAAATCCTCCTCATCCCCAACCACACCAATCAGATCAGGGACATTGCACGGAGACACCAAGTAAGGGGAGAAGACATCCTATCCTTCCTCCACCCCTTCAGTTTCTGGAGGATGGGAAGAGAGGGCCAGTGTCTATTCCACCATCCCTTGGACATACTACATGGCACCAGCGGCCTATCCCACCTCTCTGGGATAAAAGCCTGCTGCTACTGTCAGTGCTGTAGCTCAACTGGTAGAAGGCTTGTGCAGTGCTGAGGGTTCAGGGTTCAGACCTTTCTGGTGGTTCATGATAATTTTGAGGGTGGGTTGTATGTAAAGCATTTATCTTTTTTCTTTTAAAAAACACCCTAATTCTACCCACCTTGTTCATAGGTGTTATGATATAGTCTCCCATTTTATGATCACATACTATTTATCATCTCCCCTCCCTATCCCACTCTGCACATAGGATCTATGTTCCCTCTAAGCTGCATAGTCGCGCAGCCACAGGGGCCTGGACTGGAGAGGAGAGAGGTAGGGAGCATGTAGGGCTGCGGCGGGGAGATGCGCCTCTTCCCCGGTCCCAGCTCCAGAGCTGCCCGCACCACTAACCTCTCATCCCTGGCCCCACCCCGGAGTCCCCATCCCCCGCAGCTGAAGCCCTCTTTCTCCCCCCCACCACACACCTGCCCCGGCCCTGAGCCCCCTGGTCCCTGGCTCCACCCCAGAGCCCTCACCCCCCATGCTGCAACCCTCTGCCTCAGTTCTGAGTCCCCCACGCACCCCAAACCCCTCATCTCTGACCCCGCCTCACATCACCTCCATATCAGTACACATAACAAAATTCATTCCGCACATTAGATCTAAAATATTAGAGGGAACATTGCCTAGGATCCCTTCCTCATTCGTTGTAGAGATTGGATGCACAAAGGGGCAGAATTAAAGTTGTCCAGGCAGTTGCAATCTGACTTTACAATCAAATAATCTTTTTTAAAATATAGAAATATAGGGCTGGAAGGAACCTCAAGACGTTATCTAGTCCATTCCCTGCACTGAGGCAGGATTAAGTATATCTAGAAAATTGCTGACAGGCATTTGTCTAACTTGTTCTTAAAAACCTTCAGGGACAGAAATTCTGCAACCTCCCTAGATAACCTATTCCACCACTTAACTATCCTTATAGTTACAAAGTTGTTCCTAATATCCAACCTAAATCTCCCTTCTGCAGATCATTCCTTGTTCTACTCTCAGTGGATATGGAGAACAATTGATCACTGTCTTCTTTATAATAACCTCTACATATCTGAAGACTTAGCTTTCTCTTTGCTAAACATTTCCACTTCTTTCAACATTTCTTCATAGGTTGGGTTTTCTAAATTTCTTGTTTGTGTTGCTCTCCTCTGGATGCTTTCCAATTTCTCCATATCTTTCTTAGTGTGTGTCCAAAACTTGATACAGTACTCCACCTGAGACTCTCCAGTGCCAAGAAAAGTGGAACTTTACCTCTTGTATTTCACAGATGACATTCCTGAGACACATCCCAGCGTGACACTTGCCTCTTTTTTTTTTTCTCAACAGCAGCATACTGACGTGTATTCAATTTGTGGTCCATTATAAACCACAGATCCTTTTATTCATTAGTATTGCCTAGCCCTTAACTCCTTAATTATGCTTTTAATTTTTCCTTCCTAAGTATAGTGCTTTGCACTTATCTTTATTCAATTACAATTCTTCTTGTAAGAGCCAACATGGATTTGTCTTTTCACCTTACTGTGTTCTAGGCTTAAACAAATTGTTTAGTAACTTGTTCCAGTATCTTTCTGGGTCTGAAAGTTAGATTGATGGGTCTGTAATTGCCCAGATCCTCCTCCTTTGAAGATAAGTACTATGTTAGGAATAAATGGTCAGTTTTCAGAATAGAGAGATTAAATAGTGGGGTCTCCCAAGATCTATAATGGGAATAGTACTGTTTTAACATGTTCATAAATGATCTGGATAAAGGGTGTGAACCATGATGTGGGAAAGTTTGCAGATGATACTAAATTAATCAAGATAGTTACATCCAAAGCTGACTGCAAAGAATTACAAAGGGATCTCACTAAACTGGGTGACTGGGCAACAAAATGGCAGATGAAATTCAGTGTTGAGAAATGTGAAGTAATGCACATTGCAGAACGCAATCCCCAACATACATATAAAATGATGGGGAGCAGTTACTACTCAAGAAAGATCCTGGAGTCATCATGTATAGTTCTCTGAAAACATCTGCTTAATGTATAGCAGCAGTCAAAGCTAACAGAATGTTAGGAATCATTAGGAAAGGGATAGATATTAAAACAGAAATTATCATCATGCCACTATATAAATCCATTTTATGCCCACACCTTGAATACTGCATGTGGTTCTGGTAGCCTCATCTCAAAAAGAGAGATATTACAATTGGAAAAAGTACATAGAAAAGCAAAAAAAACAAACGGGTATGGAATAACTTCCGTATTAGGAGAGAGTAAAAAGACTAGGCCTATTTGAGCTTTGGAAAAGACAGCTGAGGGGAGATATGATAGAGGTCTATAAAATCGTGAATGGTGTGGGAAAAGTGAATAAAGAAGTGTTGTTGTTTACCTCTTCACAGAGCACAAGAACCAAGGACCACCCAATGAAATTAATAAGCATCAGGTTTAAAACAAACATAAGGAAGTACTTCTTCACACAATGCACAGTCACCCTATGGAACTCACTGCCAGGAGATGTAGTTTGGAGGCCAAAAGTATAACTGGGTTCAAAAAAGAAGCTAATAGAATCATAGGACTAGAAGGGACCTCAAGAAGTCATCTAATCCAGACCCCTACACTCATGGCAGGATTAAGTATTATCTAGACCATTCCTGACAAGTGTTTGTCTAACCCTGCTCTTAAAAATCTCCAATGATGGAGATTCCACAACCCCCCTAGGCAATTTTTTCCCGTGCTTAACCACCCTGATGGTTAGGAAGTTTTTCCTAATGTCCAACCTAAACCTCCCTTGCTGCAATTTAAGCGCATTGCTACTTATCCTATCCTCAGAGGTTAAGAAGAACAATTCTTCTTCCTTCTGCTTGTAACAATCTTTTATGTACTTGAAAACTGTTATTATGTCCCTTCTGTTTTCTCTTTTCCAGACTAAACAAACCCAATTTTTTTCAATCTTCCCTCATAGGTCATATTTTCTAGACCAGTGGTTATCAAACTTTTTTTCACAGACCACTTGAAAATTGCTGAGGGTCTCAGCGGACCACTTAATGATCTTTCCAAATGTTTATACCATTAGAAAACTATTGTAAAGTGCTTTGGATAAAAGCGCTATATAAACAAAACTTAATAAAGTTTTTTTGTTTTACAAATAAAAGCACACAACCCTCTCTCCCCTGCCACAGCAGCCACAGAGCTGAGGCTGGGAAGGAGGGCCGTCTCTCCCCAGCAGCTGCAGCCCTGGAGCTGGGGAAAGTCGCCTCTTTCTCTGGCCGCTGCAGCCCTGCACATCCCAAATGGCCCCACCCCCTCTTCTCAGCCCATTTCTCCTTCCCACCTACCCGCTATTCCCCCCAAGGGAACCACCTCACCTTACATGTGCGTCTGCTTCAGGGTCCAGGCACCTAATTAGTGGAGCCATGCCTGCATGGCTCCCCTGATTAAATTGGTGGCCCTTCATTCTTTCATGTGCGGCAGTCCAGGCGCGCACCTTAGAAGGAACAATCCGCAAATCACCTGAATGGAGCTCGCGGATCACAGTTGGTGAACCTCTGTTCTAGACCTTTCAGTAATTTTTGTTGCTCTTCTCTGAATTTTCTCTAATTTATCCCCCTCTTTCCTAATATGTGGCACCCAGAACTGGACACAATGCTCCAGTTGAGGCCTAATCAGCGCAGAATAGAGCGGAAGAATTATTTCTCATGTCTTGCTTACAACACTCCTACTAATACATCCCAGAATGTTGTTTGCTTTCACGTTACAATTGTACTGGTAGTAACCCACTTGATGAGCAACCCCACAGTATTTTTGGGCACTACAGGGATCTTTAGCTTAGGTAAGAGAAGCTATACTGCAGAGTAAATGGGGAAGCTAAAAACATAAAAAGAGTAAAGTTCAGAGAGAGAGAGAGTGTGGGGGGGGGAGAGAAGCAACCTGCTTAACCAAAAAGTTATTTATTGAATAATAATAACCACACAAGGAGAGCCTAAACAAATAAAAGTTACGTTAATAAAGGTTACAGAAGCCATATAGAAAACTATACTTGCCTGAGGCAGAAAAGAAAACAGAGAGAGAGAGAGATCTGGGATCTCACCAGTCCATGAAGCTTGAACTGGTCAGGGTTCCCAGGTGATAGGGGTAGCTCAGGATCCTGAGTCCTGGAGACAGGCAGAGCCCGCAGCCCGATCAGTCAGGAGAAGATGAAATCCCAGTGGAACTGATTCAGAGTTTGGATCCATGCATCAGAACACTTACTTGAGCATAGGTAGTTTGTTGGTTTTTTTTTTTTTTGTGGTAGGGTGGTTAATTGGTTCAAGGGTGATGACTCAAGGGTTTTCTTTCAGCTAGACAATAGGAGCTGATTGCTCTTGGCTATAGGTGATGGTCCCTCCAGGGAGCTCACAATGCAATTAGGCAGCTTCAGTATTTTGGATATCAATCAAGGATTCATTACTAGAATTGGTCTGATAACTGCTGAGTGGGGTGTGTGCAGGCGTAGGTTCATTAACATCTGGAGCAGAGATCCCCCATGATGCAGTGCTTCCCTGCTTTTTTGGTCCCAGAGTTCAGTGTGGTTCTTGCCTTGGAATATGTTCTTCATTCTGTAGGCCAGTGGAGATGCCTCCCTGTCCCATCTTTGATGCAGATGAGACTAGGGGAGTTGCCTTAATCTTGTCACCCTTATCAGGTGTCTCCCACCACCCTTCACTGCTCTCTGCAGTCTTTTCTCTGATTGGTTTTGGCTCAAGCAGAGGCTGTGTGGGGAAGTGTCCTTCATGAGTCAGACAGGCTGGATACTGCGCCCTGGTTCCACAAGAACACAGAACTGACTGATATCACACGGCGTGGAAGCTCCATGGCTGAACCCAATGGAGCTTGCCTGTTCAGGTTCAGTCAGGGAAGTCCTCCCCACTGTATTTTCCACCAAATGCATCCGATGAAGTGAGCTGTAGCTCACGAAAGTTTATGCTCAAATAAATTTGTTAGTCTCTAAGGTGCCACAAGTACTCCTTTTCTCTTGGCAGTAAGAAATCCTCCACTAGGGCTACCTATCTGGCCAAATGGAAAAGATTCACATCTCCCCTCTCCAACACTCTCACCCATACCTATGATATTGGACTGTCTCCGCCACCTAAAATGGCAAGGGCTTTCTATGTCTTAAGTAAAGATACACTTGGTTGCTATTTCTGCCTTCCATCTAGGTGTGGAGGGCCAGTCGGTCTTTGCCAACCTGATAGTAGGCCATTTTCTTAAAGGTCTCAACAAACTATACCCTATCCTAGCTTGGGACCTGAACCTGGTGCTCTCCAGGCTAATGGGGCCACCTTTTGAACCACGTGCAATGTGTTCTCTGCTGTACCTGGCTGCATGTTCTCTGTACAGGTCTCTGGCTGTATGAAGGTGGGAGATCACCCTGCAGCCTCTCCACCTCCGGGACATGGACTCAGTGGTGAGGCTGCCCTAACATAGCAGAAGGCCTGGGCCTGCCCCAGAAATACTCTGCCCTTCTGTGCCAGGTGTAGGAAAGGCAAGCTCAATCAGGCAGGATCCAAGTGTGGAAGGGTTCGGTGTGGGGGGATCCAGGTGTGCAGTGAGAGGATTCTGTGTGGAACAATCTGGGTGCAGGCAGCTCAGTGGGGGGCTCTGGATGCACAGAGGCTCGTTGGGGGGAGGGGATTTCCAGGTGCAGGGGCAATGGGACACTGCAGGGGCTTCCAGGTGAAAGTAGTTAGGGCACAACCAAGGAGTCTGGGTGTAGCGGTCTCAGCAGAGGGGTCTGGGTGCTGAGGAAGTGGGGTTTGGTGGGGTGGGGATCTGGGTGCCATTAATGGGGGGTCAGTGATGTTGGGGTCTGGATGTGGGGACTCAGGGGTGCGGCTCATCAGGGTAGGGGTTTGAGTGCAGGGAGCTCAGTGTGGGGTTGTCTGGGTGCAGGCATGAAGGTTCAGAGGCAGGAGCTCTGGGTGCAGGGGGGGGCTCCAGATGCAGTGGTTTGAGATTCAGTGGGATGGGGTTTGGGTATGGAGGGCTAGGGGGGTCTTGGGTGTATGGGGTGATGGTTGGTGGGGGTGTCTGAGTATGGGAGGTCTACATGCATGGGGGTTGGGTGGATGGGGGAGCAGGGGCCTGTACCGTGACCACTCCGCCCGCACTGAGGAGCAATGGGGGCAGGAAGCAGGGGAGGATGCTGAGCTTTCTGCAGCAGGGGGAGGTTTCTGGGAGTGGATCTGACACATCCCCAGCCACTCCTTACAGGGGAAGAGAAAGTCCCGGCCTCGCCTGCCTCCAGCTCAGCTAGGACTAGCGGCTGATCCTGGCTCAGGGTAGAAGCCACTGGCTGAGGTGTCCCCAGCCCTGTGGTGATTTACCTCTCCACCAGCTGCTCCGGGTGCCTGAAATGATATACCTGCGAAGCTAGGCAGAGGTGTATGACTGCTCTTTCAGCTTCCCTTTGCTTCCCTGTCAGCCATTTTTTCTGCGGGGAAGCAAAGAAATCTGTGGGGGACATTAATTCTGCACATGTGAAGTGGCGCAGAATTCCTCCAAGAGTAATCAGAGCAGTCTGTTTGCAGACTCGGGAGGATGACATTTCACTAGTCGGCTATCAGTTCACATTATAAAGGTTACTTTTGGAAGCACAATAGCTAAAAACTTTATAAACTAAATCTTCCATCCTGTAGACTTAAATGGTGTAAAGTCACTCCCTCACTAACTTGTTTATTTATGTTACCATAGCACTTAGAAGCCCTAGTCATGGATCAAGACTCCATTGTGCTAGGCACAGTACAAACACAGAACAAAAAAATGATCCCAGATCATTAATGAACAGCACAGGTTTCTGGGGAAACTGACCACTTATTCCTACCCTTTGTTTTCTATCTTTTAACCAGTTCCTGATTGAGGAGAGGACCTTTCTTGTTATCCCATGAATACTTAGTTTCCTTAAGAGCCTTAGGTGAGGGATCTTGTCAAAGGTTTTCTAAAAATCCAAATACACTCTATCTACTGGATCACCCTGATCTGCATGCTTTTTTACTTCCTTAGCGAATTCTAATAAATTGGTGAGGCAATACTTCACTTTACAAAATCTTCCCCAAAGAATCATCTTTGTCTGATGATTCTGTTCTTTACTGTAGGTTCAAACAATTTGCCTGGTATAGTAGTTAGATTCACTGACTGTAATTGCCAGGATCACCTTTCAAACCCTTTTTAAAAATTGGTGTTACGTTCACTCCCTTCCAGTCATCTGTTACAGAGATTTGTTTCAGGGTTAGGTTACTTTCTTGCAGTTATTCTGCAGTTTCATATTTGTGTGTGTTCAGAACAGGGTCATTTTCTCAAAAAAATATATACACATCATATTTTTATATGTGGGATTTAATTCTGGCTCTATTGAAGTCAATGGCAATAATTCCATTGACTTCAGTATGGCTAGGATTTGACACTTAAATTTTTCATTCAAGATCATACATGGTCTACCTGTTATGTTTTTTCAAAATCAGTTTAGAATTTGGTATGATCAGTTTTTTCTATGAATAAAATTCAGGTTTGGGCTGCTGTTAATGTGCTTTACCAAATAGAAAATGTACGTGGCTGAAATTCTTTACTGAAGTTTCTGATGTAAAAAAAGAGATCTGCTTAACAGGATACTTTCTATACAAGTTCTGGGACCAAGTAATAACTTTAATTATTTCAACACTTGTGTTTTGTTACAGGAAATTTATAAAGATACTGCAGTTTAAAATTCAATGCAAAAATTCTGTTAAAGATAATACGCTGGGAAAAATCCCTGTCTTGTATAGACAAAAATACATTTTGCTGCAGTATAAATTAGTATTTTGAAATGTTCTTATTAGCAGCTTTGATTTCTATATTTTAGTTTTGCTCTTAAGAAAACTAAAACAAAATTGTTCTGTCTCTTTAAATTATTTAGCCTTTTCAACAATCAGTACACTGCAACCACTCTTGAACATAGGAAATCTTTCATCCCTTGAACTTTCCCCACTCAGGATACACTCCAGTGGTAGATAGCATTTACTGATTAGTCCTTCCCCCTGCCAGTCAAGTGTGTGTATCTAGCAAGTTCTTCTGTCACCATAGTGGGGCTCTGTCTATGCCTGGAATTGATAGCAGGTAGAGAGAATGCTTTGAAACGGTCCTTATATGATTTTTCTTTTACATTTTATTTTGGAAGGGAGATGTCTCGTCTCTGGTATGGCAAGAAGGGAAGAAAACACCAACCAATTAATCATAAATACACTCTGGTAATTTTTAGTGAAGTATTTTCGTTTCTGTTATTCCTGGCATTCTTGTGATGGTGTGATGCACAGTCTAACCTACAATTTTTAGAAATTTTAAATTTAGAATTTATTTACAGGATGCCAAATTTGAGATTGTTTTTGGTCAGATTTTGTATATGCTGTCAGACTAAATGGACTACCGCATTCAGTTAACTGCTTATAGCTGAAGCTTTTTAATTATTTGATTAGCATTACGTACGGTAAAGTCCGTCTTAGGTTTTGTAAAACATGTATCATTTTGTTATCTAAGAGCTTTCCAATAGCTCAAGTAGCACATTTTGTTTTCTTATTTTATTTTATCAAACTGAATTTGTCTTGTGGATAAATAGTGTTAAATGATTGGTTTTAATAGACATTTTAAAATATCTGAATTTCTGCTTTATTTTATATAGCTTTCCAGAAGTGACTATAAAAGGTGCATAAATATTAAGTACAGAGAATTTCTAAATCTCTGTAGACTCCCAAGATGGTTTTAACAATTAAAAATATTAATAGTGAAATTCCTATGCTTTTTCCAAGAAAATACAGTGAAGAAAATCACTCTTCTCTGCTTACAAAGCTTTAGAAGGGATAGTGGAACACTGGCGGGGGGAATATTCTCAGTGAGATTTCCAAAAATGGTAATACCTTCAAGAGATTGAGTTCAGTGCTGGAGTTGTGGTGCTGTAGAATTGTTTGCATTATTAGAGTGTTTCATTCCAACTCCAGTTATAACAATCTCCCTGATGGAGAAATACCTGTAACTCATACCACTGTGTTGTTGCTTATTGTTTTCTGACATATGCTTATAACATTACCTACCTACTGTTAATTTCTAATCGGGCTGTAAACACAAATGAGTGTGAAATTAGTTTGTACAGTATGACAAGGTCTTGATTTGTAAATGTGTGCTTTCAAAAGTCAGTTTCTTTTTAAATGTGTTTGAAATTGTAAATCTCCATTTGCAATAGAGGAAAAAAGTAATATGAAAAGCCTAGTTTAGTGTGGGTCAAAAAAGAATGAACATTATCACAAGAGGAGCTGTGAAAGTTCTGGAGAAATGTGAAGTCTTATCAAAATACCCTTTATCAGTTTTTTTTTAAAAGGTCAGTTTCTACATTGCTGTAACATGGTCAGAACCCGCCTCTTGTGCTTGCTCCCTTTTCTCTGACCGATAGTGCCTGCAAACACCCTTCTTTTGCGGAGATGCACACGCCTCTTGTGGATGGCCTTCCTTCTCTGTTAGGTGTGAGCCTGCTTTTCTTTTTTGGTCTTGCATCAGGGTGGCACCTGCCTCTCGTGAGCACCCCCTGGCCGCTGGTTCTCTCAGTCGATCTTCAGCAGCTCAGCCCTCTGGCCTAGCCCCACACACTATCCCCCCTTCTGAGGTATATAGTTCTAAGTTCTTATCACGGCCCTGGTATGGAGCCATAGCTCTTAAGCTTCTTCCCAGAGGCACTGTCTTCTTTAGACACCAGCCAGGACCTATCTTGGTACCTCAACTGATCTCCTTTTCAGCAGCTCGCCCTAGGCTCAGTCGGCTACCAGACCAGCTGGGCCCATCTCGGTACCCTCATCTGATCTGGCCAGGTTTTCTGTTCAGTGCCTTGGACTCAGCCTGCCCACACTGACCTTTCGATGGCTGCTATTCTATGCAGCCAGCTAGGCACCCGGTCTTTGGCAGCCTTTGCTGGGCTCAGCTCTGTCTGGTGAGCTCTCTGCAGTGACCTATCCACAGTCCCTGTTTATCAGCCAGCCAGGCACCCCATCCTACCTAGTCAAGCTCCACGCAGCAACTGAAGGCTCTGCTCTGTTGCTTGCTTTTTATCTGGCTTTTTATTGATCGCTCCAGCGGCTCTTCAGAAGCCACTATAGGCTGTCTGGAGGACTTCTTGCTGCTCTATTCTGGGACAGGATGATGCAGGGCCACAAGGCCTCCAGCAGGGGGTCTCTGGACCTAGTCCACCCTGCCACAATTTCATATCCTAAATATTGGAGATCATAATTCAAAATGGTGGATTTTTTTAGTTCAAGACCACCCTATTTATAAAAAATACTATTCGATGTTGTGAGCACATCATACTGGAAGACCAACCCTATGGCTTAGCCAATATCCAACTTTGGCTCTAAAGAAAAGAGTTGCTCTGGGATATATTCTTTTGGTTTGGCCACAGTCACTTTTATTTATATGAGGGAGGTCAAACTGAAGGGGAAAAATATAAAAAGAGTAGCTTTCTTTTATTATATAAAAATGAGTCAAGTTGGTGGTGGTCAAGCTGAGGAAGGTTAATAGATAGTTCTCACAGACAAGTAGAAATATTTCTGAAGATTATCTTCCCAGTCTGGGGAGACTGAGCTGTGGATTGTTTTCTCCAGTGAAGCAGCATGAAGTTGATGAGCTGAGGTAGGACTATTGTAGAAAAAAGGAGAAGGGAACAGAGCATCAAGCTCTTCATACTGTACAATTCAGAAGTAAATTGGGAAGTTCAAATAAGTAGTGGCAGTGCCTAAACAGATATCAAAAATTCCTTTAGTTTCATTAATGTTCTTGTGGAACTGGGATGAAAGCTCAGCTGACATGGACTATAACTTAAATATTCTGTATTACCAAAATGATTATAATAGTACAAGAACCTAAATAGAATAGTATTTTTCTTGTTGAATATGGCTTTCAAGCATCTGCAACTTAATGCTACTTAAAACTACCTAAGGTTATTTACCTGAAATGTTACTGTGGCAACTGTGATGGGCCTGAATTGGAAGGGAAATCTTGCCAGCCTATCAGTTTTGGAACAGCTTCTTGTTTCAAGAGAGATTGAGCTCCTTATCCAGGATAAACGTAGCATAAAACGTAGCATAAAAACGTAGCTGTAAACAAAAGCATTATGCCAATATTTCAGGAAAACAGAAAACATCAGCCTCACACTTTTTACGGCAAATTTATATGCAACTTCTCCGTTGTCTTCTCCTTTTATTTCTCTGGTATTATAACATAGTAGATGTTAATAGTGTTAGCATGGGTAAAATGTATAAAACTATTCACTCCCCCAAAGCACTTTATGTAAAGGCATGAGTCAATACAACAGAGCAAACAGTGGGTGTGGTCTCTCTATTTGGAGTGTTTTGCATAGCTGGAATTCTTTGCAGAGTTTCTATGCAATCTAGCTTGGAAAAAATCAGCATGTTAGTTTAATGCCTGATTTGGGATGCGGGAAGGACGGGGGAATATTCTCAGTAAGAAGTTGTTATAAAATGTGGAAATAGCTGTAGAGATTTCCATATTTTCATAGATTTGTAAGATTTTACAAAATATGGTAGTCCTGCTAACGAGTCAAGAATCCTAAACTAATGGTGGTTGCCCTTTGTGTACCTTTTAGTATATTAAGTTATGAGCAAGTAAGTAATTTAACATTCAGGTATATATCTTCTGTGCTTTTTACTTTGCCCTGAAATATTAGGAAAGTAATCTGTAGATATCTTATTTAATCTCCAGCTCAGAGGCAGAGACCACAGTTTTTCTACATTAGGAAGAGAGAGACTGGTTATTTTACACATTTAAGCGGTGGAGGTTTTCAGAGGTACTGAGCTTCATATAGGAGCTGCTGAGATTGGGTCCAGTGAGACTTGAACCAATGACACCATTCAACAGAAGCTGCTGCTACACTGCACACATATTTCAGCAATATTGAGAGTATGTATATGGGTAACTCCCCACCAGCCCCAGCCCTCAGCGTAAAGTTGAGTAACAGTGTAGATGGTCAGGCATGGATTAAGCAAGTAGAGTACAGACATATCTGAAGAAGGGTATTTACTCAGGTACTTAGCCTACACAGCTCTCCTTGCCAAAGAGATGATTTTTCATCGACATTGCTATTTTTAGACCATGTAGTGCCCTGCTACCTCCCACCTGGTGGATCCTTCCCCCACCACTGGGAAAGACTCAGATAGTGGGTTCGGCCCATGTGTGTTTGAATCCTATGATGTTGTAATAGAGGATGAATTTAAAGCCCCATTAAGTGGCATGATGACTACTGTTTTGTGCGAAGATTTGAGAGTACAGAGTAGCAATGCTACATCACTGAAGTCTAAGCTTCAATATGGATTTGAACTCTTAATGCAATTCCTTTTCTCCACAGATGGCTGGTTAAAGCCTGTTTTTGAATCACAATTTCTCAGAGGCATTATGATTTGGCTTTTATTTGAAAATATTTGGATTCACATAATAAAAATTTTTTGTATTAGCAGTTTGTGAAAATTTTCAAGATTTTGACTTTTCATCCTGAATCAGGATGGAAAAAACTTTGAAATCTCAAACTCTCACAAGATGGGAAAACAGATTCCCACCCATTTCTGAATGGCAACAGCAGCTTCTGTTGTGTGGTGTCATTTGGTTCAAGTCTCACTGGACCCAATCCCAGGAGCTCCTATATGAAGCTCAGCACCTCTGAAAACCTCTACCACTTAAATGTGTAAAATAACCAATCTATCTCTTCCTAATGTAAACAAAACTGTGGTCTCTGCCTCTGTAAATGGAGATAAAGCTTACTCCTCTATCTCAGATCCTAGCAAGTGTCCTCTCTTGGTCATTCACTAGCACTGCTGTGAGTGGAATCCAAGCCTCCTTTGCTCTTCTAAGTTACTGGAGCCTGAATGGGGCAGTGGCTGAACTGTAATCTCAGGGTCCCTAGGCACACATGCAGGGTTCAGACCTATCTGGTACATGCTCCCCCCTCCCCAAGTGTTGGAAACTTCCAAACATAATGTTGACTCTTCAGATTCTGGGGTATGTGTAAATACCCCTCTCCCACAACTCTATCCCAAAGATGTGAAGCTTCTGGTTTACAGTCTGACTCTCTCGAGGTCATGCAGCAGTTGTGAAGCAGTCATCATGTGCACGCACTTAGCACTAACACTTTTATGCTCTCCTGAGCTTAATCATGTAAAGCACAGGAGAGTGCATATCTTACCAGACAGTAAACAGTTGAAACCTCAATGCCCCTCACTAGCTCATCCTTCACTTGAAAGCCCTTACGGGATCATGTGTTTTTCGATGAGGCAGGTGGGATCCTCCGCCCGGTTGCCTACCCTGACCCGCTGCCACTCCCCTCTTCTTAATCTGCTGCTAAAAGGCTCTCACCCCCAAATTCCCCCTCTTGAGTCCCTTCATAGACTTTTGTTGGGGTCATCTGCTTCTTTTGGTAACTTTCCAAACTGCCCTCCCTTCAGACAACACTAGGAAGTGTTCTCTCAGCTAGAATAAGTGCGTTGTCCCAAGATATTTTACTTTGAATAGAAGATCATTGAGTGCTGATCACCTGCCATTCTTTGGCCTGGCAGAGACATGGCACAATCCTGTTAACTCCTGGTGTATCCGCTTACATATAAGCTTTCCATGACACAGTAATTCCATGATACAATTAAATAAAATTCCAAATTCCACAACTCCAAAGTGGTACAGACAGAATCCCTAAATCATTACAACATCACAGATTGAAAATGTTGTTGCAGTACTAACTAGTATTACTGGTGAATTCTCCTTCCAGGCTTTCTGAAAATTTCCTTGACTTCTTTTATAAATAAACTTAAAAATTTTATACTAATACTATCTTTTCTGAAATGTGATATCTTTTAAATCTTACTGAAATTAGATCATGGATTTTGACCATCTCCAATCACTTTCCTTTTTTCTCCTCAATAAGCATACATAGTTGTGATAGGTTTCTCAGGGTGCAACCTGAACTGTGGGACTGCTGAGCCCTCTGTCCCACCAATCTGAGATATCCCTCTCACACTGTGATGCTGTGACAAGCTACAAAACTGTAGTCTACCAGGTACTGCACGTATACAGACATCCCCAGGCAGGGACACACCCAACTGAGTTACATGCATACTTCTCCCAGCCACTCATGAACCAACAATAGAAAGGCTCCCCAGCCTTCCACCGCAGAACTCTACCATCGTGCCCTGGTCAGAAGCTGATCAGTATAAGTTCATTACTCATTCTGCTGCTCCCTCAGTATGGAAAGGACATAACTAGTCTTTGTAACCTTTGAGATTTTCCCAAACACTTCAACCAAAACACACTGTTTTAGGTGAAACATAAAACAGATTTATTAACTACAAAAAGATTTTAAGTGACTATAAGTATTAAGCGCAGAAATCAAAGTTGGTTACCTAAGTAATAAAATTCAATTTGCAATCTGAGTTCTGTAAACTAAACAGGATTTGAATCAAGCAGTGTCTCACCCTGATAGATGGTACAAACAGGTCATAAATCTGCAATACACAGTCTGGAACTCTCTCCCAGCCTGGGACCACCCTCCCCAGTTCAGTCTTTTGTCCTCTAGATGTTTCTTTCAGGTGTTGAGTTTTGGGAGGTGTGAGGCCAAGTCAAGATGTCAGTTCCCCTCTTTATAGTTTCTTCCAGCTTGCTGGAAAGATCTACACTTGTGATGTGGGAGTCTGCCCCCATTGGTCAAGCATTCTCCATTGTATGTGTGCTCTCTCTGAGAAGTCTTCATTGTATACAGTTCCCAGGATAGTTGATTCTCTTTCATGGACCATCAGCACATCTGGCAACTCTGTTGTTGTATCTGAAAGGCTGGTTGTGGGTGTTCCCAACCTTATAACATATTTCAGTAACACATACATAGCAAATTTTCATAACTTCACCTACAATTATAGCACATACAATCCAATAGGATGTTAATGTTCAACAGATCAAGACTTTCAAAATGATACCTCACAGGCATACTTTGTACAAACATACCATAAGTATACAACAGTGGTGAATATGGGGGTTCCAGGGTGGTGTTTTGAGGTACAGAGTGCCACAATGGTATAAACACTAGTATGGTAAACATGTAGTTTGTCCTTCAGACAGGTTTTTTGCTATCTTCTGTTACCAACCCCTTTACTGGACAAATCTTAACTGGATACAGTAGCAAACAATCTGCAACTTCCAGACAATAAATTGAGATTCATGTGAAATGAATAAATCAGAAGTAACTATTGTAGACTGTTTTAAGTGTTGTGTAAAGAAGCTGGTGGTCTACTGGCAATAGTTGCTTTGTATCCATGAGTTAATCTTTTCATTTTTTGCTCTTTTCCCCTCTATTAGCTAATTTCCTTCCAGTAAACTTCTTTTAGTAGTGTGATATTCTCAGTCATTAGTATTCATGCTAATCCTGCATTTGTGTACAAAATGGTAAATTTTCTAGAAAACATCCTTTCCCAGCACTTAATGTGGAAGGAGAAGCAGTAGCTCTTAGTATTGTGCACAATCAGTTGTGGTACCAACAATTTTTGAAGGTTCCCTCAAGAATCACTAATATGTTTTTGGTACCATTGCATCTGTCAACTGAATCAATCTTCTCTAACCTTGTCCCTCTATAATTGCATTTTATTTTAAATTTATGTAATTTAATATTTCTGATAGCTTCACAAAAACCAAATTTTGTATAAAATAAAAAATCCAACATTATAAAAGTCTTGATTCCAAAAAAGGCCCTGAGCCCTCATCCTGCAGAGCTGGTAATAGCTCATCTTAAGTGATCACTCTCCTTACAGTGTGTATGATAAAACCCATTGTTTCATGTTCTCTGTCTGTGTCTATAAATCTCCCCACTGTATTTTCCACCGAATGCATCCGATGAAGTGAGCTGTAGCTCACGAAAGCTTATGCTCAAATAAATTTGTTAGTCTCTAAGGTGCCACAAGTACTCCTTTTCTTTTTACATAAATATGAGTAATCCTGTTGGACTGGTGCTGAGCATTCTGGCACCATTCAGGATGAAGCTGTTAATTTTCACCAACAACAGTGTAGCAGCCCTAAAGTAAATCTTATTTTATTTTTTTAATGTGTCTTCTGTGGTCTGACTCCAAATCTAAAAATAAAGCTGGCTCTTATATAATATTAAGACATTAAGGAGAAGAGCACAGGGGAGTTTCATCTGCAGACACTTGCAGAAAAAGCAAGGTTTAGATGTCTGCATATACAGTCCTCACTTAGTCATCCCGGTTAACGTTGTTTCGTTGTTACCTTGCTGATCAATTAGGGAACATGGTCGTTTAAAGTTGTGCAATGCTCCCTTATAACATCGTTTGGCAGCCACCTGCTTTGTCCACTTCTTGCAGAAAGAGCAGCCCTTTGGAGCAGCTGGTGGGAGCTTGGAACCAGGATGGACCGGCAGCCTCCCATCAGCTCCTCGCTCCCCCAAGTTCCCTGTGCAGCAGCTGCCCAGCAGGCTAGCAATTGCCAGCAGTTCAGCTGTCCCTCCCCCCACTGCCATGTGCTGCTCCTGCCCTCTGCCTTGGAGCTGGGAGCCTCCTGCTTGCTGTGCAGGGTGGGGAAATGGGAGGGCTAATATAAGCGTGTTCCCCGACTTCTGCACCCTGCTTACACCTTCCCCCCTTTAGAGCAGGATGGGGACACGGACGGAGAGAGACAGAGAGAGCTTGGGGGCAGCAGCTGCTATCTCAACTTCCTCATCGACTTAAAAAGAAATGTACTTATGGGTGGGGTCAGCATACTTAAAGAGCAGTGTGCATCTCTCTCCCACACACAGGGTGTGTCTCTGTCTACCGTGCTGTTTCCCCTCCCTCCATTCATGCTGCCTTGTAGAGTGTGAGGCTACATTAACAACAATGAGCCCTTGAGGGCTCAGCCAAAAGCTAGTTCATCATTTAGCAGTAAGGCATTCCCTGGGAAATATCCCACCCACCCTCTTCCACCCTTTAACTTCATCACCTCAACCAAGCTTCACAATTATCATCGCTGTGTACAGTATTAAATTGTTTAAAATGTATACTTTCTGTGTGTGTGTGTGTGTGTGTGTGTGTGTAATATATATATAAAATATAAAAAATACATATTTTTTCACGAAACAAAAACCTTTCCTGGAATCATAGAATCATAGAATATCAGGGTTGGAAGGGACCCCAGAAGGTCATCTAGTCCAACCCCCTGCTCAAAGCAGGACCAAGTCCCAGTTAAATCATCCCAGCTAGGGCTTTGTCAAGCCTGACCTTAAAAACCTCTAAGGAAGGAGATTCTACCACCTCCCTAGGTAACGCATTCCAGTGTTTCACCACCCTCTTAGTAAAAAAGTTTTTCCTAATATCCAATCTAAACCTCCCCCATTGCAACTTGAGACCATTACTCCTCGTTCTGTCATCTGCTACCATTGAGAACAGTCTAGAGCCATCCTCTTTGAAACCCCCTTTCAGGTAGTTGAAAGCAGCTATCAAATCCCCCCTCATTCTTCTCTTCTGCAGACTAAACAATCCCAGCTCCCTCAGCCTCTCCTCATAAGTCATGTGCTCTAGACCCCTAATCATTTTCGTTGCCCTTCGTTGTACTCTTTCCAATTTATCCACATCCTTCCTGTAGTGTGGGGCCCAAAACTGGACACAGTACTCCAGATGAGGCCTCACCAGTGTCGAATAGAGGGGAACGATCACGTCCCTCGATCTGCTCGCTAACCTAACCCCCCCCATTTACATTTATTCTTATGGGGAAATTGGGTTCACTTAACATCGTTTCGCTTAAAGTTGCATTTTTTCAGGAACATAACTACAGCGTTAAGCACGGAGTCACTGTACTTTATCTTTAAAATACCACTGCGTGTCTGTTTTGCAGAACAATCAATGAACTATCCAACTTAATTGTGTAACCAAAATTTGTACAACAAATTGTGTAGTATGTATGCTAGTATTTTGTAGTAATTTACTTGTTTGAAGGCAAGGGGGAGCAAATCTTTCCCTTGTTACTCCAGGAGAAAGCTGTCAAAAATTCCTGAAAATCAGTTAGACAAGAACATAAGACATAAGAACATAATTTCTAAGACATCACTCATGAATGAATCACTTGAAGATGAGCACAGTTATGTGCTGTTTAGAGCAGTGCTGCTTTGAGAGTAATCTACAGAGGTGGAGATTTTTTAGCAGTTAACTGCAAAGCTTCTGAGGTAACTGTCCTCCAGAGAGGAGACCTTGTTGGAAGGCCTGAATCTGCTCTTTTTTAACAGAATACCAGAATTGCCTCTCTAAGGCTACGGCTACACTAGAGAGCTTACAGCGGCTCAGGTGCACTGATGTAGCTGCACTGCTGTAAGCTCTCTCGTGTAGCTGTTCTAAGCCAATGAGAGAGCTCTACCATTGACTTAATTAATCCACTCCCAGCAAGCAGTGGTAACTGTGCCAGTGGGAGAAGCTCTCTTGCTGACACAGCACTGTCCACACTGGCACTCAGGTCAGTGCAACTTACATCATCACTCAGGAGATGTCTTATTCGCACCTCTAAGCAACTACTGACATAAGTAGTAGTGTAGGCATAGCCCCAGTGTGCAGTACAACATGAGAAGGAAATTTATCTCACAGCAACGTAGTTTGCATTTTAGTAATTTAACACTCATATTTCCTGTTCTTTTCATAGTCTCCTGAGTCTTATACAATGTTGCCCTAAAAATGAGATGATACAGTACAAGGCTACAAAAGGATAATTTGCCTTAACTGGCTCACCCTCTTACCATACTACTTAAGCATATACAACAAAGGGTATTTAAGCAGGTGTCTCAACTTCTTAAGCACACAGAGGGTCCCTTTGACTACAGTGGAATCACTGCTCAGGTGTTTAAGTACTTTGCTAAATCAAAGCTGCCTATATCTGTAAGGAAGGAAGAAAAAATACATCAAACAAGAGAGCACTTTGTCTTAGATCTTGACTATTCTTTTCAGAATGATTTGCAAATGCATGTCTTATGAAAATGTTTGGTCTTATAATACACATCTATATTGTAATATATAAATATGTATTGTATATAAGGCTGTCAATCACAATTTAAAAAAAATAAACTTAATTGCAGTTTTAATCGCACCGTTACAATAGAATGCCAATAGAAATTTATTAAATATTTTGGATGTTTTTTTCAACATTTTCATGTATTCTGTGTAGTAATGGAAATCAGTGTGTGTGTGTGTGTGTGTGTGTGTATATATATATATATATAGTACAAATGTATAGTACAAATATTTGCACTGTAAAAATGACAAACAAAAGAAATAGTATTTTTCAATTCACCACATATAAGTACTGTAGTGCAATCTTTGTCAGGAAAGTGCAACTTACAAATGGATTTCTTTTGTTACATAACTGCACTCAAAAACAAAACAGTGTAAAACTTCAGAGTCTACAAGTCCACTCAGTCCTACTTCTTCAACCAATCACTAAGACGGACAAATTTGTTTACTTTCATGGGATATAATGCTGCCCACTTCTTATTTACAATGTCACCAGAAAGTGAGAAGAGGCATTTGCTCGGGACTTCTGTAGCTGGCATTGCAAGGTATTTATGTGCCAGATATGCTAAACATTCGTATGCCCCTTGATGCCTCGGCCACCATTTCAGAGAACATGCTTCCATGCTGATGACACTAGTTTAAAAAAATGTTAATTTGGGGGGAGGGATAGCTCACTGGTATGAGCATTGGCCTGCTAAACCCAGGGTTGTGAGTTCAGTCCTTGAGGGGGTCATTTAGGGGCAAAAGTCTGTTGAATGATTTAGTTGGGGATTGGTCCTGCTTTGAGAAGAGGGTTGGACTAGATGATCTCCTGAGATTCTATGATTAGGTTAGGGGGCGGATAGCTCAGTGGTTTGAGCATCGGCCTGCTAAACCCAGGGTTGTGAGTTCAATTCTTGAGGGGGCCATTTAGGGGCAAAAACTGGGGATTGGTCCTGCTTTGAGCAGGGGGTTGGACTAGAGGACCTTCTGAGATCCCTTCCAACCCTGATATTCTGTGACTGAACTCCCTGAGGGAGAATTGTATATTCCTTGCTCTGTTTTACCTGCATTCTGCCATATATTTCATGTTATAGCAGTCTCGGATGATGACCCAGCACATGTTGTTCATTTTAAGACCACTTTGACTGCAGATTTGACAGAACACAAAGAAGGTACCAATGTGAGATTTCTAAAGATAGCTACAGCACTCGACCCAAGGTTTAAGAATATGTAGTGCCTTCCATAATCTGAGAGGGATGAGGTTTGGAGCATGCTTTCAGAAGTCTTAAAAGAACACTCCAATGCGGAAACTACAGAACCCGAACCACCAAAAAAGAAAATCCAGCCTTCTGCTGGTGGCATCTGACTCAGATAATGAAAATGAACATGTCGGTGCTCACTGCTTTGCATAGTTATCGAGCAGAACCAGTCATCAGCATGAACTCTGGAATAGTAGTTGAAGCATGAAGGGACATACGAATCTTTAGCACATCTGGCACATAAATATCTTGCGACGCCAGCTACAACAGTGCTATGAGAACGCCTGTTCTCACTTTCAGGTGACATTATAAACAAGAAGCAGACAGTATTATCTTCTGCATATGTAAACTAGTTTGTCTGAGCGATTGGCTGAACAAGAAGTAGGACTGAGTGGACTTGGAGGCTCTAAAATTTAACATTGTTCTATTTTTGTATGCAGTTTTTTTGTACATAATTCTACATTTGTAAGTTCAACTTTCATGATAGAGATTGCATTACAGTACTTGTATTAGGTGAATTGAAAAATACAATTTCTTTTGTTTCAGTGCAAATACTTGTAATCAAAAATAAAGTGAGCACTGTACTCTTTGTATTCTGTGTTGTAACTGAAATCAATATATTTGAAAATGTAGAAAACATCCAAAAATATTTAAATAAATGGTATTCTATTGTTTAACAATAGATTAATTGTGATAATTTTTTTAATTGCTTGACAGCCCTAATTATATATAAAATAATATTAATTTATTTATGGTGCAGAGACTCGTTTCCCCAGCAAGCTCCCTTTGGAATTAGAAGTTTCATGAATATTGAAAGTGTTAAGGATTGCAATATTGGGCCTGTGGTGGAATACATATTCAGGGGGAAACTGAAAATACTCTCACACACAAAGGCACTGTTCATACTTGCTCCATTGCAGATGATGTAAATATCCTTTCACAACAGTGTTCAGTTCATAATGGTCTCTTTATTTTCATTGTAATTATAGCCTCTAGAAATGTCTTAAAATGTTATTCAGTTTCTAATGAAAGAGTTTGAGATGAACAAATTGATTGGGAAAAGTTCCAGATATGTAAACAAAATTTAAGCTTGATAATTTTTAACTAAATATTATAGAATTAAAAGTGGATCTGATTGTGTTGGAGCTGGCTCTGCAAGGGAACAAAAGGGGTTTTATATCATCCAGTAAAATGGCACTCTGTTTATATCAGGTTTGTATGACTGCACTGTGGTCTAAAGCAAATTGTTCATCCGAATTATTTCAATGGTCCCCTCAATGTGTAACCATCACAGGTTGCTTTTATCTTACTCTCACCATCACCGTGTGCAGAGGATACAGAAGCTTCTGTTTTTTTGACCAGTAAATTTGTATACTAGTTGATGCTATTGAAAGAGCAATGTAATTAAATTAGTATGTTTATTTTTTAAAAGAACAGTCTACTTCTGGAGTGCCTTCCAATTAAGTAAGGAGGATATGTTCCAGCTCTGTGTCCACTTCGTGGGAATACAGCATATTAAAAAGCATACTAGCTTTTTAGGTGCTGTTTCTGCATTTTATCAGGAGGAAAACTATCCTTATAAACAACTGTTTCCGTCTTTTTGCCAAACATACCTTAATATTTCCATTTAAAAGCAAAAAACCCTCCTCTTATAGTTTGTCTAAGCCAGGTATATACTTCAGACTCTTGCAGGCACAGCTGTATTGGTCAGGGGTGTGATTTGTGACTGACATAGTTGTGCCAGCAAGTGTCTCTAGTGTAGACACCGCTATTCTGGCAAAACTGTTTTTGTTGATGTAAACTGTTTCTCTTGGGGCTGGTGGGGAGGGAAGCTGGAATTAGCTATATTGGTAGAATTGCCCTTTTGTCAGCATGAAGTGCAGCCATATTATGAGCACTTTGCCAGTAAAGCAAAGCTTTTTGAGAGTAGGCCTGGCCTAACTGAACATTCTGGCATTTTATAAATATCCGTTAGAAAAATATAAATTGAACACATTGCCAGTTGGCTTACATTTTGCTCCTTCCATCTGTTTGTCGTATCCACCTGTTCTCTGAAGTTTTCTGTGTAAACTTTTCAGGGCAGGGACCATCTCTTAGTTGTATTCATACAGTGCTTAGCACAATGGGGCTAAGGCCATTAGATGCTGCCACAATACAAGTAATGAATAACCAGCCCAGAATTCAGTAATATCCTTTCTTAATTTCAAATTCAAACTCAGTGCCTTGTTTTCCCTCCGCTACTAGGCCTCTAAAAAAGCAAGGGTTGTAAAAGTCCTATTTATTCACACTTATTTAATGTGGGGGTGTTATGTTTGTTAGGCACAGCCCCAAATGCATGAATTAACACTGTGCTATGGCTGTGTACTTTTTGTAGATTTTCTTCTTTTGAACTAGTGATGATGGAAACTAGCATTCTTTCTCTCCAGTTCAATAACAGTCCTTTGTTCCTAAAATGTCTGACTCTTTCTGTAGCCTTCCCTCAAGAACTGAGGTGGCAAGGAAAACTGAACAGGAATTAGGGCCATTAGTACTGTCTGCTTTAGTGCTTAGCTTTGGACCTAGGTTTATAACAGCATTTGCAATCTCTCTCCCCCTCCCTCTTTTTAAAGGGGAGTGGGGAGTCTCACGCAGATTGAGCGATAATTTAGAAACAAAATTGTGATCTTATTTGGGCCCTTTCTTTTTTGGTTTTGCTTCTCCATGCTTGCAGAATATCAAATCCCCTTTAATTGGATAACTGTTGTGATTTGGGCCTTTTGAAGTTAAAGTGTGAGAGGGAGGTTTCATGCAGTCCACAGAAAAAGGAAATGCTGAAAGGAGAGGGATTAAAGGTTGAAATCTAAGATGTGGAGACACTAACAAAAAATGAAGTGAGGAAGAGGAGATATAAATGTGGGAATGTAGAAGGCTCAAAGAGGAGAGAAAATAGAGTTTCAGCAAGAGAATTGGATTGATAGCTGGAAAAAAAACACCAGTACAATCTCAATTTCCTCTTCTACCCTAATCTTGGAATCTCATACCCTCCAAGTTGCAATGAGCTAAAATTTTAAATTTAAATCCCTACTGTCAAAGATTATGGCCCCTTAGCCCTATATGATTCTTCTAAAATATATACACAGTTGTATTTACTTGAACAAGCAATTGGCTGTTGATGCTACTTTGTCATCAAAACCCTTACAGCCTTTCCCCTAACCACTTGCCTCAGATAAGAGCATATGGCAACTATGGTTGGAGAGAAATCTTCAATACTCGGGACACTTTTTGGAAAATACATTTTGTGTTGGGGTGTTTGTATTCACTGTCTTCGTAGCAGCAGCAGCAGCAGTAGTAGTAGTAGTAGTAGTAATAAAACAACACTAAGTAGGGTTAACCAGCTAAGATAACATGATGTATCCTCTGCAATCAGTGCTCTGTGGTTGAGGCATTCTTGTAATACTGTGTTTCTGTTACTACAAATTTATTTGTATTTATACTGGACTCCTTTCAATGCACAATAATGTTTCTTTACATTCTGTATGCTATCGTGAATAACTACAGTACATCTTGGTCACTTAAGGCAAAGATATCCCTGCACTAGACATTCAGTAGGTCTTGTGTTTGAAATAGTATAAAATTTAGATCTCTGGCTCACAAAGAGATAATATGTAGAAGGGTCAAGCTGTTGTTATAATCACACCAAGTATTTCTTAGCACAAACGTTTAAATATGGAAACCAACGTTTTTCAACTTGGGTGGTTTAAGCTAGGTATCTGAATAAACTGCCTGATTTTTTTCAGAAGTTCTGAGTACCATCTGGTTCTATAGAAGTCATTGGGAATTATGGCTACTCAACTCTTCTGAAAATCAGGCCATTTATTAAGTACCTGACTTCTGGTAAACAAGAGCGAAAATGTTGGTGATGGTTTCTGCCTTTTTACTTGTAGTACATTTGTTTTAGTTTCTAGATTATATGTTAAATGTTTCTTGAATAGCTTGATATGGGGAACTAAAGGAGAGGTGACCTGTCAGCATGAGAGCTACAAATAGAATGGAAGGTGGTCTTTAATGCAGAAAGTATAGTTGGCGTTTGGACCGTGATGAAACCTTCACAGGAATGATGAATTATAGTGTAAAAGGTAGATGAAGTTACATGCAGTAGGAAAGCGAGCAGTGCTATATGCACGACAAGGAAGAAAGCAGTAAATCAAAAGAAAAAATGAAAGTACTGAATGGAGTATGATAAATGCACAATCTCTGAGGAAAAAGCTAAGAGGTAATATAGCATCTTGGCATTCTTCAACTTAGCAGCTGCTTGCCTGTCAATTAGAATTTGAAATCAGTTGATAGTAATCTTTTCTAGCCTTACATCCCCAGGATTTTTGTGAAGGAATAAGGATTAATATTATTTAGACTTCAGTTTTTCAGCTTTAAAATTCTCCTTAGGACAAGATTAGCTTAAACTATATATTTTTTTTTAAATAGTAACTTGAGATTTACTGTTCTGAAAGACAAAGTGCTTACCTGTAGTTGTGACATACCATAAGGGGCTTAAACCATTATCACATTGTGCAGTAAGTTTTTTGTTTGTTTGTTTTTTCTTTTTCTCATGCACATTTATTTGTTGTTTAGCAGCATAATTTTATGGACTGTCATATCAGATTTACTTTATAGTCATACATTAGGACATTGAGCTGTACCAGATCTTTGGTGCCATTTGTGTATGAAATCCTATCTTCACTGTATGTACTCATCATAAGTCAAAAACGTCCTACATGAACATCAAGTCCTTGCAGATGCAAATGTCTCAAACATTTCTATTTTTTCTTGTGTGTCATTGCAAAGCCTTCCCCCATTACACTTCTCCGTTTTTCTTTATTTTTTTTTCAACTGTCAGTGGAATTATTTTCTTCCTGTCTCCATATTCAGGTAGTGTCAGTGGCTGAGTATCACCGCAGGATCGATGCTCTAAATAGTGAAGAACTGCGCACGCTCTGCAGACGCCTCAAGGTGCCCTCTTCATAGTTAAACCCCTTCTCCAGAGACTAAAACATCTTTTTCTGTAGTGGCCTTGATCAGGGCAAGTCCCATATTTGGTGGGTTTGTCTTGGCTACAACACTACAAGAATCCTGCAGAAAATTCCTTTCTCTTGGATATGTGTTTATACTCGGATAAGATAGAGTGCTGTAGCTCTGAGACAAAATGATCATTTCAGAGTTTAAAATCAGAGGAATTTTCTGTCATCTTTGAAACTTTGTTCTCATTACTACATGGTTTCCAGAGTGATGAGGACTTGTGTTTGAATTTCTGTTCTGGTGTGGTGGCTTGAGTTGGGTAGAAGCTTTCCTAAAAAGAATGCAAAAGAAGATGGAGAAATCCAAATCCAAAACTCTGTTTACAAAATTAAATAAGGACTTACTCAGTTGTATGTATATTTGAAGTCTTAAATTCTTATATAAAAAGATCCTACAAGTATTTCAAACTTTTTTGCAAATATTAAGCCTCACAACTTCCATATGAAGTAGGTAAGTGTTTTGCCCTTTAGTGGAGCTAGAATTAGAACTCCCAATCCCTAAAACAGCAGTTCAGAACTAATTCAGCAGATTTATAGGATATTAATTTTGAATTGACTCTTGCATTCTCTTTAGGTATTTCTCTATTTACTTTGGCATAAGCACGCTTTGGAATTGATGTGTACATTATGCCGAGTTTACTGATGAAAGCATATCTAAGAACTTTTTTTGAAAACATGAAATTATCATAATTCAATATGTGTTTCTAAGTATCTAACTAATGAAATGGTTGGAAGTTTGGATTTTCATTTTGTTTCTGAGTAGCTTTTGCAAATGGAAAATGCTTTCATGGGTTTGGTGCCTCTGCTTAATTTAGTAGTCAAAATGCTGTCTTATTGATCCGTTACGCTGTCAAAAATATTAGTTGACAGTGATAATGTTATAGTACTTTCTGTAGTATGTGTTTAGGAGCTTCAGATTTTGACAAGAAAGTTAACTTGCTTACAAATGCCTTATGAGTGGTAAAAATTGTTTAAAATCAACAACTCAGACAGCATATGTTTTGCATGTGGTAGTGTAATAAAAGTTAAAGAACCAAATAGAGTATAAACATTTTATGGTACTCTTGAACAGCAATTATGTTTTGTAGAATTTGTACTCAAACGTGCCCTTGACAGTGTGAAATTTGGGACTGAAGAGACCAAATGGCATATGCTGTATAAGTAGTACTTAATAATAATTGTAATTAGAAGATGATGTTGAATATATATACGTGGCTGATGCTTTGTGAAATTAGATGCTAACAAATGCTTTTAGTCTGAGATAAATGCTAAGTTATGGAAAGCTTGAGCCTTGCCCTCCTCAAAATGACTAAATAAAGCAAATTTTCTCATTTTAAGGATTAATGTTAATATTGTAATCAACTTACTGTTATACAAATATTCCTTACCTTCATATTTTATAAGATTATTTTTAAACATATAAAAGTATCCTGTGACAGACAGTAAATGTGATTTTTCTTAGTTGTTTAATGGATTATTGCAATTTATTTAACTTCTACGTTGTTACTGGTTGAAAAAGTGTTTCACATGGATTCTGAAAAATTGGAGATTCTTCTTTTTGCGTCAAAACTTCACCGTCTAAAAACTTAACATTTGGCAATACTTACCACAAATTGGTATCTGAAACACTGCAGTTATTTCCCTGTATTTAGAATAGGAGATGTATGTGGTAAGCCATATTTTGGTAAATGTTGACTTCTGGTGTTTCTGATGGATGCATAAGAGCTAATCAAAAATCAAACGAAGTCCATAAGGGTCTTTTCTGTGACTTCAATGAGCTTTGTCTCAGGCTCTTAGCATAACAATGATGCCTAGCTGTTATATAGCACTTTTCATCAGTAGAGCTCAAACCACTTTACAAAAGAGGTCAGTATCATTATTCGCACTTTACAGATGGGGAAACTGAGGCACAGAAGGGCAGTGACTCGCCCAAGGTCACCACGTATGTCAGTGGCAGAAGTGGGAATAGAACCCACGTCTCCTGAGTCCCAGTCAAATTCTTTAAGCAACTAATACCCACTTAGAATATTTGAAAGCAGGCTTTGTAAATGTATATTAGGAACTTGAAAAGTTTCACATCATAACGGCTTTAAAACTTATTTTCTTTGGGTATTGATTAAAATCTCTAGCTTTTGAGTGATGAGCATAAAGCATTTTAAATAAACTGTTTCTGCATTTAAAATATATACAACTCAAACACCTTTTTTATTACTATTAGAAACGCACTACTTTTTGTGCAGTGGTTGAGATCATGTACTTGTGTGCTTTTAATTGTAGTCAATTCTAAAAGTCCATATTCAACCCCGAACACGAAGGCGTGAAAAAACAGGCATAACCTGAATATTAGAGTACATGTGCAAGCAATAATTTCAGTGTAATATTTAGTACTGATAGGTTTACCACAAGAAGCAGGGATTTCCCTGTCAAATGCCTAATATAACAAACTTAATATAAAATTCCAATAATTAAGTACAATCCTACATGCAGTGAAGATGATGTGGCATATACTAAGTAATACTTCCTCTGTAAGAGAATTGTGAATGCTTAACATACCTTCTAGAGTGCTTATTTATTTCCTCCTTCCTTGCAGATAACAAGGGAAGACATAAATTCAAAGCAGGCCACAAATATCAAAACAGACCTGGAGCCTGAAGCATTTCGGCCAAATCTTAGCGATCGTAGTGAATTGCTGCAGTCAGACCAAATTGAAAAGGTATGGTTTTAAATAAAACTGTTGATAGAATAATATTATCTGTGTTCTGCAAGTATCCTGAGCATCGTGTATCAGGTTAAGTAGATGAAATAAATAACAGGGACCTTGTTCTGAAGAGTTTACAAAAAAAAAAAGTAGTTATTAAATGCATAAGAGAATCTTCATTGTTTTGTTAACAGCTCACAAAGCACCTTCCTCCGCGAACCATTGGGTATCCATGGACTCTTGTCTACAGCACTGCAAAGCATGGCATGAGCTTGAAGACATTGTATCGAACTATGTTGGGGCTAGATACTCCTGTACTAATGGTTATCAAGGATAGTGATGGGCAGGTATGGAAGTAATGGCCAAAAAAAATCAGAATGCTGCTTGAAACAGATAAATGAACAGCTGAAACATCAATGTGTTTTAGTAATAAAACTGCCTGTGTTAAGCTTCTCCTTCTTCATGGTTATGTATTGGTGTTACAATCATGTCATTGTGCAGGCAGTTTTTGATAATGGCATTTTTCTGGGAAATGTTTTGATGAAGCAAATCCAGTGTCAAGCCACAACTGTTGCAAGTCCTCTAACTTTTTATTAGTGAATAACATTTCAGTTTCTCTTAAAATGAGGACCAGACAGCTCAGAGCCTCAAAGGATTGGTAAGGCACGGGATAGATGTCCCACCCAAAAGTAGAAAAGATGGATAGTTATTGCTATCTAAGAGTAGATAGCCAACTTGCTTGACATAGGTTACCTATCTCTGTACTGTTCCTTAATGACAGATATGAACATCTTAGCAACCATCATCTTGAGGTTACAGTGTTGATGAGGCCATCAGTCCATTTGATGTAAAGAGTAGTTTCAATGCTGAATAATCAATTCTTCAAGTGATAGTCTGTGTGGATTCCACTTCTGGTGCACATACAACCTGTGCATACAGATTATATTGTTCTGGTGTGGGTTGGGGCCACCCCTGATTCATGATACTTTTGCAACCCCATCCCTCCACCAGAGGACATAAGTGCCGGAAAGGGCCCAACTGTTCCTCAGTTCCTTCTTGCCTGCTGTGGCAGCAAAACAGAATTCCTGCAGTTTCTGCTTACTTAGCTCACTGTGCAATTAGTTGTTAGGATAGCTTATTGTTCATTAGGTTGAGGAGTTAGTTTATAGTTTGCCTGTTGGCAAAAGATGTAATATATTAGCCATAAAAGAGAGAGAAATATCTTATCTACCTCATCTATCTGTCTAAGTTAGGTTATGTATTAACCCTGGAATTGGCTGACATTAAATCTTGGATTTAAAACTTGTCCCTCTTGCAAAGCTGCCATGCCTCTCGTGATGGGACGCTCTAGGAACCTTTTCTGCCTACTTTAAGAGATGGTAACTATGGTTCTTCAAAAGATGTGTTGTCAGCATGGAGTCCATGACCCCACATCTGCAGAGTGCTCCACTCTCTGGATTTTGTATTGATGAAGTAACTGAGGGATGGTTGGGGGTGTGAAAACATCAAGGGCACAAGCACAACCCCAATTTACACTGCTGGCCAAAAGAATCTGATCTCACACACCTGAAGTGGAATCCATGTGAGCAACGTATTTCAAATAAACAGTTACTGTGGGGTAAATAATTGTGGTTTTTTTGTAGTATACGCTGTACTACTACTAGAAGCTCAGTGCTTTCAAAACAGCATAGGTTTGGTTGATGGAGAGATGCATTTAAAAACTTAACGCTGTAGTTTGCACAAGCCTGAAATTCTTTCTCTTACTGGTATGGAGTGCTAGCTTTTCTTTGTCTACAAATTATATTGAGATGATCTGAAACAGAAAATCATACTGTTAGTTGATACAGTAGAACCTGAGTTACGAACACCTTTGGAATGGAGCTTGTTCGTAACTCTGAAATGTTCATAACTCTGAATGAAACGTTATAGCTGTTTTTAAAAAATTACTACTAAACATTGACTTAATACAACTTAGAAACTTTACTGTTGCTGCCTGATTGTGTACTTCCAGTTCCAAATGAAATGTGTGGTTGACTGGTCAGTTCGTGACTCTGAGGTTCTACTCTAGTGTATTGGTAAAAATGCCCAACGTGGTAGTTTAGAGGCTAAGCAAAGATGGCCTTAGAAAAGTTTGCACAAAGCAGTATTTTCCTTGCTAGAGGATTAACTGGGTCAGAACTCCAGCTGGGGAGGAGGGGATTCTCAGGGCTTCTGCCCCATAGGAGCACTGGGGCTCAGGATTTTAGACCAGTAGGGAGCACTGGGGCTTGGGGCTTCAGCTCTGCTGCTCCATTCCTGCCTTCAGCTATGCAGGGGGGCGCTGGGGCTTAAGGCTTTTGTTATGAGGAGTGCCCATTTCAGCCCCCTGTAGATAAAGCCCCAAGCCCTGGTCCACCCTCGCACCCCCTGGCCGAAACCAGGAACTGAGCTGTGCGGAGGGCAGAAACTGGGAATGGAGATGCGAGGCTGAAGCCCCAAGCCTTGGTCCCCCAAAGAGCAGATGCCCCGTCCTCCCACCCAGAGCCCTGACACCCCTGTAGCTGCAGCTCCAAACCCCCTATGTCTGAAGTCCGTAATGTCTTGTTCAGAACTAGGGAACTCTTCAGAGTTACGAACACCTTGGGAATGGAGCTTGTTCGTAACTCTGAAATGTTTATAACTCTGAACAAAACGTTATAGCTGTTCTTTTAAAAATTTACTACTGAACATTGACTTAATATAACTTTGAAACTTTACTGCTGCTGCCTGATAATTTAAAATATCTCCGTTACAGTTGGAACCATTAGATATTTTTAGGTTTCTGTGCTTATCCCAAAGCTGATTTCAGATCTACCTACATCTAAAGTGGTAACAGTATGCCAGATACCCACATAAAAGAAAAAGATTTCATGAGTAAAACTATAAAGGTTTTGTTGGTGTAGTATAGATTGTGTAGCTTCAGCATTCTTCTTACACTTTTGATCTCAACTTTTTCTTCTCTACTACAGGTTTTTGGTGCGCTAGCCTCTGAACCTTTTAAAGTGAGTGACTGCTTTTATGGCACTGGAGAGACCTTTCTGTTTACTTTCTCTCCGGATTTTGAGGTAAGGAGATACAACTTCTTTACATCTTATTTAACCATTTATTATACAGTGTGAACAATATTGACTACAAGAAGCTATGTTTTAATGGGTGATAAAGACCCACTTACACCTACCAAGAAAAAATATCTAGGGTTAAGGTTAGAGCAATGGAGTGGGAAGCGACAAGGTTGAAAAGACGAGCAATGAGTAAACAAACCTTTAATTGTATTGTCAGTAGAATGTGAAGTCAGAAGACGCTAATAGGAACTGGGATGATACTTATACTTTAAATTAATGGTATAGTAAGGGCTCTGGCATTCGACATATGCTGCAGTTTGGCTAGGGAATATTTGGGGATACCAGTAAGAATGGAATTGAAGTAATTGAGGCAAAAGTTAATGAAAATTAACTTTGGAAAGATTGATTGGCTAAACAAGTGTATGTAGGCATTATTTTAGAGGTGAATTTGTTCACTGGAACTAATCCATTTACTCCTTTAAATATCTGTATAATCTAGATCTGTGGATTTTCACACTGACATAGAATCATGGCAGACTTCTGTGTCAGAAATAGTGAGAGAACACTTGGTAGTCACAAAATTAAATTTTTCAAATATTTAACTTACTATTCTCTACTTTCATTAGGTCTTCAAATGGACAGGAGACAATATGTTTTTTATTAAAGGAGACATGGACTCTTTAGCTTTTGGTGGGGGAGGGTAAGTCATGATTTGTAGTGTTGTTCATTGTGAAGAATTGATTTCAGTGGTCTTTATGTAATGTTGTGTACACACAGTAAAACTGGTATTAATTTTAGTTTTAGAAATCTCAAGGCCCAAGAAGTTTTAATGCTAATAATAGATATGTATGTATCTATCAGTTGTCAGATATGAAAACCATTTAACACTCATTGTAAACTCAACTTGCACATTTATTAGACTGTTAGATCTTCCTTTGCATTGCTTCAGCAATGGAAGACATAAAAAGTTTTACCTCTTGATAAGTCAAGATATGTCCTGCTTGACAGCATACTCGCTTTATCTGAAACTGATACAAGTTGTTAACATTCAAAAAAATTTAGTGACGACAAGGCAATTGAAATATATAGTAAATTGCCTAAAATTTTAAAAAGATGTTTTTGGCAGAACAGAGAATTGAACCTAGGTTTGCAAAGTCCCAGGTCAGTGTCCTAACGCTAGCACTCGGACAAATATGTCCCAAGAAATACTTTGTCAGAAAAATCTGTTTCTGATAAATCTAGGACATGAATGCTTGCAAGCCTTGAAATGGTGTTCCAAATCTTTTTATTTTTTTCCCTAATGGAGCACCCATATTTTCAACTTACTTACATATTTTTTAAATCACTTTCTGCTCTTCTAGTGCAGACATTTTTGTTCTAGATTACTTAGATTTACTTCTGTAAAAGAAATTTTATTCTACAGGTAATTAAAATATTATATAAATCTAATGTAGATTCTGCAGAATCTAGGAGAGGCTAAAAAACGTTTTAAAAAAAGTCTTATGGCTTTAAATACAGCTGCATCTAAGGGAGACAGCAGAAGTAGGAAGAATCAGGGAATCATGTTTTATAATTAAGGCTACGATTTAATCACGGGTATTTTTAGTGAAAATCATGGACATGTTATAGACCAGAAACACAAAATCACGGCCCCTGACCTGTCCGTGACTTTTACTAAAAATACCCGTGATTGGATCTTTCCAGGGGGAGGGGACAATGACAAGGGGGGAGACCACGGCACCAGCTGTGGGGTGCTTTTTAATAGCTGTGGGGGGAGCCCCAGGCGGCCTGCTACTGTGGGGGAGTCCCTGGGACTGCAGCCTGAAGCCACCAAGTTGCGGCTGTTCCCACCAGTCCCGGGACCGCTCCTCGGCCAGTCCCCAGGGCCAGCTGCCCTGGGCTGCCAGAGTTGGTGCGGCTGTCCCCAGGGACAGGGCTGCTCCAACAGTGGCTGGTGCAGCTGGCTGCAGAGCCACTCCAGCTGCAGCTGAGCGCCCCTAGGATCAGCCACACTGGCCGTTACAGAAGTCACAGAGATCGCAGGAGTCCGTGACTTCTGCAACCTCTGTCACAAACACAGAGCCCTATTTACAATTATGGCTACACTAACTGCATTTGTAAGAAGAAAAGGAGTACTTGTGGCACCTTAGAGACTAACAAATTTATTAGAGCATAAGCTTTCATGAGCTACATCGTGATGCATCCGATGAAGTGAGCTGTAGCTCACGAAAGCTTATGCTCTAATAAATTTGTTAGTCTCTAAGGTGCCACAGGTACTCCTTTTCTTTTTGCGAATACAGACTAACACGGCTGCTACTATGAAACCTGCATTTGTAAGGTTAACTTTGTTCTCCTTCATTAATTATTTGTATATAACTTGTCTGTGTTCTAGGGGTGAATTTGCTCTTTGGCTTGATGGGGATCTCTACCATGGAAGAAGTCACTCTTGTAAAACGTTTGGGAATCACACACTTTCTAAGAGAGAAGATTTTATTATCCAAGACATTGAAATCTGGGCTTTTGAATAAGTGTATAAATGTCTCTACAGGCTATTGTCCCAAACCTGACATGAATCAGTGCAGCTCAAAAAGCCCTAGAAGCAATAGAATACAGCATTTATATACTATAGTTTTAAAGCTATCTTCATGATGATCCAGATGCAATTTTGAAAGTGTATTTAAAGTTGTCGTACTTTTCTGTATGTTTAAGATATTGCTATAAGTCTAGACCACCTGGGCTGAAACTGAATGTCAGTTAAGTTAATCTTGCTGTTGCTCTCAAATTATCTGTCCTTTTAGTATACCCCTTTGTCTCTTCAGTTCCCCCACACATCTGTCTACAATCTGTTTAGGGCTGCTTTGCTGTATCTCAATTAAGATTATTTTTCTATGAAAACTGTATCTCTGAATTGAGCTCCCCCTTCAGGGCCTGTATAAGAAGAAAGTTTTGAGTATGATGATTTGGCAGCAATGCTTCAAACACTGGCCCAGACCACTCGTTGATTAATTCACATGGTGCCACGGCTAGACAAGAACTTTAGCATTCCATATTGGAGCATACCATTACCCCTAGTCCTGGTTAGAAAATTCATCCAAATTGTGCCACTTGTTTTACTAATGTCCAATTTAGAAAATACATGTCAGTTACATCATATAGTAAAAGTTCTAGTTGCGTGCTGATTGTATTAAAAGTATTTTGCACATGCTGTTAATGATCTGCAGGTTTGGGACAAATGAGGACAGCATTGAGCTATGTGGTAAAAACATAAAAGAGCAAGGGAATGTGATAGTTCCACTGTGTTTAATGGATAAATCAAGTAAAATGCAGTGAACAAATTTGTAGCTATATTAGGGCATTATGCATACCAAGACTATGAAATTGATGCATTTTTCTTCAACATAAAGTGTCAGATATATGCTGTTTTATAGTTATACTGTTGTAGCCTTGTAGCACATCAACTCCAAGAACATAGCTTATTCCTGTCCAAAAGAAAAAAATAGTTGTGATGTTTTTGAGTGGATTTATGTTTTAAATTACAGTTAGCACCAGCTCTGATAAAATGGGGTAATGTACTATAGGTAGACAATATTGTAACTCAGTAGACTTGTGGAATATGCAAATTTACTGTCATGTGACCTCAAAAAAAAATGACAGGCTAGAATACCGTGCCGGTAGCTCTTGTTCACTTTTTGTAGGAAAACTGATAAGCCATTGTGGCAATAACAGCTCAACAAAAGTTATTTTCAAAGCTTCTATTCTATGTTATGCAAAAAAATTGCTGTTATAAGTGTGACAGTGACTGACTTCGTGCTGAAATTTCAGCTGTTCAAGATGAACATTGTATATTATCTTGTAAATTAATGTTTAAAAGTAGTTTTTGTTATTATAGAAAAGTGTTGATTAACGGGTTGCTTATAGCACTTTAAATTATTCTAGAAATGGAATAAAAGCCAAATGGGTTGGCTTAATAGATGTAGTTATATAGTATTTCAATATATTTAGTTCTTTGAAAAGTTTTAAAAGAAGAAAGATTACTGCTGTGGTAATGTAAAAGGGCAGATGCTTTATCTATAATATGCTAATGCGCAATATGAATACAAATACAGGGCCCCATTTCCTGTCTCTATGTATAGCTCTTTACCCTTGTTAGAGCTTAGTACGGTATATAGATTAAATGTTTACAAAAATAAGGAACTGTAAATATATTAAAATGGCTTTTCTCCCCATTGGTCTTCCACAGCAGTATTATTGTCTTTGTGGAGTTAAGACTAACTATAAACAATCCTGTAATGGATTTCAAGTACTATAAGGTCATAGTGATATATAGCAAATAAATCTAAATACATGTAAAATTAAACTTGAGTTTGAATTTATTTATATAAATGGTCAGTTATTGCTATTTTCACAGTAACTTCCTGAATGTAGGACTTTCTCTATACCACTTCTTAATTTTGGTATATTATGATCTACAATGTAACTAAATAGTTTCTTCCCGTTTTTGGAACTGGGGGAAGAGTAAATATTTATAAACTCGCATACAATATCATATAACTTTCAGTGTATGATAGTGAGAGTGAAGAGCAGTTGTTGGTTTTTTTTATATTCCTTTTGTATTTACCTTAAGGAGTATATGTAACACATCTCATCAAAACACTGTCAGTTCCTGCTCTCCTGCAAGTTCAGGTGCTGCATTCTAGAACACTTTTTTTTTTTCCTTCTGCTGTATGATCTCTGATTCTTTTAATTGCAGAATTAGACTTCTGATTTTAGTATAGCTCATTTAAATTTGGAATAATTGACTTTGAGCACATGTATTAATATAAAATTGTGTATATTCTTCCAGTAATAAATAGGTCTGTCTCTCTCTCTCTCTTGCACTTTAGGGCTGACTTATTCTCCTGGGAATTTGGCACCTGCTTGAATGGAGGCTCCAATTTGAGGCCAAATTCCCAAGCATTAACAGCTCTATGTTCAGAAAATTTAAGCTACATCAAACTCCTTGAAACACAAGTCAAAGTATCTTGAGTTTATGGGAGCTTTAGTGGCTAGTTAAAGTCTCCCTAGAGGAATTTAATAATGGGAAAACAACGACATTCTCTAACAGAATGCAAGGTTTGTCTAAACACAAAGTTGAACCAATTTAAACTGGTGCAAACCTGTATATGGACACATTTGCATCAGTATGAAACTGGTTATATTGATATAAATCAGGTTTAAATTTGAGTATCCACATGGTTGCACAGACTTCAGATAAATTGTTTAAAATAATATCTTTAAATAAAGGTATTATTTTAAACAGTTTAAAATCTGTGCAGCTGTGTGTTGACCACAGCAAAGAGATCTTTGTTCTGACATTTAAATGTCTCCTTGCTTCAGTCTCACCAGGAATTTTACAGGATATAGTTCCCGTCCACCTCACTGCCAAGAACCTCATTGCTCCAGTGATTACAAGAAACTGAGGCTTGACAGAGATGGAAGAGAGAATCCATTTTATCAATTGGATTTTGAATGAGTCTAGTGCCAGATCAAAATCTGTATCACCTCTCAATATTATAAGCTCAGTGCATGAGTTGCTGGTTGTTCAGATATACATTGCATTAAGAGTCCCAGGTCTTATCAGCTACATAAGCATCTGATTTTAAATGCTGCTTTGTCACTGAATGTTAGTATGGTCCTCCCTCAATTTATAAATCTCCATAAAAGCCCTGTTTGTTCACATGTAGTCTCTATTTATGCCCATCTTTTGATCCCCAGTGAAGCAGATCTGCAAATGAAAAGCCTTTGGAACCAGAGAAGGAACTCATCTGTTGGGAACATGGCTCTCAAAACTGAAAGAGCAACGGGCGGGGGAGGGGGTGTGAGAGGCATGAAATTACATGCATCAGGAAAAACAAAAGGAGTACTAGTGGCACCTTAGAGACTAACAGATTTATTTGAGCATAAGCTTTTGTGAGCTACAGCTCACTTTGTTAGTCTCTAAGGTGCCACTAGTACTCCTTTTCTTTTTGAGAATACAGACTCACACGGCTGCTACTCTGAAACCATGCATCAGGAAGAAACTTGTATAATTAAAATACATCTCCAGCCAATAAAACATTTCATAGAAGATAGATGTGTAAGTATGTTTTGATGCTGCTGTTCTATCACTCTTCGCAGCTAGGGTTAAAAGGTTTTAATGTTAAGTATCTGGGCAATAACTCTTGTAGGCATCTATAAAGTTGAAGAAAACATAAAATGGAGAGGGAAGGAGTTTTTGAAAGAAAGTATGGGTATTAATGACAAGGAAATCAACTATTCAGCTATTTTATAGAAAAACTTAGATAACCTATTGATTACTCAAATGTTTAGTGCCCCATTATTTAAAATGAGTTTAACAAGGGAGTAACAGTAAATATACATTGGAACAACTAGAGATTGTGGGGTGGTTTGCAGGCAGATTTTTGTTTGGTTTTTAATATTCAAAAAGAATCATTTCCTGTATTTCTGGTGGTCTTTGTGGGTTAAAGTCACTGCAATACAGAGGATCCACAAAAGTATCTCCATCCCAGTTTGTCTCAAGGACATTTGGTAAATAAATATTTCTCACAAGGGAAAAAAGAAAACAACTTAAGGACTTGTATGATCCTGAGGACTCTTTATAGTTTCCTTCATGCTGGGGTAAATAGGGCAAATAACAATAACCGTGAGAGAGCATTTACTGTACTCAGTAATATGAGAATATTAAAGTAGCTTTATTGACACAATCCTTAGGGCCTCTGAATTCTAAAACTGTGAAGAAATGCTAAAGTAGATTATTTCTGAGTGCTGCATGAAGATGTTACATGTTCAGTGGATTTGGGTGGTTGCTGCTGTGGGAGTTTATGAATGGTATTTGCAATCAGTTATGGTTTTTATCTGAGATAACAGGTAAACATCTAAATTGGATATTATAGGGGGTAAGGGGGAATTAAAAGGCTGTGTTGAATTGAAATGGTGAGAACAAAAGAGTAAAGTAAAGGTAATAGTGATCACTGTTGCTGCTGAGTTTGGCTCAAGGCCATGATGGTCCAGTTCCCAGCAGTGTCACTAGGCTGTTTGCCTTTTGGAGAGATCGCCCCTCAGTTCCATTTCCCCTTCGGAGGCATTTCCAGTGGCTGGTGCCTTGCATGCTTTAGGGAGCGAGCCATGACCAGAGAAGCCAGGGCTGTCTCTCCTCTCCATCTCTCTTATCGAGTGACTCATGGCAGGGGGGATGGCATTTCTGGGAACTGTTTCCCATACAGCCCAGCTGGCTGGGTTTGGCTCGACCCCAGACCCCCAGCTGCAAAGGAGCCTGGCAGAATTGGAATTGCTTGCTGTGGGGCAGGAATCCTCATTTCTTATGAGGAAACTGAAACTAGGAGGGCAGTGCATCAGCTCGAAAATCCTGCCTGAGTCCCTGTAGGCTGCACCAGCAGCCACGGCTCTGACAGCAGAACTCAGTCACTTCCCTTCCCTGCGAGTCATGGATGGAGACCACCAAACATAGCACGGACATTGTCATCAATAGAGATTATGGTACGGGGCCTTCAGGCCTAGCTTCCTCCCTGTGCTACCACCTCTATAACAGGCACCTCCAGGTACACTGCAGGGCATCCCTTCTGAGGTCACAGGAGAAATGCAGACCCATCTAGCCCATGTGGTTTCCATGCAATTGAGAGGGGAAGAGCTTCTGTGGAGCCCATCCTGGACTGAAAATAAATGGTGGCTGTTTTCCCTGGTGCTTTAGGAATCAGTTGTTCTTTGAGGAGTATCTCTGTGGATGCACCACTTTAAGTGTCTTGGCGCCCTGTTCTTCTAATCAGAGATTTGTAGTAGCAGTGCCCCCCCGGTATCTCGTGCAGCTCTGAGCGGTTACCCCACATGCGCAGCCAACAGTTCCTTCTCTACTGCCTTTGGCTTCAGTCGGAATGACAGTAGCGCCCTCACAGCTTTAGATATTTCTATTTGTTATTTCCCTATTTTAACTATTTAAAAAAAAATTCTTTCCTTTTCCCTGTCTCAGGCGGGTAACTCCCAATGACAGAAGAGGCATAACGGGATTATTCCCATTCCAGCCTCTCAGAGATGCCTGGCTCTCCAGGTTTCAAACACTGTCTCACTTCCAGACTGTCTATATTGGTCTCTTGAGGGCCATGTGCAGTGTGTCCATTGCCTGTGGGAAACACGTATCTCAAAAGTGTCCCCGCTGCAAAAAACCGACAGCTAAGACAGGGAAGGCTAGAGATCTCCAGTTGAAACTCCTGATGATGGAGAAATCCCTCAGACCAGCCTCCAACCCAGAGTCCAGGACGCCGCCTCAGACATGGGATCCTCCTCAAAAACAGCTACTAAGGACTCTGTTCCTAAAAAAAAGCCACAACAGGGAGGCTTCAACTCTGAAGCCCTTCCCCTCCACTGAGGGGCACCGCTCTACAGTCACCTAAAGTGGAGCACCCACAGGGACACTCCTCAAAGAAGAGGTTACTCACCTTGTGCAGTAACAGAGGTTCTTCGAGGTGGTTGTCCCTGTGGGTTCTCAACTACAGTCCCTCCCCTCTACTTCGGAGTTTCATGTCGATCCTCTGGGGTAGAGAAGGAACTGGGGAACAGTTGGCTGTGCATGTGGGTAACCACTCGGAGCAGTGCGAGATGGCTACCACGCGTGCACAGCCAACTAGGGGGCACTGCTCCTACAAATCTCCGATTATAAGCACAGGGCACCAAGACACCTAAAGTGGAGCACCCACAGGGACAACCATCTCAAAGAACCTCAGTTACTGCACAAGGTGAGTAACCTTCTCATCTACCTGTGGGAGATTCTTACCTGAAAGAGCAGCCTGCTGACTATACAGGACCTTCACAGACAGCCAAGTCCAGGCAGGCATTGTCTCAGCCTATTTTCAGATGAAAAGTAAAGGCAACAGAAATAAAGAAGTATGAAACATCTGACATGCTAAATACCCCCTTATGCATTTAAAAACACTGCTAACATGAGTAGGCAGGATTTCAAGTATGCTTCCTGTCAATCTAAAACATTCCATGAGCTAAGAACTTCTCCCTAGGAGGGGGGGGGCAGATCTGTTTCAAGTAGGCATAGGAGGCTTTGGTTCTTCAGATGAGATGCTCAGACAAATCAGTTCCCGGTGATCCACCTGGCAAAGCTGGATGAGGGCTCTGTTTATATACGTCTTCCCTCTTCAACTGCTTCTCACAACAGTATTTTGGATGTGTCTATCTCACAGAGGTGATCTGCTATTGCAGGACCAATCCTCTGAGACCAGGCAGGATTAAAATGAATACTTGGATGAAGTGATCAGTGTTCTCATGGACCTCAGAAGAAAAGTCAACAAATAGAACTTATTTTGCTGTCTGGTGCAAAGTCCATAGTTTAACTACCTTATTAAACCAGTGGAACATAGCCTTGTGTTCCCCCAGGAGGACTTTATTTTAGAAGTATGTGTCCAAATAAAAAAGGTCAAGTATCTGCAATATAATGTGCTCTGCAGGTTAAAGAAAAGATACTTTGTACAAATCCCAACATTAAATGCTTTTTTATAACGTTAATCATGTCCCAACCCTGCAAGGTCATAGAGCACAACCACTGAACCTGTACTGGAGGTGTCGTCATACTTCTTGTCCATTAGAGTAGGCCTCCTGATGGTTATTCTCTCCGGTCAAATGAAGTGGAGTTTTTTTTAAGTTGGTAGCTTTCTCTAACAAGCATCAATATTGTAATTATTCTTCAGACAGGTAGTCCTTACTACTGTAATAGCATTTATTCCCCAAGTACATTTTTAACCGGGTCCCAGTGGGGGCCAGCTGTGGTCACTCAGTTAGGGTGAACTGCCAAGAATGGGACAGACAACCCCCAAAAAGCTGGTGGATATATCAATACATTGATTTACCAAGCCAGCACAAAACAGCTTCTTTATTACCTTACTCGTTACTCAGAAGTCCAGACAACACAGTTCTCTTAAAGTGACCCAGCCTCAAGCCTCCATCCAGGTACCTAAGCCAAATATGATGATTTCTGAACATCCTTTTTCATCATATAAAATAAAAAGTTTTACCAATTCCAAAGGATCGGACACATTACCTCCCTGGTTAATGAATATTTCAGATCTTACCCAAATACATGCCACAGCCAATTCTTATTAACTAAACTAAAATTTATTAAAAAACAAGAGAGTATTAAAAGATTAATATACATACAGATGAGCTCAATTCACTGAGGTTCAGATTCATAGCAGAGAAGGTGAACTTTATAGTTGCAAAGAGTTCTTTCAGAAATAGTTCATAGGTTAATGTTCAGTGTTCAAATCTCATATTTAGGGTGTACCAGCATAACTGGAACCTCAGTCTTGCACCTCAAACTTCCACGATGAAGCTTAAGCAGATCTGAGATGACAGAATCAGGACCCAAGGTTTTATACAATTTTATGTCCTCTTTGACAAGTTGGGAATTCCTCTGGGAACAAAAGGTAATTAGGATGACTTTGAAGGAGGTCCATCACTGGTACTTAGCTATAGGAATTAACATAAGGCAATTTGCTTGTTTCTCCACCATTCACAGATGACTTGCTATACATTTCAAAGAGAGATGAATACAGAGAAATCCCATGTTTACAATTCATTTAAATACCAGGATGTTCTTTTGATCTCTGAATTAACAGAATACAACATAAAAACAGCCATACTGGGCCAGACCAAAGGTCCATCAAGCCCAGTATCTTGTCCTCTGACAGTCGCCAATGGCAGGTGCCCCAAAGGAAATGAACAGAGAGATTATCATCAAGTGATCCATGCCCTGTCACCCAATCCTGGCCTCTGGAAAACAGAGCCTAGGGACACATTCCTGCCCATCCTGGCTAATAGCCATTGATGGACCTATCTCCCATAAATCTATCTAGCTTCTTTTTGAACCCCGTTATAGTATTGGCCTTCACAACACCTTCTGGCAAGGAGTTTCCAGAGGTTGACAGTGCATTGCATGAAAAAATACTTTCTTGTGTTTGTTTTAAGCGTGCTACCTATTAATTTCATTTGGTGGCCCCTTGTTCTTGTGTTATGAGAAGGAGTAAATAACACTTCCTGATTTACTTTATCCACACCAGTCATGATTTTATAGACCTCCAACATATCCCCCCTTAGTCGCCTCTTTTCCAAGCTGAAAAGTCCCAGTCTTATTAATCTCTCCTCATACTGAAGACATTCTAAATAATTTTTGTTTCCCTTTTCTGAACCTTTTCCAATTCCAATATATCTTTTTTGAGATGGGGCCACCACATCTGCATGCAGTATTCAAGGCGTGGGCGAACTATGGATTTATATAGAGGCAGTATATTTTCTGTCTTATTAGCTATCCCTTTCTTGATGATTCCCAACATGGTTTGCTTTTTTGACTGCTGTTGCACATTGAGTGGATGATTTCAGAGAACTCTCCACCATGACTCCCAAGATCTCTTTCTTGAGTGGTAACAGCTAATTTAGACCCCATCATTGTATATGTATAGTTAGGATAATGTTTTCCAGTGTGCATTACTTTGCATTTATCAACATTAAATTTCATCTGCCATTTTGTTGCCCAGTCACCCAGTTCTGAGAGATCCTTTTGTGGCTCTTCATACAATAGGTTGACTTACCCCCATAGTGAAGATAAGCCCTCAGTCTCAGGGCAGAGTAATCAGGTCTCCATCAATTCATAACTTCACCTAACTGCATATTAGTCATCCAATCCTAGCCAATGTAATTTCCTTTCTTTTGATAGAAGCTTTCTCCATGCCATGGTGTCCAGGGGAAGCTGTACAAGATATGCAAATATAATGTATCTTGTTTTGGGTGTCCTATTTAAAGGATGATCCTGCTTCCCAGTTTGGATGTACGCTGCCATGAATATCCCATTATAACAGATCCGTTGACCTTAGCACAAGGATGAGTATCTAACAGGATAGTGGCTTGGAGCAGGGGAAGTTCACATTATAAAATGGTCTGTTTAATATATCAGATAATATGTGAATGAACATGTTTCTCTTCTAAGTAGGGATGGAGAAAATAAGCAAGTGCTGGTACTCAAATTAGCACTTTGTCATTCAGGTATTGTATTTTGACAGCCTTCTAAAGGACAACAGGCAAATGACTTAATAATTAAATAGGAATACCACTATACCTATGAAGAACCCGGGAGGGTAATGCAAGAAACTGTAGATACAGCATTTCATATTACAATATTTATCTGCAAATTAGAGCCTGGTCCTGCAGCTCTTATTTGCATGAGTAGTAGCATTGTCACCAAAAAGGCTATTGGATCAGACCTGCAATGGAATACCCGTTTTTATCTTGGCTAACTTCACAATCAGTTACCTTGCTTACAACGTTAATATTGTTTTAGAACAAGATTGTACTGTAGGAGCATATTATTATTTGATTCTTGAATTATTTGCCTGTAAAAAATTGAGGTCTGTTTTATTTGCATACAAAAAATATGCCTACCAGGAAGTTCAAACTGGAGTATTTGTGTTTTAATGCTAAGTTAACAGTTCTTGGTTTACCAAATTGAGGCAAAATGTATGGATACCCTTTTCTTGAGCAAGAAAATGTTTGATCTTTCAGTGTGAAAGAAACTTATTAAAGGAAACCATTTGGGTTCTCATTTTTAACTGTTTGTAAATTGTTTGCCCAAACTTTTTTCCTCCTAAATCAACTTTTTATTCTGGCAATAGTATATTTTGTGTGAAATTTACATAGTAATAATCTTGAGAAGCTGTTGTCTATATAATCCAGTAAGCATTATACGCAATATAGAAATCTATACTATGTACAGCATAGAAGTGAGGTACATAGTATAGAAACACCATTTTAAACTTTTCTCTAAAATGTACATTGCTGAATTCTGCAACCTTTACTCACGCTGAACATTGCTTGGGCTGAAATAGTGCCATTGACTTTATTGGAACAACCTAACATGAATAAGGGTTGTAGAATTAGGCCCATATTCTGTAGAACATCTTATGAAATACTGGCTTTCTGAATACACAGATGATGTATTCTCTTTAATTAGGAAAAATATTGCTCATGTGTTCCTCACTCACAGAAGTGGGGTCTGTCTACTGGAAAATGTCCCTACCATTGCTACTCCTGCATCTTGATCTTGTACATTTTCTGTAATGCAGCTGTTTACAAGTGTCTAGCACCATACACTTATTCTCGACTTGTTCCTGGAATTATGTGCTGTCTGTTAATTTCCCTTTATTGCTATAGATGTATTGAATAGGAAATCATTTCTATATACTAATATGCAGTCATTTTCATGAATTTCCTTATCCTCTATGCATTCAAGTCTTGCCTTGTGTTCAATATTTTTCTGTAGGGAATGTATGCCACCATTCCATCCATTTCTCAGTCTTAAATATAAAGCCCTCTTTGTGCAAGAGAGCAGTTGTATCTTATTTTGTGTATGAAATGTAAGGGAAAACATCACAAATACAGTGCTCACCATTAAAACATCAACATTTGTCAATAAGTTATTACACTATGGTGTCTGCAGTAGTGTTTTGTTATACTTAGAATAGGAAATAACTGTGGTATATCCTATACCTTAGTCGTAAATGCAGATGACTGTACATTCAAATTCAATTTGTATGCCCGTAAATAGATTTTTAGTGACTTAATTATGAAATATAGGATAGGACTGAAAGGTCAATTTAATAGATTGCACATTAAAGTTCATATTCTCAGTTGGTTCCTGATCCAACACACTTTATAATTCCAAAAATCCCATCTAAATTAATTTAGGGTGGGGGAAGTCTTGTACCTGAAAGCAACTCAGGGTTGGGATTGAGGTGGAGCCGTCTTGCTGCCATTATGCTTTTACATTTATTTTGGTCATTCCATACATGTATTCATGTCAGTTCTTCAACATCCATCCTTGTCTGAGTAGGAAATAACTTTATAATGTTGTAAACTCTGTTGGTAGAGGGCACAATACAAAGGGAATAGCAAAAGGATGCTTGGTATCACAGGCGTAACTATAAAAAAGTCCCTAGAACAAATTTTAAGTATCTTTCCCACTGCATGGTAAATTCCTATATTCAAAACATTGACTATTTAATGGTGAGGTAACTGGCAGCAATGGAAAAATTGATGTATTTTAAGTTTTACCATAATGGGTTGTATATTTATTTCAGTAAAGTGATTATGACATGATCATCCCTGCCTTGCCATAGCATTTCTCCCTCAAAGTCCACCAACCCATGTTTCCTAGCTCTCATGAGAATCCCAACAACCTTGTCTGAAATACGGACATATCTGTCAAAGAGTTCCCCAAAGGTGACTTGGATCTTGCCATCGTGCCTCGGTGGAGCCATTGTTGCAATGATAAAGCACATATCTCTTATCTCCCGGTGAATGTGAGTCTCCGCTCTCTTGGCCCTTTCAGCAGTTTTAGTTCCCTCTTTAGGACGACCATAGCCCTTATCTCCTTTGTGCAGGCGTGTTGACTGGGCCAGCTGGTAGTCAAATTCCTCACTGAAAGGATTCAGCTTTTGCGTTATCACATGCTGGTCTGCCCATTCTTGCCATCTGCCCTTCAGAGCATTAACAGGACTATATTTCCTGTGGGTCTTGCTGCTTAGTTCTTCTGTAAACCTGCTTACACTAAAAGAAACAAAAATGAGGCTTGATTTTTTTTTTCATTTCACCGCTTTTAGGGGCTCACTCGTGCTATTTACTGTTTTCTTTTGTAAGATGCAACTTTTACCAGTCCAGAGTACTAACCACTAGATGGCATATTTTTACTAATTCTAAAGTTAGTTCTTTAGTATAGATGCATTACATTTATCTATCAATTTTGTATTTAAAAGCAACACATTAATTGCCAGGCTGATCTTGCATCAGACTCCAACTTGTATGTTGGATCTCAATTTTGTTAGTCACATTTTCTGCCCAGCATTAACCCACTCTGTGGGTGCAAAAGAGTGAATGCAATTACCTCTCCAATTTACTTGCTCACTTAGCTATCCTTCTCCCTGTTTCTGTCAGTTCATCAAGGGCCTAGAAATTGAAGTGAACTAAATTTGAAGTGCCAATAATTGCAAGTGCAAAAATGGCACCCACTGCTATTCATGATGGAAAAAATGAGGCCAGTATTTGAAAATCTGCCCCTTTCAGTCAGTTTTGATTTTGCAAAACAGTGTGCATAAGTATAAGACAAGTATGATGAGGAGCATGTCAATGTAAGAATCTACCACCCCATACAATAGGAAAATACTTACTTTTCATTGGAGTAAGCCCCAAATAAAACATGTTACCCAACATTTTTAACTCATTTAGTTAAAGATTTTCAAAGGCCCAAAGGGCAGGAAGGTGTTGCCCTGACTACACACTAATCCCATTCAACCTTGAACTTGCTAAAAACATCCATGGCTACGTCATTCCTAGGTATTGGGCCAAGTCCTGAGATGCAGTTATATTGCAGAGTGCAAATCAGGGCAAATGTGCAAAATGGTTTAAATTCCCTGATGCTGTTACTACTCTGAGGTCAGCTCTAACCTACCAGGCTGCAATGGCCCAATGGGGCCAAAATGCAACCAAGTATCTCAGCCACAGGTGCTTCTCTCCAATGACACCTCTGCCCCTGCTTTGCTGGTAGAGGAGAGAAAGGGTGATGGGTTTAAAAGCAGCTATCTCACTTCTGTGCCACTGGAGGACACCTGGGGTGTGATCTCCCTTGGCCAATTAGGTTGATTTTTAAAGTCAGTTGCACCAGTAATGTGGGGTAAAACAAAGGACAGTCAGGGCCATAATGATGTAAAGCACTATTTTGTTTCCCTCTAATTTGCAGTCATGGAATATTGTGTGTGTGTGTGTGTGTGTGTGTGTGTGTGTGTGTGTGTGTGTGTGTGTGTGTATAAGATGGAGGCCTGGCAGAAGAGTGTTACAATATTACATTACAGTACTATCAGCAAACCAGTTATGCAGCTTGTTGCCAGGTCAGCAGAGAGAACTTGGTGAGCTTTTGACTCTGAGTTATTGTTCCGTTGTCCTGTTTGGAAGCGAGTCCCCCACACAAAACATCCTGCCCAGCCGTGGCCCCCATCAGGCTCCTTGACTGACCACTTCCCCAACTGTCAATGAAGAGGCTATGCTGCTGCATAGACTTCCAGGCCTGGGCTGGAGCCCGAGCTCTGGGACCCTCACACCTCACAGGGTCCCAGTAGCCCCGGCTCCAGCTTGAGCCCAGAGGTTTACACAGCAATGAAACAGCCCCACAGCCCGAGCCCCACAAGCCAGTGGGTTTTCTTTGCTGAGTAGACATACACTGAGAGTGGTTTTCCCTTACTCATATGCTTAGCTTGTGTCCTCCCTAGTCCCGGTGGAACTCTGCAAAACTCCTGTAGCAGCAATTTCCTGGGATCAGGAGAAGTGAAGGAGGCAGCATTGCTGAACTCAGCATTCTCTGATTGTTCTTTTATTTACTTTGTCTCCTATGTTTTCTGTTCCCACCTAGCTCTTTAATCCTCCTTTCTAACCAAATATTGTTACTGCCTTTCCATTCTAATCTTTTCCCAAGATGCCTAGATTAGCACCACTTTATTTCCCATTTACTTTTTACTCCCCAACCCTACATGGCTAGGGATAATCTAATTCTCACTTTGCCTCTTCTACATGCCTCATACAGTTTAACCCTTCCTGCTTTTCACATTTCTATTTGCCCCATGGTCTACTTTCTTGAGGCGTTAACCAGTAAATACACTGGTTTCAGAGTAGCAGCTGTGTTAGTCTGCATTCGCAAAAAGAAAAGGAGGACTTGTGGCACCTTAGAGACTAACAAATTTATTTGAGCATAAGCTTTCGTGAGTGCATCCGATGAAGTGAGCTGAAGCTCACGAAAGCTTATGCTCAAATAAATTTGTTAGTCTCTAAGGTGCCACAAGTACTCCTTTTTCTTTTTTTAGTAAATACACTGACTTCCAGTTTATTTTTTCAGATTAGTCTCTCCCTCTCTCTCGTATGTTGTCAACTGCTTGAAGCAGAGAACATGTCATCTTCTGTGTTTGTACAGCGCCTAACACAATGGTTCCCTGATCAAAACTGGGGCCTCGGGACGCTACCACATTTTCAGTAATAATAAATTCTAAGGCGTATTTGCAAGAATGTATTCTGCATGTCTAAGGGGATGTTGTCCTTTGCATGATCTGTGCTGTCATTTCCCTCTGTTTCTTTGGTTGCCTAATGCATGAGAACGTCCACACTGTTTTCTTCATTGTGACAATTTTCATTTTACTCATGCACCACCAGTTTTGTTTCTAGGTACAGACTAAATATTATCATCCCAGCATGTAGAATTTGCATGTAGTCTCCTGGGAGATCAGTCTGACTCCAGCTAGAGTTACAGCTGGCATGGATGTGGGTGCTGATGTGAGAAATAATTACTGGCACTGTGTGTTCTCACTGAAACCTAGAGGGGAAACAGAAGACTGCCTTATTTAAAACCAAACACATAAAAAACCAAAAAATAAGTGTGTGGTTGTTAAAGCAAAACTGAATGATTAACAAAAATAGCAGGTTATATGGTATGTTCCAAGAATATAAATTTAAAGTGAAATATATGACTGTTTAATAAAAAATATAATCCTAAAAGCAGCACTATAAATGCAAAAAAATTATTCTTTCCAAGACAGACAGCTGTAAGTACTATAAAAAGTGTTATTTTACCCATTTACACCTTAGTATGTATGGTTAATCTTCTGTTCTCCCAGGTAACTGCATTAATATTTGACATATAAGATATTAGAGATATTCAGGCTATCCCAGTAGAAAGATAGTTACTTCCTTGCTACAGTTACATTTTATTTTAAAAAAAAAGAAAAGGAGTACTTGTGGCACCTTAGAGACTAACAAATTTATTAGAGCATAAGCTTTCGTGAGCTACAGCTCACTTCATCCGATGTAGCTCACGAAAGCTTATGCTCTAATAAATTTGTTAGTCTCTAAGGTGCCACAAGTACTCCTTTTCTTTTTGCGAATACAGACTAACACGGCTGCTACTCTGAAACATTTTATTTTTAGTGAGCAGTTCATTTTAATTTGGGTTGGTTCCAGGTAGAGCTGGTCACATTATTAGTTGCAGATAACACCCCTTGCAAATGTATTCTCTTTCCACCCTGTTTGTGAATTGCCAACATACTGATCCTGATTTCTGAGGCTGTACAATGAATTGTATTTGTATTACTGGTCGGTTCTCAGCCTCTATTTGAGAACTGTTTCATATTGACTATTAGCCATTCATTATTTGTAGGACGTGATTAGTCATCTGTATAACATGGTATTGGTCTGCTCCCTGATTGGATGACTGAAACAGAAGAAAGATGAACAGTGAATAAGGCCCTTCTGGTTTGAATTTTCAGAGCTTTGTTTGTGCTAAAATTTGTGAAATCTGAACACTTCTCTGAAAAGCTGCTGATGTTTATAGATAACTAATGTTGTGACCCCAGGGATAGCAGTGGAGCAGAGTCCATCTGTCTGTTTGCAAATAGATCAATGTATCTGTTTTGGCATTATTACACCAGCTCTACTTCCAGGGCTCTCATTTCTGACATGGTGATTCGGATACAGTATGAACACTGGCCCTGATTCTCCACAGCCCTGATGCCTTGTGAAGCTTTTTTACATCCTGGCTAAGTGAGTTTAAAGTGGGTATAAAATCCTTCTATTCTGATTTGATAGGTTTTGCACTCAGTCTGCTCCCTTACTCAGTGGATCCTGCAACAGGAGGAATACTACAAGGATCCACTCATGGATTTTCTCCCTCATTGTATGATCACAATAGTCCCTTCTGGCCTTAGAAGCTATGAATCTATGAACATTCTTCCAATAGAGGCGGCAGGGGTTGTCTTATTAAATAAACAGTGGGGCTCAGCATTGCAGTGCCTAACCGATTTAGGAGCCTAAATATTTTCAGAATGGATTTAGGAACCTAAATCCTACTGACTGTCAATGGGATTTTGGCTCCTAAGTCGTTAAATCCATTTTAAAAATGAGCTTTTGGCTCTAAATCTGTTGGACACTACTATGCTACATTTAGCAATGCATCAATACCTTTACAAATCTGGGCCTAAATTCTTAAACTGGGATTTTCAAAGAGGCTTGAGGGAGTTTAGTGTCCAGCTACCATGGGATGTTTAATGGATTTGGGTACCTAAGGATTAGTGTTGCAAAAGTGCCCAACTCACTTAGGAGTCTAAATCCCATGACTTTCAGTGGGACTTAGGCTGGTAAGTGAGTTGTACACTTTGGAAAATTCTACCCTAAATCCTGCAGGCTCTCTTGCAAATCCCAGCCTTAGATGCTGAATTTGAAAGTGATGTTAAAAATAAGCTGAAGCTAAAAAATACCCCAGGCATCTTGAATAATCTAGGCCAGTGATACTCAGACTGAGGCCCATGAGCCACAAGTGGCTCTTCAATGTATCTCCTGCAACTCCTCGCAGCACATGATATTAAACCACTGTGAGATTTAATTATTAACCAATCAGGATCCTTTTACCATGTTATTAACCAACTCTAGTTGATAAGATGATAATACTTGATCAGGACATGGGCGGTGGGTGGAGCCCCCCTTTGGGGAGGCTAGCCCTGGCTCCACCCCTTCTGCCCCTGTGGCTGGACCACCATGCGCCGGGCTTCCCACCACCTGCCTGGAGGAGTCCTGGGCCAGCTGCAGCCGCTCCATGCTTCTCCTTCCCTTCCCTCCCCAGATCCCAAGTGGCGCAGGGAAAAGCGTGTCTCAGGTCTGGAAGAAGCTTTTGATATGTCCCATGCAGGTTCCAGGGCGGCTGAGAAGGCGGTATTTGCAGTACAGTAACTCCTCGCTTAATGTTGTAGTTATGTTCCTGAAAAATGCAACTTTAAGAGAAATGATGTTAAGTGAATCCAATTTCCCCCATAAGAATTAATGTAAATGGGGGGGGGGTTAGATTCCAGGGAAATTTTTTTTACCAGACAAAAAATTATGTATTGTATTATATATATACACACACAAACAATTTAATACTGTACACAGCAATGATGATTGTGAAGCTTGGTTGAGGTGGTGAAGTTGGTGGGTGGGATATTTCCCAGGGAATGCCTTACTGCTAAATGATGAACTAGCTTTTGGCTGAGCCCTCAAGGGTTAACACATTATTGTTGATGTAGCCTCACACTCTACAAGGCAGCATGAATGGAGGAAGGGGACACAGCATGGCAGACTGAGACAGACACACACCCTGTGTTTGAGTGGGGGGGGAGGGAGAGCGAGAGATGCGCATTGCCCCTTTAAGTACACTGACCCCACTCTTAAGAACATTTCTTTTTAAGTCAATCATGAAGTTGAGATAGCTGCTGCTGCCCCAAGCTCTCTCTCAACGTGTCCCCACCCTGCTCTATGTGGAGAAGGGGTAAGCGGGGTGCAGGAGCAGGAGGACACGCTGACAGCCCCTCCGATTGCTCTCCCCTCCAGTCTCTACGTAAAAGAATAAATGGACACAAATAAGACGTCAAGAATTATAACATTCAAAAAGCAGTCGCAGAACACTTCAATCTCTCCTGTCACACGATTACAGATCTGAGAGTGACTACCTTCAACAAAAAAACTTCAAAAACAGACTCCAAGGAGAGACTGCTGAATTGGAATTAATTTGCAAACTGGATACAATTAACTTAGGCTTGAATAGAGACTGGGAGTGGATGGGGTCATTACATAAAGTAAAACTATTTCTCCATGTTATTTCTCCCTCCCACCCCCCACTGTTCCTCAGACGTTCTTGTTAACTGCTGGAAATGGCCCACCATGATTATCACCACAGAAGGTTTTCCTCCCCCGCGCCCCCCCCCCGCTTCCTGCTGGTAATAGCTCATCTTAAGTGATCACTCTCCTTACAGTGTGTATGATAAAATCCATTGTTTCATGTTCTCTGTGTGTGTCTATAAATCTCCCCACTGTATTTTCCACCGAATGCATCCGATGAAGTGAGCTGTAGCTCACGAAAGCTTATGCTCAAATAAATTTGTTAGTCTCTAAGGTGCCACAAGTACTCCTTTTCTTTTTTGCAAATACAGACTAACATGGCTGCTACTCTGAAACCAAAAATTAACATACTATTTTTCAGAGTAGCAGCCATGTTAGTCTGTATTCGCAAAAAGAAAAGGAGTACTTGTGGCACCTTAGAGACTAACAAATTTATTAGAGCATAAGCTTTCGTGAGCTACAGCTCACTTCATTGGATGCATTTTTCTTCAAACAGGAACCCTTACAAGGAAATAGTACTTAAAGTTCAGTTTGGTGCTAACATTTAGACTTGCTGTTTAATTCATTATAGGAGAGGTATGTTTTTCATAATAATTCTTTCCACGTATATTTAAAATGAAAGTTAAATATGCTGCAATTCTTAACCTAAATAACAGATTGTGCTCTTTCTGTTTTCCTCACACCATTTTGCAGACATCAGGGAACCTCCTACACATCAGGTTGTTTCTGACGGATAAAACATTATTTTGTAAGATTTGATTATAGTGATTTTTCTGACATGCCTGGGATTTCACACTTGACAATTCATGCTCAGTGTTCAATTCTGTAGAGAAACAATACCAAAGTACAGTGTCTTTCTTGACGAACTAAATAATCAGACCAGTTCTATATCTGAGTTATAACCATGATGTTTGCAGTAAATGTAATGTTTTTGTAAGTTTGTTTGTCTCAGATGGTTTATTTTATATTTACCTACTTTAAGTGAGCAGAATCCAGAAACTTGTATAGGTTCCAATTCAATAAAACACTTAAGCACATGCTTAACTTTAAGCATGAGCTTAAGCCCATTCTTACTCAGCCGAAACATTTATGCTAAAGGAGCCAGAAAAGGGGTCAGAAACTTCACTGGTAATTTTTGCTTACATAAACAGGGTTGAATTGATTTCTTTAATAACTGTAAATTTAGCATTTTTCATAGATTCCTAGACCCAAAGGGACCATTGTAATCATCCATCTATAATACAGGCCATAGAATTTCCCCTAAATAATTCCTAGAGCAGATCTGTTAGAAAAACATCCAGTCTTGATTTAAAAATTGTCAGTGATGGAGAAGCAACTATCACCTTTGGTAAATTGTTCCAATGGTTAAATACCATTACTGTTAAAAATGTATACCTTATTTCCAGTGTGAATTTGTCTAGCTTCAGCTTCCAGCCATTGGGTCATATTATTCCTTTCTCTGTTAGACTGAAGAGCCCATATCAAATATTTGTTCCCCATCTAGGAACTTATTGACTTTAATCAAGTCACCCCTTAATCTTTTTTTGATAGACTCTATAAGCTCCATCTATTTAGCCTATTACTGTGAGGCATGTTGTCTAATCCTTTAATTGTTCTCTGAACCCTCTCCCATTTATCGACATCATTCTTAAATGGAGGACACAGAACTGAACCCCATATTCCAGCAGCAGTCACACCAGCGTCAAATTCAGAGGTAAAATAATCCCTCTAATCCTACTTGAGAGCCCCCTAATTGTGCATCCAAGTACTGCCATAGCCATTTCGGCCACAGTGTTCCAGTGGGACTGATTATCCACCATGATCCCCAAAGCTTTTCCTCATTGTGTGTGTTCCTGTATGCAAGAGAGTCGGAGTCAAATCTCAGGCCTGGTCTACACTGGGGGTGGGGGAATCGATCTAAGTTACGTAACTTCAGCTATGTGAATAAAGTAGCTGAAGTCAATGTACTTAGATCTACTCACCACGGTGTCTTCACTGCGGTGAGTTGACAGCTGACTCTCCCCCGTTGACTCCACCTGTACCTCTCGCTCCAGTGAGTACTGGAGTCGATGGGAGAGCGTTCAGCGGTCGATTTATTGTGTCTAGACTAGACATGATAAATCAATTCCTGCTGCCCGGTGATCCTGCGGGTAATGTAGACAAACCTTCAGTTTCAAAGGAGCCTCAACCCAGCCTCCATTTTTGTGCATACAAGTTTGTATCCAAAATGACTGTGCATATTTTTAGCACAAACACCTGCATGCAGTTGATATACATTCCATCAGGTGCATACATAAATGTTAGTGCTGGAAAAGTTAACATGGGAATGGTTGCAAGTGAGTACAACTTTGCATCAAGGAGGCTACTTTTTAAAATATTGTCCTAGTCATGTCTTTCCTTGTAGCATCTATCATCTGTTAGGCTCAGGTGGGTGTATTCCAAATCATAAATTTCCTGTGATTGGTGGCTAGAAGGCAAACTTTGGTAGACCTTGACCCTTCCAATCTTTTCCTTGTTTATTTCTGTTAAAGTTTGGAATGCTATTCATTTCAAATAATTTATTCAATGAATTTAGCCCATTTCTCTTTTGATCTTTATCCACAGAGCGAATTCAATTTTTAGGAATCTATTCAAGATTCAAACTTTTTTATCACATGGTTTATGGAGATATGTTTCAGCCAATGACTTTGGGGTGAACTGTTTATCACAATAATCAATATGAGTATTTTACTCATGCTATGCGAGTAAGGATCTAAGTCCCATGAAGTCTTTGTGAGTTTGAAGTAATCAAATCAAGGGTGGAAATGGGGGGCTGCCTTTTCTTAACACTTGATAGTCTCCCTTTGGCCCTTATCCAGCTACTAAAATTTTGGCTTCCATTTTTTCCTCTCCCTCCTGGAAACCTATATCTGCCTCAGGGACTAACAACCATTTTGGTGAACCCTAATGAAGTGTTTGTTCACTTACAGTGATGGCATGGGTCGTTTAATCCTCATAATGTGGTCAGCGTCTTCTTGCTGGAGTCTATCTTCTGCCTCGCCCCCATAACCACTGTCCTCCGTATCCGTGCTGTCACTGCGACATTTATGTATCTCTAACTCTGGGACTTTATCCTCTTGTTCCATCTGTTTCCAACCCTTGGTTAGCTCTGTCACCAGATTTGAGCACTTCCTCCGCCTTGTAGGAGACATTTTGTCACCAAGGATTTTGTCAAAATTACTTGACTCCTCCTTGCACCCGCACATCTCTAGGCTCCCATTATCCTTCTCATATCTATCACTGAGGAGGCTAATGTCATTTCCTCTTTCATAGACTTTACTTACAATGGTTTTGGTCACTTCTTTGCTTTTAATGTTAAGCTTTCTGAGAGCTTCATCAGATTCACTTGAATCTTTTTCTACATCCCCTTTAGCCACTGCCTCCTTCCCTGAGGATTTTTCCTCACTCTTTTCTTGGTTGCTCTTAGTAGAAACTGGCCATCTTGATAATAGCCTTTCTTTTGGTGGCTCAGTTGGTGGTTCTTCTGCATTGGGCATCCATCCTGGGGGCTCTTGGGCTTGCTTTGTGTTGTGGTCGCTTGCCCACTGTTGCCAGCCTCGTGCCAAGCTGATTACTAGGCTGGTGGTTCGGAGCTTTTTGATGGCCCTTTTTGCAGGCATAGCTTTTTGGCTTTCTTCTGGAGGCATGTTGCTGTCTGCTGCTGCTGCTTCTCTATCTCTTGTGGTAACCACCTAGTGAATTAATATCCTAGACTGAATAACTTCCAGAGGAGAGAGCTACAGGGATTTAAATAGAAGCAGGGGGAGTTTGTGATATTGGAAACTATGTGAAGCATTTCTCACAGATATAGTGCCCTACTCTGACAGCGGTTTTTTTTTAATATCTCAGGGCTTGCATTTTGTCTCGGCAGATGGACACTGCATAAGGTAAACAAAGATGACACAAACTGCCTAATCTTTGCAGCAACCCCGTAGAAATTAAGAGCTCCTGTAAAACCCCTCTCTAGGGTCTCTCTAGTCCTGAATTTGCTTGACAGTAACCAGGTCTTACTTTTCTTAAAAGTGTTTTACTTATGGCAAATATATTGGACAAAGTGTTCAGTCCTACAAGGAGCTGAACCCCCTCAATTGCCAGTGATTTCAGGAGGACTAGAGGCCACACAGCACCATGTATAAAATCTAATCTTAATTGCATCATGCTAATCCGGTAATTTTACCATGATACGAGATTTTAGATATACTTCCTGAAAAGAGTCTTGGTGATTTTTTAAAATGCAAATTATAAATCGTATCCAAAGGATTTTAGCATGTTTTCTTTAATTACTCAAGTACTTTATCCATTATGTCATTATCTGTCTATTACCGTTTGTCTTGTCTATGTAGAATGTACACTCTGTGGAGCTGGGAACATCTTGTACTACGGGGTTGTCCAATGCCTGGCAAAAGGGGGCCAAGAGCCCTGATCACTACAAATATTAATAATAAATGTGAGTAGATTTGAAGGATACAAGATCTTGTGTTTTTAATCAGAGTTTTCAGAAGAGGAAGCTGCCTCTTCTTATTCCTGAAGATGCAGATAAAATCTAGTATCTATTTGGTCATAGTATATCAGGATTCATACCCCCTGAAGATAGGGTTTATTTGTTTGCTTGGTGACAACAGAGATTTCCTCAGATAAAGCTCAGTGGTATGTTGTTTCCTGGTATAATGTTTCCTAAGTAGGAAAAGAAAACAGCATCACTTTTTTCATTCCACATGCAGAGCAGTTTGCAGGAGGATTTGCAGTCCTTTCCAAGTTTCAGAGTAGCAGCCGTATTAGTCTGTATCTGCAAAAAGAAAAGGAATACTTGTGACACCTTAGAGACTAACAAATTTATTTGATCATAAACTTTTGTGAGCTACAGCTCACTTCATTCAGATGCATGCAGTGGAAAATACAGTAGGGGGATTTTATATACACAGAGAACATGAAACAATGGGTGTTACCATACAGACTGTAATGGGAATGATCAGGTAAGGTGAGCTATTACCAGCAGGAGAGAAAAAAAACCTTTTGTAGTGATAATCAAGGTGGGCCATTTCCAACAGTTGACAAGAACGTGTGAGGAACAGTGGGGGCGGAGGGGAAATAAACATAATAATAATAAAACATAATAAACAAGGGAAATAGTTTTTACTTTGTGTAATGACACATCCACTCCCAGTCTTTATTTAAGCCTAATTTAATGGTGTCCAGTTTGCAAATTAATTCCAATTCAGCAGTCTCTCCTTGGAGTCTATTTTTGAAGTTTTTTTGTTGAAGAATAGCCACTTTTAGGTCTGTAATCGAGTGACCAGAGAGATTGAAGTGTTCTCCAACTGGTTTTTGAATGCTATAATTCTTGACGTCTGATTTGTGTCCATTTATTTGTTTATGTAGAGACTATCTGGTTTGGCCAATGTACATGGCAGAGGGGCATTGCTGGCACATGATGGCATATATCACATTGGTAGATGTGCAGGTGAATGAGCCTCTGACAGTGTGGCTGATATGATTAGGCCCTATAATGGTGTCCCCTGAATAGATAAGTGGACACAGTTGGCAACGGACTTTGTTTCAAGGATAGGTTCCTGGGTTAGTGTTTTTGTTGTGTGATGTGTGGTTGCTGGTGAGTATTTGTTTCAGGTTGGGGGACTGTCTGTAAGCAAGGACTGGCCTGTCTCCCAAGATCTGTGAGAGTGATGGGTTGTCCTTCAGGATAGGTTATAGATTCTTAATGATGGTTTTAGTTGGGGGCTGAAGGTGATGGCTAGTGGCGTTCTGTTGTTTTCTTTGTTGGACCTGTCCTGTAGTAGGTGGCTTCTGGGTACTCTTCTGGCTCTGTCAATCTGTTTCTTCACTTCAGCAAGTGGGTATTGTAGTTGTAAGAATGCTTGATGGAGATCTTGTAGGTGTTTGTCTCTGTCTGAGGGTTTGGAGCAAATGCGGTTGTATCATAGAGCTTGGCTGTAGACAATGGATCGTGTGGTGTGGTCTGGATGATAGATGGAGGCATGTAGGTAAGTATAGTGGTCAGTAGGTTTCCAGGATAGGGTGGTGGTTATGTGACCATCGCTTATTAGCACCGTAGTGTCCAGGAAGTGGATCTCTTGTGTGGACTGGTCCAGGCTGAGGTTGATGGTGGGATGCAAATTGTTGAAATCCTGGTGGAATTCCTCAAGGGCTTCTTTTCCATGGGTCCAGATGATGAAGATGTTATCAATGTAGCGCAAGTAGAGTAGGGGCATTAGAAGATGAGAGCTGAGGAAGCGTTGTTCTAAGTCAGCCATAAAAATGTTGGCATACTGTGGGGCCATGTGGGTACTCATAGCAGTGCTGAAAATAAATTTGTTAGTCTCTAAGGTGCCACATGTATTCCAGTCCTTTCCAAGTGACCCAATGGGGCAAATTCATCTACAGAGGAATTCTGTTGAATTCCCTGAGGTTGTGCCAGAAATAAATTTTGATTCAGAGATGTACTGCTTGAAAATAATTATCTGGGCTAAACAGATCTAACTGAAAGTCAGGGAGGAATTGAAGACCTTTGTCCTTAATAATATTGTGACATTGGTTTTGAGAGAGAATTCTTCATTAGTCTCAAAAAGGATTTTGTCTTAAAAATTGATAGCAATATTTGGCCATATCCTTGCCATTTAATATTTGTCCTTACTTTAGTCTGAAATTTATGACCTCGGTAACAGTATAACTTTGTAACCTAGTATATTTGCTTTAAAATAAAAATAAGATAGTATTACGATCTGTATTGAAACAACTTTACTAAAGTGTATTCTTTGCCTTATTTTTCTAGAAGAATCTAACATTTTTATATGTGGTGCTATTACTAATAATTAAAGCTACATTTTAGTCACAGGTATTTTTAGAAAAAATCATGGACAGGCCATGGGCAGTAAACAAAAATACACAGTCCATGACCTGTCCATGACTTGTATAATATACCCCTGACTAAATCCTGGGGGAGGGGGGTAATCTGGGGGTGCCATGAGTGTGGAGCAGGATGGGTGGAGGCGTGCAGCCCAGGATGCCCGCTGGTGCTGGGGTGAGGAGGGTTGGTGGCCTGGCAGTATCCCTATCTGGCTCTGGCTCTTCCCAGAAGTGGTGACATTCCCCTCCTTTAGCTCCTAGGTGGAGGCATGGTCAGACAGTTCTGCGCGCTGCCTCTGCCCTGAGCGCCAGCTCCGTAGCTCCCTTTGGCCAGGAACAGCAACCAGTGGGGAGCTGCAGAGGCAGTGCCTGCAGGCAGAGGCAGCGCGCAGAGCTCCCTGACCATGCCATTATCTTTGAAAACTCGTGGTGATAGGGGGAGGTCCCGGACGATTGGAAAAAGGCAAACATAGTGCCCATATTTTAAAAAGGGAAGAAGGATAACCCAGGGAACTACAGACCAGTCAGCCTCACCTCAGTCCTTGTAAAAATCATGGAGTAGATCCTCAAGGGAACCATTTTGAAGCACTTGGAGGAGAGGAAGGTGATCAGGAACAGTCAACATGGATTCACCAAGGGCAAGTCATGCCTGACCAACCTGATTGCCTTCTGTGATGAATAACTGGCTCTGTGGATATGGGGAAAGTGGTGGACATGATATATCTTGACTTTAGCAGAGCTTTTGATATGGTCTCCCACAGTATTCTTGCCAGCAAGTTAAAAAAGTATGGATTGGATGAATTGACTACAAGGTGGAAAGAAAGCTGGCTAGACTGTTGGGCTCAACGGGTAGTGATCAATGGCTTAATGTCTACTTGGCAGCTGGTATCAAGCGAAGTGCTCCAGGGGTTGGTCCTGGGGCCGGTTTTGTTCAACATCTTTATTAATGATCTGAACGATGGGATAGATTGCACCCTCAGCAAGTTCACGGATGACACTAAGCTGGGAGGAGAGGTAGAAATGCTGCAGGTAGGGTTAGCGTCCCTAAGTGACCAGAGTCTAGGTCCCACTCTAGGTCCCAGAGTGACCTAGACAAATTGGAGGATTGGCCAAAAGAAATCTGATAAGGTTCAACAAGGACAAGTGCAGAGTCCTGCACTTAGGACGGAAGAATCCCATGCACCGCTACAGGCTGGGGACCGACTGGCTGAGTGGCAGCTCTGTAGAAAAGGACCTGGGGATTACAGTGGATGAGGAACTGGATATGAGTCAGCAATGTGCCCTTGTTGGCAAAAAGGCTAACCGCATATTGGGCTGCATTAGTAGGAGCATTGCCAGCAGATCGAGGGAAGTGATTATTCCCCTCTATTCGGCACTGGTGAGGCCACATCTGGAGTATTCCGTCCAGTTTTGGGGCCCCCATTACAGAAAGGATATGAACAAATTGGAGAGAGTCCAGCGGAGGGCAATGAAAATGATCAGGGGGCTGGGGCACGTGATTTACGAGGAGAGGCTGAGGGAACTGGGCTTATTTAGTCTGTAGAAGAGAAAAGTGAGGGTGGTGAAGCACTGGAATTGGTTACCTAGGGAGGTGGTGGAATCTCCATACTTAGAAGTTTTTAAGGCCTGGCTTGACAAAGCCCTGGCTGGGACGATTTAGTTGGTATTGGTCCTGCTTTGAACAGGAGGTTGGAGTTAGATGACCTCCTGAGGTCTCTTCCAACCCTAATCTTCTATGATTCTAAGAAATAGACATTGGTTCTACTTTGCTCTTAAATTACATATTAAAGACTTCCTCCATACCTTCAGTTCTGCTGTTTTCCTAGCTAATCAACTCTACTCCAAATTAATTGAATCCCATGCCTGCCATCTCAGCTACCTTTTCAACACCACTGACTCACTCTTCAAATCTTCCCCTGCCTCCTGCTTTTGCTTCTCTCACTGCCAGGCTATTGCCAATTGAAAATTGACAAAATACAACATGATCTTCCCTTACTTTCCCCTCTCCTTCTGCAATTCAGTTCTCCTCCTCCCTGTCACAGGTGCAGAAATTTCTCAACTGCTTTCCTCCTTAACCCCTCCATATACCCAGTGACCCTATCCAATCCCATCCCATCTCTTGATCTTTCTCATACCCATATTCATCCTCTCCCTTACTCTCTTCCTGAACCTCTTGTTCTCTTCTGTTTTTTTCCCTTCACAATACCAATATGCTTTAGTCTCTCCCATCTTAAAAAAACATCCTGGACTGCACTTGTCTCCCCAGTTACGGCTCCATTTCTCTTCTCCATTTAATTTCTAAGCTCTGCAATAAAAATCCTGTGACTGGCCCGTGTCAGTTGACATGCCTTCCCTAACATGTTAGGATCAGATTTTTAAAGGTATTTAGGCTTTGCTGCGCTCAGCATTGCAGTGCCTAATGGGTTTAGGGTCCTAAATCTCATTTTCAAAAGCAATTTAAGCATTTAGGAGCCTAAATCCCATTGACAGTCAATGGAATTTAAGCATCTCAATTCTGTTGGAAGTAGAAGTCTTGTATGAAGTGTTCCACCAGGTTTATTATTCTTATATATTATTTATGTATCTTGAACCCAATCCTGCAACTATTACTCTCATGAGAAAAATTCGTGAGCAGTCACACTGAAATTGATGGCACTGTGAATAAGGATTACTCATGTGACAAGGGGGTGCAGGTTTAGGACCATATTAAATAACCTTGAATTTAAATAATGTATTTTATTTTTTCTAGAAACAGTTACCTTGGTTTATGGGTTTCATTTTTTTCCCTACTTGAGTTACCTCTCTTAGATTAAAAAAAGTGAAACAAATCAATGAAACTCAGCAGCAGACAGAATAACGTGTTCAATTTACTGTCAAATCAGTGCTGCACTGCAACATATTAAATGAAGAATTTGTATTTAATTCATTATTTTAAAATTGCAGTTATAACTTGTAAGATATGTCTGTGAATTGTATAGTGTGGACAAAGTTTAAAGTAATCACCCTCGTGGTGCATATTGTTAAAGATGATTAATATTAGTCTGTGTTTCTTGAAAGGATCAGATATTGGTTTATTTTATATGATGATGTGCTGATTGATAAATTAGACTTTAAAAGGTACACATTATGGCTCCGATTTAGGTTACATGCTTTGCAGAATTAGGGCCTATATGAAATAAATTAAATCATTCGCTGTGGTGAAGTACGTCTAGGGCTCTGTTTCCTCTTTCCAGGCTGTGTCAACGTGTAAAAATGTCTGTGCCTTGTCTATACTATACACTGCTCACCATTGCTACCATCAGTAGTAAATCATCCCTTTTTTTTCTGGCATGGATGTTGCCTGTCACAATAGCAGCTTCTGCTACTGCTACAATTTCTGGGGTAAGAGACAGGCCCAAAACAAAACTTTGAACTAATTATTTCTCCTCCAGAAGCAATGTGGGATAGAAGTAGGTGTGACAATAAGTGGACTGACAACGGTCTGCTGGATAAAATAACAGCTATGGCCTCACTGTGGCCCACAGCCTTAATCTGTGATTGCTGTGCTGCCCAAATGTAAATAGAAGCAAAAAATGCAAAGTTATTTGCAAATATTGTGTTTGAAATTCAGATGAATTAGTTTCAATCATGCTTTTGTGGGGGTTGTCTGTGAACATTTGAAAGATTGACTTTCACTGGCAAAATGGATCTCACAAAGTGAATTTTGAAGCCTTATGCCCATAGATAGCTCTGAAAGCTATGCAGAGAAAGTGAGTACGGTGTTTTAGCAGGAGATCAAAATAATACTATATTAGGAGATCTTCTAATATTCACTTTAATTTCACAGCTGTATTGCAAAGTTCCAACTGAATTTGTATTCTTTCTGAACACAGTTTCCCCAACTGCATCTGTATCTTGCCAGGTGTTTTCCGATACTGAGAGGGGCTTTGCTCACTTGGATAACATGAAAGTTTGTATTTACACTGGAATTTAACTTTAGGATATTTTAGGAGTTTTGGAATTGTGGAATAAGGCTGGTGTCCACTGTTCCCTCTAAGCTGTGCACGTGTGCGCGCACACACAGATCCTAGACCCCTCGCACACGGCGAAACACCGTGCACACACAAATTTGCACAGAAGAAATTTTTTGTGCACACAGCCTGTCAAAAATTAGGGGGAACATTGCTGGTGTCTTATTGTAATTAGAGTTGAGGATCAGAGCAATGGCAGAAGGTGAAAAGAACCATGGGCACCTGCTGCCACTGTTATGTTTTAATGCTCCATTGATTTCAGTCATAAACTCTGCTATTTAATGAGAAATATCATATTATCATTTGACCTACATGCACACTTTTCCTAGATTTTAGTATCCTTTGACATTTTAGGACAAGCTTCCTCAGGTTCTGGAGGCCTGTTGTTGGTTTTGAATTGCTGCTTCTCATTTAATACCTTGGATTTCCCGATTCCAAAGTCATCTAGGACAAACAGATATTTTACCTGTGTCAAATGTATTTGCTGAGTCCTCCCAGGTGGATTTTGCTCTGTGTCTAGTTACATTATCATTTATTTTTTACTTTATTTCCTATTTCATCATGTGGAATATTAAGAGATTCTGGGACACCTATTTGCCAGTGGTAGGGTTTTAGGATCCTTTCTGTTTTATTTGTTATCTCCAGAAATACAAACTAGTCAGTCCTCAACCTGTCACAACATGTCATTTTGAAAGTAGACTTATGTCTTTCATTCTATGCTTTACCTTGTCAAACATACTGTACATAAACTATTCAAGGATTTTTTATGTCTTTAAACAGAAAAGTTCATTTTCAGGCCAATTGTAGGTGTCTGGAAAACATAAAATTTTGTTCTTAGAATTCAGTGATGAAGAATAAGGATGAATCTTTCTTAATAGCTAAGTATAACCAGCTGCTACAATCAACAGGAATCTGGAAGGTAAGTCCTTCAGGTTTCTTTTCATCATGAAACTGTAAAGTACATTGTGTCAGATCATTACACACTCGCACTGATGGCCGCAAACCTTTGCAACTGATTAGAGTTCTCTATTTTCCTGTGTTTTTTAGGGTTCATGTCAAACATATCACTTCCAAGAACAGTAACAGGCAACTGCGTTTCATTTGATATACAAATTAGAAAACAGTGCGGCATTCTAGTGTTTTAAAATAGGAACTTTAGGAAACATACTACTACTGCTATCCCTTTGTATAAGATCCTTTCCATGTGTTAACAGTGGAACCTTATCATTCTTGTTGATACAGTGTTGCCTTAATACATTATTTTATGTTTCTATCCTATAAAAAGCCATACGGTTTCCACCATTCTGCTCTTTAATTTCAATCTTGCATTTAATTATGCTTAATTTCGGGATGCAGCTATGAGAGATGACCTCTCATCCATGACCTACCAAAAGTGTTACACTCTTTGGCGGATACGTATCTGTAACAGAACACCAGGACAACATGGCATTTGAACCAGAGATAAAATGTTTTTGTCGGATCTCTGAAGGGATATAATCTCCTCATCTATTAGAAAAATCCATAGCTGATCAATTTTAGAGCACACTACAAGATTCATAAAAAGTTTCTGAACTTTTCTCACCATAACAGAAGTTATTTAAATACCGACCAAAGGAGAAATAGCTTACTAGAACTTGAGAGAAATAAAGAGCAGAATCTTTCATGAGGTTCACGGTACATATGAACCTGTTAGGGATGAGAGGTACCCTGCAGGGAAGAGGAACTCCTGACCTGGTGCAAGATTCAGAGAATCAACTATCTATCAATCATGCTCTCATATCTGAGGGACTTGTACGATCCTCATTAGTGTAGTATCTCAGCACCTCACAGTCTATTTATCCTCACAACATCCCTGTGAGGTATGTAATCGGGCTGTGTGGAAAGCAACAATTCCATTTTATGGAAAATTTTGTGGTTTGGGTATTTGCTAAATGTAGAATGAAATCAAGACCTTTCAAAAAAAAATTGTGAAAATGAGAGAGACTGACAGGCCCACCACTGCAGAATAGCCAAAAGCTGGTGGTTAGGACAGTAGCTTGGATCCCAAGTCCCAAGCTCATGCATCAGACAGTCTCTCTTGCTGGCCCAATGAATATTTAATGACTTCTACAAAGTTGAACTGCTCCAAAATGATATTGTGAGAAAAACAGAGAACGACTCGCTAGCCCAGTGGTTAGGACACTGGCTGAAATTTTGTGAAAATCAATACATTTCTGTAAATCATTTCAGTTTTGACAAAACAGCATTTTCTGAAAGAAAAAAAAATATTGGCAAAATGTTTTCAATCAGTTCTAGCAGGGCAATATTATTATCTTCATTTTACAGATAGGGAAATTCACCATGAAAAATGCATCATGGACCATGAAATCTGGTCTACCCCCGCAAAATCTGGTTTTTTGTGTGCTTTTACCCTATATCATACAGATTTCATGGGGGAGACCAGTGTTTCTCGTATTAGGAGTCCTAACCCCAAAGGGAGTTGCTGGGGGGTCATAAGGTTATTTTAGGGGGGTCATGGTATTATGACCCTTACTTCTGTGCTGCCTTCAGAGCTGGGGAGCCAGAGAGCAGCAGGTGTTGGTTGGGTGCTCAGCTCTGAAGGGAGCACCCCACCAGCAGCAGCGCAGAAGTAAGGATAGCAATACTGTACCATGCCACCCTTTATTTCTCCACTGGTGCCTTCAGAGCTGGGTGGCCGGAGAGTGGCAGCTGCTGACTGAGGGCCCACCTCTGCAGGCAGCAGTGCAGAAGTAAGGATGGCAATACCATACCATGCCATAGAATCATAGAATATGGGGTTGGAAGAGATCTCAGGAGGTCATCTAGTCCAACCCCCTTCTCAAAGCTAACTAAATCATCCCATCCTTACTTCTGTGCTGCTGCTGGTGGCAGCTCTGCCTTCAGAACTAGGCTTCCGGCCAGAAGCTGTCGCTCTCCAGCTGGCCAGCTCTGAAGGCAGCACCGTTGCCAGCAGCAGCACAGAAGCAAGAGTAGCAGTACTGCAACCCCTGCTTCCACCTACAATAACCTTGTGACGCCCCCACAACTCCTTTTTGGGTCAGGACCCCTACAATTACAACACCATGATTCAAATAGCTGAAACCTTGAAATTTACGATTTTTTAAATCCTATGACCGTGAAATTGACCAATGTGCACCCTGAATTTGGTAGGGCTGTAGAAATGAGGCACAGAGAGATTACCTGACTTGCCCAGTGTCACACAGGAAGTCTGTAGAAGAGCCAGGAATTGAAGCCAGGTCTCCTGAGTGCTAGTCTAGTGCCTTAAACACAAGTCCATCCTTTATCTGAATATTCATACAAAGTGACCACAAATGGGGAGCAAACATCAATGAAGCAAGTTCATTTAAAATGTGAATGAATATTTGCAGAATATTGTTTGCATTATTAGCTCAGTTCTGTTTGCAATAAAAAGGACGCTCTGGGGTCACTGTTTATTGCAAAAATGTATCCTTGGTAAATTGCTTGCAAATATATTGCCATTCAGTTTTATGTTTACCATGTTTTCTTCATCAGTACGTTATTGTAATTTTTCCAGTTAGAAGGTGGTCTGACATTATATTATGACCGCTTATTTATGTGGTTCCTATTTGTTAGCATACCTTAGCTTGCAGAAGAACAGGTCAGTCCTAGAGAATTCTTTTGTGGCCTGCAGCATGTGGAAGTGTGATCTTATTGGCTGCTGATGAACACTGTTGCTGAGCAGAACACTCTGACAGAAAGGAAGTAAATCTCCGCAGATGCTCTAAGCTGCAATTTGAGATGGGCAGGAATCTGATCAGAATGATTTCTTAGAGAGAGCCTGGAATTATCTATATAGCTGCAAGACTTATTGGTTATATGATAAGCCTACCTCAAATATGTATAGGAAAGAAATGACAAATATTTTATTAAAGAAATCTAATGAAATTCTATAATGAGAAAAATGTTACAACAACAGCTAGAGAAATAGTTTCATCAGCTCCACTATCTTCCAATTATTCATTAATAATGACAACTTTACCGTGCAGTATAGCATTCTGTTTCCTTTACATTAAGATCAGCTGCACATTTTCTACGTATCAGTGCTTCTTAAATTTCAAGACTGTCTTTTAGGATATAAAAGCATGAAAGAGATAAATAGCAGCCTCAAAAAACTATCATTTCAGAGGCAGTAGCTTCTGATGATTTAAATTATAGCATTTATGTTTTATTAAAAGAACAGATTGATTATCTTTTATAATACTCTTTTAAATGGCATTTCCTTCCAGTTATTATTGGACGTGCATCACTTTAATTTTTTTCACCTGCATTGTTTTTATTGACTTTCAGAAGTATTTCAACTTTGATTTAATATACGGTATAAAGCACAAGTCAACGTTACTCCCTACAACATGTTGCCTATAGAATACACAGGCACACATATAACTATCAGTTTTTCATGTGGCCCTTAACAATTTGTGATTTTTATCACAAGTTTCACAAATTTGGTATTTTCTTAAAGCCCCAGCTCTTGCAATCATGTGATAATGAGAGAATCTTAGTTTTTATTTTTTTAAAAAAAGGTTGTGTCTCTCCCTTTTGGTTACAGAGGAAAGTTTGAAAACATGAACCAGAAAACGAAAATCAAAAAGAACCCAAGTTCTTATTTTTAATTGTCATGATTTTAAAGTCAATCACATGATTTTTGGGGGGGTCAGACTCATGATTTCTGAAGGTTTGGAGTTGGCAGTAGTGCTAGTAAGATAAATAGACAAAGTCCTTAGTATCTGTTCCATTATTCTGTTGTACTTGCTTATAATGATTAAAGGAAATACTTTGAATACTGAAGTAATCTATCTATTTATTTAGTAATCTAATAAACTTTCAAGTTTTTAAGGGCTACCACTCTATCTGGTTAGCACCCACCCTATTCTACGGTGTTACATATCCATAAAAGTTCAAAGGCTGTAAAGAGGCCTATTAGTTGTGGAAAGTTTTGGTGGCATCTTTGCCAACTTAACAGAGGGCCCAAATTCATCTGTGACGTAACTTCATTGTCTTCAAGGGAATCACAGAAGAGATGAATTTGACCAATTGTGTCACAGAAAGGCAAGGAAAGAGAAGAATGAGTAGCAGAAATTTCCCTTCTAAGCCAAACAATGACAGTCTTGACACTATATCCTGAATTTGCACACAGTCACTGAGGGATGTAGAAATTCTCTCAACTGGTACGTCTGACTGTTTCCTCTCACAGATTGGCAATCTACTTCAAGAAGTGACACTGGTACACTCGAGGCTTAAGCTGCAGCTGTGATTCTTGACCTGCGGATAATGCAAACTTAGTCTCCTGAGTGTTGTCAACTCTATCAACTGCCCTGCATCACATTCCACTGCAATGGGCAAGGCATACTGTTACTTATTATTTCTTACTTAACCACCAACTGCTTTAACAGCATACAGCTGTGTTATTGTTAGAAAAGGTAGCCTCCTAGCTTGGTATTTCTTCAACTGAGTGAAAAGTGCCATGGTCATACTGTGACAGCAATGCTGCTGTACAAAGCTGTTTATGTGAGTCCAGCTGACATTAGATGTCAAGAAGTGAATGATGAGAATTCTCAATAGAGCAGGTGGTATTTACACTGGCATATGGGTATTTCCAAAGCTCACAACTGTACTCTAACCTTCAGGGAATAGAGAGCTGGGATGACTGAGGATCTTTTTGGGATAACCTTGATTAAAATTTACAAGAAAGAATTAGATTAAGACCTAATGTTACCTCATTTTTAGGTGAGCTACTTTAAGTAACCAGCCTCAAATGCATCTGAACGCTGTAGTAAATAATAGCACACACCAGTCCAAAATGTTGACTGTAAAATTTCTTTCAAGGCAGGGCAGGGAATACAAGGACGGTCTCTTGAGGTCTCCTCCCCATGGAAATTATTTGAAAATATTTGAGAGACAAGGTGGGTGAGGTAATATTTTATTGGACCAGAAGTTGGTCCAACTTCTCCTCCAATAAAAGATATTACTCCACTATCCTTAATGACAGGTTTCATAGTAGCAGCCGTGTTAGTCTGTATTCACAAAAAGAAAAGGAGTACTTGTGGCACCTTAGAGACTAACATTTATTAGAGCATAAGCTTTCGTGAGCTACAGCTCACTTCATCGGATGCATTTGATGCATCCAATGAAATGAGCTGTAGCTCACAAAAGCTTATGCTCTAATAAATTTGTTAGTCTCTAAGGTGCCACAAGTACTCCTTTTCTTTTCACTATCCTTGTCATTCTAATATCCTGGGACCAACACGATTATAACAACACTGCAAACAATATTGAAAATACTTGTCACGTTGTAATATGGTCCTTTTCAAAGACAAAAAAGGGTTTTCCTTATTACCCCAGAGATAAGTCCTCTCTGGCAGCAGCAGCCAGAAAGGGGTAAATTTTACTGGGGGCAGCAGGTAGATGTTTTTAAGTTGGTGAGATAACTTTAATGAAGTTTCCCAAGAGACTGCTCCAGCAAATACTGGACATATTGTTTTAATTCAATCCATGATTTACTTGTTAAAATCTTTGATACCAGACAACACAACGGAACACTGTTTTCTTGAGTGAATTGAGAAACTAGCAGTTTCTGACATTTACCTCATAGGTTGTAGCGGCCAGATCAGCACAGAAACCTGGAAGAGATAGTTATCTAGAGGCAAATTTTTGAAGGTGTCTGAGTTTTTGATGCCCAGCATAAGCCCCTTTGCTTTCCACAGAAGTGGATCACTCCAGCTCCCACTGATGTGCATAAGAATTTGCTGGGTTCAATCTTTACTGCCGCAGGCCTGTGATGGGGGTGTACAAACCCCACACTGGGCAACAAGGGGTTAAGGAGCTGCTCTGGGCTCAGCCAGCCCCACACCCTGCCACACCAGTAGGAAATGCTCCAGCTAGAGAAGGAGTTAAAAGGCAGGGGAGCAGCTCATTTTGGGGCAATCCGGGGAAGAGAGCAGGCCTTCAGCTCCAGCAGAGGAAAGCTGAAGAAAAGGCAGAATCTTTCACGAGAATAACTACCAAAAGGTGCCTCCCTGCGGGAAGAGAGGACCTGCCACAGAGACAGCTTGAGAGTGAAGTGTTCCCCACCCCCTCTCATATGGACTCTGAGTTTTGCTAATTCCCCTTTATTTTGTTTGGCCTACTCCAGCAGGGGAAAGCCCCAGGACTCATTTGGCCCAGGAGGGTGGGCCATACCGTGGGAGGAGGCAGTTGCCACTTAAGAGAGAGGAAGTTACTACGCTACATGCAGTTGCCAGAAGGTACCTTGTGGTGAGTGGGCACCCTTCACGTTGCCTTAAACGAGATGGCGACTTTGGTTGACAATCGCAGGGAGGGTGATAGAAAATGGCCCAGGGAGGGCAACCTTGAGCAGCCTTGAGCTCTGCTGTTCAAAGAAATAATAGAATTTTCTTTGTAAAAATAACCAGATGTCCTTTCTTTCACATATATTTTATCTTTCTTCTGTTTTAATGAACAAAATAATTGAAATATAGGGAAATATATTTATATGGTGCCAGATTCTGAAACCCTTACTCATGCTACCTGATGAAAGTAAGAGTTATTAGGGTCTGGTCCATTGAAAGAGTGATATGTAAGGTAGTCTTGATGTTTGCTTTTTGCCCAGTTAAGTGCCGGTTGGATAAATCAAGACTAGAGGATGTGAATGAATGTGCACAAAACCACAGATAACAGACTTGACAAGATGTGTAGGGTGGAATAGAATTTAGCACTGTTAAAGGTTAATTGCATGGGGGAGGGTGTTAAAGGACTAAAGTGATGATTTCACACTTCAGTATGCTTGTTAACGTAACAAACACTATAGAAGCACCAGTAGCGGATTAGCCAGTGGGCCGACAGGACCTATGCCCTGGGGCACAAGCCAACTGGGAGGCCCTGAAAAAAATCCACCACCGTATGACAGAAGCCCAGAGCCCTGGCTGATGGGCGGGCAGGGGAAGCCCCTGCATCCCAACCCCACTCCCCAGCAGCAGTGCTGGGCAGGCAGGTGGGAAGGGAGGAAGCCTCTGTGCCCCAATTCCACTCCCCGGCAGCAACACTGTGGGGGTGGGAAGGGGGGAAGCCCTCGTGCCTTGGCCGGAAGGTGAGGGAAGTCCCAGCATGCCCCAACCCGGCCCCAGCAGTTGCGCTGGGCAGGCGGGGTAGGATGGGGGGAAGGCCCAGCATGCGCCAACCCGCTCCTAGCAGAAGCCGCAGGCAGCAGGGGAAGCCTCTGCATCTGACCCCACTCTCCAACAGAAGCGCCAGGTGGGCAGGACAAGAGAGGCCCCAGCTCCCTGACCCTGGTCTCCCACAGAAGCACGGGGGTGGCAAGAGGAGCCCCAGCACTTGGACCCCCACTGCAGCCCTGGGACTGAAGGAGCTCTCTCTACCTGCCATGGCTTCAGGATTGGGGAGCACTCACTTCCCGCTGCAGCCCAGGGCCATGGCCGGGGGACAGAGCTTCTCCAGTCTTAGGGCCACGGGGGTGGAGACCAAAAAGTAGCAAGCAGGTTGCGGGGCTACAGTGGGGGGGCGCAGAATGGAGGGGGACCTGGGGAAGGTGCAGAAAGGGCTGACATTGTGGGCGGGGCCACAGGCAGAAGGGATAGGGAGGGGCCCCCACTTGCTCTGACTCAGGGCCCCAGGAAACCTTAATCCACCTCTGATTAAGCACACAAATAAGTCTGTATTGTGAATGTGATAGATTTCACCATGTCAGTGTAATATAAGGCCTTTCCATTTCATGGTTAAAACCGCTGCTGACCTGAAAGTGCCCAAAAATAACAATGAAAACAAATTTCAAAAGTACCAAGTGACACTGAGAATTAAAAGGACTTAAATCCTAAGAGCCTAAACCCCCGATCCTGCAGAGACTTATGCTGATGCTTAACTTCTCTGCTGAATCCATTCCCTGGCTTTCACTTTAACAATAATTAAGTTTCCAACTGGAAAGAGCATCTTTTGAATGTAACTGTCTCTATTGCTGGCTTTGCAGCTAGCAGAGAGAACTTGGTGTCTGAGGACGGAAGGTGCTCCATGTGAGAGTCTTTCTTGTAAAATGATCTGCTGAATGAGCAAGTTGCAGTGTGTTTGCTACAGAAGGAACTGCCCAAACTCCTAGAAAGTTTCTTCTAGTTTCTCTCCATGTGCAGGAGAAGAGATTGTTAAGATAGAGGAGGAAAAAAACCCACGCTGGATAGCAGAGTCCTTGCCTTTGTTCCTGGTTTATCCCTGAACTAGATTAATCCTTAAAGCTGCTTTTCAGCTCATTTTCCCCCCTCCTTTTTTCTTTCTTTTTTTTTTTTGAGGATCTATTTATTTTCCTGCTGATCTTGCTAGGAATAAAACCTAACAATTGTGAAGAAAAATCTGTACCTCTCCAGGTTCCCATCTTTACAGAACTGCTGACAAGATTTTTTTCTCTTAATAGAAGAAAAGCCGTTGGGCAAGCTCACTGTAAATTATCAACTATTTCTAATTAGTGCCTAGAGGCCCCAGTCAAAACCAAAGCCCAGTCCCATTAGAAGAGCTAGGAATAGAACCCAATTCTCCTGGGTTCCAGTCCAGGGCCCTATCTGCTGCTTCTCATCTATAAAATATATATATAAATATATAAAATAAAATGCATCTGATGAAGTGAGCTGTAGCTCACGAAAGCTTATGCTCAAATAAATTTGTTAGTCTCTAAGGTGCCACAAGTCGTCCTTTTCTTTTTGCGAATACAGATTAACATGGCTGCTACTCTGAAATCTATAAAATATGTCACTTTAAAACATTGTAAGCAAAGGAGGAAAAAAGTGAGTCAGTGAGAAATTGCCCCCTTTAAAGACTTACAGGGTTAACTTAGGTACACAGATACTGCAGGAAGAAACAAAGATAATGATCTTTTCTGATATTGTTATCTCAGTTGTGGCTCCTGTGCCACACTCCAAGCACAGCTGCCTCTTCTTGTTGAGCTTCATCTACATTCTGGACAAGACTGATTGTGGCAACACAGATAAGACTAGCAGATATGTACACAGAATGAAGTGATTTCTGCCTTTTAGATGTGAATGCTATGCATTTTAAAGGGACAAGGGAGGTGAGGTAATATCTTTTATTGGATCAAGTTCTGTTAGTAGAAGGTAAAACAACACTGAAAAATTCATTTAAAATATATTCTCATGATGGCAAATAACTATTTCATACTCACTTTCCCCCACCCCCTATTGTTTAATTCTTTTTTGATGTGCAGTTGATGTGTGAATTTACAAGTTAATTTTCTCAGTCGTACAACAGCCAGTATATTTTCTATGACAGGTTTCAGAGTAGCAGCCGTGTTAGTCTGTATTTGCAAAAAGAAAAGCAGTACTTGTGGGTGCCACAAGTACTGCTTTTATATTTTCTATGTTTAACCTACTCAGGTACATCTATATTCTTAGACCATTACAGCATTTTAAAAGAATAGATAATCCTCTACTATGCATGGCTGTGCTTAAATAGAATTGCTGACCTCAGAGCCAGCATATATAGGCTTCCTTTATAGGAATAAATAAATTAGTTCTGGAGTCAGGTTGATGTCAAGTTTATTGCAAATTCTTCTGTGAGTGGAGAGTTGGACGTAATTGAGAGATCAGCAGTCATGAGGTTAATGAGGTCACACCATCAGAGTTTGGTGTAGGCTTATTATAACATGCGTAAGACATCAAGTCTATTCTTGACATGGCATTTTTAGAAGCATATGCTAGTAGCTATAGCTTCCCAGTACTGATCGGTTTGGAAACCTGAAACTATCTTTAGTCAGCCTTCGTCTTGCTGCTTGACACCACGAGATGACATACCATGCCCTTGCATGTGAAACCACTTAGGCAACCTTCCTTTAAATAAATTCCAAACCTGTCTGTCAAGGAGCAAGATTTACTAATGGAATTGTTCCTTTTTAAATCAGGAGACATACAGTCTATGCAAAAAGGTTATCAAAGAAGGTGCAAGTAGCTAATCAGCGCCTTTTAAAAACTGATTTATCCTCCCATTTAGTTATATATTCAGCTTTCTGTGCACACTATGTAAAATACTCTATTCATGGAACTAGAAACATTAGTGAGATGAAAGGCCTATTTGATCTTTTAGTCCATCAGTCTCTCTATGCCCATCTGCAAAATGGGAACACTATCAACCCTTTACCCCACAAGTGTTTTGTTAAGATTAATTAATGTTTGTGTAGCACTTGCATATTATGTGATGAGAGCCATGGAAAAGCCCATGAAGGAATTAATAATTCTGTCTTCAGAGCACGAATAGGTTCCAGTAAAGGCCTGGAGCTGCATGTTGACAATGAGGATAAAATAAAATGTTCAGTAGTTGCTCACCCTGCACTGAATAAGGCGGGGTCCTGTCAAGAAAATAGTATGTGATCATGTAATTAAAGACTATCATAATTCACATATATATATATATATTCATTGAACAGGCCACCTTAATTCTGACCTTTCCTAACTTTGAGTAGCAGCCGTGTTAGTCTGTATTCGCAAAAAGAACAGGAGTACTTGTGGCACCTTAGAGACTAACACGTTTATTTGAGCATAAGCTTTCATGAGCTACAGCTCACTTCATCGGATGCATTTGGTGGAAAATACAGTGGGGAGATTTATATACACACACAGAACATGAAACAATGGGTTTTATCACACACACTGTAAGAAGAGTGATCACTTAAGATGAGCCATCACCAGCAGCGGGGGGGGGGGGGGAGGAGGAAAACCTTTCATGGTGACAAGCAAGGTGGGCCATTTCCAGCAGTTAACAAGAACATCTGAGGAACAGTGGGGGGTGGGGTGGGGGGGGAGAAATAACATGCGGAAATAGTTTTACTTTGTGTAATGACTCGTCCATTTCCAGTCTCTATTCAAGCCTAAGTTAATTGTATCCAGTTTGCAAATTAATTCCAATTCAGCAGTCTCTCGTTGGAGTCTGTTTTTTCAGCATCCGATGAAGTGAGCTGTAGATCACAAAAGCTTATGCTCAAATAAATTTGTTAGTCTCTAAGGTGCCACAAGTCCTCCTGTTCTTTTTGCGAATACAGACTAACATGGCGGCTACTCTGAAACCTGTCATTATGCAAGGCACTGAATTTAGCTGTATAGAGTGGAAATCTATCAACTTCATGAAAAAGGCATCCAATGAAGTGAGCTGTAGCTCAAGAAAGCTTATGCTCAAATAAATTTGTTAGTCTCTAAGGTGCCACAAGTACTCTTTTTCTTTTTGCTAACTTTGAGTGTATGACTTTGCAACCTTAATAATTTCTTTTAACGAATTTGTGTGTAATAAAAGTATCCTGGTGGCACAGTTCCTCCCAAACACACATTCTTGGGTTTTATTTTTCTATAATGGGCTAAGCAGTTTGACAGGTCAGACAAATTTTAAATACAGGTCAGTGTTACTTTAATGAAGGCAATAAATCAGTGGATCAGGGTTATATTTTGCAACTGATTTAAATCTTATTGTATATTGTCTGCATAGATGAAATAAAATTTAATTATTTTGTTGTACCTCAATGGCTCCTTCTTATCAGTATTTCTATCTCCTGAGATGCTTATCTTAACTGCTCTTTAGTACTCTGGTGAATAAAGTTAATTGCTTCCAAGAGGTCTATAAAGAAAATGGTCATTCAAGGCAGTGTGTGTGTTTAAAATGCTGCCTTAAATTTTGAAGCTTTCATTGGAATCTTAGACTCTAGATGCAAAGGTTAAGCATCAACAGATTTCTCACTTGCATTTTACCCCAGGGTAAACTGATCCTGATGCCCTGCCAATGCATATTGCTATATAAAAAAGTGAGCAACATGTGTGGTGATGACAGCTCAACCTATGGGAGTCCCAGCCCAAAACTTGTGAATCCAATCCTTGCCTTTCCTGGCTGGTGTAAGAGTCATGAGCAACTAGTGCCACTCATGACAACAGAATCTTCCCTTCCTTCGTCAAACATGCGATAATTCAACCAACACTGAAGAAACCCACCCTGGATACACTGGTTCTAACCAACTACCTCTGAGTTTCAAACCTTTGATTCCTGAGCTTGCTCATAGAGAAGACCAAGGTTGATTACGAGCTTATCTAATTAAAGTGTATGTAATATCCTAGACCTGGCAAAACTTGGATTCAGGTCAGAAACTGCTTTAATGGCACTGATGGATAATCTCTTCCTGTCAAAGGATGGTAAGCAGACATTGAGTCACACCCTCCTAAATCTCTCTGCAGTGTTTGACACAGTTGACCATGAGATACTACTTTTCCACCTGAGAGAGGTCAGGGGTCCAGAGAAACATACTAAAATACTTTAACCTTCCTGAAAGGATGTATCCAGTGAGAAGTGATGGGAAACTGAACCTCCACCACTAGACCCCTCACTTATGGAGTCCCACAAGGATCAGTTCTTTCTCTGGTCCCATTCACCCACTAAATAGTGATGTAACCCATTTAAAAAAAAACAGTGGAAAGCTTCTATGCCTCCCTGCTAGAAAGGGCAGCAGAGACAGTTGTGCTACAGGCAAAGGATGATTTCATCCTCAGTAATAGGGACCATGAAATTAGACCCATGGTCAGATTTGAGTACAGTCACGTTACTTTAATGGTATTTGTGTCTGCTCTGTCATAGGCATAGCTAAAGCTTGTGGATTGGAACATGGTGCTATTGCTTCTTTGGCAATGGCACAGATTCCAGAATTAATAGCACCAGCTGCAGTCTATACATTCTGTCCCTTTATCCTATTGAAGTTATTTTAGAGTTATGGAGGAGGACACAGATAAATCCAAATCCATGCTAATATAATATATAGGTTCAGCTCCTCAACTGGTATAAATGGCTGAAGACTGGTCCACCATATTGTTCTTTGGGATAAGTAACTATTGCTGTTTCTTACAGATTTTTCATTGGCTGCTGTACTTCCATAACTAAGGCTGTGATACATTTTCCTTTCTGAGCCCATACTTGACTGGGTCTCTCTCCAACTTTTTCATGGGATTTTGCCTTTGGTCTAGAACAGAGGCTCTCAAACTGCAGCTTATGGAGAGCTGACTGGTCCCGTGGCGCTGGCTCTTTCCTAAACCTGCGATGCCCCAAATTTTCCTGTCATACTCCCCTCCTCCCCCCAATAGAATCTGTCTGTCTTTCCCCCCCACTCCCAATTACTGCACAGGTGCCTCAGCAGAGGAGCTGATGGGGGAGGAGCTGGGGCTGGGGGCAGAGAGGGAATGATGGCAGAGATGGGCTGGGGCCAGAGTCAGGAGCAGAGCTGGGGCTGGGGCCAGGAGCCAGATAGGTTTGCCATCTGTCCAGTTTTTACCCAGACAGTCCAGTGTTTGGCTTCTGTGGCTGGGTGCCATTTAGGGTTGCCAGATGCCCAGCTTTCGACCAGAAAGTCCAGTCGAAAAGGGAACCTGGCAGTGTCCAGTCAGATATAAGACTGGACCCCCAAAGCCTGGTTACTGTGGGGCAGGGGGGGCGGCTCCAGGTCATTAACCAGTGCCAGCCCCTGCTCAGCTGTGGCCACTTCCTACCTGCAGACAGGCTCCTTGTCAGGCTGGAGTAGCTCCCGTCCCAGCCCCAGCTGGAGATGATCCAGTAAGTGATGGGGGAGAGGACTGAGTGACAGGGGCAGGGCCTTGGGGAAGGAGGTGGGGCAGAAGGGTGGGGCTTCAGGGGTCCAGTTACCAGCAATTAGAAACTGGGGTGCTGGAACAACTTGTATTGTGGGGGTGCTGACTGCCATTGAACCAAACTGTAAACCGTGTATATGATGGAAACCACTTCAAGCCAGGGATGTGGCAGCACCTCTAGTTCCATCACCTATGATTAGAGAGGTGGCAACACTTAAGCCAGGAGTTGTGGTCAGGACCAGGACCAGGGCCAGCACTAGTGCTGGAGCTGCATCTGGGGGACAGGGCTAGGGCTGGAAGCAGAGGCAGGACCAGAGTGGAGCTGCAGCTGGGGCTGGAGAGGCACTGGGGGCAGAGCAGAGCTGGGTGGCGCTCTATACCTGTCATCTCATAGGGGATGGTCCAGGCCCTGCCATGCCCCCCCCCAAACATTGCTCCATGCCCCCTATAGGATGGGTGTACTCCACTGTTTGGGGACCACCATGCTAAATATAAATAAAAAACTGTAATTACATTAAATATTTTCCAAATATTACATTTCAATAGATCTATTTGATCATCTTCATAAAAAGCTTAAAATAAAAAATTGAAATATAATTGCTCTCTCTCCCTCCACAGAGTCTCTCTCTTCTCTCTCTATATATGCACAAAGCTGGTTGCACCACCTCTACTTTAGGTTTCCTAACACTTTTCATTATAAACCCTTGTTTTCAGTTGTTTATAACTTTGAATGTTTGAGCTGAAATTTCCCATGTTGGGTGTCTGCCTCAGGATGACAGTTTTTTTGTTTTTTTAAAGTTTCAGCAAAAAGGGTCCAGCCATTTCTGAGACCAGGATTAAAGAAAAACGCATTATTTTACTCATGTTAAAATTCTTGCAACTATGGTGTTTTTTTGAGAAGTTCTAGTAGCTCTATGCTCTGGACAAGGGATTTGAAATTTGACATGCAAAATCACCCTGATTCATAGAATATCACAGTTGGAAGGGACCTCAGATCATCTAGTCCAACCCCCTGCTCAAAGCAGGACCAATCCCCAATTTTGCCCCAGAACCCTAAATGGCCTCCTCAAGGATTGAACTCACAACCTTGGGTTTAGCAGGTCAATGCTCAAACAGGGATGTGCCTGATGGAATCCAGGGTATAGGAGCCCCACTGGATGTTGGATAGGAGCAGAGTGGGAGGACAGGCAGGGCAGGGGAGGAGAGAGAAGTAGGGATTGGTGGATAGATAGGAGGAGAAAAGGACAGTGATAGGCTGAGAAACACTGATCTAGATGAATTGATGTATCCCCTGAAAGTCCTCTGAGTGTACCCCAGGTGTATGTGTACCCCTGGTTAAGAATCACTGTTCCACATGATGGTATTTCTGTCCTTTTTAGTTTTTTTGTTTTTGTTTTTTTTTTAAACAGTGGCTACTGCCAAGGAGACCAATTGCAAAGAAAGTCCTGCAGCCTCAGAATTTAGATAAAATATTTGGAGAATTTACAGTTTGCCAAACTGTAAGTCCCTAGTGAGCACATGCAAACTGAGATTTTTCAGAGATTTATTATGTGGCCACATTTGGGTGGATTTTCACAGGGGCATCAAAAGACACACCCTGACCAAAAAAAGTGATCCTTTCATCCCAAATTTCAAGTTGCTGCTCCAACCCTAAGGAGGCACTAGAGCATCTTAACAAACTGCTTATACACATTTTTTAACCTGGTGGTAACAATGTGTTTTCACTTAATTGTCTTCTCTGAAACAGCTAAACTGTTTTAGCTGAAACTTCCCCCAGAAAATTCTGCCTGAGGCAGACCCCCACCATAGAAAATGTAAGCCTGTATGGCTGAAGTTTGGCAAAGTTATAAGCAACAGAAAACAGATTATTTTAATGGGAAGTATCAAGTACATTTAAGTATAGCCAGCACAACCAGCTCCTCCTTTACTGCATATTATAAAAAAGCAGAGAGACAAAACCACAAATTCTCAGGGAACATACAGACAAGTCTAAATAATCTTAGTGTACCTATTTTTATACAGTTTATAAAAATAGTTGTAGATTTGTCATCAAGGTCTGACTATTCAGCCAAATAACCATTTCTAGGAACATCTGAGTGAAAAAGAGAAGCGATTTATTTAAGGATGTTGATCCAACTAGGAGATCTCTGGTTTACTCTGAGAGTCCCATCAAGACTGGGATGTCCAAAAGAGTCGAAGGGATTTCAGTGGGAACTGGGTGCTTAACTCACTTAAGATCCTTTGAAATCTTGGCTCAAACTTTATAGTGGAAGAGTGGCTGATGACCAGCTTTCAAAGAAAAGCAGAAAAACAACCATTACTTCATTCACAAAAGACGCGAGAGTTTGACCACATCATCCATTTCAGCTATAGAGGTTCTAACGCTACCTTTTCTGCTCATGATCTCAGCTCTTCTGCAGAGGAATGGACAGATTCAGATTCACCATAGAGAGAAATTGTTTTTAAAGGAGGCAAAAGCAGAATTTCATTAGAACTTTGTAATCAGCCACCCACAGTGGGGCCTACAATATACCCATCTTGTGAGAAATGTCCTACAGACAGCTTTTGTGTTTGTGATTTAGACATAATGTGATGCATTTGTAAATGGCCTGCTACGCTTTTACATTTTGATGACCTCTTCCTATGTGCAGAGACAGCAGCTATTTTATTCTCAGATTTCTTGCAGAATGGTCAGAGGAGACAAATATGCTATGTCTGCCTATGAAGACTTTACTTTTGTTCTTTCTTGTTCTCTTTAATTTAACATAAAGCATAAATGACTAAGTGTATAGTTTTCTTTATGTGTGTGGTCTGCAAATTATTTTAGGGAATGCCAGAGACACTGGTTTTATTTAGATTTGGGGCCCAGAGCCAGTCTGATTTACCTGTAACAATGGAAACTTAGAAATTGCTTTATTTGTTTTTAATCCATGAGTTTAATGATAGCTGATTCAGAGTAATGTTGATTATGTGAATTTAGAACATTATAATTAAAACCAGTAATAAAAATATGCTGTAAATATACAGTGTTTTACTGCTATTAAAACATGATGCATTTTTCTTCAGCAGAAAATGCATGCTTTTTTAGCTCTCTCCCTAGTAAACAATTTAACAACCTATTGCTACATTTTAACAAATATCCACATTGCACAAGTGGAAATGACTGCAAACCTCTAATGGAAAAAGGAGAATGGTCTATCTTTAAAATTAATCTAATAAATAATTAGGTAGCATGTATAAAACATAGTAAATAGAAAGGTTCCTGAGGGTGGAAAAATAACAGAGATATTGGTGAACAAGCAAGTGTAGCTAACAAGAGGAACTCTTATTCCAGCTCTCCTACTTCAAATAGCAAAATATTCAACTCTGTGGTGCTCTCATTTATACAAAGGCCCCTTTACTCCATGATGGTAGTGTAAAGGATCCTTAAATAGGTCCTGCGGGGACAGGAGGATGGTGAAGAAATTTGGCAGCATGAAGAGGGATAGCTCAGTGGTTTGAGCATTAGCCTGCTTAAACCCAGGGTTGTGAGTTCAATCCTTGAGGGGGCCATTTAGGGATCTGGGGCAAAAATTGAGGATTGGTCCTGCTTTGAGCAGGGGGTTGGATTAGATGATCTCCTGAGATCCCTTCCAACCCTGATATTCTATGACTTTAAGAGCAGTCACTTGAATGAAAATAATTTCTTGGGTGGGAAGGGATAGCTCAGTGGTTTGAACATTGGCGTGCTAAACCCAGGGTTGTGAGTTCAATGCTTGAGGGAACCATTTAGGGATCAGGGCAAAAATTGGGGATTGGTCCTGCTTTGAGCAGGGGGTTGGACAAGATGATCTCTTGAGGTCCCTTCCAACCCTGATATTAGGGGAGGGATAGCTCAGTGGTTTGGGCATTGGCCTGCTAAACCCAGGGTTGTGAGTTCAATCCGTGAGGGGGCCATTTAGGGTTCTGGGGCAAAATTGGGGATTGGTTGAGCAGGGGGTTGGACTAGATGACCTCCTGAGGTCCCTTCCAACCCTGATATTCTCTGAAAGCTCTATGAAGAAAGGGGAGCGTCCATGTACCAGCAATGCAGATACAGGTAAGTAACTGTTTTCCACGTTCTCTCCACAGGTACGAATGCGGAAAGTGGACTAGATGATACATCTGAGGGAAGGGAACAGAAAGAGACTCCGCTGATTGAAAGGCATGAGATGCACTGTCCTAGGGTTGAGGGTTCCACGATCACGGCTCCCAAGAGAAGGAGGCGGGTGGTGGTGGTCGGGGACTCTCTCCTCAGGGGGACGGAGTCATCTATCTGCCGCCCCGACTGGGAAAACTGAGAAGTCTGCTGCTTGCCAGGATCTAGAATTCACGATGTGATGGAGACTCATCAAGCCCTCGGATCGCTACCCCTTCCTGCTTCTCCATGTGGGCACCAATGAGACTGCCAAGAATGATCTTGAGTGGATCACTGCAGACTACGTGGCTCTGGGAAGAAGGATAAAGGAGTTTGAGGCACAAGCGGTGTTCTCGTCCATCCTCCCCGTGGAAAGAAAAGGCCCGGGTAGAGACTGTCGAATAGTGGAAGTCAATGAATGGCTATGCAGGTGGTGTCGGAGAGAAGGCTTTGGATTCTTTGACCATGGGATAGTGTTCCAAGAAGGAGTGCTAGGCAGAGACGGGCTCCACCTAACGAAGAGAGGGAAGAGCAACTTCGCAAGCAGGCTGGCTAACCTAGTGAGGAGGGCTTTAAACTAGGTTCCCGGTGGAAGGAGACCAAAGCCCTGAGTTAAGTGGGGACATGGGATACCGGGAGGAATCACGAGCAGGAGCGCGCGAGAGGGGAGGGCTCCTGCCTCATACTGAGAAAGAGGGACGATCAGGGAGTTATCTCAAGTACCTACACCCAAATGCAAGAAGCCTGGGAAACAAACAGGGAGAACTGGAAGTCCTGGCACAGTCAAGGAATTATGATGTGACTGGAATAACAGAGACTTGGTGGGATAACTCACATGACTGGAGTACTGTCATGGATGGATATAAACTGTTCAGGAAGGACAGGCAGGGCAGAAAAGGTGGGGGAGTTGCATTGTATGTAAGAGAGCAATATGACTGCTCAGAGCTCAAGTATGAAACTGCGTAAAAACCTGACAATCTCTGGATTAAGTTTAGAAGTGTGAGCAACAAGAGTGATGTCGTGGTGGGAGTCTGCTATAGACCACTGGACCAGGGGGATGAGGTGGATGAGACTTTCTTCCAGCAACTCACGGAAGTTACTAGATCGCAGGCCCTGGTTTTCATGGGAGACTTCAATCACCCTGATATCTGCTGGGAGAGCAATACAGTGGTGCACAGACAATCCAAGAAGTTTTAGGAAAGTGTAGGGGACAATTTCCTGGTGCAAATGCTGGAGGAACCAACTAGGGGCAAAGCTCTTCTTGACCTGCTGCTCACAAACCAGGAAGAATTAGTAGGGGAAGCAAAAGTGGATGGGAACCTGGGAGGCAGTGACCATGAGATGGTCGAGTTCAGGATCCTGACACAGGGAAGAAAGGAGAGCAGCAGAATATGGAGCCTGGACTTCAGAAAAGCAGACTTTGACTCCCTCAGGGAAATGATGGGCAGGATCCCCTGGGAGAATAACATGAGGGGGAAAGGAGTCCAGGAGAGCTGGCTGTATTTTAAAGAATCCTTATTGAGGTTACAGGGACAAACCATCCCGATGTGTAGAAAGAATACTAAATATGGCAGGCGACGAGCCTGGCTTAACAGTGAAATCCTTGCTGATCTTAAACACAAAAAAGAAGCTTACAAGAAGCGGAAGATTGGACAAATGACCAGGGAAGAGTATAAAAATATTGCTCGGGCGTGCAGGAGTGAAATCAGGAAGGCCAAATCACACCTGGAGTTGCAGCTAGCAAGAGATGTTAAGAGTAACAAGAAGGGTGTCTTCAGGTATGTTAACAACAAAAAGAAAGTCAAGGAAAGTGTGGGCCCCTTACTGAATGAGGGAAGCCACCTAGTGACAGAGGATATGGAAAAAGCTAATGTACTCAATTCTTTTCTTGCCTCTGTCTTCACAAACAAGGTCAGCTCCCAGACTACTGCACTGGGCAGCACAGCATGGGGAGGAGGTGACCAGCCCTCTGTGGACAAAGAAGTGGTTCAGTACTATTTAGAAAAGCTGGACGAGCACAAGTCCCTGGGGCCGGATGCGCTGATTCCGAGAGTGCTAAAGGAGTTGGCGGATGTGATTGCAGAGCCATTGGCCATTATCTTTGAAAACTCATGGCGATCAGGGGAAGTCCTGGATGACTGGAAAAAGGCTAATGTAGTACCCATCTTTAAAAAAACGAAGAAAGAGGATCCTGGGAACTACAGGCCAGTCAGCTTCACCTCAGTCCCAGGAAAAATCATGGAGCAGGTCCTCAAGGAATCAATTCTGAAGCACTTAGAGGAGAGGAAAGTGATCAGGAACAGTCAGCATGGATTCACCAAGGGCAAGTTATGCCTGACTAATCTAATTGCCTTCTATGAGAAGATAACTGGCTCTGTGGATGAGGGGAAAGCAGTGGACATGTTGTTCCTTGACTTTAGCAAAGCTTTTGACACGGTCTCCCACAGTATTCTTGCCAGCAAGTTTAAGAAGTATGGGCTGGATGAATGGACTATAAGGTGGATAGAAAGTTGGCTAGATTGTTGGGCTCAACGGGTAGTGATCAATGGCTCCATGTCTAGTTGGCAGCTGGTATCAAGTGGAGTGCCTCAAGGGTCAGTCCTCGGGCCAGTTTTGTTCAATATCTTCATAAATGATCGGGAGGATGGTGTGGATTGCACCCTCAGCAAGTTTGCAGATGACACTAAACTGGGAACCGTGGTAGATACGCTGGAGGGTAGGGATAGGATACAGAGGGCCCTAGACAAATTAGAGGATTGGGCCAAAAGAAATCTGGTGAGGTTCAACAAGGACAAGTGCAGAATCCTGCACTTAGGACGGAAGAATCTCATGCACCGCTAGAGACTAGGGACCGAATGAGGGGGATTTGATAGCTGCTTTCAACTACCTGAAAGGGGGTTAGAAAAAGGTGGATTTAGACTGTTCTCAGTGGTAGCAGATGACAGAATGAGGAGTAATGGTCTCAAGTTGCAGTTGGGGAGGTTTAGGTTGGATATTAGGAAAAACTTTTTCATTAGGAGGGTGGTGAAACACTGGACTGTGTGACCTAGGGACATGCTAGAGTCTCCTTCCTTAGAGGTTTTTAAGGTCAGGCTTAACAAAGCCCTGGCTGGGATGATTTAGTTGGGGATTGGTCCTGCTTTAAGCAGAGAGTTGGACTAGATGACCTCCTGAGGTCCCTTCCAACCCTGAGATTCTATGATTCTATAAATGTAAAATGCACTGTTGTAGCCATGTTGGTCCCAGGATATTAGAGTCACAAGGTGGGTGAAGTAAAATCTTTTATTGGCCCAACTTCTGTTATTGAGAGAGAAATAAGCTTTCAAGCTATATACAGCTCTTCTCAGCACTGAGTAATTTACCAGACCTGTACGTTACAGGTGATTATACCCAGACTGTTGACTGGGTTTTTATTCTTGGCCAGAGGACCAGTCGTAGGAACGTCTCCCCTTTCCAACATCTATCATCAGGGTCTTATTTCCCCAAAGAAAAACTGACAAATGGATAAGGTAACAAACCAACAACAGGTTTATTGGGCAGACAACAGTTAACATGGATAAAGGTAACTCAGGTAAGTAACAGATAGGTAACTATAAGGACTCCCAAACTATAACCAAAAAACAAGGGAATCAAAATGCAAGGGCACTGGTTGTGATAAGGGCTTAACTCCCCCTCCCAAGGCTGACCCCAGGTAGGTTAGATGGAGGACAAATGAAATCTCTACCATATCCTGTGTCTTTATTCCTGGTGCCAGCATAACAGGACTGGCTCCAGACCTGATCCAGATGGTAAGGCAGGTGGAAGGCAGGACCCTAGGCACAGGCTGATGGAAGCTCTGTGTTGTTTTTCTTGCAGCTCTTCTTCCCTGTGTCATCATGGGTGAATGTCTGAGGCAGGATCAGAACATCAGACAACGGCTTGTTCTCGCATGCAGGTAAGAAACCCTCTCTTCAACCTATGTGTCGTACTAATGCTTATCCTCCATGCCAAGCAGTAGCACACTGCAGCACTCTGCCTCTCACATGGGCAACTCTCTCTGACAGATGCGTTGACCCTTTTATAACGTACAGTTGCTGGGCAGATTACAGGTCAGGTGACCTACCCAGTTTCCCACCTTAGGACAAAAAGGGCGTCAAATGTGAAACAGGATGAGGAAGAAGGGTAACCAATATGGATTCCCTGTTGTTGTTAGAGGAATCCAAGATGGCGTAAGGGAGATGATAAAAATAAAAAGACCTACAAGACCTGAGGAAGAGCTCTGTGTAGCTTGAAAGCTTTCCTCTCTCACCAACAGAAGATGGTCCAATAAAAGATATTACTTCACCCACCTTGTGTCTCTATAAATGTAAAATATAATTTATACCTACTTTTACATTGAGAATCAGGCCCCAAAAGTCTACAGCAATGGTAGCCCCCACTGCACTGAAAATGGTCACTTTGAATTTCATAATCAGCAGTTTTGCTACATTTGTTCTGACGTGACATGATCCATTCATTTGGATTTTATCACTAGTGTCATTATATGAAATTAATCCTCAGTCATCTTTCTTGAAATAAAAGTGGCTGCTTAGTGAGACTGGTGGACATGTTGTGATTTGGGCAGTAAAATGCCATCTGTTGATGGAATATCTCAGATTTAGTAAACTCAAACAAGACCTTAGCTGGTTCTGCTCATCTTTATTACAAAGCAATATATGCATGTACTTCACAATCTAGCAATGTGTACCATGAGACAAATCTAGACAGTCTTTTAAAAAAAGCCATGAAGTTGGCCTGCAACCATGACACTTCAGGTGATTTACCTTGACAATCTACTGAAATGGCTCCCATCACTTTATGTGAATTTGTCAATACAACATTTGTCTGGGGCATGGAAGTATTATTACCCTTATATTACAGATGATCTCAGCTCAGAGAGAAAGTGATTTGCCCAAGGTCACAGGAAGTTTGTAACAGAACATGGAATGAAACCCATCTCCTGTAGTCCGCTGCAATGACATTTCCACAAGATCATTCTACCTCACTGATTTGCTTAGTACTTGGAAGGGAGAGCTCCAAATTAACCTAGGTGCTTACATTGCGGTGCTGGTTCAGAAGGTGGTATCCCTCCCTCTGAGTTAACACTATTCTGTGACACCAGTTCAGTACTAAGAGGCACAGAGCTGCTAGAGGATCTTTCTTCTGGATGATAGTGAAGTGATGCTATTTAATATGTATAGAACTCTCTTAATCTTCAAAGCAGTTTTCCTGTACTAACTTATGCATAAGACTTCTACGTGAACTAAATACATTTTATTATTCCCATTTTACAGTTGGGGAAACTGAGGCGGCAAGATTAAATAACCTGCCCAAAGGAAAGTGGTCAAAAAGCCAGGGAGGCTTTTGAAATTTTTAATAAAATGGTTAGTTTCAGTGGAAATTCATTTTTTAACAGAAACATTTGAAACTAATTTTTTCAAATGTAACATTCATTTCTTTTCAGAATATTTTGTTTACATTTTTGAGCCCTCCCCTCCCCCCACCATCTCCCTTTCTTTTCCACCTTTTTTTCCTAGGAACACTGAGTGTTATATTCAAGAAATACACTTTATTTTTAAGATAAATGCACAGAATATAAACAAGATTCAGACTGCTGAGATGCAGCTTCAAGGTTTATTTGTTAGATGCAAGGAAGTGTCTGGATTGCCGTTCACAGAGTATACACTGTAATGAGTAATCTCTTTGTAATGTCCCCTAGCGTGAGTTAAAATAGTGCCATTTCAAACAGAATTACAGTAAAGCGTACTCGGAAACCTTTAGTGCGTATCAGAGACGTCTAACCAATTAACGCACAATACATTGGTGCTCTTTAGTAATCACACCTCTGGTAGTCAAGCTCTTAGATACAAGTAACCATTTTGAATATTTTTCTTGTGTGTGTTGGATAAACACAGATTTGATTTTCTTTTGTACTGGGGGTGTTTTATCAGTGTATCAGATAAAACTGAAAATCACAAGCCCTGATTATGTTTCTGTTGCTGTAAAGATGTTGCATAATTTACAGAAAAACTAAAACTGCATCATGGGATCTATAGGTGTGGGACTCTTAATTTAGATTAATAGCAATTGGGAAGCATTGTGCTGGATGTTCCTCTGTTCACTTCTCCTTCTAGCAGCTACTATTCTGTATCTTGGATAGTGAGGTGTCTGTAGCACAACTACTTTAAATACCTGTAGGGTCATTCCCTGTTTTGGAATTCTGATGATACCTGAGCCCAGTTGCTGATAGTTTCTGTCTCAACAAGCAAGTAGTTGTAAAGTGCCAAGTATAAAAGTATAAGGACACTGCTCTCTTCTGCAATACAAATAGAACTAATATTGTCAGAAATATCAGCAAGAGAGTTATGGGAATAACTTATTTTTTTGTCTGCCAGCAATTCTGAAAAGTAAAAAAAAAAGTTTTGGGTTAGCCTGAAAATATTTTTTTTTAAATTCTTGATTAATTGAAAAGTTAAAAAATCGTTTAAAGTCAAATTAAATGTTTTATCTGACCTAAAATGAAACATTTCATTTAGATTGAGTGTTACATTTTTTAAAATAAAATTGAAGGAAATTTTGAAATGCAGTCATTGAAAAATCAAAATGTTTTGTTCAGAAAATATCAAAACAAAGTGTTCAAACTTTTTTGGATTTTCTTTGTTTTTTTTATTTTTATTTTTTTTATTAACACGAAAAATTAGATGAAACCAACACAAAAAATGAAACATTTTGGTGTTGCTGAACCTGCATTTTTCACCAAAAAAATGTTTCAGATGAATAATTTCTCCTAGCTCTAAGATCAATTTTTTTTTCTATTTACTTCCAAGTACAACCTAAAAATTTCTAACAGTCAAAGGCAGGGCAGGCACTCTACCAACAAGGTGCTTAATTATAGAAAGATCTAGCTTCTATTGGTGTGAGATGAAATAGCAAGTTTCAAGGACAATTCAGTATATAAATTAACTCTTGGTGTTTATACAGGGTTTGTATGATTAGTTTTGTGACCTTTTGATAATATACTTCAAAAAGTATCTGTGATTAATCCAGGAGTAAAATAATTTTCAGGTTTTCTATCCAAACTTGCACTGACAGATTTTCTTATGGAAGGGATTGTTAGAAAAAGTTTAAAAGAGGCTATTTAATTAGGCTCCAATAGGATCTACACAGACCCTTGTGCTTATGTACAGCTTCATTGAAATCAATGGGACCCTGCATGAATATAAGTGTCCAGGGTGTGGATCAGACTGCAGTTCAAAGTCTCAGTTTGCCCTTTGCTAAATTTTATTTTTAATTTAATCTACAGCTTTGAGGATATCTTTAAAATTTTTTTTTATTCAATTCCAATTTATCAGAGCAGTCTTTTTTTCCATTTATGGCCACAGTGTGTTTAATCATTCTCAGTAACCCCAGGAGAAGCTAATGTCCTTCCCATTTTCTAGCTCATACCGACATCTGGTGGCATCCTGCTCTGAAAAAAATCAAAGTACTCTGGTGAAGTTCAGGAAAGAGACCTAGCCATTCTGTCATCCTGACACTGCTTCTTTCTTTTGCTTCTCATTGTACTTCTTATTTTGAGTCTTAAACAACTTGAACAAAACAACATCAGCACATCATGTATGTAATTAACACTCTCTGGGCCAGAATGTGTCTGGCTTTGTGTGAGGGCACAAAGATGTGCAGAGGGAACACAAAGTTGCTCCTTTTCATTATCTGTGCAGTGGACATAGGCACTTTGCTGGGCTGCCATTGGCAATGCTGCTAACCTCTTGTGACAGACCAGCTGCCTCCTGCACACCCCCTCATGACCAGATAACTTTGTGGCATGCTGCCTTTGTTTCCCTCTGTACAGGGTCCCTTAAGAACTGCACACAGGGTTCTCTCCCCAGCTATGTCTACACTACACACCTATTGCGGTAGTGTGTAGGGTATGGGTAGCTACATGCCACAGTGAAAAGCAGGTTGCATCCACGTTGCAGTGTGTAGCTATACATGTCAATGAAAGAACCTGGTAGTCTCTGACTTTCACCGGCCAGTCCTCCCAGCTCTTCCTATCTGGCTCTGGCTTCTAGGTCCAAACCCAATCATGGCTTCAAAAAAGGTGTCTCCTGTTCACTGTCCTCGGGCCTCCAATGCCAAGGTGTTCCCTGCAGAAGTGTTTCTCGCTCCCTGGCATTTTCTCTCTCTCTGTCAGCCAGTTCTGTGCCCTTAGAGCTCTGCTCTGCTCTCAATCAAACTCCCTCAAACCCTTTATAGCCCAGGTGCAGCTCCGCTCTCTTAACTGGCCTAGCTCTGGCACAGGAGAGCTGGACTTACTTTAATCTCAGGAGCCAGCCACCCTGTGACACCTCTCAAAAGATTACAGAGAAGTGGGTAGGCACAGGGGTCATCACCACAGTCCTCTCTCTACCAGCTTGTAGTGCCAGCCCATTGCAGGCTAGACACACTGCACCCTGTAGATGCTGATACTACAATGACTGAAGGCAAATGCAGTGTTCAGTACTAGAGCTAGTCAGGGACTTTTCTTCAAACCCTTTTATTTGCCAAAAAATGTCAATTCATCAAAACCAAAACTATTCATGAAACAGGGTTAGATTTGACAAATCTCCAGGCTCAAAAATTTAAGAAAAAAAAATGAAATTGTTGAAACATCCTGTTTGGACATTTTCGGACTGAAAATTTTGGGGTTTTCTAATCAAAAACAACTTTTCATTTTGAAAGTTTTGTAAATTTCAACTTTAAAATAGTTAAAAAGAATAAAAGGTTATAATCCAAAAGAACAGGTTTCAGAGTAGCAGCCGTGTTAGTCTGTATTCGCAAAAAGAAAAGGAGTACTTGTGGCACCTTAAAGACTAACAAATTTATTAGAGCATAAGCTTTCGTGAGCATCCGATGAAGTGAGCTGTAGCTCACGAAAGCTTATGCTCTAATAAATTTGTTAATCCAAAAGAAACATCTAAAAATTGTCAAAATGAAACATTTTGAATGACCCAAACTGTCATTTTGTGGGGATTTTCATTCTGAGCACAGAACTAGCTCACAACACTGGACTGTGTAAAATGTTGTGTTACTGAGAGACTAAATATTGACTACAACACTGGATTATCCTTTTCTCTGGGTGTTACTTGCATTGTGTTAATCAGAGCACTGCCATCTGCAGGATATAGATGGGAAAAAATGGTTCAAGTGCACTGCCTGGAGAATAAACGGGCATCTGGAAAGGAGAGCTGCCATCTTGTGTGGAGAAGTGAGACTGCATCAAAGCAGGCTAAACCGGCAGGATTTTTCCTTACACAGGATCCTATCTACAGAAACCCTTTAGTACAGATAAGCTATATTTTAATAACTGGATCAGTTCTTTCTTTGACTAAATTTCTTTTGTTTTTAACTAATGCAAATGTTTACATGAAGGGCTGTTTAATGTTGCAAAATAACCATTTTAGCAGGGGTTATTTGTGAGATCTGTTTTTTATTGGTGTTGGTTAAAATTGTCACAGAATCATTGAGGTTAGAAATGGCATACTAGCAATACATAGCATGTACATAGTGCTTTGCACAGAACACTTTTCAAGCCTTAACTAGTGAATGGCTAGGCCTGTTAGGTCATCCTCTGCATGCCACTGCAGGATTTTTTTTTAAAAAAATTAGAGCTCTGTTTATTTTCTTCCTTTGTCTGTTAATTTGTTCTATTTCAGACAGGGGATTGGAATATCTGACTTCTTACATTCTATGGGCTTTAAGTGTTGTAAAGTTGTTACTGTAAGTAAAGAATCAAATATATGGTTTGCGTAAAGTTAGTTTAGAATGGCGCACACAGCTGCACAGATTAAGGCATACAGATATTTATTTCCTTCCAGTAACTCTCATGAGTGGAATGGACATATTGACAAACCTGTCCACTGGGAAATGACTGAGAAAGCTACATTCATTTCATATAACTTACCATACCATAAGCTCATCTGATATTAAATGACACCCTAAATCAGTGGCTTTCAACCTTTTTTCCATTTGCAGACCCCCTTCAAAATTTCCAATGGAGGTGCGGACCTCTTTGGAAATCTTAGACATAAGAGGTCCATGGACCACAGATTGAAAACCACTGTTTTTTGGTAATGACAATCTTTTGCGGACACCTTAAACATATTCTGGGTCCACAGACCACAGGCTGAAAACCATTGCCCTAAATAAATACATTCTATAGAGTTATTGCAAGATAGATTCCTGGAGTCACAGGACATAGCAAAAGTAGTACTGTGTCAGGAACATCCTACTTGTACTCAGATTTGTTGCTCCAGAATCTGTAGAGATTACAGGAGCAGTACCTATAGTAATGGTTTGTCAATTAATTATAGGTCTGATTCTGTACCATTAAAATAAATTGGCCTTTCAGCATTGACTTCAATGGTAGCAGAATCAGGAGCATTGTCTTTTTCAGGACCTGTTTTGTTTGTCTGTGTTGTCCTGGTTGCTAAGGTGGTTGGTAATGGGACAGAAGCCCTTCAATTTCTGCCACTAGTTCAAAGTGAGTCAAGGTCATCTGACAGTTTGGTAAATTGTACAGAATGAGTTTTATGATCACTGTCCAATTCCCTGTGGACATGTCATGCTAAGAGGCCAGTCTCACTTATCTGTATGTTAATGAAAAGTAATCATTGGAATGCCTTGTTCATGACTAGTACTTTGTTGGCTGCTAAACTGTGCAGAGAAAAAAGAAAAGGAGGACCAATGGCACCTTAGAGACTAACAAATTTATTTGAGCATAAGCTTTCGTGAGCTACAGCTCAAATAAATTTGTTAGTCTCTAAGGTGCCACAAGTCCTCTTTTTCTTTTTGCTGATACAGACTAACACGGCTGCTACTCTGAAACCTGTGCTGAGAAAGAAGCCAAGCTGGGGGCAGGGCTTGAAAGGTGCCTCCGTACCTAACCTGTTTCTCTTAATGAAACCTAACTTCCTTCTGAAAATCCCAGTCTAACTGGGAATGGTGCTAGTACCCCTTTAGTTATCTTACCGCTAAATGAACAGCTTGGGGTTCTGTGTATAATAAGCCCCTGAAGGAAATGGCCAGGGGGAACAACTGGGACCACTGTTCTTGTCTCATTTCCATTGTCGACTGACTTCTACCTTTCTGCCCTTCCTCTCTGCTGCTGCTAATAGTCAATGAACTAGACAGAAAAGAGGGTTCCTGCTTTGGCCCACTGAATCTGGCTCTCTCCTGAGATCTAGTAGTGTATGGCCAATAGCAGACAGGCACCTTAAAGAAACTAGTCATAGCCATCTGAGAAAAATTAACTTCCTACAATTGCCTCTGCTAGGAAAGCCATGCAGCAAGTCGCTGATTGTGGGATCTTGCACATGGCTCTCAGCAGGTCACTTGCTTTCCTAGTAGAGGCAATAGTGGACACTAGAACTATAAAGCAGAGCAGAGTGTTAAAATCTGGCCCAGTAACTCACTGTGCAGACACCTGCATGTTGTAAGTGTACCCAACTGCTGGGTCCCACAGGCTTCTAAGCCATCTGGGTATGGATAGCATTAGTCACTCTTCCTAGCTCTGGGACTGTAGGGCATACTCAGGCTCAGGCTTCTTATCTGACACTCTTCCATAAGACATAGGTGTCACCACTCAGCCAGCCAAAATCCCTAAATCAATGTCTCCTTGCGCCCCCTATCACTTAAACATGCACCCTCAGTCCCACTAAGGCTGTGGATGCTCTGGGCTTCTAGTTTAACATCTTTGGGGACAACGTGGCAGGAAAACAAGGAATGCAGGCTCAACAAAGGAATTTCTGAACCCCAGGCACTTTACTTGTAAAAGCACTCAAGAGTTACAGATCTTTGAAAGACAACAAAAGTCCTGAAATTCACCATCCCCCAGCCTGAGCTCATCCCCTCTGTACATCCCATGGTTGGCAGCTTTTCAGGCTGGGCAGAGTCCCCCCCACCCTCTCTCTTTCCCTTGCATGTCTTGCTTACCAAGTGGCAATGGTTCTTCAAGAAGGTGTTCAACCCCTATCCTGGGCATGGTGACTGGCTGGAATGCAATTCAGTAAACTGCTTTGGGAAAATTTAGACATGTATTCAGTATATAATACCAAATGGAGTTCATAATACAAAACGGAGTTCACAATTTGATACAGATATGTTCTACTCCCACCCCCTGAGACTGGAAGAAAATGAGCATGGTTACCTATCTCCTCCCTGTCTTTCTTTAGCAGCATGTTCCAGATGATGTACATTTCTTTAAATATGTGGATAAAAGAATAAAATATAATCTGGCTACTGATGTATTGAAACAAGATAAATAAAAGTTTAACTTTCTACAGCTTTTATCTGTTGTGTTTGCAGAAATGAATCTGTTAAAATGCAAAATATATTTAAGAGATAAGCTGCGATAAATTATCTGGCATGTGGTTATACAGGAATATTTTGGGCTAGGGCTAAAAAACAGCTACCATGCCACTAGGCAACTTTCTTTTCAGTGCCCTATCAGACCCATGTACTTATCACTGCAAACAGCCTCCTACCTCTCAAGCAAGCACAATTTGAACTAACTTTCTGCACTCTCCACTGGCCAATTCATTAATTTTCTGTGCACACCGCAATGGTTCCATGAACACCCTACTGCTGATACTATAAATGTACAAAGTGTTCACATGTAAAAAGTGTGTATATATTCTATTGCACTGCTTGATCCTAGCTTTAGAAACAGTGATGATATGACGAGTAGTAAATCTACTTTGGTTAGTGACTAACTGTGACAGGGTTTGACTCACCACTGTGGCACCTCCTGCTGTTTGTCCTGGGAATTAGCTTAGTTCATCAGCGTGCCCTTGTCTGGTAATCCCTTGCTGCCATCACGTCCACTCCAGGAAGTGCGTTATCCCAAAGAACACAGCATCGTCTGCAGGACACAGTCCTCCAGCTGTGTCACACTCAGTTTCCCCAGATGGATGGAAAACAATAGTCCACTGTCCAGCCACTTTCTCAGTGGTGAATGGGGGCAGGGGAGGATCCAGGCCTACCCACTACTCCAGGTCCTGGCCCAGGGACCCCTGTAGATGACAGCCACATGCTGCAACCCCTCTAGCCCCACAGTCTATTTCCCTGGGCCACTTCCCCATAGCCCCAGCACCTTCCCCGCCCTTGTATCAGGGCTCTAGCATGTCAGCAGTCAGCCAGGGGCTCACTCTAGCTCCCCTGATCCTGCCCAGCACTGCTCTGTCCAAGGTGCTAGCTGCCCTCTGCCTTCAAGGCAGCTTGTCCTTGTCCTTGTCCTTGTCCTTGTCCTTGTCCTTGTCCTTGTCCTTGTCCTTGTCCTTGTCCTTGTCCTCCCTCCCCAAGCTTCAGGAAGTGACTGACCTGCTCTGCCCTGGGGCTCTTCTTATATGGACCTGTCTGGCCCTAATTGGCTGCTCCTTGTAGCGCTCTCCAATTGGCTGCCTGTTGCGCAGCCTCCCTAGGGTTCTGTTAACTCTTTATGGGCTAGTGTGGGGCAGATGCCCCATCACACTACCCATAAACTAGTTCTAGTTCAATTTCACTTGCATATATTAGACCAGATAAACTATCACACGGATGCTTGAGTTTGAAGTGTCCCGATTTAATATTAAGTGATACTTGGAATAGCAGAAGACAGGAGAAGCGAGTGACTGTAGCCTCTGGCAATATACGACCAAAACAATCATTAAGAGAAAATCCTTTCTCAAACTGATTTAAAAAAAAAAAGACGGTGCTTGAACTGGAAAAGAAAGTGATACACTTCCCATTTTCTCCATTCTTCCCTCCTCTGGCCCCCTCTTTATTTCCTGCTGGCTATAGTGAAAAGCATGGAGTGGGCGTACTCATTTCCATGTCCCTGTCCCAAGGTTATAGCACTGCCTGTGCTGACAGGGAACACATTGTCTGTGGGTGGATGTTGACAGAACAACTCCATTGGCTTTCATGGAGCTGTGGCAACAGAAAGTTTGGCCCACAGTGTTCAGTTCCATAAAATATTCTTTGTATCAATAACATTCAAGTAGTGACACGCTTAGCAAATACTGTAGACCCACCTGTTGGAAAAATGAGCCCTTCACACTTTCTGCAGTTTAATTCCTCTTCCCTTAGGGATCATGGCACTGCACTGGCAATTAAAATACAATGATAATATTGTGCATCTGGCTGCATTTCAATTTAAAACACCAAGCAACTAATGAAAAGCCTAACAAAGTGATATTAAATAATAATCAAAGGGAGGAGGAGTTGTTTTCTACCCAGGACCTTTAGATCTCAGTTTTCAAACCTGTATTGCTGAAGTTAGACTTTAAACATATATTTAGGCAGCCAAATAAAATTGGCCTGATTTTCAGAGGTTGAGCACCCCAGACTTCAGTTTGATTTATGGGTGCTCAGTGCTTCTGATGTAACTCCTTACCCATCATGTGTTCTGCCACCAATGGGCTACTGTGGCATAGCTGCATATACAGTAGCTGCACACTCATAATCTGCAAAAAGAAAAGGAGTACTTGTGGCACCTTAGAGACTAACAAATTTATTAGAGCATAAGCTTTCGTGAGCTACAGCTCACTTCATCGGATGCTGTAGCTCACGAAAGCTTATGCTCTAATAAATTTGTTAGTCTCTAAGGTGCCACAAGTACTCCTTTTCTTTTTGCGAATACAGACTAACACGGCTGCTACTCTGAAACTCATAATCTGGGCATTCTCAGGTAGACACAACACAGCTAGATCATGGAATCTAGGGTGAAGTAAATGGGACACAGAGTTGAAGGTTCCTGGTATATTTCCACTCCTGTAAATTTTGCTATTCATACACGCACACCTAATGTTGCAATGACTCTCTATGAAATCTGAATCAAACTTCTTTCACATTAGTTAGTTACTCCCATTGTTTAATAGGCATTTCCATTGAGTGAGTTAACTTTACCCACTTCATGCCTTCCCACCGCTCTCAACCATGTGTGCAGCCTGGGTTTTAGGCCTGTTTGGCAGTGAACAGTTCTGTTACTAGACTATCGAGCTGGCTCTTTCTGAACATGGTTTTGAAAACGTAAATGCAGCAAATCACATTTCCCCTAGGGCTGAAATAATGTGCAATCTTAATTTATTGCATTCAGTAACTAAACAAATAAATTCTTCCTTGTGTCCTGGAATTGCCATCCATCAGCTCTGTAAAGACTGCCTCTGTAGTACCACTCCAGAAAGATGGAGATAAATCTTTCAGTAATTAGTACACACACTGTTAGTACTGCCTATACACTACTGGCTGCAAAAATAAATCTCCATGTTTCTTTGTTATAATTTCTTGCTTTTACTCTGGCAGCTAATGTACTCAGTGGTCTTGAGGAAAATCAGTATTGTTGCTGTCATACTTCCAGGGTGAACTGCATTTCAGTTCCTCATGTCCGCCCAAGGTCAGGGCTCATGGATCCAGCTGTCACCTCTCTGTGGGCATTAACCTGCATTTCTCTCCTTCTGGACCAGTCCCCTGCAATTCACTGTACTTATCCCTGCAGGTTGGACTTTAGTCCAGTACCTGAAGTTTTGCTCTCTCCCAAGGGCTATAAACAGTGCTTACCAGTTACCAGAAGCTTTCCCAAAGCACAGTACATTTATTTTGGGGAAAAAGCATTCCAGAGAAATCATATAATAAAACAACAACCAGTCTGCTCGCATGCTACACTTATCAGATGTCATCCATCTTCCACATGGAGACCCTAGCAGGTTCCAAAGTCCTTCAAACTCTTCTAGGAGGGTTTGCCCTCTTGGTTGGAATCTCATGTCAGGTTGTGCATCAGCTGAGGGATCCTGAGTCAGTTCAGGCTGACACTTTATACAGTTTGGGGCCTTTGTTCCCAGGCCTCTTGAAAGAGCTAAAAACCAAGCAATGCCCCTTTCCCTAGGGGTGAAGCTTCAAAGGGTGGGTGTCTGCATAACTGACATTGGACCTCTGCAGTAATCATCACCACTCCCAGTGATTTCATATTCCACAGGAAACCCACCCAGTGAGCCAGGAACACAAACATACACATATCACTTATTGACACAAAAGTCTATGAGTATCCTATGTGCCCATAGCATCTGGCACAGCTCTGTATAGTAGTCTGTGATGTTTTCTATGTATCTGAGGTATCAGATCTCTGGCTTCTCCCCACTGGAACAGAAAGCAGTTAATGTCTTTGCCCCAGTACAGTTGTAAGGAGGGAGCGGGAGAACGAGTCACACATTCTTTCATAAAAATAAATGAGAAGTTTCCCAGTTCCCCACAGTTCCCAATGCTGATGCTGACTTATTGTTCACAGCAAAGGAGATATCTCATCTATGACACATGGTTGAGCTGTTGTGGTGCCATTGAATAGAGTGGGGAGGTACACATGCATACTACCCTGTTCTTTTTTTCTATCTTGAAAGAATGTGGAATAAGTCCAGAGGATAGTGGAAGAGAGTAGTGAATTTGAGAATCTGAGTAAATCTGGAGCATTTCTTGTAATGAAAAAGATTTTGGTTACATGGCATATTACTTCTTTCCTTTCTCTTGGTCTCTGCTCCAAACTCCTGAAAGCTCTTTCCTATGCCCCAGCTCTCTATGATTTTCCAAGTGTCCTTCAATCATTGAATGCTAATAGTACTGGTCAGTTAACTCTCTAATCACAATCAAATTATTCTGACAATTTGTTATATAAAGAGAATGTCCCAGATTTCTAAATTCCAAGGGTAAAAGGGATCATTGTGACCATCTAGTCTGATTTTATGTAGAACACAGGCCATAGACCTTCCCCAAAATAAATTCTAGAGCAGATCTTTTAGAAAAATATCCAGTCTTGATTTAAAAATTGCCAATGATGGGGTATCCACCATGACTATTAGTAAATGGTTCCAATTAATTACCCTAACCATTACAATTCTATGCCTTATTTCCAGTCTGAATTTGTCTAGCTTTAATTTCCAGTCATTGGATTGTTTTATAACTTTGTCTGCTAGCGGGAAGAGCCCACTATCAGACATTTGTTCCCCACACTACCCTGAAAGCAGTTTCTCTACAGTTGCTTCTCATATAAGAGTGAAAAGAAATGTTTCAGAGCTAGAAACAATGACAAGACTCTACCCAAACCCAAATGGCTTGAAAGGACATTACATCCAGTGATTGGGCCCAAGTGCAACATGCTGATGCCTGCATAGACCAAATCCTGCTCACTTTATTCATACAGATTTTTGCATTAAAATCTCTTGTAAAAGCGTTTTGTAGAGACACAAAAGTAATTTGCCTGGGACCTAGAAGTGAACAAGTTTGCCACTAGCCACCTTAAGTAGTATGATTCTTTCCAGTCTCCCTCAGGATTTCCACCCACAGCATTTGCACAGTTCCATATTGAGGAGCCATGCTCTGTCACTCTTGCCTTGAGTAATACCGTCATGGCATGAGTAGTCCTACTGGAAGTAACGGAGCTACTTGTGGAGTAAGGTTCTAGCTGATTTGAGCACAAGTATCTGAATCTAGCCATAAATAAACAGTTTCTCTTGTCTGGATGTTCTGTATTCCTAGAGAAGGAGCAATCACAGGGTGAAGCATGATGTGTTTGAGATCATATTCGGTACAATTGAGCTCTATTCAGTGCAGCTGAACGAAAACCATTTTTCTCTGCTCTCATATGAGAAACACCTGCAACTGTAGAGAAACTTTCAGGCTAGTGTGGATGAATTGTTTTTCTTAAACTGTAGAGAAAAAACAGATCTATTTCTGATCTGACTTAAAAGTTGTAATGTGATTTTTTAATGTGAATTTTGAACATGACTGCACTGGGTATATTCATATGAGTGAGGCCATCAGGATTTGGCCACCCATGTATGTAAAGCGCCTGTGATCTAGGACTGAATAATAGAGCAGAGGAATAAATTCTAAAAAATGAGTATTCTCACTTAAGTGAGAGAGAGGAAATTTCTGAGGAGAGAAGGCAATAAGTATATCACACAAATCATTATTATTATGAAAGAATATGGTTTATTGGCTAAAAATCTAAGATAGCTATGAAATACATTTGCTATCTGTATTTATAGTTACGCTTTTTCATTGGCTTAATTCTGTGGCTGATCAGTTTGAGTAAAACACCCATCAACTTCAACAGAAATCTTACTCAGACAAAGACGTTTGGTCTGAATACAATCACTCTGCAGTTCCAGGTGTTTCTTATATGGGAATGAAGAACAGTGATTTCCTTACAGCTACACTGGGTGGACTTCACTTGTTTAGAATATAATCTGTCATTCAGCCTGCTTAACCCTTTGATCACTCCTCCACATGGCTTAGTCACAGTATGTCAGGCAAAGAGGCACTTTTTTTTTTTAAACAAAGGACACTGTTCAAGTGTTATAACTAGGAATCCTGAGGGACGGGAGAAGTTGCAAGTCTGGTGAGCAGCCACAAACATGTCCTACTTTCTAAAAAGGATCTTTTGAGCGGATAGAAAAAGGCCATACAATTTTAAATGTAAATAGGGAACAACACGTTCCTTCCCTTCCATGAATTACCTTTGATCCATATCCCCGGAACAGAGTTACAGTGTGGACATTTGGTTCTACTATGTATGGTTCAATGAAGGGGCTCTACAGTAGATATGTTTAGTCATTTGAAATGTAACTTCTGTTACCAGCTTATTTATTAATTTTTCTGCATAGTTTTGTGTTGCTGTTCAAACTTAAATCATTTTAGGTTAACACTTCTTCTAAGAGATTGTATAACTTATTGGACTATATTTCCTGTATTGTCTGGCGACATAAGGACCACGGTACACTCAGTAAGAGGCCTAAATAAAGACTGTTTTATAGGTAGCGTGACAATATGTCCCATTTTGTCTGGGACAGTCCCCTTTTTAAGCCCTGGCTTTTTTGGCAAAACTGGGTATTGGTCCCATTTGCTCTGGCCAATGGTGGGGGGTAGGGGGGAAGCTCAAACTGTCAGGCCCAGATCTGGGCAGTGGGGCTTGGGCGAGCCCCATGCTGGGGGGAGGTGTTGGGTGATCCCCGTGCAGGGGAGGTGGGCTTGGGCTGTTAGCCGCAGCCCTGGTTGGCAGGGCTCAGGCAAGCCCTGCGTATGGGGGTGGAGCTCAAGCCAGCCCCACGTGATGTCCTATTTTCCCTTTGGAAATATGGTCACCCTATTTGCAGCTAGAGACTTCCTCAATGAAAACATATATAATCTGTCTGGATACTTCAGTGAGGAATGTGATATCAATGCCTAGATAAATAGATGTTTGCACTGTTGTTGTAGCCATGTTGACCTGAAGCAGACCTCTGTGTAAGCTCGAATACTTGTCCCTTTCACCAACGGAAGTTGGTCCAATAAAAGATATTCCCTCACCCACCTTGTCTTTTTTGATAAATAGATATCCAGGCTTTGAAGGAGGATTCCAGGACAAGAGGCTTTTAGGCGCAAATGGGCTGTGACTGTGGGAGTTGTACACAGAACAGAAGAAATTCATAGGACGCGAGAAAGAGAAACCATAGGCGTTGTTTGGCTTTTGGGAATTAGGAGCTGAAATTGAGATGAAGAGATCAGAGCTAGAACCCTAGTCTGCTCTTACTTAGGTCTAACTATGGGAGTTGATTATATTTGACCTGAAGTCCTCAGGGCTTAGAGAGAGCTCTCTGAAGTGCTTGACCTGCAATGAGTAAGGCAAGGAAATGGTTAAACTAGAGGGCAGAAGCGACGTAGATAGATACCAAGGTGAAACAATTTCTGCTTGACTCGATTTACTAGCTTAGAAGCTAGTCAGGAATACACAGTGGAGCTGCACCCACTTACATGAACCTGGTTCAGTCTCTGTGCACATAAAAAACATGTGAACATCACTTAAGGATTAAGATATGACAGGAAGCACACTTTAGGGCTTTTGCTGCACATCTCAGGTAGCTTTTTATAAGGCACAAGGCTGAAAGCCAAGTGACCACAACAACCTGAGAAATGCAGTAATCTTCTAGAAATATACAGCTTGAAGTTTTAATGCTAATATGATCTGAAAAATACTGTTCGAGATTTGTTCCTAGAATGAGCCCCATTGATGCAGTCCTTACAGGGGTGAAATTCACTGCCTTTCTCACATTCATGATGTTGTAGAAGCTGAGATCAGCTATGGATCTTTAGCAATCAGACCATATATTTAAATGTGCCCAGGCAGGGCATTCTCAGTGGATGGTACTGTACTCTAAAACCGGCTTCCTCAGGCCTGAAAAAGCCTAATCTTTAGTGCACAGTGTACGATCCATATCTTTTCTCAGGCAGTTATCTTAGCACAGGCTTGAATAGGTGGGGATTGTTTCCTTTTCCTTTTGTGTTTTGATTAGGACAAAAATTGTGGCCAAAATTTGACAGAAATAGGAACAAAAAGTTCAGCACATAACCTAAATGGCCTGGCTTTCAGAAATGCTGAGCACTCAGTGGTAGAGAATGGAGAAAGCTGCAACCAAATGACTGAAAGAAAGTTTCTCCATTCTATTCCATGGGGGGCTGCAATACTGCACTTCTGCCACCTTGTGAAGCTGTGTGAGGCCATAAGTAGGTGCTTCCAGTTCTAGCCCCAGTTGCAAGCTTGTAAGATGGCTTCCTGCAGCAATTAGTTCTGGTTTCTCCAGGTCCTTAGATCCAAAGAAGACCTAGACTACCGATTATTCCCCTGAGGTATAAGAGTTCCCCACTCTTTATTTTCTGTAAGATTGGTGGCTGGTCAGTGGAGGAAACTGTCTCTGCAGTGTGCATTTAGCAGCAGAAAGGTCTGCTAACCCTCTCTAGGAGACTCCTAATTAACTCCATGAAAAGAATTTTGTATAAATTAGCACAACCTGCTAGATTAATCCTTCAGCTGCTCTTCTGTTTTGGGATTTCCTTTTCCAAAGTGGTGGGTTTCTACATCCCATTGACCTGAAGCCAAAGTTGGGTGGGATATGGATTTGGGGTTTGGTTCAGGCCCATTTCTAATCATGGCTTTTATTTTTAAATTTCCTCTGACTCATTAAATATTAGACACGGTCACTGACTAAATGCACCATTGGTTCCAGGCTTCTTGACTCAAGGCTAAGTTCTGTTAATGCATTTAATATGAGCGAAAGGTTGACACCCTCTGCCTGTTGAGCTAGAGGAGTAGTTTCTGGAGTTGAGGGACAAGCAGAATGGTTATTTTACTTGCTTCCCAACTGTGTCTGTGATGTGCAGCACAAAGACTTATTTAGTGCAGTACAGATGAGTGGCTCCCTTTCCTGCTCCATTCAAATCAGAAGGGGAAATGGAACCTTTTTCTAGAAATGTGGCGCAATGCTTTCCAACACAAATGGGAACCACCTTTAAACCTACACAGAGCCCTTAGGGAAATGCTCCCTTTGGAACCATTGGAAATCACTGCATGCATCATACTGCAGATGTATCTAAGGGGGTTGCTTTTCCACCTCCAGCTACTCAAGCATGCAACAACATTGCTCCATTTAGCCCCTTAAATGCCTGGCATCTGAACATGCCTTTGAGATCCCCGATGCCTATATATATAGCACCATCTGACATCTATAAATTGAAATATTTACAGAGGAACACGGCCCTGCTTGCTCTGCTTCACAGCAGCCAGTAAGCCTCTCTGTTAACCAGACTAGAAGCTTCTATCTGACCTGATTCTAGTCTGTAAAAGTGAATTTACAGCCAAAATCAGACTCCCCTCTCCTTTCCAAGGGGAGGCAGAGCCAGAATTGTGGTGGTGATGTTGCCTGATGTCATGTCTGATGCTTCTCTTATAAGGGAAAGAATGAAAGTAGCAGGGCCAGGGCTGATTTCCGAGAGCAGCCCTGCTCCAACACAATAGGCTGCATCCTTTTTTCTTTGTTTTCAGACTGCCATCAGCCTCTCACAACTTCCTGTTTGTGCAGGTCTATGACACTGCCAGGACATTTTCATAACCCGCTGCCTCCATCTAGTTCAACACTGTGGCCTCCAGGCGATGAGCAATCCCCGTGAGAATTTCAACCTGCTGTGCTCTGATAAAACAAGCAGGAGAAATGAAATAAATGACAGCTGATCATTTCGACAATGAAATTGATATACAACAGTCCCCTTTGTTGAGCTCCTCAGTCACAACAAACTCTGCCCTATAGTATTATGCCCTAAAGCCAGTGAAATATATGCATATAGATAGAAGAGCATTTCTTTTCTAAGTTTTATTTCATAGTGAAAGATGCTGGAAAAAATTCTGCCTTCAAGACCTTGCAGTGTTTAAAAGCAACGGGACCATTTAAATTGGAGTGAGCCACTAGCCTCTGAGCTGCCATATTGTGCCAGAGAATCCAGCCATTTAGAAATAGCTTCATAGGTCTCATATTCACAGCATTGCTACAACATTCATCGTACGTCTCTTGAAGAATGCTGGCATTTTCCAGATTATCAGCCAAATAAGTACCTTGCCATCTATAGCTTCATTTATAGATTGATATCTTTGCCTCTGAAAGAACCCTGATTTGTCTGTACAAACCTTAGACTGTACTCCCATTAAATTGGTCCCTCTATTCCCTTCTGTTTTGAACAGAGATGAAACTCATTAGCTGCTCAAAAAAGTGAGGAAGTAGCAAAGAAGACATTGTCTCTAGTAAGGACTGCTCGCTTGATCCTAGGTGCATGAGTAGCAACAAAGAAGACTGTTTGGCCACTCTCCCAGCAGAATGTATATAGATGTTGCAGTTATGGCTAGAATGAAAGCACAAGTGAATAGGAGGTGGGGTTGAAGAAAGTGGCCTAGAAATTTGGGGAGGGCTCTGAGTTACTACAGAGAATTCTTTCCCAGATTTTTGGCTGGTGGATCTTTCTCACATGTTCAGGGTCTATCTCAGCCATATTTGGGGTTGGGAAGGAATTTCCTCTTGGGTCAGATTGGCAGAGACCCTGTGGTTTTTTCACCTTCCTCTGCAGCATGGAGCACTTGCAGGTTTAAACTAGTGTAAATGGTGGATTCTCTGTAACTTGAAGTCTTGAAACCATGATTTGAGGGCTTCAGTAATTCAGCCAGAAGTAATGGGTGTATTTCAGGCTTGGATGGGTGAAGTTCTGTGTCCTCAGACAAGATTATCATGAAGGTCTCTTCTGGCCTTAAATTCTATAAGGTGTGAAAGGGAGAGACCATATTCTGACATGCAGGACATTACTATTATAAAGATGATATGCAAGTCACAGGAAAAATTACAGCAAGACTCCATGCATTTGATCACATTTTCACTCCATAGAATTCCTTGACTGGATTGTCCTGTTTAACTGAGAATTCCTTTCCAAGAACAATACTGAATGCTAAGGGTATGAAGTGATCTTGTGAAGGGAGAGAACCAAAAGGAGAAAAGCAGGTGCCAAGAAAAATAGATATAAACATTTATTTGGGATGGAATACATAAAAAGTTGGCTATACATATGTCTTATGGAACCTTGTAAAACAAGCCTTAAATGTGATACACTCTATAGGCTTAAACCTGTATCTTATATAGTATTTCTCTCTATTTACTTCCATGGCCCTTGTCACTGTAGAATCTGAGTGCCTCAGAATCATGAATGGATTTTATCTTTGTAAAACCCATTTTACATATGGGGATCTGAGTCAGAGGAGAGATTAAGTGACTTTCCCATGGTCAGGTAGAGAGTCTGTGGCCCAGGTGGGAACAGGTCTCCTGTGGCCCAGGCTGGTACCTTGTTTACGAGGCCATCCTTACTTGCTTAGATTGCCTGGGCTTCTAAAAGCATCAAGGATGAATAGTTAGAGCTGTGTGGAGGATGGAGGTTCTGTTTTGCGTAGGATTTCAAAATTTTGCTTTGTTCTGACTTGGAGAGAACTCAACATTTTAAAATTCTCACACAAAGGAAAACTCCCCCCAAAAATGTGAGGCCGATCAAAATGTGTAATTTTGATTTCAGGTTTTTTGTAGTATAATATAATCGTCATGTAATACAAAATCAATTTCAAAATGGAAAGTCAGTTTGAAACAAAAATAAATGAGATGTGTCAGCCTGAAAATGTCAAAATAGGATTTTTGGCATTGTTGAACCTTTCTTCTGGTTTCCTTCTTAAACAAAATTGTGGTGGAATCCACCTGGTTTTGCAAAGCATGTTGATATCAATGGAACTGCATATTCAATGGAACATGGGTCCATCAAAGTTTCTTTGCCCATCTGTACTAATCATCCTTTTAGCCATTTGTTCTGCACTATCAGACCTACTTAATCCCTCTACTTGCTGACAATGTACCACTGTGCTGTGCTTTGATTTTGGAGGTCAGAGTATCTCTTGCACTCTGCCATGCAGCCTCCAAATGACCAAAACTACTCAGACAAAAGAGGCATTAGTTATACAAAAGCAGTCTGAAATGCATCATAGTTTTGTTCTGAAAAATGTGCGTGTGGTTAAAATAGTTAAAAGGAAATTATTTTAATGGAAATAAATAGCTGCATTTAGATAATCTTGCATGAAGAATAGAGTTGGGAGTCTATAGTCTTATTTTTGGAGTGATGACATTGTTTTTCAAGATAGTTCAAGGTATGATTGTGAGATGGCCTTGATTAGCTCAGTAGTTCATCTTAGTTAACTTTCTGTGGCAGAAATCAGCCTGTAGATGTCCCCCAACACATGTTGTGCTATGCCTAATAGCTCAGTTCTGCTGAAAGCAACTATCCTCTATAAATTACCAGCAGCTCAAGTTAAAGAGAGCTGGGGAGATGAAAGGCTGCCCAGGAATGGCTATTCTGTGGGAGGATATTGGAGGGTAATGACAGAGTGAAGAGCATCTCAGACCAAGAGAAATATGAGCTAAACAAAAGCTGATAAGAGAAATAGGAGTGAGAGTCTTAAAGGAGAGTAGTTGGCTCAAGATGTCAGAAAAAGGGAGCCAGAAAGTGACATACTTCATGGTGAATTTTAGATATGGAAATGATAGATTCTCCTCTGACTTAGAGTTGCAGAAGTGACCTTAGCACAGTAGTACAGGATGAAAAGAAAGCAGTACTGCTTTGGTAAAATGACAAGTTTGTGAATATATGGCTTCCATGATAAACCTCAGCAGTTTAGGGGGCAGGATAATATCTCAGCCACTTGAAATCACATTGAGATGACTCTTGGTGACCTTCGCCTGTCTTTATTGGTATAATTAATTGCTGGAGTAACTCCACTGATGTTAAAGGGCTTGCACCGGGGATGAACTTGGTTCTGTGTTTACTAGTGCCATTTGAAAACTGGAAAATGTTCATAAATGTGTTGGAATTCTATATGGGTGTTTGGTTCAACCATTTCAATCCCCAGCTGTTCTCTGCTAATAAACGTTCTGGTTTTGGTTCACATAAATATTTGATAAATGGCTGCTGTTCATATAAATATCCATATTCCTATGGAAACAAGTGTATTTGTGCATGATTGAGTATTCACTGGTCACTGTTACTTATCGGTCTGGTATTTTTCATTTTGTTGTTCAACTTTTAAAAAGTTGCAATCTGGGAGCAGAAACAACATGAGATGATCTGTCACACATCACAGATAAGTAATAGTCAAAGCAAACAGATCATGAACAATCCCTGGACTGAAATTTCTTATTCAACACTATTATAATAGTACTTAGCTTTTATTGGTTATCCTAGTGCTTTTTATCTACAGGTCTCAGAGCAATTTGCAAAGGAGGTATTATCCCCATCTTTCCAGGGGAAATGGAGGGATGAGAGTGAAATGACTTGCCCAAAGTCACCCAGTAAATACAAAGACATAACTAATATGTGAGTAGGAATCGAGATCACACACAAAAACAAACAGGAAAAAAAGGATTCAGTTGAACTGTTCATTGAAGAGGAAACATTTCTAGAATACATTAGATGTATTTGCTTCTAAAAGTCAGTTTGTGATGGGTAAACCACAAAAAGTTATATAAATAAAAATGCCATTTTTATCTCTCTGTTTACATACAGGTTATATGTTTAATTTTTAAATTTAGCTTTGCCATGTTGTTTAAGTAATGGGCAAATCAACTCTGCTGAGTGAAACATTTAGCAAAAAGCATAGTGCACTTTCTTATAGTGTCTTTAGCATTCCCATGATTTTGCTCCAAGATCTGAAGTAAATTTTTCATTCTGTGGATGAGATGAGGTGAAGAAGCTTTTTGTTATCCCACTGTCCTGACCTCTCTGAGAAAGTATAAATGAGCTCTGTTGCTCGTAGAGTGAACCCCAACTTAAAGGAGTGTTAAAATATATACTGTGGAGCTCGTGAGAAATTGAACCAGTTGCACACATGGATCTTAACTATTGAAAAGTAAGGTGCCAGAATATTCATAACAAGATAAATACATGCAACATGGTCTCATGCTGCAGTATAATTGATAGGGTTTTTCGTATTGTTGTGTTTTTTGGTTGTCTTTTTCTGACACAAGCTTGTAGTTGGTTTGATTAGGAAATGTGGGCACGGAGAAGAAGGCTCAAGCAGCTTGAACTGCTGATTGCTTCAGTGAGACTGAGGGAGAAAAGGGCAGCTCATGTGTAGTTTTAAGTTAGCTCTGAAAAAGTGTCTAATGATGTGTCTACACTGCAGCAGCAAAAGACCCAAGGTTGAGACTCTCAGAAAACCGAGGCAACTGACAGAGGCTCGTGCTACAGGGCTAAGAATAACAGTGGAGACGTTTAGGCTCTGGAACCCAGCAAGGAGGGTGGGTCTCAGAGCCAGGGCTCTGGCCAAAGGCCAAATGCATACATTGCTGCTTTTTAGCCCTGTATCACGAGCCCAAGTCAGCTGAGCTCTCGTGTTGGTTTTTTTGCAATGTAGACAGAGACTGAAAGGAGTGGGTGAGCAGTACAGTTATTCAATAAACATTCTGAATGAAATATTTAACTTGTTTTGACTTATTTATGTATTGTTACCCCCAAATAATAATTTTATAATGACTGTGTGTTTGTGTGTTTGTGGGGGCTAGGGGAGATGTGATAAAGCCTGATCCTAATGATGAATTCATTTTGGTATTGAGGGATTAGGAGAAGCAGGGTGTGTACACCACAACACTCCCCACTGAATAGGGTGCAGATTGAGGGAATATATTCTGCTGTGGAACAATCCACAGCGCTGAGAAATTTTAGTTTTGATAATCTCCTCTGTGTCATTGATGATGGTTTGATCCCACTGATCTCACTAGACCTAAAATACTGTTACTTGTGGTCACTACCGCTACCTGGGCCTACAATATCCTTGGTGTAGGGAAAGATTTGATTTCAGTGGAGCCAGGATTTCATCCTCCAGGTAAGGAGTAGAAGAAGATCTGACTCTTTTCCCTTGCACTGAAACAGCGGCAACCGAAGAGTAAAGAGGTCATATGTAGTGGGTTTTACGGAGTTGGAGAGAAGAAGGTGATTCCATATTGGTTTAACTCCCCTTCTTCTGACAAAATTTTGGGGCAAGAAGACTTTCTGTCCATTTCTCTCCCTTCTGTAGAGAGAATAACAATCTTCCAAATGAAATCACATTACATTGCATTGATCTGAACATCCTAAATACTTTGTCAGAGGAACGTCTCTTTGGCTTATGTGCCTGGTGGACCTAAGTTGTCATAGCTTTAGGTCTAGGAGTATACATTATATTTCAAAGAGAACTTATTTAATATGAAACATCATCCACGTTATTCAGAAACTAGAAGTGTCTTTGTAGAATAAACTGGCTGAAACACTTTTTCCTAATGGAGCAGTTTAAATTACACATTTAAAAACATAAAATTGTTATGGAAACTTGAGTCCTGTACTGGGAAACTATAATGTCTCATTGATGACTAAGCCAACTAAGCAGCATTTTTTTAAACAAAGAATAACACATCTGTATTGTTTGGGCCAGATCCTCAGCTGGTATGAACTGGTGTTGCTCCACTGAAGTCAATGGAGGTGCATGTCTGGCCCCTTGTTTGTATCCTGAACCATCTGAGCGATAGTCATGAGAATTCCAGCCTGGACCCAGGCTGTAGGCACTAGGAAATGCAACTCCAGCAACAGGATTTCCTTGTGGGTTTCTCTCAGAAAAATACATTTTCCTCTCACTGGGATATGGGTGAAACTTGCACTTTGAAGCTACCTTGGTAGACTGCGGGAGAAAGTTTTTCTAGATCAGAGTTGGCAAAAGTGTTTGAAGTATTTCATGGGGGGAAGCATACCATCTTCCTGGAGCATTGTTCTTACCATGCTGCATGCAGTAACAGGCCAGACTGTGATTGGCCCTGGGGGGATGCACCACAGGAGGAGGCCCCAAGGAGTCCCTTGAATCTTGTGCTTTACACAGAGGCCTGCCACCACATGGCTGAGGAGTGCAGAGCCTGCTAGTACCGCCATATATGCTACCTGTCCAAAAGTGGGCAAGAAAAGACAGGGTGAGGGCAGTATAGCACTCACCAATGGTCAAAGTGCAAAATAAGGGTACATGTTTCAACCTCTCCATGCTCCACCAGTGTGCGGCAGTGTGCTATCCATGATACCCCTCTTCTTCCCAAATGCCAAATTCTTTGTGGGGACTCTGGCTGTAGCATGACCCGATCCCATCCTCTCCAGCCAGTCTGAGGGTCCGAGAGGGCTAAAATAGTTGAGCTTGAGTGGCTAGCCTCAGTATTGAATCATGTAAAATATAATACGCAGTTGATGAGGTTTGCAAATGTGTAACTACATTTCTGGTTACTTGATGAAATCACTGTGATTTCTGTTGTATTCTGTGGTATAGAGGGAAAAACTGCACAAGCCTTGATTCCAGATGACAGCCTTTCTCTCCATTTATCACAATATCAATATTACAGAAGGTTGTAATTCTTAACTAAAATGCTAATTGTTCACAATCATCACATTGTATTACATGTTGGCCACCCACTATAAACATTGCACTACAGATTCTGAGGGGAAGCTAGAAAGTAAACTTTGCTTGTTACATAAACACTCATCACAAATCTTGCTATTTTTTCAAAGTCTCCACACCAATACTTGACTGAGAACCAAAATTATACAGTTTGATGACTAGGCTGAACATTTTTCAGTACAGATAAACACTATTCTTTAAAGTAAACACTGCTACACAACATATGCAACCTTAGAAATTTACTATTTTAATGATTACGATTGAGTACAATATAGTCCCTGATACTCCTCTGTTTACACTGTTTACATTAATTTAGATGGAATTACTCCTGATTCATACTGGTATAAGTGGGAAAAATCAGGGGCCTGATATTCCTTCAACTGTATTTGATTTCTGATTTGGCCTATTGTGAAGATGGGGTTGTAATTGCATGTCTAGATCTTAAACAGCCCCCAAATTTGGGAGTGTTTCTGTGTGGGGGTTTGATTTGGGGCTCTCTCTATTCGCAGGTATTCCATTTCTTCTTGCACGTGTAGCCATGAAACTGTGATGCCTCCAAATAGGCAAAGTAGGCCCGTGCCTAGGGGCGCCTGCGTTCTAGGGGAGACTAAAAGTTAAAAGTTGGTTAAAATTTTATTTAGTATGGAAAACATGAAGGCCAGCTGTAGGTGGGGAGTGGGGGGCGCTAAAGATGCTGTGCCTAGGGACGTGTAAGGTGTAAATCCAGCCCTGGATTCCTCTAAAAATTTTCTGAGCGCTGTATCTTTAATAAGGACCATGTTGCAAACTCCTTACTCCCTTGAGTTATCCCATAGCAATTTCTGCTCACCAGTATGAAGAAGGAACCCCCAGTCTGGCCCTAAGCACATTTCTTGTGTGCTGTTTTGTTCTCAGGGTTCAATTAAAACTTTTGAGAGAAAACACACATTATGTTCTGTGTCATGGAGCCATTGCTCTTGTTTTGTTGTTCTCTTACTCTAACTTATGGTTGCTTTGACTGAAAGTTTCTGTGTGCTCTTTGTGTCTGGAAGAACACACTGCTCCTCATTAATTTAAACCAGTGTCACTGGAAATTCTGAAATAAATGGTATCACAGTTTGTCTGTATCCTCCCACCCTGCTCTCCTAAAGTGGCTTCTCATGACAAGTGTTGCTAAGCAGAAGCCAGTGTGGAACACACTTTTCAGAAGAATAACAGTTTGAAATGGAAAGTTACAACAAGAAAACAAAGAGTTCATCTTTGTGGAAAAGATAACTGTGTGAAACCCCCCTTAAATGAGAGGAAAGTGCATTGGTGAGGTTAGGTCAGTGTGCACATGTTTGAAATTAGTGGTTTCTAAACAAGGAAGTGACAATTATTTGTTATGATTATTTTTCAAATAATCACATCTGTACGTAATTACCACATATGCTTCAGTGTGTGTATTTCTCACTAGGAAGAATTCAACGGGAATAGTTTGGGGTGGTAAATTTTGAGTCCTTACTTTATTGGGCTTACACATGTTCAATACAGTGTAGTGTTAAAAGTTATAGATAAAATTCCTTAGAGCTGGAGTTGAGCCCACTCTTTATCTGTAGTGTTTACAAAGAACTGTAGTGTTTAGTGTTTATAAATCCGATACGCACTCCTCGTGATGTGGGTTTCTTTCATTCCTGAAGATCCTAACTTCTGATTTGGTCAAATATTGTCTTTTGCGTGTGTGTGTGTGTGTGTGCAAAACTAGTTGTTTTATGCAGTAAACCAATTGTACATGGGGCTGTACAACATGCCAGCATAATAGGAAAAAGGGGGTTGGCCAGGCCAAACCTGAATGGTGCTGCAACCTCTTGTGCCAGATCACGGTGCCCAGAGTGGGGAACTGGGCCCAGCCCCACAGACGGAGTGGTTGGAGCCTCCACTCCGGGACGAATTTTTTGTTTTATTTCATGACTTTTGTTTTATTTCATGTTATCTTGCCTTTATGAAAAACACAGGGCCGTCATCACAGTAGGGAACAGTGGAAGTCAGCGCCTATGGGTCCAACTACCCCATGCTGCCAATACCACTTCTGGGGTGGCAGCCTATTCACCCCTCGGTCAGAAGGTCTGTGCGTTACTTGTGTCTTGCCCCAGCCAGGACACTGTGGGCCCAGACTGTGTGTTTGTGGGCTGCCTTAGTCGGGTTAGCCTAAAGACTGCTTGTGCTCTGCTCAGCCCAGAGGGCAAGAGCTCCCTACAGACTGATAAATTCTGTCTGCCCCAGCCAGCAGGCTGTGGGCTAAAGATTGCTTATGCTCTGCCCTGCCTAGAGAGCGAGAGCCCTAGACTCTTGACTGGTGGGAGCCTTAGCCTGGGGACTCTGGGCTAAAGACGGTTTACTGCTCTGCGCTGCCTGAGGGGGCTAGATCTCCAGACTGTTAATGGTTGTTTGCCTCTGCCAAGAGGCTGTGAGCTATAGACAGCTTGTTCTCTCCTCATTGGCTGGCTCACTAGGAGGGCAGGGTTAGACTTCCAAACAGTTGTTTCTGCATTGTCTTGGGTGTTTGCAGAGCAGTTGTCTTCAAAAGTCATTGTCCACCCTTCCTGCGTCCCTGTAGCTATCTCCTCCTTGAATTAACCGCTTGTATACATATAGTAAACTGCACAATAACAATCAAACAGAACATATAACATTCATAAATTGTTGCAGAGTAACCACACATCCTTCACGCCTCCCCTGTTTAAACATGAATGTAACTCAGATACCTAGGAGACTTTACATGCACCCTCTTGGGCCCCCATTACTCTCCAGTCAGCTTTGGGGATTGAAGCTGGGACCTGATCTTATCACTTCTTCCTCCTATTCATCTAGTAGGGTGTGAGATGGGTGGTGAGCTCTGTTCCAGTAAGGTGCCTGCTATCCAGGCTACACCTGTGAGTTTTCCTCTCCTTGAGGTTGTATAGGACTCACTGCTTTGATCAGTGCAGATGGACAGAACTGTCCTCGCTCCCTGCAAAGCTAGCCTTAACCAACATTAACCCCTGGTTTCTTATGACCTAGTGTCAGGTGGGACATAGATTTGCACCCCACCCCAACTTTGACATGCCCTCCCAGAGCGTCTTCTATGCCTGGGCTATGTGTATCTGAGGAAACCATTTCACTCCTCAGAGATGAATTCTCAAAGCCAGATTCCTCTCTTTGCCCCACCTCCTTTCTTATGGCAAAGGCCTGGTTTCCATGATATGGGGAGGCTGTGAACTTGCCTTCTGAGTTTGGACTCTGCGTGCCTGCCCTTGAGCTAGTTGCTTCACTCATCCCAGCATGTATGAAACAAGTGTCCCCTCCCCCATCCCCTGACTCATTTGCATTTTTACTCAGCATGGGATGGTGAGATGCTGGGGGAAAATCACCCTCCTTCTTTGCAGCTGCATTGTCTGTATTTTCACAAGCAATATTCAGCTGTGACATGATATCAGAGTCTGTCTCAATCTTTCTGCTCCCGCCTTCACTTAAACCGGTGGCAGAACCAGAATTGTGGTACAAGTTTACAACTTAATTTCCTAATCTATCCCAAGGATTAGGGCCCTACCAAAATCATGCCGTGAAAAATGTATCATGGACCATGAAATCTGGTCTTCTCCTGTGAAATCGGGTCTTTTGTGTGCTTTTACCCTATACTATACAGACTTCACAGAGGAGACCAGCATTTCTCAAATTGGGGGTCTTGACCCAAAAGGGAGTTGCAGGGGGGTCACAAGGTTATTTTAGGGGGGTGTGGTATTGGCACCCTTACTTCTGCACTGCCTTCAGAGCTGGGCAGCTGGAGAGCAGCAGCTGTTGGCTGGGCATCCAGCTCTGAAGGCAGCACCCCGCCAGCAGCAGCAATACCGTACCATGCCACCTTTACTTCTGCACTGCTGCCTTCAAAGCTGGGCAGCTGGAGAATGGTGGCTGCTGACTGAGGCCCAGCTCTGCAGGCAGCAGCGCAGAAGTAAGGGTGGCAATACCATACCATGCCATCCTTACTTCTGTGCTGCAGCTAGCAGTGGCTCTGCCTTCAGAGCTGGGCTCCCGGCCAGCAGCTGCCGCTCTCCAGCTGCTCAGTTCTGAAGGCAGTGCCATTGCCAGCAGCAATGCAGAAGTAAGGGTAGCGGTACTGCAACCCCCCTACAATAATCCTGTGATTCCCCCCATGCACACACACAATTCCATTTTGAGTCAGGACCCCTACAATTACAACACCGTGAAATTTCAGATTTAAATAGCTGAAATCATGAATTTTTCGACTTTTAAAAATCCTATGACTGTGAAATTGACCAAAATGGACCATAAATTTGGTAGGGCCCTGCCAAGGATATATCAAAAAGAATATAAACTATCAATAGGAATGTCCTCCAGTATTCCCACCCGCAATTTCTGAGACCCATTCTGTTTTTATTAGGAATTTGGGCTACAGGCACAGCAAATGGTTTTGCCATTGGAATTGCCGTCCACATCTCTGCCTGCCAGCCCCGATGAGATTTCACCACATAGGGTTTTACCAGGGCAGTTCCATTGTCCCTCTATCTCAGAAACTTCTCCCCATTAACTTCCACTCCCACTGGGGATCAGGTTGTCTGTATCCATGAGAGTTCAGCAAGGTATATGTGCAGATGCCTAGAAGGATTGAACTCACCAGTTTGTATGTTGTATGCCACAGATGAGCTGGCTGTGTAACTTTCTCCCTCCGGAGACTAAATAACGTGGTTAGCTCCATATAGGTGAGGTGAAGGTGAACCCCTCTGGCTGGGTTGTCAGTAAGTTACCCACTATGACTTGTTGTCAGCCCCCTGGCACCTGAGCAGCCTACCTACTTCTGTCCTGTCTCCTGGCAGTTAAAACACCTCAGATCTGTGGAATCTCTCTTTGGGGTTCAGTTTAGGGTAGCTGCTTCTCCTCGTTTTGGGATAACCCACTTCCCTTTTTTGAGGCATTCCCTCTCCTAGTGCTCATGTTTGGGTCAGCCTCCCTTGGGCTTCCTCTTGGACCCAGACCTGCTATCCTCATACTCACCAGCCAGCCGGCCTACACTACTGAGATGTTTTGCCTTCTGATATCTTACCCACATTCTAAAATGATGTGAACACACATCATAAGACTGTTCAAACTGGACCATTTCATGCAGCTTGTTTAAAACAGTGAGTCCTGAGCCTTTGCCACATTTGTGGAGGTAATCCCTCAGCTGATTTGTCACTTCCATATAAGTTATCCCCCGTGCTTTTGAATCACCTAAAGATCTTTTCCATAAGCTTCGGGAGTCGGTTCAAATGTAAATTTCTCACTCCCAGGAAAGGGGTGAGAAAACAGACCATCTTCAGGATCTATTCGATTTAAGTCACAAGCCTTCCCAAAGGTAATGAGATCCCTCCCATTCCCCTGGAAACTGGGTCAACAATATATCCTCTGCTTCTTGCTGTGTTGGCATTCCATCTTCTATCCCCCATTTACTTAATTACTAGGTCCCTGGTTTCTCTGCTGTGTGAGGTCTAGATCATGTTGTCACTGGGCTGCCTCATGTTGGTGCTGCTTTGCCTAGTCCACAGGTTTTCTCCTTCAGATGCAGTCTTTGAAAGAGAAACTGCAGCTTTTCCCTTTCAAACATCAACATGACCTCAGACATCCATAATCTTTTCAGGGATCCTTCCTGTCCCTGGAAGGAATGAAGGGAGATAGAAGGCTGAAGGTTCTGGGAGTGAACTGCTGGCTAGATAAATGGTTTAGGGTGGAGGGTTTGGGCTTAGTGGTATATTGATCTACTTGCTATGGGGAGAGAGGACTGTACGTCTGGAGGGCATCCATCTCAGTAGAAGGGAACCAATTTTCTAGGGGGCAAGGTGGCTAAACTAGTCAGGAGAATGTTAAACTAACAACAAATGGGGAGTATGAAAAGGGGAGGAAATGAACACTTGCTTAGCACAAAATTAAGATTGAGAACAAAATTAATGAAGGCATCAAAGGATGTGAAGAGAAGACATTTTAAGTGCCTATACACCAATGTTAGGAGCCTGGGTAATAAGAGGAATTATAATTACTAATTTGCCCAAGCTGGTGTTACTAAAACCTGGTGGGACCGTTAGTGTGGTTGGAGTGTTAAAATCTATTTAGGAAGGAGCAAGTGGTCAAAAGGGAAGGAAGAGTGGCAATCTGTCAAAAATGATATTCTTTGTATTTGAGTCACTGACAGGTCGGAAGCAAATGATCTTGAATGCTTAGGGATTAGTTTTCCAACAGATAAAGCACAAGATGCGGTAATAGTTGATGTCTGCTACAGACCACCAAATCACATTACAAAACAGGATGACTGTCTCCTTGGTATTTATCTATAATACGTAGGGGGGAAAAAGCTGAGTTATCATGACTTCAATCTGAGTGACATATGCTGGAGGTCTGACGCTGTCAATACTAAAACATTCTCAGAATTTCTAAATATTATACTTGAGAATTTCCTAACTCAAAAAGTATTGCATGGGGGAATTCTATATTAGATCCCATCCTGACTGATGAAGTGCAATTGATCACAGAATTAAAAATTAGTGGTAGCTTTGGTGCAAATGACTGATCTGATTATTTGTTTTGCATGTAACAAATGTAAAGTCCAAACTGATAATATATGTAATTAGTGCTTTAAAAGGGACAGTGAATCAAACCGAAAAACAGGGCCCAGGGCACAATATGGATTCAAGTTCCTGACAGACTTAAAAGGAGTTCAGGGAGAAGGTGGATGTTGGTGAAATATGAAAACAGTTAAGCAAAAAGTTTTTTGATTCTTGATAAAAATCCCACTCTAGAAAAATTCAGAAGCTTTATTGTCTTTAGGCACTAAAAATAGATGCAACTGATTCTTTAGAAGTCATTGTAATCTACGACAAAATAGCACAGATTCTCTCAATAGTTAATATTAACAACGTTAATTTTATTTATACAAATGTCAACAGTAAAATCAAGAGGAATTTTTACAGCTCTCTGGATGTTGTCTTTACATGAGTAGCATACCACACCCCCACATCCTCTTTATAACTGGAGCAACTATTTAATATTAATGCTTCCTGTGGAGGTTGGCACACCATGTTTTGTCCCCCACTTACTGGATTATTAGGTCCCTGGTTATTATGAGATCCCAAAGCTGAAAACAATTATTAGACAAATCAGCTGGAAGAGAGAATTTAAACAGAAAAATGTGAATGATAATTGGGAACTGTTTAAGGACTTTTGCCAGATGCTCAAAAAGCCACAGTTGAGATATCTATCTATATAGATAGATATATGGAAATAGTAGTTGTCAATAATAAAACAGAAAAGACAGAAGCATTCAATAAATATTTCTATTATGTATTTGGGAAGAAGCCAGATAACCTATTTGTATCATGTGGTAATTAAATACTTTCCATTCCAACAGTAACAGGATATTAAACAGCAGCTAATAAAGTTAGACTTTTTAAAATCATTATGTTCAGATAACTTGCCTCTAAGAGTTTTAAAGAGGTAGCTGAGGAGCTCTGTGGATCGTGTTAATGTTGATTCTCCCCCGCCCCCTTCAATAAATCTTGAAACACTGGGGAAGTTCCAGACGACTGAAAGAAGGCTAATATTGCTGTGCAAATATTTCAAAAGAGTAAATGGAATGACTTGGGTAACTATAAGCTTGTCAGCCTGACTTCAGTCCAAGGCAAAATAATGCAATAGCTGATAAGGAACTTGATTAAGCAAGAATTAAAGGAGGGTAATATAATTAATGCCAGTCAACATGCGTTTATGGAAACTAACTTCATATCTTTTTATGATGAGATTATGGGTTTGGTTGATGAAGGGAATAGTGATGATGTAATCTACTTAGACTTCTGTATGGCATTGAACTTGGTACCATATGACATTTTGATTAAGGAATTAGAAAGATACAAAATGAACATGGCACATGTTAAATGGATTAAAAAATGACTGATAGGTCTCAAAATGTAACTGTAAATGGGGAATCACCACTGAGTAGGTATGTTTCTAGTGGGGTGCTGCAGGAATTTGTTCTTGACCCTGTGCTATATAATGGCTTTTTATCAATGACCTGGAAGAAAATATGAAATCATAACTCATCAGATTTGCAGGTGACACAGACTGGGGAAGTGGTAAATAATGAGGAAGACAAGTCAATGATACAGAGTGATCTGGATCACTTGGTAAGCTGGACTCAAGCAAACAATATGTGTTTCAACAGACCCAAATGTAGTCATATATTGGAAGGGAAATCAAACATCCTGGATGAACCTGGGTGAACCTTCTTGATGTTCACTAATCTGACTACCAGGCATTATATGGATAACACACAGCCCCACAATGTAACTAAGGTACCTATTACAGCAAGAGCGAATTCTTTGTATGATTTGATCTTGAACCATAGTGTGCCCAAAAGAAAAAAACCTGTAATTTGTTAAATCACTATGGCTATGTACTATTTACTTTTTCATTAAAGAAGGAATCTGAAATTGATTGTGTACTATGCTTTTTTGTTTCTTTCATACATGTCTCTGTCCAGAGACTATAATAGACTAATCATAATTATTCTAATAATAGAGTACCTGATGCATCTTGATTTTTTTTCTTTACCTGCTATAAATTTGCTCTGATATTGTAAATGACTGGGCATTTAGTTTGTAAAAGATCTCTTGAGGTTCTCTTAGGGTTCACATTGGTAAATGGTGCCTGATATATCCTACTCCATGTTTCCAAAGGCAAATAATTTTGTGTATTTGTTGGCTTCTGGTTGGCTCCCAATAGCATTTATTAATGCAGTATAATACAGTACATTTTTAGGACCCAAATCTACCCTAGGATGACCTGGTATGTCTCCCATTACCTTTATGAGCGACATAAGTGCTTCTAAGCATGCAATTGGGCTAACACTGGCAAAACCTTTCAAAAATTAATGTAGTTAATTTACTTTTGGGCGCTAGTATCACTTCTGTAGCTGAAGCCATGGTGTAGACAGTGTGTGTTTTGCAGAGCTGTATGGCACCAGCAACCAGTTGTCAATGCCACTTTACCTATGGGAGTGCCGAGGTAGACAGAATGCCTTTGTGAGCACCAGGAGAAGCATGCTCAGAAGTGGTTCCTTCGTCTTTTTAGAGGTGTAGTCCATGCTTCTGATGGTGTTGGCTTCCAATCACCATGAGTGGTTTCAGAGTAGCAGCCGTGTTAGTCTGTATCCTCAAAAAGAAAAGGAGTACTTATGGCACCTTAGAGACTAACAAATTTATTTGAGCATAAGCTTTCGTGAGCTACAGCTCACTTCATCGGATGCATGCAGTGGAAAATACAGTGGGGAGATTTATATACACAGAGAACATGAAACAATGGGTGTTACCATACACATTGTAACAAGAGTGATCAGGTAAGGTGAGCTATTACCAACAGGAGGGGGGGGGGGGAAACCTTTTGTAGTGATAATCAAGGTGGGCCATTTCCAGCAGTTGACAAGAACATGTGAGGAACTGGGAGTGGGGGGGGAGGGGATAAACATGGGGAAATAGTTTTCCTTTGTGTAATGACACATCCACTCCCAGTCTTTATTCAAGCTTAAGTTAATTGTAACCACCATGAGTGTGAGTGTGCATGCGTGTGAGAGAGAGGGGAATTGGAAGGACCTTTTGGGGCGGAGGGAGGACGGACAATTTTCAGTAATATAGACAGGCTTCATTGTTCACCTTCCTTCCCCCATAAAATTATCTTCACGAGAATCTCTGCTAATAAACATTTTGGGCTAAAATAATCCCTGGTTATAACTTCACTGACTTCATATTGCTTTTACAGGACTTCTCCTTGATTGTGAATATGTTCAAGAAAGAGCTTTCCTCAAGGGTATGAATACATTTAAAGGATATGAAAACCCTCCACTGAAGTTTTCTAGGAAGCTGAAAATCTGTGTTAGATATTCAAATATTCTGCAATAGGGTGTTTTATTACTCAACATATGCACAAATGTACATTCTTAAAAGATTACTATAGTTACTTCTATCATTTATTTTTATTTTCAGATATTGGGTCCTGAATTGTTCCTAATTATAGCATTTTGCAAATGCTTAATAGTATGAATCTATGGAATTATTTTGCTCCCCAAAAATTACAACCCTGTGCTTCTGGATGCTATTAAAATTGAAATTTACAATTTTTATGTTTACTCTGACAGTTTCACATTAGGAGTTGGAAAATGTTCTTTTAATTTCACTCATTTTTATCTACCTGTTTGGCTGAACTTTGTTAACTTTCACTTAACCGCCAATAATATTTCTGATGTGAGCATCTTTTCTTTATAAAACTTCGCAGGAATCAGTCTATGTGTATATTCAGTGTGACAGGGTGGGGGAGGTAATCTGTTTTATTGAACCAGCTTCTGTTGGTGAGAGAAAATAAAAGATATTACCTCACCCACTTTGTCTCTCTAATATCCTGGGACCCACATGACTACAGCACTGCATATATTCAGGTTTCAGAGTAGCAGCTGTGTTAGTCTGTATCCGCAAAAAGAAAAGGAGTACATGTGGCACCTTAGAGACTAACAAATTTATTTGAGCATAAGCTTTCGTGAGCTACAGCTCACTTCATTGGATGCATGCAGTGGAAAATACAGCAGGGGGACTTTATATACACAGAGAACATGAAACAATGGGTGTATTATATACACAGAGAACATGAAACAATGGGTGTTTCATGTTCTCTGTGTATATAAAATTCCCCTACTGTATTTTCCACTGCATGCATCCGATAAGTGAGCTATAGCTTATGAAAGCTTATGCCCAAATAAATTTGTTAGTCTCTAAGGTGCCACAAGTATTCCTTTTATTTTTGCATATATTCAGTGTTTCATTTTAAGTGCCACCTTTAGACTGATCTTGGGTACCACAACTGTAAATTTACAATATTTTCTACATTCTGTGAGATGATGTAAATGAGTAGTAACATGGCAGTGTGCGTTAAGCATTAGTACAAAGCTCAGTTCTAACACTTTCACTTCCATATTTCAGTACAACTGCCCTTAAATCTGAACCCAACTGCTACATTTTTTAATATCCATTTTCTCTTTCTTGACACAGAGTACCTGTACTTGCAGAAGGCCCTGAAGGCATAATGCTCCGTGGCCTAGATGTTGACGGATCTGTAGAACTCTAGGGAAATCTCTTCTCAGCACAGACTAGTAGATTGATAGAGATGATGGATGATGTAGTAGATTAATAGGGAAGATGATGGGAAAAAAATCACTATATTGGATCAGACCATTAGCCAAACTGAATAATCTTCCTTGATTTTTCACACACATTTCATTTCAATTAGAAGTTTCCAAACAGTTGTTGCAATTTCATGTATCTTTTGAATTAAAAAGATGGGGAAACTCTGTCAAAAAAATCGCTATGAATATTTCAACTTGTTCTCAGGCGAAACAGAATTTTCTTTTGTTTGTTCTGCATTTACCAGCCATTCACTTAAATCAGCGGCTCCTTATTTTTTATAATATGGAAAGTATAAAAAATATACTTACATAAAAATATATAAAATGATATAGGGTTTGTATTTTTAAGGGTACTTCAATGCCTATAATTAGGATCTGTATGACATCAGTACAAAGATCTTTGTATCACATCAACATATGTTTAAATCAGGATGCTAACAGAGCTTCAATTAACTAATCACAAACTCCTCAGTTTCTTGGCTCAGTGCCAGAAATATTAAAACAGACGATTCTTTCTCCTTAAGTTAGGCCAGTGACATGCCACCTACCAGTAATGGCTCACACGGTGGCTCTGTCCTCTTCGCTATGTCAGTGATCTGGGATGTCATTCATAGAAGGTGTGATGTCTGAGAACTGATGGCACAGTACCAACCACTCAGTGTTTTGATTGCTGTAATAATTTCATTCCTGAAGCGGTGCTTTGGTGGTAAGTCTTCTGAGAATAACAACAAAAACAAAGCCGCTCCCTCAATGGGTAAAGAATGGAGCTGAAAAATAAATACTTGGCAATGCGCAGAGCTGCTACTAACCTTAGCACTGGATGAGCTCCTTCAAAGCTCCTATCTTCAGTTTGTTAGCCAAACTCCTTCTGACAGGAGCATGTTTTTTGGTGTATTTCTATCTTACAGCCCTTGTTTATGTCAGTTTTGATGTAGCTGCTATGTTTAAAATCAAAATCAGCCTTGTTTTACAATCCCAGAATCTGAGCAGTGTAAGCATTCCATTTGCAATGTTATTTCTCTCTCTTGTCACTGTCACACTCAATTTAACTTTATTTTTACTTTTGTTGTAAAATGGCAGCTGCAAAAGTAAAGAAGAATCTGACTGGTCACTGTAATACCATTACCACAACGATTTGAGAGTCAGCAATAGATATTAATCAACTAATAACCAGGAATCTTGCTTTGCTGATGGTACCCAATGGACTCATAGCCTGAGGTGGTATGGCTGTAGGCCATGATAATAATTGTCCAACCCAGCAGGTTAGCTGCAGCTCAGTGTGCTGCCTTAGAAGAATGTATGTTTTGGTTGGGTTGCAGCTCTCAGGCTGTGAGGGGCTGAGAATACTGAGCAGTGGGCTGGAAGGAAAGGGCTGTTTTGTTTAGAAGGGATGGAAGGGAATGGGCAAGCCTCAGAATTAGCCATGTTGATATAATCTGGAAAGAGGGATGTCCAGCCCTACCAGTTAGAGGGGCATTGGACATGGGGCTTTAAAATACAGTTAAAAGATTTTATTTTCTGGTAAAACACACTTTTTAAACTTGAACAGTTAGGTTTAAAACAAATTTTAATGTGTCTGTCTGTCTGATGCGTAAACTCTCAAGAGTTCAGCTTTCTGTTAATAGCTCGTCTGAGAAGATTTATCATTTTGTTTCGCTTCAGTAACATATTCTGTTTCCTTACAGCTTACCTTGAGTATCGCTTAGCCCTGAGAAGCTTTTATTGTCACACTCTGCCCTTCAGTTTGCAGCAGGAGGGGTGGATAGAGACCTGCATTGGAATTTGACCAATTAGAAGGCTGATTGAAATTAATGATGGCACAAAATGACTACTACTTTTTAAAGTCTGTCTTTAGCAAGGAAAGCAAAGAAGTCTGTAAAATGAGGAAGTATGGTAGACTTCATAAAAGAGCCAAGCTACTGACTGGCTTCATTTTGACTTTATCAGGTAATGGCTGCATGACTGGGCCCATGTACTGTACCTCCCTAGCGGTAGGTAGATCTACTCAAGGTATCTATAACAATCCCATTATAGTATCTAAGCACAAAACAAAGATCACTTTTTTCCCCTTTGGCTAGCGTGTCTGCTTTCTTGGTCACAGAGTTCTCTTTATTTTCCACATAAATTAGGGACCTCTTTGATATCACATATTTGACTTTGTTAACCTGCAGATAACTGAACAGATAAAACCCCACATCCTTGCCACAAGAAGACTGAACAAAGTGGATGTTTTGTAGGAACATTGATTTTTTCCCATTTCTTGAATTTTTAGAAATAACTGTCATGTTTTAATGTAATAGAGACTCTTGCTCTTTAATCTGTGCTTGGATTTTCTTCTTCTTGTCTATAGCTGCTTTGGCTACTAAATATTTCATTCTGCATTTGTGCCTCCATGTTTTTGCCAAATTTAACTTCACAAATATGTTGTTTGCTTTATTCTTCCTTACATCCATGCCCCCTCTTTATCTCAATGTAATAATTACATAGGCTTTAATTTTATTGTTGGTCTTTTAATGGGATTGCTTTCTTTTGTGGCAGTTGTAGAAGAGCTCTTAAAATTCTCTTTCTTTATCTTTTCAAATTGTCTCTCAATATTTCTACCCAGGAAATCCAAACTTAGTTCCTTTCTTGTACTTTTTTTTTAAACCCTCCACACTATCCTGGCTTTGATACTTCTAGTTTTCCTGTCTCTGAAGTATTGTAAACATGATGATTTTGTGAATGCTTGCTCCAAGTGTCCACCTTACTTCCAAGTTTTCTCTTATTTCCTCCCTGTTTTTCAAATCTATTTCTAAAATTACATTATCCCTGGTTGGTTTCTCTCATTTCTGGAACAAGAGATTATTTTCAACACAGTTCAAGAATTTGCGGTCTCATTTTTTTGTTGTGTAGGAACATAGGATTTGCCACATCAGATCAGAGGATTTGTCCATCAAACCTCTGTGTGTGGCCTATTTTTCTTGATAGTTCAGAAGATAAAAACCTGCTACAGAGTAACTAGCTAATTGTTTAGCATTGTGCAGGGGAGTCAGGGAGAGGAAAAAGGTAGAATCCTCCAGCAATCATCTTATGTCCTGAGGTGTGAGATTTGGTTACCCTGATCATAGCAGCACTGACTAAACAGGTCACTGCAGCTCAGTGGTGGGCCCAGGTGAATAAGGTAATGCTAAGTTTTTCAGAATGCAGCTTCTGAAGTGATTTTTGGTTGTTATCCAGTTCAGGAAGAGGGCAGACTAATTGTTTCTCTAGTTCATTCAATTGAATAGCTATAGTACTGAACTTCATGTATTGCATTTAGGGCCCAATTCTCCCCTATATAGAATATCCCAGATAGGGTAGATATAACTCCTTGTGTTCTCAATGACAGTGGTTCTCAACCTTTCCAGAGTACTGTACCCCTTGCAGGGGTCTGATTTGTCTTGTTTACCCACAAGTTTCACCTCACTTAAAAACTACTTGCTTACAAAACCAGACATAAAAATACAAAAGTGTCACAGCATATTATTACTGAGAAGTTGCTTATATTCTCATTTTGCCATATAATTATAAAATACATCAATTGGAATATAAATATTGTACTCCCATTTCAGTGTATGGTATATAGAGCAGTATAAACACATCATTGTCTGTATGAAATTTTAGTGCTTTTTATGAAGCCTGTTATAAAACTAGGAAAATATCTAGATGAGTTGATGTGCCCCATGAAAGATCTCTGAGTATCCCCAGGGTATACGTACCCCTGGTTGAGAATCACTGTCCTATGGAATACGTGAGGTTGGGATTCCTGTGAAAAAATTGTTTTTCCGCCCTCTCTTTTAACTTTAGGATCTCAGGGGAATTGCAAGAGGCATGGAACATCCATTCTATCACTTAGACCTTAGAGAGTACTGCTCCCACAGGAGCACATTTCTAAGGCTCACCTGAGACCTCACAAAGGGAATTCTCAAGTCATGATACATAGAGTATGTTCATTCAGCCTCTGGCTTTTCCTGTGGGTTTTGAGTGGGGAGAATGGGAAAAGGGACCAGCAGTTTAACACTTGATGTGGTGGGCAAGGGGGAACCAGGGAAGACATTTGTGGAAAATAGTGGCATGGTCCGATCAATGGATAGCTTTAGTAGCTCTGTTTTGGATTGACAGAGGGAAGTGATCTGGGAATCAGGGAAAGCTAGAGAAGAGGTTACAGTAATTAAGGCAGGAGACGAGACAGGAATGAACAGGCATTCTGGCTGTCAGGACAGAGGAGGAGGAAATGACAGGACTTGGTAACAGCCTGGATGTGTGGGGATAGGGAGAGGAAGTGTGCAAGGCTGAGTGAATGAGGGAAGGTTGATTGTCTACAGTACTGGATGAAGGAAAGAGGACAGTTATGATCAGGAGATGGCTTGGGAATCAAGAGATCTGGGGTCAGTTCCTGGCCCTGCTGCGGACTTCCTGTGTGACCTGCGTCAAGTCACTAATCTCTTTCTGCTTCAGTTCCCTACCTGTAAAATTGTCCACTATATCTTGTGTCTTACTATATAATTGTTAAGCCCCTAGCACAATGGGGTCCCCAGTCTTCTTTGTGTTCACCAGGCGCTAATGTGATATTGCATCCCCCAAAAAACCTACATTAAAAGAATGGTAAGGTTGCAATATCAAGCACTCAAAGGAAATATCAGAATTAACATTGCCTGGACAGCCTTAATTTGCTCCCCTCATGGGTAAGCATTAAGATACAGTTTTAAATTACATGATCACCTACCATTTTTTCCACAGGACCCTGGCTTCATTCACTGTACAGAATGGACTGTGCTCTGGGATGAATCAGGGTTGTTCAGTGAAGGAGGCTGTTGTCTTCAGGATCCCTAGGTCATTTGTTGCAGATATATGGTGACTGGGAAAATGAAGTATTACCCTCTTTTTCCAGAGGGGGGAATTAGAGGCCTGATCCAAAGCCCATCAAAGTCCATGGAAACCATTGATGTCAATGACCTTTGGATTATATTGTAAGTGACTTGTCCACAGTACACAGGAACTAAACAAAGATACTCAGAATCCTATTTCGGGGCCTTAACCACAAAATCGTCCCATATCTCAAATTAGCACTCAGTGCAGGGCTGTCTTTTTTATTTGTTCTGTAAAGGTCTTGGCACCCTTTAGCTTTTGAATTAATAATAAATAATAGAAATACAACACCTTCTCTCCCCTATGAGTTATTACTGCTATTGTATAATAATAGTATTTCACTGTAACAAAATTTATGTTGCTGCTGCATAATCAGCAAGTATAGAAACCTCACTCCAGGTGACTACTGAGAGATGCATATTTCAGAACCTGAATAAAAAACAAGTTATAGCCAATGAAAATTTTTTTTAAGTCTTCTCTTTGTTAAGAATGTGACTAATAGTGCTCAGTGCAGGAATTCCCAACAGATGGTTACCATTTCAGCATCAGATGACAATTACAGAGCTTTTTTGATACAGAACTAGCTAAACAGACTGGCAGACTCTAGTAATTTCTCCCAAATTAGACACACCTGGCCCACCAGAAGGTTGCAAGTTGTATGGTGGAGGTGTGCAATGAAAATATATTCTTTGTGCCACCAGCCACTTCTTGAGGTCAAAGGCCTCTTATCAAGTGGCAGAATACTTAAAATTACCTTTTTGTTTTACATTCTCAATGTAATGAAATGTTGTAAACTGACCAGTAAAATAATTTAAGAAATGCTTAAATAGGCCAGATTGTGTTGTTTTTATCTGTCATTTCCAAAATATTTCACCACCTTTTGAGGAATGCTTGACAGTATTTGCTTTTTCTGCCGCTCTAGCTTCTATCCCTCATCTTAGGACTGACTGCCTTGGTAAGGGATCTGACTTGGATCTGTAATGTATGGGACTGGACGAGTAAAATGTCACTTTGCCTCTATCTCTTTTTTTCTTAATTTATTTACTTGCTGTATAGTAAACTCCAGATGGCTGGAGCCAGTAGGATTTTACAAAGACTGGGACAAAACACCAGGGATGCTGTGGCTTGTTCTGAAAATGGGGACAATTCAGGTTTTTGGGGCCTGATGTTCACTGTAGTTAGGTATTTAAATAGCCAAAAAGTGCAGTTAGACTAACTTGGTTCCCCACTCCCCAAATTCTTAGGGCTCATAAACCCAGATATGCGAGTTCTGTATTGCGGATGCACAATAAAGTTGGCTGAGGGATATGTCTTGTTTAACTTGGCCATTGAAATGGCTAATTTTTGTCTCACGTGGCTGATGTTGTGGTTATCTCATCCTTATAGACAGCATGGCCAAGACAATATTTTTTCTAGCTTGGCTACTTTCACATGTTTAGGATCAGATTTCAGTTTCAGGAAAATCAAATTCAGAAGAACTCTTTGTGTATAAATGATATAACCTTAGACAGTTGATATCTATACTTTCTTGTTTCCCTCATCCAAATTATATTTTACTTACTTATTTTGTTACTATGTACAATAGTCTTTCACACTGAAGACATGGCAGAGAGATGCATGAAACTGAATGCAATAAACATTGCAATGTAATTGTTTGTTTTGGTTTGAGATTTGGGAATTAGTTATATTTAAGGAGACTGCATTTCAAGACATAATTCATGAAGTTACATGCTTTTGTCTGTTCATTGGAACAACCTCAATAACACAATAAATTTGTGTTAAAATGCTTAGTACATTGTAACTGAATTTGCTCGTTATTTTCTCAAAAAAATCAAATGTATCTGTATACATGTTTTTACTGTCAGAACAAAATAATGCAGGAGGCGGTCAGGCATTTATCTTATCTCAGTTCTAGGAAGACGCTTAAACACAAATAGGGAAAACTTAAAGGAAACTAACCAAGCTGTATTCTACTGCAACATATTTCCAAACCCATCTTTCACCCCTATTCCAAAGAAACCCAACCAACCAACCAACCAAAAAACCCTCTACAAAAACAATATGCCTCTATTTCTCCTTAATCTTTTAAACTCCACTACAGTGCTTGCTACTTTTGTCTTTCATGCTTTTCTTTCAACCTAGCATTTTCTTTGAGATAAGATAAAGTATTTGATTTCTGTTCTCAGGATTAGACATTCTGAGATTGTGTGATGTCAAGACACAGATGATGTTAGCCATTTTGTGATGTGATTAAGTGCCATGATATTGCAGAGCCAGGGGTTTAACCATGAATGCCTGCACTTCCTGATGCAGAGAAGATAGTACTGTTGAAAGAAAAGCATTTGGAAATCCTCATTAAGGGAGAAGGGATTAAGAAGTAATTGGAGATTTGTTCTTTGAATGAGGTGCAGTTAATGGTGCATATAAATGGAAAGAATCTGCAATGCTTTAGTTTGCTGCTTAAGTCACCAGTTCTCCCATAAAACAGGTTGAATGAGTACGGGGAAAAGAAACGTATATTGCCTCTGCAGCAGTCCACATTGATAAAGATAATTGGGAATGGCAGCTTTAGACAGGTGTCAGGCATTGCTGGGATGTCTTGTACTGAATGATAGGTGATGAATCTGTCTAGTGAAATCTGACTATGTTATGATTACAAAACTACAGCAAAGAGATAAGTAATAATCATGCAAAGTCTAAATTGCTTGCACTTTTTTTTTATACCTGGTAGCAGCTGCCGTGTCTGACTGGCAAAAGCAGTTTGTTCTGCTTTCATTTCAAGGATGTTAAATTAGTAATCTAGCAAATTTGCATGATGATTAACTATGGAACCGGACTGTTCTAGCAGCAGAAAGTGAGACATTGTTGGTTTGCATACCTACCAAATGTAATTATACAAAAATTATTGTCCCACTTATCTATTATCAGAGTTACCCTTCTGCTTCATAAATTATGTCAGTTGTATCACCATACTTGGTCCACTTCTCCCACAACTATCTCTGCTTGTTTGTGTGGTGCTCCCTCTATGCACAGAATGCTTTTCCTGAGCTGTTCTCCAAAGCTGCTACACTCTCCCCATTTAAATCCTTCCTGAAGACCCACTTCCTCTGGGAATCTTACAAGAAACTACTTGCCTAAGTTATCTAGTTTAATACATTAAATATATATTTAATCATGAATAAATTGCTGATGCATAGGCTGGGAAGGGTTAGAGGACCACATGGGCACTGAATGTGAAGAAGAGAGTTAGTCTGGTGAAAAGATGACAGCTGAATTGTGATGGGGAGAGGAGAATTTAATATATTTAGCTTACTAAAAGAAAACCATATAATTATGAAAATAAGCCTATCAGCACCCAAGATGACCTGTTATGTATGTTATATGCTTATCCCTCATTCTTTGCCTGTGATTGTTTAGCTAGATTATGTAATCTTCAAGGCGGAGATTATGCTTTCCTCTGTGTTTTTGGTGTCACCATGATCTAGGGCCCCAGTTCTGCAAGGGGATAGCATGGGTGCACCAGTAGGCCTGAGTGGAGTTCCATTTAAGTCATAAAGGGCTCTACATAGGTCTTGGGGTTTGCCCACATGGAACAGTTTGGAAGATCATGGCCTTAACAATGATGAGAGGTACCAGGTGTTTGGGCTTTAAAGAGGAAAATGTGGTGAGTAGAAAAAGGTATCAGAGATCCCGATGAAGTAAGCCTCTTCCTTTCTTGTATTTCTATATCCCATCTAGCCTTATTTCCTCTGTTCTTCCCTTGGATTCTCTTCTCCTCTCTTGAACACCACATTTCACCTATCCCTGAACTTGAGGTTCTCTCCTTTGGCTTTGGCTTCTCTACCAAAAATGATTTTTCCCTCCCGTGAGAAAATTAAAATGCATTATCTATTCTGCTCTAAAATCCTAGTGGAGACACAGCACTGTAGTTTTTACACTTTGCCTCTGTCTCTGAAGCTAGATTAGGTCAACTCTATAACTCCGTCAGTGGTTGATCTTGCTTAGCCTAACTAGCAGTAAAAGCCACAACACCTTACTTCACAAGGATTTTACCAGTGGGATAGCTAATGCTCATTAGTTATTCCGCAGAAAAAAAAAATCTTTTTTTCACTGAAGACTTAGCTTCAGTTTTCTCTTCATCTCCATATGTCTTCTATTGAATTTAAAAGTCCTGAAGTTGCTGTTTGTAACCTGCTTGGTCCTTTGCTTTGCTGAAATGGTCCCTCTGTGGCAATGCCATTTCTTGCAGAATAGAAGTCAGAACACTAGGTTATCTCAGGGCAGAACAGGTTAACACTAGGGCAGAAGGGCATTAGCAATAAGAGAACTTTTAACAGCTTATTCAATACCTAGTCCTAATGAGTACAAGGTTTGGTTCCACATATGAGCAAAGCTTGCTCAAGTCTTCTCAGAAGCACTTCATTCAACCATATGTGAAAATAAATTTGAATATACAGGACCTGATTCTCCTCCGCCTTGCATCTTGTATGGTCATTCACACCTGTTCAAAGTAAGTGTTAAACATACCAAATTGGAATTTGAAATATGGCCCATTAATTCTGCCAATTCCTAAAATTTAAGGCCTATTTAAGAGAGTAATTGGGGCTGTTCTCGCATCAAAACTCCCCCCCCCCGCGTCCTATATTGGGAAGATGGCAGGATTGTCATTCATCTTGCATCCTGTGTTGCTTGTGACATTCTAGTTTTCTAAAAGCAATCTGAGTAGATTGTATGTCTGTGCAGAATCTTCTTCCCTTAAAGTCCAAACCAGGGCATGTGTCATATAAAGATCAGGGAAGAATTGCTTACAGCATTATTGGCTTTCCTTCTGCTGTAAAGTTTAACCTCTACAAAGGAGTAAAGCACGGTTGAGTTGGTACTGTCTCCACACGGTTCCTAGTGAAAAGGAATACTTTTTCTTTAGTCCATTAAAACTCACCTGCACTCAAAATCCAGAAGAAGGCTCACTTCAACTTCTCTAACTCCACTTCCATATGCTATGGATTTTTTTATACTTAACATAAAGAATGCTTGATTGTTGTATGACACTCTGATTTGTGCATTTTTCTTGGAAGCTGTTCAACATGGAGAACAGCCCGTGTTATTTATGCTTAAGGGACAATGTCAACTTCTACAGTTACAAAAATGTAAGGAAGCTAAATCTCAAGCGGGATCCCTGGAGACAGTTTTCTAAAGACTTCAGTGTTTTTAGAAAAATCCAGAATGATTAAAAAACTCTTAAGGTACATTTAACATTAATATATTCAAAGCCTCCTTCAGGGAGGCTGCTGCTTCCTTTAAGAAGTTAGAGTGGTACTGGAAGCCTAAAGAAGTTAACAGTGTCTCATAAAATGAGGCAAGTGATAGGAGACTCAGGTCCTGATCCAGCAAACTGCTTAAGGACATGCTTTAACCTTACATACATGAGTATTGCCCTTGCCTTTGGTGGGACTACCCATGTGTATGTGGAGTACATGCTTAAGAAATTTGCTGGATCGGGGCCTTAGGAACAAGGTAAAGTAGTCTGGACAAAAGTCTAATTAAGGCTTGCAATTAATGGCCAAAGGCTAGAGACAGCTGTAGTTGTAGTGTTCTATTAAGATATCTGCTCTCATAAAGCTCCTGTGTAAATCTGATTATACAAACATTTCCTTGTGCAGCAATAAACTCTTCATCCAGCAAAGCAGAAATCAAAGTAACACATAAGAGAAAGAGAAATTAGCAAGTAACTAGTAGTTGAAAGCCCATGCTGTCACACGGGTGGCAGTTAGGCCAAGTAATCTACCATCTGTACAGTCTCCTTCATACAACCAATGAAACTGTTACATACAAATATCTTATAGAATAAGGGTGATGATTGGTTGAGTTGCCTCTGATGTCACAAAGGTCTAAGACTCTTGGCATGGCATAGATACATGCCTTACTGTAGCTATACAATGCATGGGTGTAATTCATAAAGTCAAAATGGTGGATAACTTAAAAATTAGACAGTAACAGACCATGAATTCCAGTGATGATTGAACCTGGTGATATTCTGAACAAAAAGCTCACAACCATGCTTGTAGCTGTTGCCATCGCTTCACGCGGACTCAGCTTATATTTCAGGATTCAGAGTGACAATCCTGGAATCTTATTATATAGAGAATATATCTGCTGCTCTAAAAAAAAATCAGATTCCTCTCTGCAGGGAAAATGGGTGGACTCATTTTCAATAAGCTAGCAGCATCCCAACAACACCTTGAAAATCCAGTGGAGGAAAGAATAGCATTGCTTAATTTTATGAGCAGTGTAACATGCAGTAAATATGAAGAAGTACAAGATATAGTAAACACACTCGATATAGACTTTAACTATGTTTAATTTTTTTCAAAAAGAAAAGGAGTACCGGTGGCACCTTAGAGACTAACAAATTTATTAGAGCATAAGCTTTCGTGAGCTACAGCTCACTTCATCGGATGCTACTCTGAAACCTTTAATTTTGTTGTCTTTTTTGCCTCCCATTCTCCAATGAAAGAACTAAATAAAATTCTGGCACCAAGTATTACAGTTATACTGATAAAAAGCGATTGTTTGAAAATGTGGAACTAATAAGTAGATGCTAAACACCAGCATTCAGTCATCTTGCTTAAATTACATCCATTCCCTGTCTTTATCTGCTTACAATGTAAACTCTTTGTCTACAGGTCTAGACAAGATCATCAGCTACATCGTAAGAAAAGCTGATATGATGCCAACTAACCCTGCCCTTAGAGTATTCCTCAAGCATGGAAGAATCCTACAGTGGCATAGACCCACCACAGTAGCTCTTATGCTGGCTCCTGTGTAGATTGTAGTCTCTGGCCAGCCTGAGGAGCAGATGGCATAAAGCCACATTTACCCCCAGCCACCTCCCAAGCTGAGCTCTGCCGAGTTGAAATGCAACCCCTGACAATAATACCTGCTTCCTATATAGTGCTTTTCATCAGTAGATCGTAAAGCACTTTAGAAAGGAAATCAGAAATAAATGGTTGAAAGATAAAAGTTCCTCTGATCAGTATCAAAGCATCTTGCCAAATAGCATCCCCTCATGTGAGACTGCAGGCAAGGCACGCTACAGGAATGAAAATCAATAGAGATGGAACCAATTTATCCACTCGGCAAGCTGTGATGGGAACAGAGTTTAACATCTGTTTTTGTCTGTGTTGCTGTAAGGAAGTGATGCACTTTGGATTTGACACCTTGGATCAAGCCCTTACAAAGGACCCTGTAATAGTCACCAAATTCGTTCTTGAACTTCATAGCATGATACAAAGGTGCCAGCTTTCTAATGTGCTCAACCCTCTCCACCCCTGGCTCTGCCCCATGGCCAACCCCCACTCCACCCCTTCCCTCAAGCCTCTACTCCGCCCCCACTCTACCTCTGCCCTGCCTCTTTCTGCCCCATTGCACCCACTCCCTGAACCGTGCCCCATCCTCACTCCTTTTGTCTCCCCTCACCAGAGACTCCTGCACACCACAGAGCAGCTAATCAGCAGGCAGGAGGTGCTGGGAGGGAAGGGGAGGTGCTGATCAGTAGAGCATGCTGGTTGGGTGGGGTGGTGGAGGGGAGCTGCCTGCCGGTGGGTGCTCAGCACCCACCTTTTTTTTCTGTAGGTGCTCCAGCCCCGAAGCACCCATGGAGTCAGCGCTTATGGCATGATATGATTATTGTGGGACAAGATGACAACAAAGAGATCAGTATCATTATTCTCATTTTATAGATGGGGAAACTGAGTCACAAAGAGCCAGGTGACTTCCCCAAAGTCATCCAGTAGGCCAGTGGCAGAGCTAAGAATAGAAGCCAGGATTCCCAAGTCCCAGCCCAGTGCTCTGTCCACTAGGCCACACTGTCTCCCGTGTGCTGAAAACCAAAGTCAAATTGTCTCTATTTTCCACATAATGTACTGATGGTGCTAGTCATATCCCTTTGGCTAATTTATAACTTTTAATAAATACAAATAATGGTGCAAAAATAGCACACTTCCAAAATATTTGACAGTAAAATGTGTGACGATTCCCATAATGGCTATTCTGTTGCATAATTTTGTTTTTGTTGTTTTAAAGTATTGTCCTTCTCTGCCAAATGTAGTATAAAACGCATTTTAGAAAACCAGTAATAACAGAATCCTTAAATGCTGTTCAAAAACAACAAAAAATACCTCCTAAAACTTTCCCAATTTATTATCTCTTGTCATATTTTAATCTACTAGGACTTTTTAACAGTGTTATTGTTTCATGTGCAATAATGGAAGTCTGGCAATAGATACGTTTTTATTCTAACCTTTTTTGGCAATAATATTTTTTTATTTGAGGAACTGCACTAGATTCCCTCCCTCTCTCTTGTGGAGATAGGGACGAAGTCACAGCATCATGGGCAGTCTCTTAGGCTACAAATCCATTTGTAAGCTATTATTTATACAGAAATTGCATGCATTTTGTTTTCAGCAGGGAAGGGCAGGTGGAAGGAATTTCCTTGAAGAAAGAAAAAAGAAGTGTAAGGCATCTTTGTTTTAATTAAGCAATAAATAACACACCTGTGATGACACAATTTATGTTGTAAATACATGTAATATAATCATAGGAATTCAAATGCAATAGCTGTAATATGGGACCCAGTTTACTAAAGATTTATTGTAGTGTCTTACTGCCGTCTGGTGTCCACCTGTCCAGATACATGTACCAGATACATGCTGTGAGTTCCTTAAAATTTAATGAACTATTATTAACAGCAGGAATTCTTGACTGATGTCAAATTGATCCCAGCTTTTGCTGTTAAAGCACCTCCTGTAATACAGAGTAAGACTTACAATGCTGCGGGACATGGATTTTACCTAGCTTCATGTGTTGAAGTAGAGCTGTGCAAACTTACCCTTACTTGGGAGCAACAATTTCTTTGGTGTCTCAAGCGAGCACCTCTGGTTGTGCACAGCAGCCCAAGAATGATATTTTGATTGTATTTTCCAACTCTGGCCTTAGCCATAAATCTTACCCATACTGAGCTCTGTAAAACCGCAAGATAATTCAAAGAAATCACTGCTATATTCAGGCAAGTGTTTTCTCCCTGCCCCACATATGTTGAATTTAGTGTTGATGAAAGGTGTGGGATTGACAGCCTGACTTCAGCAACACTCCCCCTGTCAGGCCTCAAGACTTCCTCTTAATTGTCTGAAAGTTTATAGAAAGAACATCAGAAACAATCTTTGTTTCTGAGAGACACAAATTCATGGTATTTAATGCAGGTGCCAAGCTGCTTTTTCAAAACAACTGGTTGGTGTACCTTCCCCTGCTGATGCTACCAGTCTGCTGATGGGGGTTTGCAGCACTTTTGTTTAGCCCTTCACAGCACATATAGCTGTAACTCGTTGTATAGGACATAGAGTTGATTCCTTGCAGACTGAGAATTTTGAGTAGAATTCTCTGCAAGTCCCATCCCTATGTTTCTGAGCCTTTAATAACAGGAGTGTCTCCTCAGTGTCCGCCCGTATGACAGAGAGACACCCATTACCCTCCTCTCCCCTCGAGCAGAACTCACTGGTGTCCCCATATTCAGTATGATGTTTGGACCAAAATACAGCAGACACTGGATGTTTCCTGATGTGTCCTTGTAATTTTATTTGAAACATTATCAGTTTGGGATAGCAGAATGCTGCAGTAGCCTCACCTGGCATACAGTCCTGTCCTAAAACATTTCTTCAGGAGATCCTTTCAGCGGGTGTAAGGTGACGAACCATCCACAACTCACTCAAGCAGCATCTGCATTTTTGGTATCATGTATCATTTTGGTTCTTGGGTCCAAGAGCAGTGAAATGCATTTGCAGTGAAGTGCATTTGCAGTGCACTTGGCAGCTAGTGGGTATAGCAGAAGCTGGGTGCCATACCCTAATGTGACAGCTGTCTTTTGAAAATTCCCAAGACTGAAACTAGTTGAGTGTTCAGAGTGCCCAGGAGCTCTGGTGGCTAGAGCATATTCAGAACTTCTGGACCACTAAATCTAAGCTTTGAGAATACTCTGAAGTTTAGGTGTTTCCATGTAATAATTGTGATTTATATTACAATGGTGCTATGAGACCCCAGCTGAGATTGGGGCCCAGATATGCTATGCACAGTACAGACACATAGCATGAGATAGTCCCTGAAGGCAAGGCAGACAAAGGGTGGTGGTGGGGAACTGAGACAGAGAGAGGTGAAGTGATTTGCCCAAGGTCACACAGCAAATCAGTGGCAGTGCCAGGAACGGAACCTAGGTCTCCTGACTCCTAGTCCAATGCTGTATTCACTAGGAACACTGGTTCTCCTTCCACAACCGAATGCTCCAATTCTATGTTATATGCCCCTTTGAAAATTGCCTTGCATGTGATTTACTCAGGAATCCTGTGGTAGACCTAGCAATAGAACTCAAGCCTTCTCATTCCTCTGGTTAAAGCACAAGACCATGCTCCATCCCACTAGCACAAGAGCTTTGTAAAATGAGAGAATGGGAGATGCACATGCATAGATAAAAAATATAAATGCATAAGGGTTAGAGATATGTAAAACTGACTGGATAATTGACCCACAAATAAGACCTGAACCAGATCAAATTCAAATTGAACCTGACGGATCAAATTTGATGGTTCAAAATACCTTCAGATAATACAAGCGAGTACAGGTGCAATTTTTCATTTCCATGTGGCATCTCCACTTCCTCTCTATAGCTGGGGTCAAAAGTAGAAGTGCCAAACACTGCCTAAATCAGCTTCCATGATATGTTCACCCCAATCAGAAGCAGAAAGTGATGGGATTATTCTGCACAGATTAAAATGATACCCGAGGTCATTCATACGCACAGGAGGCAACACTGTGACCAATATGGGTACAATTATGGAAACAAGACATTAATGCCACTATATAACTTCAAAATTGAATGTATTGAAAGATTTATAGTTAAAGCCAGAGATGAAAAATCCCAATCAAAATATTATTATTCTTATACTGCTGTGGGCACTCAGAGGTGCTCCTGTGAAAACATCCCCAAAAGGTGTAGCAACATGATTTGTTGTAACCTATATAAATTATAGTACTGACGTATGCTTTTTAATATACTCTTCCTCACTCTTTATTTCTTTTGCTGAGTACAATGACTGTTTTTTTTCCTATGGAAACTTTGTCAGACAGTACAAATATTAAGTGGAATGTGAAACATAATGAAAATATAATTTTGTTGTGCTTGGCACCAGTGGGTTAAGGAATATAAAGCAGTATCAGCAAGAGATTTTCCTTTTTTTGATGAAACATGGTATGGTTGTACAAGAAGGCATGGTAGGAATAGTTTGAAATACACTAGATTGGCTACAGCACTTTAATTACGGATTTGAAATAGTGTATTTTTAAATTAAATTTGTCTATTTTTAACAACTCCATGTGTCTTTATCTCTGTTTAATGAATCAGAAGATTTGTAGGCATGGGTTATTTATTACAGATGTTTACTGCCGAAACACAGCAGATTCACTGTCAAATAACATCCCTAGTTGTTATAAGTGCCAATAAGTAACAGATATGCTTTTTTACTAACTTTTTCTCTACCATTTGGGCCACTGAAAATTTCATAAGGTGAATATAGTTCTCCTATCCAAGTGAAGAGCTCATTAGGCAGAATCCAGATGTTTGCTACTTCAGACCAGCATATCTTAACATTTTCAGTAACATCAAATAGAACTTTGGTGTGTGACTCTTCACTGTTTTGCACCTTGTGGAGTAATTTATGCTTGACAAACCCATATTTGAATATGCAGATTAACCAAAGAATAGCAAATGCATAAACTTAGGCTAGTGCTACATTGAGTTTGAAAAATTAAATATATATGTCAGGAATTTCTAAAGTTGCAGTTCAGGTCTGTAACAGGGTTCACAACCTGCCCCTCTTCCTGGGGCCCACTTGCCCTCCCCAGTAAGGCTCGGAGAGGCCTCAGGGTTGTGCAACACCCGTGTCTTTATTTACTTAACTTTACTTTACCGGGTGGCTCCTGAAGCCAAAACTGCTATAGAACAGAAGATCCAGGACATGCTACAGATGGGTGTAATCCGCCCCTCTAACAGTGCATGGGCATCTCCAGTGGTTCTAGCTCCCAAACCGGATGGGGAAATACGATTTTGTGTGGACTACTTTAAACTAAAATCTGTGACTCGCCCAGACAACTATCCAATGCCATGCACAGATGAACTATTAGAGAAACTGGGATAGGCCCAGTTCATCTCTACCTTGGACTTAACCCAAGGTGTACTGGCAGGTACCGCTAGATGAATCTGCCAAGGAAAGGTCAGCCTTCATCGCCCATGTAGGCCTATATGAATTTAATATGCTCCCTTTCAGGCTGCGAAATGCACCAGCCACCTTCCAGAAACTTGTAGATGGTCTCCTAGTAGGACTGGGAGAATTTGTAATCACCTACCTTGATGATGTGGCCCTATTTTCTGATTCATGGGCAGAACACCTGGAGCATCTCCAGAAAGTCTTTGAGTGCATAAGGGAGGCAGGACTAACTATTAAGGCTAAAAAGTGTCAAATAGGCCTAAACAGAGTGACTTACCTTGGATACCAGGTGGATCAAGGAGCTATCAACCTCCTACAGGCCAAAGTGAATGATATCCAAAAGTGACCTGTCCCAAAGTCAAAGAAACAGGTCCAATCCTTCCTATGCTTGGCCGGATATTACAGGCAATTTGTACCACACTACAGCCAAATTGCTGCCCCACTGATAGACCTGACCAAAAAGAAACAGCCAAATGCAGTTCAATGGACTGAAGAGTGTCAGAAGGCCTTTAACCAGCTTAAAGCAACACTCATGTCTGACCCTGTGCTAAGAGCCCCAGATTTTGACAAACCTTTCCTAGTAACCACAGATGCATCGGAGCATGGTGTGGGAGCAGTTTTAATGTAGGAAAGACCAGATCAAGAATTCCATCCTGTCATCTTTCTCAGCAAAAAACTGTCTGAGAGGGAAAGCCACTGGTCAATCACCGAAAAGGAATGTTACGCCATTGTGTACGCTCTCGGAAAGCTACGTCCATATGCTTGGGGACGGGTGTTTCCACCTGCAAACTGACCATGCTGCACTGAAGTGGCTTAATATTGTCAAGGAAAATAACAAAAAAACTTCTTGGGTGGAGTTTTGCTCTCCAAGATTTTGATTTTGAAATACAACACATTTCAGGAGCTTCTAACAAAGTGGCTGATGCACTATCCTGTGAAAATTTCCCAGAATCAACTGGTTAAAATCGTCCTTGAAATGTAGGAAATATTGTTAGTTTTTATATAATCAGTAGTATATCTAAAGGTGCATGTGTCTTATTAACTCTGTTTTCTCCTAAAGCTCCAGGAAGAAATCACAGCCAGTGTGGAACAGACTGTCCACCACCTTCTGTGATTTGGGGTATGTGTTATAAATATAAAGGGAAGGGTAACAACCCTTATGTATGCAGTAATATAAAATCCCTCCTGGCCAGATGTATAGAATCCCCTTACCTGTAAGGGGTTAATTAGTTCAATTAACCTAGTTGGCACCTGACCAGAAGGACCAGTGGGAAAAGAAGATACTTTCAAATCTGGGGCGGGGGGGGGGAAGGTTTTGTTTGTGCTCTTTTTGTTGGTTCCCTCTCAGGATAAAGAGAGAGACCAAGCAGGTAAACCAGCTCATAAAAATATCCTGAAATGATGCATCTAAAATTACAGAAATTCTAAGTAATAGCAAGGAAATATGTTAGATTATCTTATGTTTTAGCTTGTGAATTTTCCCTATGCTAAGAGGTAATTTTATTCCTGTTTTGTAACTGGGAAGCAGAGTCAGGGAGGAATCCTCTGTGTTTTAAATCTTTTTATTTACCCTGTAAAGTTATCTTCCATCCTGATTTTGCAGGTGTCATTCTTTTTTTTTTTAAATAAAATTCTTCTTTTAAGAACCTGATTGATTTTCAGTGTCCTAAAAACCAGGGATTTGGTCTGTGCTCAATTTGTTAACCTATTGGTTGGTATATTATTCTCAAGCCTCCCCAGGAAAGGGGGTGAAGGGGCTTGGGAGGATAGGGCTCCAAGTGGCCCCTCCCTGAATGTTTGTTTAAATCACTTGGTGGTTGCAACAATACCATCCAAGGACAAGGAAAGGAAGTTTTGGAAGTTTTTAACCTAAGCTGGTGGAATATAAGTGTAGGGGGGTCTTTCATGTGGGTCCCCACATCTGTATCCCAGAGTTCAGAGTGGGGAGGGAACCTTGACAGTTGCATGCCTGCCATTATATTTAGTATTCCTTCATTTTGAACCTTCAGATTGATATCCACATCACTGCTCAAAATGTCACCGCCACTCGCATTTACTTCAGGGGATTGGTAGGGATCTGAGAAATACTTTGACAATCAGCAGTTTTCATGACCTCAGGTTGTGGTTTGCACAGAGCACTAGGTGGTTCTTTCCTCTAGGTACACGGGCATGTACACATCTTTGTAACATGCAGTAAAATGAGTGCTTTGCACAGACTTGTTGTCTAATACCTCCACAAGTGTGCTTAGAGCTCTTCCCTATAAGTATTCACCTTTTGAAATTAGTTTTTAATTGTTTGTTGTTGCAAGCCTAAAGTCTACAAATAGAATATAATGTAATGATAGCTTCTGGTCTTTCATCTGTGCTGATGGGGATCACAGTGTAGACTGTTTTATTACCAAACTTGTGGTCTTGTTCGGGGAAGATGGTTATCGGCAGTAATGTGACACCAGGGTCAGTAAGTGAACAGCTCCACTGAATGCGGGTCATCGATCTGGTTTCTTCAAACCAAGAATGCCCTTGAAAACATTTTTTGCTAACTTTGTGTTCATTGTAAATCACAACCCTGAAGTTTCAAAGTTTAAAAACATGCACATGGGGATTTGCAATAGTCACCAAGCAGGATTTTTCTCCTAATCACTATCATAGTTAATCCGTTCATGCTGGGGAGCCTAGTCTTTTCAGCAGGATGGTTGAACATTTATTCCAGAAAGATCCAGGTTCTGTCCTGCAGGTGTTCTGTCATGCTCTGTTCCCTTTGTTTGCTCTTGCATCCATTCCCACAGGTTCCTTACTTAGGATTTCCCCAGTGTGGGGAAGTCTGCCCAAATTCCTGTAACCTTGGCTGGGACAGAGAATTAGGAAGCCTCAACTTGTTTGGTCTCAACTTCTTCTCTTTTTCCCTCTGTCCTGGGTTGTGGCATGGGTGAAGGGAGTCATCCTTTTTTAGGCACTTTCCTAGCTTGGGCAGAGTCATATATTCTGCTCTGTCTGGGGATCCTGCAGATCAGCAGGGAAGCAGACAGTGAAGCAACCAGAACTACTATCTTTCCTCCAGAAGGTGGACAGTGGGGAAACTCGTGAGGTGAGCAGCTGCAGCAGGGAAGGGACACTAGTGGCTGTGAACACTCCCTATTCACACTAGTGCAGCCCCTCTTAGGTCTGCAGGGAAGTAGTGGGAGACCACTGGAGAAGAAAGCCCAGATTTTTAAAGGTATTAGTGAGTTGTTGCGTTCAGCATTGTGATGCCTAATTGATTTAGGAGCCTAAATCTTATTTTCAAACAGGATTTAGGAACTTTGGAACCTAAATCCCATTGATAGCTGATAGGATGTAGGCTCCTAAGTGCCTAAATTCCTTTTAAAAATTAAATGTAGGCTCCCAAATCAGTTAGGCATTGCAATGCCAAGTACCATAACACCTAAATATCTTTTACAATCCTGGGCTTAGTGACCTCTGTCTCTATGTCACCCATGTAGTGACAGGGCAGATCCAGACTCTGCACAGTCACAGAGTGGGATACAAGGGACACATTTTCAATTCAGTCTCAAATATCCCTTAAGGGCCACAAGTTGGAAACCATTGATTTATGCAATCAAGTTATTGGCATCTTGATTACTGTTTCATTGGTTATCTTGCCAGAAGCCAAGCAGGCTTTTTTTTTTTTAAGGAGAAATTTGTAGTTGTGAAAAAAAGTTAAGAAGTTGTAAACATCAGGAATTAAGATAATTGTACTTCACCATAGAATTCAAAATCCAGATCCGTGTTAGTGTTTATTAGATTTAGAAAATGAATGTTATGAAAAAACAGGTATTATTGTTAATGTTCACAATCACTGGTTAGTATTTTAGAATATTTCATTTGGAATAGAAATGTCTGAATATAGGTAAGTATTTTTCTTTTTCAAGTGTACTCTGCATATTTCTGCTCTTGGGATATGCGTTGACCAGGGCTGTTGAACTGTGCAATGTTCTACTAGAAGTGGAAAAAGAGTCCTGTGGCACCTTATAGACTAACAGATGTATTGGAGCATGAGCTTTCGTGGGTGAATACCCACTTCATTGGATGCATGTAGTGGAAATTTCCAGAGGCAGGTATAAATATGCAAGCAAGAATCAGGCTAGGGATAACAAGGTTAGTTAGTTAGGGAGGATGAGGCCCTCTTCTAGCAGTTGAGATGTGAACAGCAAGGGAGGAGAAACTGCTTTTGTAGCTGGCTAGCCATTCAGTCTTTGTTTAATCCTGAGCTGATGGTGTCAAATTTGCAAATGAACTGAAGCTCAGCAGTTTCTCTTTGAAGTCTGGTCCTGAAGTTTTTTTGCTGCAGGATGGCTACCTTTAAATCTGCTAGTGTGTGTCCAGGGAAGTTGAAGTGTTCTCCTACAGGTTTTTGTATATTGCCATTCCTAATATCTGATTTATGTCCATTTATACTTTTACTTAGGGACTGTCCAGTTTGGCCAATATACATAGCAGAGGGGCATTGCTGGCACACGATGGCGTATATTACATTGGTGGATGTGCAGGTGAATGAACCGGTGATGGTGTGGCTGATTTGGTTAGGTCCTGTGATGGTGTAGATTATGTGGGCAGAGTTGGCATCGAGATTTGTTGTATGGATTGGTTCCTGAGTTAGAGTTACTCTGGTGCAGTGTGTAGTTGCTGGTGAGAATATGCTTCAGGTTGGCAGGTTGTCTGTGGGTGAGGACTGGCCTGCCTCCCAAGGCCTGTGAAAGTGAGGGATTGTTGTCCAGGATGGGTTGTAGATCACTGATGATGTATTGGAGAGTTTTAGCTGAGTACTGTATGTGATGGCCAGTGGAGTTCTGTTGGTTTCTTTCTTGGGCTTGTCTTGCAGCAGGAGGCTTCTGGGTATACATCTGGCTCTGTAGATCTGTTTCCTTATTTCCTCATGTGGGTATCGTAGTTTTGAGAATTCTTGGTGAAGATCTTGTAGGTGTTGGTCTCTGTCTGAGGGGTTGGAGCAAATGCGGTTGTACCTCAGTGCTTGGCTGTAGACAATGTATCGTGTGGTGTGTCCAGAGTGGAAGCTGGAGGCATGAAGGTAGGCATAACAATCGGTGGGTTTTCGGTATAGGGTGGTGGTAACGTGACCATCATTTATTTGCACCGTGGTGTCTAGGAAGTGGACCTCCCATGTAAATTGGTCCAGGCTGAGGTTGATGGTGGGGTGGAAGCTGTTGAAATCATGGTGGAATTCTTCCAGGGTTTCCTTCTCATGGGTCCAGATGATGAAGATGTCATCAATGTAACGTAGGTAGAGAAGGGGTGTGAGTGGATGAGAGCCGAGGAAGTATTGTTCTAGGTCAGGCATAAAAATGTTGGCATATTGGATGGTGTTTTCTGGAAGATCACCAATGCATTGTAGTTTTCTCAGGAAATCAGGGTGTCACAGAGATAGCTGGGAGTGCTGGTGGCGTAGGGTCTGAGTAGAGAGTCCAAATATCTGGACAGTCCTTCAGTGAGAGTACCAATGCCCAAGATGATGGGGCGTCCCGGGTTTCCGAGTTTGTGGATCTTGGGTAGTAGATAGAATAACACCTGTTGGAACTCTAAGGGTATGTTGATTTGTTCCAGTGTTAGTGTAGGGAATGTCCTGAGTAGATGATGCAGTTTCTTAGTGTATTCCTCAGTGGGATCTGAGGAAGGTGGCCTGTAGAATTTGGTGTTGGAGAGTTGTCTGGCAGCCTCCTTTTGGTAGTCAGACCTATCATGATGACAACAGCACCTCCTTTATCAGCCTCTTTGATTATAATGTCAGGGTTGCTTCTGAGGCTGTGGGTGGCATTGCGTTCTGTACGACTTAGGTTATGAGGCAAGCGATGTTGTTTTTCCACAATTTCTGCCTGTGCATGTTGGTGGAAGCATTCTATGTATAGGTCCAGACTGTCATTTTGACCCTCAGAAGGAGTCCATGTGGAGGGTACTTGTGTATCACTGTGCTGTTGGTGGGAGGGTACTTGTGTATCATTGTGCTGTTCAGTGTTATCTTGAAAGTATTCTTTGAGTCGGAGATGGCGAAAGTAGGCTTCCAGATCACCGCAGAACTGTATCATGTTTGTGGGGGTGACGGGGCAGAAAGAGAGTCCCCGAGATAGGACAGACTCTTTTGCCGGGCTGAGTGCTACTAGAAGTGACTAGTCAATTGCTCACTCACCCCTCTCTACCCCCTTTCTCAGTCACTGAGCACGTTCTGAGGGCATGTTTATGAAAGGGGATGTGTAGCAATTACCATCTCTGGGTCCTTCCAACTGTTGACACGATATGATTCTTCTATGTATCAAAATTCTTCAGATAGTTATAGTGTCTTATTCGTTGTTTTATAGATAGTGTTAGATATATTTTAATGTTAGTGTTAGTTCTTGTTGTTCTTATGGATGAATCTGAAAAGAGGAAAGCATGGATTTAAGAGATATGCGTTCATCAGTTTTCCCAGATTCGGACGCCTATGCTCGCTGCCTAAAGTGTTTAGTAGAAGGACATTCTTCTTCCAATTGTTTGATCTGCAGCATTTTCACATGACGAGCCAGAAAAGAGAGGCAGAACAGACTCCAAGCTCTCTTTCTACAATTAAGCCTGATCAAGAAGAACTTCTGGATGCAAGGTTTCTATGGCACTGGAAGGTAAAAACAAGAAGCCTGGATCAGCTTTGAGCCCTTCTGATTCCAGGAAGCCTTTTCAACATTAACTGTCTGCCTTGGCACCAAGCTCCAGTTCTAAAGAGAATGAGCACTTGGTAACAAAATCATCTGACCCAGTACCAAAGATTATGCCGGTGTCAAGGAAATCACGCCTGGAAGATAAAGGATCAATGCCTGGAACTTCCACAGAACCAGAGCTTCTGGTTCCAAGGAATAAAAAAACTAAGACTGAACTTTTGTCTGTGGACTCATCATATTCTTTGGATTGTGAGATGGTAGATCAGGGATGCAGGAAGTGGAACTTGAAATCCACCAAGCAATCTCTTTGTGCAGTTCTGGAGAAGTCTATGGATCTGGGTATTTTACCAGTACCAAAGGCATCTAAGCAGAAGAGCATGGACACTATGAGAAACAGTTACACCATCCAGTTTGACACCCTCTCTTCAAACCAAATTCCCTTCACTTTCATTTGTTTGTGTTAAGAACAGAAATCACTTTTCTGTGAGCAGAGAAATAGAGGATGTTTCCATAAATCTCAGGAATCGAGGGTTCTATTCCCACTATTTCCTAATTCCAAAGAAAGATGGAGGACTTGTGCAGTTTTGGAACTGAGGAAGCTAGATAAGTACATTCTAAGGATTTGCTTCAGAATGGTGACGCTAGGTTCCGTTATTCCTTCTTTGTCCTATCTAAAGTGGTTTAATGCTCTAAGTCACAAAGATGCTTGTTAGGGGGCTTATTCCTTCGCCCACTTACTTCCCTGGTCCTTCTTGCATGAACAGAGAACTAGTGGCATTCTGTTATTTTCTTTGTTGGGCCTATCCTGTAGTAGGTGAAAATAACAGAACGCCACTAGCCATCACCTTCAGCCCCCAACTAAAACCTCTCCAATGCATCATCAAGGATCTACAACCTATCCTGAAGGATGACCCATCACTCTCACAGATCTTGGGAGACAGGCAAGTCCTTGCTTACAGACAGCCCCCAAACCTGAAGCAAATATTCACCAGCAACCACATACAACACAACAGAATCACTAACCCAGGAACCTATCCTTGCAACAAAGCCCGTTGCCAACTCTGTCCACATATCTATTCAGGGGACACCATCAGAGGGCCTAATCACATCAGCCATGCTATCAGAGGCTCGTTCACCTGCGCATCTACCAATGTGATATATGCCATCATGTGCCACCAATGCCCCTCTGCCATGTCCATTGGTCAAACTGGACAGTCTCTACGTAAAAGAATAAATGGACACAAATCAGACGTCAAGAATTATAACATTAAAAAACCAGTCAGAGAACACTTCAATCTCTCCGATCACTCGATTACAGATCTGAGAGTGGCTATCCTTCAACAAAAAAACTTCAAAAACAGACGCCAACAAGAGACTGCTGAATTGGAATTATTTTGCAAACTGGATACAATTAACTTAGGCTTGAATAGAGATTGGGAGTGGATGGGTCATTATACAAAGTACAACTATTTCCCCATGTTTATTCCCCCCACACACCCCCTACTGTTCCTCAGACATTCTTGTCAACTTCTGGAAATGGCCCACCTTGATTATCACTACAAAAGGTCCTGCCCCCCACTCTCCTGCTGGTAATAGCTCACCTTAAGTGATCACTCTTGTTACAAAAAGAAAAGGAGTACTTGTGGCATCTTAGAGACTAACAAATTTATTAGAGCATAAGCTTTCGTGAGCTACAGCTCACTTCATCGGATGCATTTGGTGGAAAAAACAGAGGAGAGATTTATATACACACACACAGAGAACATGAAACAATGGGTTTATCATACACACTGTAAGGAGAGTGATCACTTAAGATAAGTCATCACCAACAGCAGGGGGGGGAAGGAGGAAAACCTTCCATGGTGACAAGCAGGTAGGCTAATTCCAGCAGTTAACAAGAATATCAGAGGAACAGTGGGGGGTGGGGTGGGGGGGAGAAATACCATGGGGAAATAGTTTTACTTTGTGTAATGACTCATCCATTCCCAGTCTCTATTCAAGCCTAAGTTAATTGTATCCAGTTTGCAAATTAATTCCAATTCAGCAGTCTCTCGTTGGAGTCTGTTTCTGAAGCTTTTTTGTTGAAGTATAGCCACTCTTAGGTCTGTGATCGAGTGACCAGAGAGATTGAAGTGTCCTCCAACTGGTTTTTGAATGTTATAATTCTTGACGTCTGATTTGTGTCCATTCATTCTTTTACGCAGAGACTGTCCAGTTTGGCCAATGTACATGGCAGAGGGGCATTGCTGGCACATGATGGCATATATCACATTGGTAGATGCGCAGGTGAACGAGCCTCTGATAGTGTGGCTGATGTGATTAGGCCCTATGATGGTATCCCCTGAATAGATATGTGGACAGAGTTGGCAACGGGCTTTGTTGCAAGGATAGGTTCCTCGGTTAGTGGTTCTGTTGTGTGGTGTGTGGTTGCTGGTGAGTATTTGCTTCAGATAGGGGGGCTGTCTGTAAGCAAGGACTGGTCTGTCTCCCAAGATCTGAGAGAGCGATGGCTCGTCCTTCAGGATAGGTTGTAGATCCTTGATGATGCGTTGGAGAGGTTTTAGTTGGGGGCTGAAGGTGATGGCTAGTGGCGTTCTGTTGTTTTCTTTGTTGGGCCTGTCCTGTAGTAGGTGACTTCTGGGTACTCTTCTGGCTCTGTCAATCTGTTTCTTCACTTCAACAGGTGGGTATTGTAGTTGTAGGAATGCATGATAGAGATCTTGTAGGTGTTTGTCTCTGTCTGAGGGGTTGGAGCAAATGCGGTTATATCGTAGCGCTTGGCTGTAGACAATGGATCGAGTGGTATGATCTGGATGAAAGCTAGAGGCATGTAGGTAGGAATAGCGGTCAGTAGGTTTCCGATATAGGGTGGTGTTTATGTGACCATCGCTTATTAGCACCGTAGTGTCCAGGAAGTGGATCTCTTGTGTGGACTGGTCCAGGCTGAGGTTGATGGTGGGATGGAAATTGTTGAAATCATGGTGGAATTCCTCAAGAGCTTCTTTTCCATGGGTCAAGATGATGAAGATGTCATCAATGTAGCGCAAGTAGAGTAGGGGCATTAGGGGACGAGAGCTGAGGAAGCGTTGTTCTAAGTCAGCCATAAAAATGTTGGCATACTGTGGGGCCATGCGGGTACCCATCGCAGTGCCGCTGATTTGAAGGTATACATTGTCACCAAATGCGAAATAGTTATGGGTCAGGACAAAGTCACAAAGTTCTGCCACCAGGTTAGCCGTGACAGTATCGGGGATACTGTTCCTGACGGCTTGTAGTCCATCTTTATGTGGAATGTTGGTGTAGAGGGCTTCTACATCCATAGTGGCTAGGATGGTGTTTTTAGGAAGATCACCAATGGACTGTAGTTTCCTCAGGAAATCGGTGGTGTCTCGAAGATAGCTGGGAGTGCTGGTAACGAAGGGCCTGAGGAGGGAGTCTACATAGCCAGACAATCCTGCTGTCAGGGTGCCAATGCCTGAGATGATGGGGCGTCCAGGATTTCCAGGTTTATGGATCTTGGGTAGCAGATAGAATACCCCAGGTCGGGGCTCCAGGGGTGTGTCTGTGCGGATTTGTTCTTGTGCTTTTTCAGGGAGTTTCTTGAGCAAATGCTGTAGTTTCTTTTGGTAACTCTCAGTGGGATCAGAGGGTAATGGCTTGTAGAAAGTGGTGTTGGAGAGCTGCCTAGTAGCCTCTTGTTCATACTCCGACCTATTCATGATGACGACAGCACCTCCTTTGTCAGCCTTTTTGATTATGATGTCAGAGTTGTTTCTGAGGCTGTGGATGGCACTGTGTTCTGCATGGCTGAGGTTATGGGGTAAGCGATGCTGCTTTTCCACAATTTCAGCTCGTGCACGTCGGCGGAAGCACTCTATGTAGAAATTGAATTGGAATTAATTTGCAAACTGGATACAATTAACTTAGGCTTGAATAGAGACTGGGAATGGATGAGTCATTACACAAAGTAAAACTATTTCCCCATGGTATTTCTCCCCCCCACCCCACCCCCCACTGTTCCTCTGATATTCTTGTTAACTGCTGGAATTAGCCTACCTGCTTGTCACCATGGAAGGTTTTCCTCCTTCCCCCCCCTGCTGTTGGTGATGGCTTATCTTAAGTGATCACTCTCCTTACAGTGTGTATGATAAACCCATTGTTTCATGTTCTCTGTGTGTGTGTATATAAATCTCTCCTCTGTTTTTTCCACCAAATGCATCCGATGAAGTGAGCTGTAGCTCATGAAAGCTTATGCTCTAATAAATTTGTTAGTCTCTAAGGTGCCACAAGTACTCCTTTTCTTTTTGCGAATACAGACTAACACGGCTGCTACTTTGAAACTCTTGTTACAGTGTGTATGGTAACACCCATTGTTTCATGTTCTCTATGTATATAAATCTCCCCACTGTATTTTCCACTGAATGCATCTGATGAAGTGAGCTGTAGCTCAGGAAAGCTTATGCTCAAATAAATTTGTTAGTCTCTAAGGTGCCACAAGTACTCCTTTTCTTTTTGTAAATATTATCTGTTAGATGGTGCAGTCAGGTCAGATTTGCAGTTTGGTAGATCAGTGCTTCAGTCTTTGTTTAGTTAGGACTCCTTACCCTTCATCTGAATTAATATGCACACTACTGACTAAAATATCCCAAGAGTGGTGAATATGCAGAGTACACTCAAAGATATGAAAGTCCTTTTACCTGTAACGGAGATGGACTCGGAGATGGACTCTGCATATTCATTATCCCCACCTTCCTTCCCCTTTTGAGGAGTTCTATTTTCTATTGGCTTGGCATTAGTGGTGGAAGGAATGGAGGCAGAAACCACTGTTGTGCCCCATTTTATAGCTACACACTCAGAATGTGCTCAGAGGCTGGGGTGGGGGGGCAGGGGGTATGTGGAGAACCTTGATTATGGATAAGTGACCTTCACTTCTTGATGAACAAAAAATTAGTCTATTAGCTCATTTTGTTCAGAACTGATTTAGAAATGAATAATTCAATATTAAATCACAGGTAAATAAATATATGGATTTTATCTATGTTTATACATATATGCACATATATGTACATTATAGTTAGTAAATACATATATTATATATCTATATGAAGTGTAATTTGAGTCTGTTTCAAATCCAGCGCAATAGAAACACATTCAAAATTTCATCTTTTCACAGTTATTTTGTTTAGATCAGTTTTCAATTGATGGGAATAACTTCTTGTGTTTAAGCCAACACTTTAAAAAATATATATCTATATCTAAAGTTGTTTTCATTTTGTATGGTTTTAAATGGACATATTTTCATTTACATTGAAATGGTAGTAAAAATATTTTGAAAAATATTCAAATTGGAAAATATTTTGAAAAATATTCAGAGAATTGGGGAAAAAATCAATGGTTCATTCTATAATCTTATTCCTTATCACCTCTACTCCCCCCTCAAAACTTTACCAGATATCACAATGATGGGGATGGTTTAAGAAGTTTGATGGGTAGATTCGATGTTATTCGGTGTTTCTGACATTTGTTTTTTTCTGGCTTTCAAATACATTAAATGACAAGAAATAAAATTGTATAAAGTGAAGGATGCGGCATTTGAAAATTGTCCCAATGACCTCCCGTATTCCCAATGAGCTCCCTCATCACTAAACATTGGCATAGGCTCAAAAACAAAGTTTTATTCCATCAAAAATCAATCTCAACTTGTGGATATGAAATTAGACCTTTTTGGGAAGTGAGGAAATGTTTAACACGAGAACAGTTCCATGAAGGATTTAAAAATGATGTACATTAAGCCATATTCTGAGCTGGGTAAGATTCTCTCCCAGGGGGTATGCCTTTGATCTCCATGGTGATACTGACGTGGGATGATGCACTCTCTGATCGTGGAGGCATACTGTATGAAAACTGATGCTGAATAGACTTTTGACACATCCTAGATTTGTGTCTGTTCTGAGGATGGTTGCTGTAATGTAAGCCGTATGTTCTCACTTTGAATGTGGCCTAACATTGGCAAGCTCTGATATTTACATGATCTGATGCTGACATGCTCCAGTATTATTAATCTGATTCATCTGTGTTTGCTTTTTATACACACCCAAATGCATCCTGAGGATGAAGGATTTGGTGGGCTTTTTTTAAAAAAGCCAAATATACTAGCCTGAGGGGTAATCTGTTTTGATGGTCATTCCTCTGTTTCCCATATTAGACAAGAAAATGCTTTAATACATCAAGCCAAAAATACTTTACATTTCCAACTTATCCAGTAAAATATTAAGTGAACTCTGTCCCTACTTTTGAGGGCATGGTAAATAAAAACTTTTGCTTGACAGGTTCTTAGACCATAAAAACTGCCATACTGAGTTAGACCAATGGTCCATTTGGTGCAGTATCCTGCCTTCATTCAGTGGCCAGTACCACAGCTTCAGGGGGAGTGTACAGAACAGGGCTGTTGAAGTGATCCACCCCCATCTTCCCCTCCTGGCTTCTGGTAATTAGAGGTTTAGGGTCACCCTGAGCATGGGGTTGCATCCCAGACCATCTTGGCTAATAGATGGACCTATCCTCCATGAGCTTATCTACATCTTTTTTTAACCCAGTTATATTTTTTGCCATGACAAGTCTTGACTCTTAATATTATTTTCCTTGGCACAGATTGGTAAAGTATGAAAATAAGTGCCTTAAAATCAGTTCTGGGAATACAACTATTTGATAGAGGTAATGGGTAAATTTTTCAAAAGTATCTAAGTCCCAAATTTACCTGGATTTTTAAACTTGCATTTAGATATGAAGATAATTATTCATAACTTTGGCTGTTAAGGGTTGTGATCTCTAAAATAACTCAGCTAATCATCTTAGGCTGTGTCTACACTGGCAATTGAACGACAAAACTTTTGTCTTTCCAAGGTGTTAACACCCCTCCACCCCTAAAGACAAAAGTTTTGCTGCGACAAGCACCAGTGTGAACAGCACATTGTTGGCAGGAGCGCTCTCTGAATGACAACACAAACAGTGAAGTTCTTTGTTGGCAGGAGAGCTACAGAGACAAACAGCGGCTACACAGCAGGACTTTTAGCGGCATGGGCATAGCGACACAGCAATGTTGCTAAAAGCTGTGTAGTGTAGATGTAGCCTTAGCATTCACTTCATTTCAGTTCCCTGCCTTGTGTGTACATAATATGTAATCATATACTCATTTGTTCTACAAGACTCCTGTTTTATTCAGTGCCCAGAATGGATAGTGAATGAGGCAGAGGGTTGCAAGAAGAGAAGGGATGTTCTTATTCGACGATCTATGTCTTAACCACTAGAATCCAGAAGTGCTGGGTTCTATTGTTGACTCTGCCACAGACTTCCTGTGTGGTGTTGGGCAAGACTATTGGTACTTTGCTTCAATCTTCAATAAGGATGATAATGTAGAATGGGGGGGGGAGGGAGCAAAGGCAGGATGGCTAATCGGAGTGAGTGTATTGAAATAGAAATTAACTCATTTGAGGTGATAGCAAAAATCAAAGCCTTTAATGCTCTCGAGTTGGGGGAACTGGATTATCTCCATCCAGAATATTGAAAGAAGTGGCACATGAATTGCAAGTCCAGTAGCAAGGATTTTCAACAAATATATCAATTTGAGAAGGGTTACCATATGACTGGAGAATAGCAAATATAACTATATTTAAGAAAGGGAAGGGAAAAGTGATCCAGGCAACTACAGACTCTTTAGCCTGACCTCAATAGCATGCAAGGCTTTAGAACAAATTTTGAAGGAAAGAATAATAAATCAATGAACAATAGGATAAAATGCAAAACATGGGTTTATCAAAGGTAGGTCATGCCAGCCTGATGTGATATCTCTCTTAGATAATTGTTAACCCATTCTGACACACAGCAACCATCACCACCACTTCCAAGTCACCAAATTTAAACCCATTTAGCTCTAATTTTAAAACATTTATCTTTGATTCATTCCCCATCATGATCTAGTTAACCTAAGAGATAGTGCTATATTAAAATACCTGGGATTTGTCAAAGATATTCTTTTACCCACTGGTTTAGTTTGATCAATCCAAGATGTTTAACAGCTAAAGTTACTATGCATTGTAAATCATTGTTGGTCAAATCCAGATTCAGCTTCCCATACCTTAAAAGTGGAAGGACTTTAAATAGGGGCGAGTTAGAATCAAAGACATTAAAAAAAAACTTTTTTCAAGTAGAGATGAGCTGGTCAGGTTACATCAGTTTGTATAGTTTTACAGGCAGGGCTGGTAGCTCCGCCTATCATCAGAAATGCTTGACACTTCCCATAAGACTCTGTTTTCCGTTGCTTATAATTTTGTCAAGTTTTAACTATTTGGACTTACATTTTCCATGCTGGGTATCCATATCAGGCTGAATGTTTTGAAAAATTTCAGTCAAAATAGGGACTTAAAATCTGGGAGAGGGTGGGCTTTGTGTCAGGATTGCCATCCCCATTAAAAACCGGCGCAAATCTGGCCAAATTATAAAAGGTTTGAATTAGGATCGCCCAAGATGTCAGCCTGGTTTGGGGCTCACAGTGGGAGCTCTCCTGCCCCCCACCAGCCTCAGGGCTGACAACCCAAGCTGTGAACCTGGCACGGGGCTCACAGTAGGAACCCCGCTCCCCAGGGCTGAGAGCTCTAGCTGTGAGCCCAGTGCTGGACTCAGTTTCACAGCAGGGCTTTATCAGCAGTGAAATTGACGTTCTTGTCACTTTCTTGCTATTCTTTCACATTTGGTCTCTGGTTTCTGCTAGCTTCTGCTGTCTGCCCTGGAGCTGTGGTGTTCCAGCTGTCAGTATCCCACGCTCCGGCTGTCAGTGCCCCACAATGCCTCACATCAGTCGATGCAAGTGTTCCTGGTGAGGCTGCAAATGACTGGCAGAAGGAGGGTAGTGTGGACACCAACAGCCAATTCAATTACTGTGGTGGCTGTAGGTCAACCTAACTTAAGACGACCTAATTTTGTAGTGTAGACAAGCCCTTAATAAGCTCAAGTAGTTGATACTCATGCCTTTAATGCTGTCTTTCCTGAGTTTAAACCTTGCTGTTGGCCCAAGCAGGGTCATTATAGTACTGGCACCCAAGTTTTACAATTGTACATTTACTTTTACCCAGCTTAGGCTGAGTGAGGAGTTAGGCCTGAGACCTACAAAATTAAAAGCAAGCTATTCTTATGGCTTGAGTTTATAGGATATCTCCTCTAGCTGGCAGCTGTTGAATACATTTATCATCTTCTGTGGACTAACAACTAGAAGGGATTAAAAACTCCCCTTTATCCCCCACCCAAGTATGGCTTACACTGGCATGAGTCCAGATGCATTGTGGGAATCTTTCTCAAATTTTTAGGTACATCTTTGCTCAGAGGGACCTATTTATTTCTTGTCTGCCTTATTGTGTCTGTGGAACTGTGTTTCCAGAACCATCTCCTGGTACTCTGCATCTAGTTACCCCAAATCTATTTCATTACTTTTTCTTTTGCTGCTGTTTGAATCTTTTGCCATAATCTTATTCATTGCTATAGGGAAGAAGTAAACTGTCATTCAAGTGTGCATATGTGTGCTCGTGCATGAACACACACACGCCACTCCCTGAAGTTGTATTGAAGAGAGATTTTAACATCATGTTGTTCAGTTTCATTGGAAAATGTCAGTGTTTAAGTATGTGCTGCATCATATATAAAAGCTAAGTTTTATTTTCTAGGATGGACTGGGGGATATACTTAGCATTTGTCCCGAGAGAGGCAAGCAAGTGTCTCATCCCAGGACATAACAGTTCTGTCCCATGTTAAAGGTAAAACCTGTGTTTGCAAAACTTTTTAAAAATTAGCTTATAACAGCTAAGACATCTCACAGTGCTGTCATTTTTTAAACTACAAAAGTACATATTGTCAAGACAAATGCAAGAGCAAATGTTATCTACAATCTGATTTGGATAAAAACACTGCAAGGATACATTTCAAATTAGATTAAAAACTTGATCAACATTCCAAGAAATTTAAAACCAATATATTAAAATAAGTGAATCAATCATGGCAACAGAAATAAAATATAAATACCATAAACAAAATTTGTGTTCACTTTCCATTAAAAGGAGACCAACTTTCTTATACTATTAAAAATGGTATTTTAAAAATAGCATTCATGATCTAACCAAAAATGAGAAAAGCAAGATAACTCTGAGATAAGTACTAATCTCACCCTGTTGTTTCAAGTCTCTTGGAGTAGTGAGTGATTTTTGTATAAATTTATGATGTGATGTCCTACAATAATAGAGTGAGGATAGGCTGGGAATTGCAGACTGATGTTGAATTTCCTTGGTTGGTTATTCTGTTGGACTCTCAAGGCCTAAATTTCACAGTGAACTCTAATGTTTGGCATGAAGATTTAACATTTTTCATCATTTGGATAATTGTGCTCCTAACTGTATGTGTCTCAACCATCAAACACCTTAATGTGCAATGTGAGTGAAAAACCCAAAATAAAGTAAGGGATGTCTATTATACAAGAAACTTAAAATGCAGTAAGATTCATTATTTTAGAGCAAATAAACTTCTATAAACTTAGTTATATGATCCTTTATTATTTCTGTAAATAATTTTCAACAATAAAAGTGAAGGGACACCACATTTATGTGGAATATAGAGGCCTTTGGCGCTGAAATGAGGTACACTTGAGAGGTATGCCAGCCTAACCACCTAACTGTTAGTAACTGTACTCTTTGATTTGAATGTGCACAATTTGTGCATGTAGTGTGAGAGACCAGTTTGACCAATCTGGTTCAAAGATTTTGTTTGGTTGTGAAGCATACAGAGATAGAACGCTGAAGAAGAGGAAGACTAAGAACATCTTCCCTCCTTAATGTGACTTTTGTTTGTCTAACTTCTGGTGTTGTGCCTCTTTTGCACTGCTCCTGTTGCTTGAAATAACAAGCAATTTCCTGGGCCGCAAGCGACCTCTATCTCCATGTTAAATCTCCCATTCAATTTAACCACCTTTCCATTGTTCAAAGGCGGCAACTATCTGCTCCTGCCTTTCTGCCTCATCTGTAAAATTACACATTGGACTGATACTGTGCAGTTCCACTTTCAGAGCTCTGCACAAAAGGGTTCAATTATCGCTCTGGTCTACTTGAGAGGGCGAGGCGGTGCACTGTTTGAACAGAGGTTCTACAGGGTCACTATACCTGGGAAAGGAATGCTTTCTCTAGAGGCCTTGGGGAAGGGGGACATGTGGGGAGATGAACCCCCTTGCTATTCCCATTTACTAGATGAAGGCAGCATTCCCTCAGTAGAGCTGTCCAGGTGAACAGAAAAGAGGGAGCTAGGCTCATTCTGCCCAGAGATGCCCCCTTTAGGGCTGAAGGCAGCCCCCGCCCAGCACTCCCCCAGTGCCCTTCTATTTTCCCAATACTGGGAGCCAAGCGGTACCTGCATGTAGAGTGATACTAATCGCCACTTGAAGAGTCACCATTAGGCACAGAAGCATCTGAAATATTGTCATTTTCCTCCTGTAGGTAGAATAGGAGATATGTCTGGTACTGGTTGGCAAATGCTTGAATTCTTAATGATGACTGTAGCTCTGTTACATGGAGAAATTTTTGGAGATCCTGTTTCAATCAGTGCTCTTCATTCCCAATCCATTTATATTACATTGGTGGATCCCTGAGCCTATACGGAGCCTGTCCCAATGGTTCCCTTCACAGAACTGGAGGTTTTGAGCCTCTCTGTCATGACTATTAAATCCACTTGCTGCTGAGTGAATTATTTTTGGCAATAGATGAAGATCAGGTGTCCATGCTGATTATATCTGATTTATCAGTTGCCCTCAGAAGCACAGATCGTGCGGCATTCGTCCCTAGTGTCTCCATCATGAACAAATACCTAATTAGCGGAAGAGCATTTCCTTCTCATTAGCTCTGTAAATCAGTAGCAGCAGTAGGTCTAGCAGTGTTAGGCCCAGCTCTTTATTAGTTACATTAATTCTATACGTTTTTTTTACTGTAGAGATCTTGTTATTTAATGACTAAGAGCTTGTCCACACTATAGGCTATATCGGTATAACTTATGTCACTCAAAGGTGTGAATAAGCCACCCCCCCGAGCAACATAAGTTATGCCGACCTAAGCGCAGGTGTGAACAGCTTCTTATAGCTACAGCCTTTTGTGGAGGTGGTTTATTATGCTGATGGGAGAACCCTATCTTGTTGGCATAGAGCATCTTCACCAGACCCGCTACAGCAGTGCTGTAGCACTTCTAGTGTAGACTAGCCCTACATTTCACAGAGAATGAGCCTTTAGGAGCTTTATTTTTCCACTTAGTGGTCCAGATTCTTAGCTCATGTAAACTGACCTTGCTTCTTTGCATTCAATGGAGATACAGTGATTTGCACCAGCCCTGGTTCTTTGATGCTGTATGTGGGGCTGCTGTAATGTGCTAATGCTGTTACTGATTTGCTGGCCAATAATGGACCAACACTCAAGCTCAGTGGGCAACAAAAAGAAATAACTGGTGTATTAAGTAAATGCCAGATTTATGTATATTTGGGGAGTGCTGTTTGGCTGAAGTACAAACAAAAGGGTCCAACAGCTACTATATGGTCTGACTCAGTAACCTCAAATGGGTCCACCAAATCTTGTATTCCTCAAATGGGTCCACCAAATCTGGTATTCCTCAAATGAGTCCACCAAATCTGGTATCTGAATTTCAAAGAATCAAGTGTACCACACTGGGAGTAAAAATATATTCTCTTCTACTAGGACTAATAGCATAAATTGCTGTCAAAAGGGCTGAGAAACAGAATTAAATGTTCAGTTTCCTTCAGATCAGTGGAATAAAATTTAAACTTTATACAAAAATCACTGAAGCAGATGAAGATGGTGTTAAAAAATCCACACTTTGAATTTAACCATAAATTATTTTGGACACCTGCAAAACTGAATTAATTATTTGCCAACTGATATAAGTGGAATAACTATCTACTATATATTCACTATTCTACTATATAGGGAATGGAAAGACAGCCATAGCAAACAGACTGATTTTTAGACACGGTAAAGTGGCAGCATATGAGCAATTAACTTACAAAATACAAGACATGATTGAATTAGCACCACATGGGTTGAGTTTATTGAATTAAGGATGCAGAAGATGTGAGCCTTGTGAGCTCTTTATAAAATGAAAGATGAATAAAAGACAACTGCAGTTTTGAGCAGAGGGGGAGTTGGTATGATGGGGGTGTTTTACTACTGTTATTAGCCTTGGCAAGTTTTATTGTTTTCAGGTGTGAAGACAGGTTTCTTGGCATTATACAAGATCGATCAGAAGCAGGTGTAAATCCAAGCAGATTTCTGTGGACAATAATTTAAATTACTGAAATGTGCATAACTGGTAAGGGCCAGATTGAGCCAAGGCTCTGCATGGGGAGTGCAAGGAGGCCCTGACCCAGGTGCAGAACAAAATTACAATAGTGTGCTCTAAAGTGGAGAAGTGACCTGTACTGCTGATAGCAGAGGGGCAGACTGAGGTCAGAGGCTTCCGCAGATGTTTCTGAACACGCTCAGTCCATGGGTGGAGGGTGGAGTGGGGTGTTACCCCACATGACCTCCCAAGGCGTTGCCTCTGCCGAAGTGCAGGAGCTACATAAAGCTAATGCCCACAATTGCATGAGCCTCTCCAAAAGCAGAAGGAAGGAAATGAGGAGTTAATGCTGCACCCACTCAATGGATGGTGCTTCAGCCATTCCCACATGACTGGAGGTACTCTGCATGCCTGTGGCACGGTGCAGGTGCTGCAGCTAGAATACTGCCTCTCCTACCATAGGCTTGATTATATTGAGCCATGGGCACCTGTAAGCCAACATGTTAGTGGCCCTACCCTGCTGCTGTTGATGTCATTATAAGTTTTGCCATTGACTCTAATGGAAGAAGGGGTGGATCCCTGTTTGTTGAATCAATGATTTTTAATGTAACTACAAAAATGCTTGAAATTTGACCATTGATTCAATATACGAGCAACTTGCAATTGTATTTATTTTTGTCCCTTTTTATGTTATATAAATTATGTTAAAAATTAAAGATATGGGGATCCATGGATATCCTTGTAGGGGAATCTTATGAAATATTTTTGGTCCTCTTTACATTCCCTGCAAATAGTCACACTGCACTCAGTGTGACCACTCACAATGCCTAATATTAAGCATATGCATATCTTTGCAGCATACAGTGTGGTTATAGCCTAGTCATGGTGGTCCCAAGGATATTAGAGCGACATCTTTTGCAGGACTGTGGCCTTAGTAATTGCAATGAAAGATGTGTGCAGTTCACCTTTTATTGGACAACTTGCCACCATTTCCATTGAGTGCCATTAAATTAAAGAAAGACCAAGCCACTAAAAGCACACAGCACTAATCGAATCAGACTTGTGTTAGGGCTGTTATGTAATGCTACACAGAATCAGAACAATGCTACACTAATGTGATCATGCTGCTGTTATAAGCAAAGCAATGCTGCTGATGCCACGGAGAGCTTTGTTCTGGAGCAGACTGCCAATAATTAGTTGCCATAAAAATGTGAAGCGTTTATTAGAGCCTTACTTTAAACTGTAATTTTACCCCTTAGGGATTATATTTCATCTAGTTAGACTGGTTTTGTATTAAGCGAGTAATTGTTCTCAGTGTTTATTTTAACTTTGTTTTGCCAGTAAAGTTTAGAAAATGTGTCTGACTTATTTCTTGAGAAGAATCTCAATGGCACAGATCTAGCAGGGAAACATTTTACTATAACACAGATTTGTCACCCTACCATAAACATTCTGCTTAAAACTGCCCCTTCATTTTTTCTGCTTAACCAAAACTACCTGATGCACGGTGTTTTAACACCGCTAGTGCTGGTTGACTGTCCAGGAAAATTAGACTTTAATAATAGCGAAGTATGACTTCACTTCCAAGATAGCTGCCTTCAGCAAATACTCGGCATTTCATGTCTTACTTTCCAGTACTTTCCAGATAGTAATCCCTTTTTACTTTTTTGTGATTTTTAAAGAAAGGAAACTGAGTTTTGAAATATGTCTTTCTTCCATGCTTCTTTTTCTTCTTGGAGGGTGGGCATTGGTAGAGAGGATTTCAATTGTAAATCGTATACTTGCAATATTTGCTGCTATTTGGACAGTAAGATCTGTGGGATGTAGATTGTCTTTTACTGTAATGGTTGTACAGTGCCTAGCACAATGGTGTCCTGATCCTGACTGGAGCTTCTGAGCACGACTGTAATACAAATAACAGTTTCTATTGTGTTATATTGGTTCATATCCTAAGAAAGATATTACCACATTTTGCTGAGTACGGCATTTGACTATTTTGCTTTTTTTCTTTTTAGAACAAAATCACGTTTTCAGCGAAAGCTTGGAAACAAGTACTGTCCCTGTCTGTTGCATCAACCAGTTGGTTTTTATCTTATATGAAGATAGCCATCTCCTTAGGGATGGGATTGTGTTTTTGTTAAATGTTTGTACCATGCCTAGCGTGATGGGACTGGGGCCCCTAGGCAGTACTGCAATAGAAATAATAACTAAACAACACTGATAAAGTATCCTCTAACTGCACATTGGAAGTCCTGTGAGTTTAACAGTTCTGAATCGATGACTAGAACAAAGGTAAGTTTGGTGTTTTTCATTTTCATTTTTAATTTTTCTAAATGGGGAAGTCCTCGAGTTTTCCAGCGGTAGAACTGCCACTGGCAGCCTATGCTTAGCAAACTCTTCAAATTTGTTTTCATGGAACGTCTACTGTGCCAAAAAACCTCAAAAAAAACCCAAAATCCCAACAACCTGACACTTAAGGGAAAATATAGGACAAAAGATTCTTGAGTTTACATTTGCCACTCAGCTATATTATAGTAACAGTGTGATTTGCTTTTATCCAAGTAGGCTAAATGACATCATTATTATTGCACTGTGTGAGAAAGAAGTAGGTTTAACTTGGAAATGGCATTATACAACATCTTATCAGTCCTATTTATGAAAGTACTAATATTACCTTGGGGAAAACATTTGAACTGAAATCCTAAAAAATGTGTTTTATATTATAAACTTCCATAAGCAATAGACTCTAAGCAGCATTAGCATTTGGCACAAATGTTTTGTCTCTGAAATCTGTGTATGGCAGAAGAACAAAAATTTTGTTTATCATATTTTCTCAGTTCTCAGATTTCTGTATTATTGATTGATTGATACATTTAAGGCATCTGTGTGCTGTGTGTGTGTGTATATATATAGATATATGTAGACAGACTTCAATAATTCAATTGTTTAATCACACACTGAGCTCAAGGACCCCGCAGGAGGTTAGTTAGAAATATGAGAAATTAAATGGTCTTGATTTAAGCTGACCCCCAAAGAACAGCATGTGCCACTTTTCAAAACTCACAGAAGGATTCTTCTCAGTTTTCTTAGGGAATTCCTCGGACCTACCCTCCAGTTCTGTCCAGACTGAACCACAGGTGGTAATTGTTTGTGCATATTTTGGCATCCTTGGTGCCCGCATTCACATTTTCAAAAACATTTTATTTAGCTTTGTATTACAGTCTGCTTCCTCTATAGAAGGCCCTTCTCTAAATGTATTAAATCAGTGCTTGTTGTTGAACTCAATGTCTCAGGCCGATCGTGCAAAAGTCTTTCATTTTTTTGTTCTCAAAATAGGAAGTTAAGGTTTTTAAGAAGAGAATCAGCCGTGTTAATCTGTATCCGCAAAAAGAAAAGGAGTACTTGTGGCACCTTAGAGACTAACATCATCGATGAAGTGAGCTGTAGCTCATGAAAGCTTATGCTCAAATAAATTTGTTAGTCTCTAAGGTGCCACAAGTCCTCCTTTTCTTTTTAAGAAGAGAATTGTTCTGGGCCAAGGTGCTCGAAGCACCACAGCCCTGGCAGGAGTACTCTGAGAAAACGAGTCTTACACACAGCTGTGAGTTATTGGCTTTATTGAAGTTTAGTGACCCACCCGCAACGGGGACTCCAAGCGTTGCAGTCACGGAGGCGCGGAACCCAGCACACCGGAGCTTTGCCTGGGATGGAGTCTGACGGAGTCAGTCAGCATTAATAAGCATTACACAAAAACAGCTCATGAATATAAAATTAGGTGCTTCTTAAAGGGGAGCTTTCTACTACCTGACAAAGGGCCATGCAAAGCAGCTGTGTCCTTTAAAAACTATCTCTATCCCACAATAAAGAAGCAGCTATCTATGTCCCACAGTAAGCTCTCGGCTCGAGAAAGCGGAAGTTCCCTGGCTAGGCCGTAACAAAGTCTTCCGCAGTCCCTTATAAGAATGTTATTTGGATGTTTTAATTAAAGTTGACTATTTTTATTGATAAGCCAGAGCAGCAAAAATGCTTGAGACGTGATTGATGGGCAACATAAAATAACTGTCTCCTAACAAGGTCTTTAGTAAATTAATGTGGGCTGTGTAAATTAGAGCTAGATACTGCCCAGTCTGACACAAGGATGCAATTAGCTGGAAGGGAGAGGAATGCAGGGTGCACCCTAGATAATAGCAGAACTGGCATTGAGATGTGTGTTGTCCTTTGAGCCTTAGAATTTCTACTGGGACTTCCGCTTCAGTGTGGTATCTTCTTTATCCCCTGTTTCCCTCTTCCCCCTCCTCATCTGTGATACTAAGGATACTAAATAAGGGTAGATTTAGGAGCAGAAATTCCCCTGAAAATCAATATGGTTTGTGTTCCTAAATCCCTTTAGGTGCTTTTGGAAAATCCTCTGGAATGAATATCCTCATTTTCCTTGGTTTGTTAACTGGCACACACAAGTGTGACTATTGTCTGTGTTGATGATATCCATGGTTACTGTGTACTGAACTCTGGAAAAGTTTGGATTCAGATTTGCACTCTATGGCTGTGGTCAGTCTCTAATTTTAACTTGAGATTTATGACCTGATCCTGCAAAAAACTGTTCTCTTCAAGTGGAGCATGGCTGGCATCTTGGAGAATGTGCTCAGCACCCCACAGCTTATTGCTGTTAAAGGACCTTTGTTTTTCTCACTGTTTTTCACCTTGACCATCTCAACCTGTTTCCAAAATGTCACCTCTTAAATTTCTTATGCTTTTCCTACTAGTGGAGATGTTTATTCAGCTCAGGTTGAAGTGGTACATGAGATGGGAGGTCAATGCTTATGTCATGTATGGGGAAAAGTGCCTGATTATCTTTCTGTTGGAAATAGCTATTATTGATGATTTAAGAGATCTGCCCACTGGTGAGGTCAAGTATCATGTTTCCATGTATTTTTCATGCCTGTTACTTGACAACTATCTGTGAAAATAAAACCATGTTCTTCACCGTACTAACACATTTCTATATATACTGTAATATGCAGGTTTTGGGAATTGGCATAAGAAAGGAATCTCAAGAATCAAAGGTTCATTGTTTCCCCTATGGCCATACTATTGGACCAGGAACTTCCATTTGCAGGAAATACATTTAAAAACTATCAAATTACAGTAAAAACTGCACTTATGTTTTATTATCATTAGAGGTTAAAGGACTATTTCCACTTAAGAACTAAATAGCTTAATGCTGTCATAGATATAAATGAAGGGTGGGAATTTAAAAAATGCCTATGGGACTTAGAAACACAAACGTCATTTGATTTTTTCGCAGGACTTGTTTTCCTAATTCAGTTGCTTTTGAAAATCTCACACTAAGGTCCTTCTTGTGTGATTACTTTTTATTTCTGTGCAAAATCTTACCTAAAACAGAGCTTGATCCTGCAAGGTTCTGACCTTTCTGATCCAACAAAACACTTACTGTAGCTTTAAGCATGTGAGTCATTCTACTGAAGTCAATGAGACTACTCAAGTTTAAAGTTAAGTATGTGTTTAAGTGCTCTGCTGGATCAAGGCCAGAGTGCTCAGCACCTTGCAAGATCAAGGTTACAGTGAGGTACTACCCGTACACATACTGTGATCAAAAGACTCTTTCAAAAGTTGGCTTGTGTGAAGGGTTGGTAAATCAGACATGAGAAAGCTGAGATACAGTTCACACACTACATCATTTGATTGAGCACATGCATGGAGTAACCAGAACAAAAATAATGTGCAAAACAGAGAGAGAGATTTTGGATTTCAGCGCTTATTTCTATCTCCAGTGCAACAAGAAAGGGCCCTTAGTTCTCACAGTGCCATCTGCATCTCATGTCAGTGCTCCTGTGACATGTCGGGGGTTCACCCAAACCAGTGGGGAATTCTGTCTCTGCCTGCACTGTAGCCTTGTGTGCCTTTAGGCTATGCAGCTTTGTCTCAGACCATGACACCAACAGGACGCCCACAGCATAAAGGTCTCACCCTAAGCTTCCAGCAGTCCAGCAACTCCTTGCAGGGTGACCCCAACAACCCTTCCAATCCTGAGTCTCCCCAAAACGATCTCCCTGTAATGTCCAGTCCCTCCTACTGGACACTTATAGAGGTGACACTTAAGTTTGCTGACTTTTCCAAAGAGCCAGTACATGCAACAGACTGTTAGCTTGACTGGAGTTATATACTCCACCTTAATACACCGCACTGAGATGGTTGTTAGTAAACTGAGAATAAGTTTATTAACAAAGAACATAGATTTAAGTGATTTCAAGTAAGAATGAAAGACATATAATCAAAAATAACACACTCTCTATTGTCTAAAATTTAATTCTAGCAAGATATAGCTTTGTCTAGCTTCCTTTCATACTCCCACCAGGTTGTCAGCATTCTCCAACTAGGTTTAGCAGGAGGATCTCTCTTTCAGAGATACAAAGTGCTGGCTTTTTTTGTTCTCCCAGGTGATGGATAACCCCAAGTCTCTTTGTAGTTTCTTATATCCTCCAAAGTTTATTGTCCTAGTGGTCAGAAGCATGGAGACCTGTTAGGATTCAGTCCCAGCGTCCTCCACTGAGCCAACACCATGTCAATCCTTGTGCCCCCAGAGATTTCAAATACAGATGTTTCTCCTATAAATTCTGCTGCAAATGTCCTGGCTTCTTCCTGCTCTATTTGCATGGGAAATGGCTGTCTCAGCCCTTTGTCTGGCAGGATAGTCCTTAGTCTGTTTTCAGACTCCAAAACATACTATTGGAGAGTGCCATAATTTCACATAAAAAGAAAAGGAGTACTTGTGGAACCTTAGAGACTAACAAATTTATTAGAGCATAAGCTTTCGTGAGCTACAGCTCACTTCATCGGATGCATCCGATGAAGTGAGCTGTAGCTCATGAAAGCTTATGCTCTAATAAATTTGTTAGTCTCTAAGGTGCCACAAGTACTCCTTTTCTTTTTGCGAATACAGACTAACACGGCTGTTACTCTGAAACCTATAATTTCACATGCAGCATTTTTACATACATTTCATGGTGCTAGTAATCACCAGCATGTTATTAGTTTTCAAATGATATATCAAAAGACACCTTTTAAATAAATACCATGTCAACAGGGTGTTGGGGCAATCAATGCATGTGTCAGGACTGATGTAAGGTACAGTAACCAGTGCTCTCTGCCAGGTGGTACTGAGGAGCTTCTAGGGTCATAGGTCCCTAGAAAAGACTCTTGAGTTTTTGCAACAGCTCTCTATTAAAGCTCAGCTTGGAAATCCTTGACTAACTTGACAGACCTCCTATTGAAACTCAGCACCTCATTTGGCAACCATGTTTGACACCTTTGGTATTCTTGAACTAGTTATGTAAGCCTCAGTGTCCATTTTCTATTAATATAGTAGAAAAAATTGGTATAGATTACCTGGTATTATCAGAGGCCCAGTTTATGGTACATTACTGTGGAATTCAAAATACTGACTTAATTCCCTCTGACTTTGAGTTAGGAATCACAAATACAGATGTGAACACTGTTTGATGCCTATACTGTTCCCCCCACCCCCTTCATTAGCTGAGATTTACCCTCCACTTCCTGTCTTCTATTTTAATTTCTGAACATTGGAAGAGTGATTATATTTAGTATCTCAAGTGAAAATTGAATAAAGTCAACATTGTTGATTTTAAAAAAGTAAAAAAGATTCTCAGCTGCAAGGTTAACAGCAGCATGTATCCTCACCTGCAACAATTTAAGGAGAAAAGAAAAACAGAATGAGAAATCAAGATCTGTAAGAAGCATTGGCAAAGATTTGCTATAAATTTATAGTACCGTTATCACCTCTATTTAGATCATGTAGAAGAGCCAAAGAAAATGGAGGGAGCTGGGGATTTGGAGTTAAAATATAATTTATATTATTAACACATCTTCTCATAAGAGAATCTATTGAAAACCTGATTTATCTGTTATGGATCACATGTGTATCTTGCTTATGTTCAGAAAGGTTAGCAAAGAGGTTCATATTACAAACTTTATTCATAGCCAAAGTTCATTTTTAATATAAAACAAAGATTATATAGTTTTTGGCTCACTGTGAATTATTTGTAGATGCACTAAACAGTGTGAAAGAAAGACTTGAGAAGTCAATAGATTTAACGGATATTGAAAGTAAAATTACTATTAGCTGATGCCAACAAATAAAAAATGCAAAATATATCCCCAAAAGATAAGATGACTTTATGTTTACATCATAAAATCCATGTAAAATCCTTCATGGAAGTGAAGGTAACATGAGAGACTGAAAAAGATGTGTTGGATGAGAACCTTCAACATCATCTCTTGTCTATCATTGTTTTTTTCTATGAGAATTCTTGAGGTCTTACTTTAGTATTTGGGTCTTTGAGTAAAAATATAAAAACATCCAACTCAGAAGTGGACATTCATAGTGAATTGACAGCAGGAATATCCTAGGCACTTTTAAGAGAGAAGATTATGGCTGACGGCCATACATTCTTTGCAGTGGAAACAGCAATGGGGAAAAGCTCTTGCTCTAACTATGCTCCTCCAGAGCTTATTTGTGAGTGATATCTTGTGCATATGTGGTTGTGATGATGGCTCTGCCTTCACCTCCTGTCCTTTAAAAGGCCTCTGCTAGTTCTGCAGATAACACTGCCTGGAACTCTGGAGCTCCTGCACCTAAATTATGGTGGCTTTCTGCAGAGGTGTGCTAGTGAGGAAGAGAGTGCCTGTGCCCACTTCCCTCTAAAATTGAAGAGATGAATACTTTGCCTCTGTGTTTTGTGCAGCATTGAGCACACTGTCAATACATAATACATTAATAATAGAAGCCACAGCATAACTGATCTCACTAAGTGGAGACCTCTTGCATCTCTGTGATGCCATATTTAAACTTATATTGTTACTTTTGATCTTGTTTTCAACTGGAATCTTTTCATTTTACTTTGTGGGTGTTTTCAGGCTCTGTCTTACCTTGACTAACATTGTCTGTATTTAAACCTAATATATGTTCCAGATTTAATATTGAATTATATGCTTGCTTGTTCTCTAAGCTCCAGCACTGTTGGGGTGCTGTCAACACCAACCTTCAAAATGAATTCCTTTGGATAGCCTATCTTCAACTGCTGTGCCCCTCAACTATGCAGTTAGCCCCTGTGGAGGGTTGTCTTGCTGATTCAATGTCTGTGTTTAAAGCATGACTTTAATTTTGTTTTCCTAATGGCTTCCACTTATTGAGTTACTTCTTTCTTTGTAAATCACCTTGGGAGGCCATGAAAGGCTGTGGTTATAGAGAGACATACTGTATAGAGGTTTCAGAGTAGCAGCCGTGTTAGTCTGTATTCGCAAAAAGAAAAGGAGTACTTGTGGCACCTTAGAGACTAACAAATTTATTTGAGCATAAGCTTTCGTGAGCTACAGCTCACTTCATCGGATGCATTTGGTGGAAAATACAGTGGGGAGATTTATATACACACTTTATATATAGGTGTGAATATATTTATATATAGGTGTGTATATAAATCTCCCCACTGTATTTTCCACCAAATGCATCCGATGAAGTGAGCTGTAGCTCACGAAAGCTTATGCTCAAATAAATTTGTTAGTCTCTAAGGTGCCACAAGTGCTCCTTTTCTTTATACTGTATACAAAGATCTGAAACTGTAAAGGTTTTATTTGCCCTCCTGTATCTTAAACAGTATTCTGTAAAATGGAATTGTACAGGCTCTCTTATTCCATACCTCAGAATTAAAATTAAGTTTAAAATAGCCAAGAAATCAAAATTTAAGGGGTTTACATATGCCCACCATCTCTCTTAGTGTATAATCCCATATGTTCAGTATTGCACCCATACTAAGCAAAAATAGTCCTCGTTGTAGTGAACATTTCCAGTATACTTTGGAAGTGTTAGAAAAACCACAGACATAAAGTTTTGGGTTGACCTGCATAAGTCACTTGTGATTTATCCACTCATGGGTAACCTAACCCTTCCAAATGAGTGTCAATGAAACCTCTGTGACAACCCACATCACCCCAGTTCTTTTAATTTTCTTTCTTTGCTGACTTACTTTTCATTACTCTCCCCTGTGCCAAACTGTCATGATAATATTCCTAAAGTTGCAGAATGTGGGGGGAGAGGGAATTACTTGAACCTAAGAATATCTGTCCTCTAAGTGATAAGCTATTTCGTTGAGGAACAAATTGAAAGACAAGTCAGTAAAATATAACAGGACAATTTCTTTTCTCAGATACACCCATACAATTTAATTCAACTTAGTAGGTATCTTGTATATAAGTCAGAAGATAATTTTGTCCATTATTAACCCAAAAGATTAATGTTGTGCAGACTTCAACATCAAATTGTATTTCAGAGACTATGGTGGGAATGTGTGCATGTCTCAATCTTGTATTAAAGAAATGATCAAGAGAAATCTAATCTAATCACGTTCTGATGTTTCTTAGAGGTGGAAGTAGGAAGAAGCCTCATATTTCTTCAGCTATTTCTTATAGTCCAAAAACACCTCAACACCAACCCCTTGTCATCCTTCTGTTAAGGATGGGCAAACTATTGGTTTGAATAAAATAATAACTGACCTGAACCTTTGCCCTGTACTCAAACCAAACTGAAGATGTGGCTTTCAAGGGAGACTGGGAGGGGATACGAAAATTATTTATAACTCTAATTTAAAAAAAAATTTGGGTGTGTCTGTATTTCTTGCTTTCACTTGGATCTGACATAATGTTACTTTGGTATTCTCGCAGCATATCCAGCCAGAGCCAAACCAGGAAAACTCCAATCTTGTGAGCTTTGTAGCTTGCTCTTCATGCCACCATGACAAGGTTATGTCTACATTACAGCTGGGAGTGAGTCTCCCAGCCCAAGTAGACAGACTTGTGCTAGGTTTGCTCAAGCTAAAAAAAGCAGTGTGGATATTGTGGCTCTGGTGGAGACTCAGGGTAGCCACCCAAGCTCAGACACAGGAGGCTGGGTGAGCTTGCGAGCCTGAGCTGCCCCCAAAATGCAACATCCATGCTGCTATGTTGAGCGCACTAGCACGAGCCAGGGTGGCGTGCTACCAGCTGCAGTTTAGACATACCCAAAGTTCTCACTTCGATGGCAGCAAAACTGTCAACTTACCTGAGCCAGAATTCAGAGCTCCCTCTATGAGGTTGCAAGAGGGGTTAAAGAGTCTGGGGCCATTTGAGGTTGAAATACTAGGCAGTGGGAGCATTAGGAGCAGGAGCCTGAGGCTAGTTACAAACAGGACAAAGCCCACAACTGATGTATGTCTCTAACAGATAAAGGTATATCATGATCCAGTGGCTGGAAATTGAAGCGAGGCAAATTCAGACTGAAAAGAAGGGTTATATTTGTTACAATGAGGGTAATACACGGTTCCAATGGTAAACTGTGGGTCATGGTGGATTCTCCTATCACTGGCAATTTTAAAATAAAGATTGGATATTTTTATAAAGGTATGCATTAGGAATTATTTGGGGAAAGTTCTATGGCCTGTGTTATATAGAAATCAGACTAGAAGATCACAATGGTCCAGTCTGGCCTTGGAATCTGTGGAACTATGATAACCTATGAATTGACAGTTTTCTGCTCTGAAAAGTGACTACACTATGCAAACAATGGCATCTTATTGAACCGAGCTGTTCCCTGTGTGCACTCAGTGATGTACCTGCTTATTCTGGGCTAAATTGTGCTGCTTTGAGAGCAGGGACAATGGGGTTGTGCGTCAGGATGCAAAGTGGCTTGGTTCCCTTTTGACCGCATTGACTTCCAGAGAGAACATAAGAACATAAGGCTATACTGGGTCAGACCAAAGGTCCATCAAGCCCAGTATCCTGTCTTCTGACACTGGCCAATGGCAGGTCCCCAAAAGGGAATGAACAGACAGGTTATCATCAAGTGATCCGTGCCCTGTCACCCAAACCCAGCTTCTGGAAAACAGAGGCTAGGGATACCATTCCTGCCCATCCTGATTAATAGCCATTGATGGACTTATCTTCCATGAATCTATCTAGCTCCCTTTGAACCGCGTTATAGTATTGGCCTTCACAACACCCTCTGGCAAGGAGTTTCAGAGGTTGACAGTGCATTGCGTGAAAAAATACTTTCTTGTGTTTGTTTTAAACCTGCTACCTATTAATTTAATTTGGTGGCCTCCTCTTCTTGTATTATGAGACACAGGTAACTAACCGCTTTCATGTTCTCTCCACAGGTACCAATGCGGAGAGTGGACCAGATGATATGTCTGGGGGGAGAAAGCAGAAGGAGACTCCGCTGGTTGGGAGGCATGAGATGCGATGTCCTGAGGTTGGGGGTTCCACGACCACCACTCCCAAGAGGAGAAGGCGGGTGGTGGTGGTCGGGGACTCTCTCCTCCGGGGGACTGAGACATCTATCTGCCGCCCTGACCGGGAAAACCGAGAAGTCTGCTGCTTGCCAGGGGCTAAGATTCGTGATGTGACGGAGAGACTGCCGAGACTCATCAAGCCCTCGGATCGCTACCCCTTCCTGCTTCTCCACGTGGGCACCAATGATACTGCCAAGAATGACCTTGAGCGGATCACTGCGGACTACGTGGCTCTGGGAAGAAGGATAAAGGAGTTGGAGGCGCAAGTGGTGTTCTCGTCCATCCTCCCCGTGGAAGGAAAAGGCCTGGGTAGGGACCGTCGAATCGTGGAGGTCAACGAATGGCTACGCAGGTGGTGTCGGAGAGAAGGCTTTGGATTCTTTGACCATGGGATGGTGTTCCATGAAGGAGGAGTGCTGGGCAGAGACGGGCTCCATCTTACGAAGAGAGGGAAGAACATCTTTGCCAGCAGGCTGGCTAACCTAGTGAGGAGGGCTTTAAACTAGGTTCACCGGGGGAAGGAGACCAAAGCCCTGAGGTAAGTGGGAAAGCGGGATACCGGGAGGAAGCACAGGCAGGAATGTCTGTGAGGGGAGGGCTCCTGCCTCATACTGGGAATGAGGGGCGATCAACAGGTTATCTCAAGTGCTTATATACAAATGCACAAAGCCTTGGAAACAAGCAGGGAGAACTGGAGGTCCTGGTGATGTCAAGGAATTATGACGTGATTGGAATAACAGAGACTTGGTGGGATAACTCACATGACTGGAGTACAGTCATGGATGGTTATAAACTGTTCAGGAAGGACAGGCAGGGCAGAAAAGGTGGGGGAGTAGCACTGTATGTAAGGGAGCAGTATGACTGCTCAGAGCTCCGGTACGAAACTGTGGAAAAACCTGAGTGTCTCTGGATTAAGTTTAGAAGTGTGTGCAACAAGAGTGATGTCATGGTGGGAGTCTGCTATAGACCACCGGACCAGGGGGATGAGGTGGATGAGGCTTTCTTCCGGCAACTCACGGAAGCTACTAGATCGCATGCCCTGATTCTCATGGGTGACTTTAATTTTCCTGATATCTGCTGGGAGAGCAATACAGCGGTGCATAGACAATCCAGGAAGTTTTTGGAAAGCGTAGGGGACAATTTCCTGGTGCAAGTGCTAGGGGAGCCAACTAGGGGGAGCGCTTTTCTTGACCTGCTGCTCACAAACCGGGTAGAATTAGTGGGGGAAGCAAAAGTGGATGGGAATCTGGGAGGCAGTGACCATGAGTTGGTTGAGTTCAGGATCCTGACGCAGGGAAGAAAGGTAAGCAGCAGGATACGGACCCTGGACTTCAGGAAAGCAGACTTTGACTCCCTCAGGGAACAGATGGCCAGGATCCCCTGGGGGACTAACATGAAAGGGAAGGGAGTCCAGGAGAGCTGGCTGTATTTCAAGGAATCCCTGTTGAGGTTACAGGGACAAACCATCCCGATGAGTCGAAAGAATAGTAAATATGGCAGGCGACCAGCTTGGCTTAATGGTGAAATCCTAGCGGATCTTAAACATAAAAAAGAAGCTTACAAGAAGTGGAAGCTTGGACATATGACCAGGGAAGAGTATAAAAATATTGCTCGGGCATGTAGGAAAGATATCAGGAGGGCCAAATCGCACCTGGAGCTGCAGCTAGCAAGAGATGTCAAGAGTAACAAGAAGGGTTTCTTCAGGTATGTTGGCAACAAGAAGAAAGCCAAGGAAAGTGTGGGCCCCTTACTGAATGAGGGAGGCAAGCTAGTGACAGAGGATGTGGAAAAAGCTAATGTACTCAATGCTTTTTTTGCCTCTGTTTTCACTAACAAGGTCAGCTCCCAGACTGCTGTGCTGGGCATCACAAAATGGGGAAGAGATGGCCAGCCCTCTGTAGAGATAGAGGTGGTTAGGGACTATTTAGAAAAGCTGGACGTGCACAAGTCCATGGGGCCGGACGAATTGCATCCGAGAGTGCTGAGGGAATTGGCGGCTGTGATTGCAGAGCCCTTGGCCATTATCTTTGAAAACTCGTGGCGAGCGGGGGAAGTCCCGGATGACTGGAAAAAGGCTAATGTAGTGCCCATCTTTAAAAAAGGGAAGAAGGAGGATCCTGGGAACTACAGGCCGGTCAGCCTCACCTCAGTCCCTGGAAAAATCATGGAGCAGGTCCTCAAAGAATCAATCCTGAAGCACTTAGAGGAGAGGAAAGTGATCAGGAACAGTCAGCATGGATTCACCAAGGGAAGGTCATGCCTGACTAATCTAATCGCCTTTTATGATGAGATTACTGGTTCTGTGGATGAAGGGAAAGCAGTGGATGTATTGTTTCTTGACTTTAGCAAAGCTTTTGACACGGTCTCCCACAGCATTCTTGTCAGCAAGTTAAGGAAGTATGGGCTGGATGAATGCACTATAAGGTGGGTAGAAAGCTGGCTAGATTGTCGGGCTCAACGGGTAGTGATCAATGGCTCCATGTCTAGTTGGCAGCCGGTGTCAAGTGGAGTGCCCCAGAGGTCGGTCCTGGGGCCCGTTTTGTTCAATATCTTCATAAATGATCTGGAGGATGGTGTGGATTGCACTCTCAGCAAATTTGCGGATGATACTAAACTGGGAGGAGTGGTAGATACGCTGGAGGGGAGGGATAGGATACAGAAGGACCTAGACAAATTGGAAGATTGGGCCAAAAGAAATCTAATGAGGTTCAATAAGGATAAGTGCAGGGTCCTGCACTTAGGATGGAAGAATCCAATGCACCGCTACAGACTAGGGACCGAATGGCTCGGCAGCAGTTCTGCGGAAAAGGACCTAGGGGTGACAGTGGACGAGAAGCTGGATATGAGTCAGCAGTGTGCCCTTGTTGCCAAGAAGGCCAATGGCATTTTGGGATGTATAAGTAGGGGCATAGCGAGCAGATCGAGGGACGTGATCGTTCCCCTCTATTCGACACTGGTGAGGCCTCATCTGGAGTACTGTGTCCAGTTTTGGGCCCCACACTACAAGAAGGATGTGGATAAATTGGAAAGAGTACAGCGAAGGGCAACAAAAATGATTAGGGGTCTAGAGCACATGACTTATGAGGAGAGGCTGAGGGAGCTGGGATTGTTTAGTCTGCAGAAGAGAAGAATGAGGGGGGATTTGATAGCTGCTTTCAACTACCTGAAAGGGGGTTTCAAAGAGGATGGCTCTAGACTGTTCTCAATGGTAGCAGATGACAGAACGAGGAGTAATGGTCTCAAGTTGCAATGGGGGAGGTTTAGATTGGATATTAGGAAAAACTTTTTCACTAAGAGGGTGGTGAAACACTGGAATGCGTTACCTAGGGAGGTGGTAGAATCTCCTTCCTTAGAGGTTTTTAAGGTCAGGCTTGACAAAGCCCTGGCTAGGATGATTTAACTGGGACTTGGTCCTGCTTTGAGCAGGGGGTTGGACTAGATGACCTTCTGGGGTCCCTTCCAACCCTGATATTCTATGATTCTATGATTCTATGATTCTATGAGAAGGAGTAAATAACACATCCTTATTTACTTTCTCTATATCACTCATGATGTTATAGACCTCCAACATATCCCCCATTAGTCGCCTCTTTTCCAAGCTGAAAAGTCCCAGTCTTATTAATCTCTCCTCATATGGAAGCCATTCCATACCCCTAATCATTTTTATTTCCCTTTTCTGAATCTTTCCAATTCCAATATATCTTTTTTGAGATGGAGCGACCACATCTGCACGCAGTAGTCAAGGTGTGGGCGTACCATGGATTTAGATAGAGGCAATATGATATTTTCTGTCTTTAAAATATCATATTATCTTTCCCTTTCTTGATGATTCCCAACATTTTGTTTGCTTTTTTGACTGCCGCTGCTCAAGAACATCACCCCTCTTCCTCTTTTCTGTTCCTAATTCTCTTTGGCATGTGGTGCAGTCCTGCGGTCACAGGAGTAATAGTCCTTGCACTGCTTGAGTGGATGGACTGCAGTTGTCCCTCGCTCTTGGACAGGACTGCATGTGGCTGGACAGCCTTTTCTATCCTCCCACTCCTTCCACACAGCCATACAAGGGTCAATGACAACGGGTTTCTTACTGAGAAGAAAATATTTGTAATTCTTTGCCATTTACATTAACGGTTCAGAGCCAATACTGCTGAGAGAGAGCAGGCTATATTCCAGTCTGGCTTGCAAAGCTAAGTTCTGTTGTCACCTACATCTGTGCTTCCTAGATGTAGCGGGATTGGATTAGGTGCAACAGATGGAAGAATTTAGCCTGAGGAATAATTGCTGCTGGTGTTGATGTTTGGGCTTGCTTAATTGCCAGATCTCTGGGTGAATTTGGAGGGCTGAAAGTAAAATCCTTGTGCCTTATTGTTCACTCTATTATTATTTATTTGTGGTAGAACCTACTACGTGCAGGTGGCCAACCTGAGCCTGAGATGGAGCCAGAATTTACCAATGTACATTGCCAAAGAGCCACAGTAATACATCAACAGCCCCCCCATCAGCTCGCAACCCCTTCCCTGCTCACAGTGCTTCCTGCCCACTGAGAGACCTGCCGATCAGTGCCTCCCACTCCCTCCCTGCACTTCCCAATCAGCTATTTTGTGGTGTGCAGGAGGCTCTGTGGGGGAGGTGGAAGGAGCGAGGGCACAGTAGGCTCAGGGGAGGGGGCAGGAAGGGGTGGAGTGGGGGCAGGGCCTGTGGCAGAGGCAGGGGTTGAGCAGTGAGCATCCCCCGGCACATTGGAAAGTTGGCTACTGTAGCTCCAGCCCCGGAGTCGGTGCCTATACAAGGAGCCGCATATTAACTTCTGAAGAGCCACATGTGGCTCTGGAGCCACAGGTTGCTACCCCGTGCTAGATGCTCTCCAAACACTTAAGGGGGATAGTCCCTGCTGTGAGGAGCTATAGTGAAAGGACAAAGAAATAGACAGCGTGAAGGGGCCTATGTTGAGTTTTTATGCTGGTGTCATTATAATGAAAACAATGTAAAACTGGTGTAAACGAATAGAGACTCAGTCTCTTTTTAGTTGTAAATTGAGCAACTGTGAGCTGCCTGTCTTGGAGAGAATAAACATTAAGCTTCATGATACTGTTCTTGCAGAGACCCTAAACAGAGTACAATCTCACTTCAAGATGCTAGGGTTTTATTCTCATCCCAAACCTGGATTACTATACATTCAATTTAAGCAAAAATAACTGATACAGATATGGAATTCCCCTGAACTATTGTGCAATTAGAGGTAGAAGAAACTTGGCGAGACTATGGATTAAGGAGCCAGTACAGGATAGGACACGAAAGCACAAGTGATTTATTAAACTGCTTCTGGCAAATATCTTAAAACCAGCTAATGAACATTGGGAAATTTTTCTGGTGTTTAAGTATGCCCTCCTCCCCATTTATTATCCTCTTGTTGGTATTTCTTTTCCTTTCCCCCTCTACTAAATTAGTAAATTACAAGAAACTGTCATTCATTTATGTATTTTTATCAGTGCAGAATGACATAATTTTACTTTCACTGCTCGTATTCAGTGTGACTGAGCTTCTTCATATCTGCTTAGTGTCTTATTAAAGATATGGATCATCTTGTTCTTTACTGCAATAAAATACTTTTTAGTGCTAATTAGACACACACACAAGGTTGTTTTCAGTGCTATTTTAAAGACAGTATTAAAAAGTTTCCTTTTTTAGAAACAAATTGATTAAAACCTAAACCAAGCAAACAAAAACAAACAAATCAAAAACAAAAAAGAAACACAACCCCCCCCACACCAAATACAATTCCCTGCCACCTTTCTATTATCATTAGGAAAAAAAATTCAGAAGTCCTGTAAGATGCTACATTTTGCAAGTTTCATTTGAGGATTTCAAATAACTTTAAAACAATTTAGATAATTAAGACTCAGAAACAATTATACCTGCAATAAGGAAGTGACTTGCTCTGTGTTACAGAACAAGTCACTACAGGGTTCAAGAATAGAATTCAGGAATCCTGATTCTCGATCTCTTGCTCTAACCACTAGGTATGGTCCCTCCTCCATTGGGTGCAAGATACTTATGAAATTCTATGTATTTGTTTTAAATTCTACATTTTTCTTTTTTTCTAAGAGACTGAATTGAGTCTACTGAGTTCTTTTTAGTCACTATTCTGTCATGTAAATTTACAAATGGACAAAGTACATTACTAGATATTCTGTTATCCATAAATGGAAATATGACTTCAATGATCATCATACAAAGAAACTAGATTTTCAAGACACCATCCAAACAACTGCTTTTGTTTGACATTGGTGAAAATTGGCTCCAGTGCCAAGGACTTTCCTTTACAATCTGCAACCAAGTACTTGGAAAAGTAGCAAAAATACCAAAATAAAGTGTTGCATCCTGGAGTTAACTAGCTGGGCATAATATGGTTGCAAAAGAAAGATCTATGCCATATGTATCACTGAATGGTGCTGCTTTAAATATACTTTGAAACCACAGTAAAATTAAAAGATAATAATCATTCTCTTGTATCCCTCTTGTGGTTTTTGGTGTTTGCAACTTTCTGCAAATTAGTTTCTTAGGCTGTGTCTACACTACTGCGGGATCGACGCTGCTGTGATCAATGCACCAGGGGGTAATTTAGCAGGTCTAGTGAAGACCTGCTAAATCAACGGCTGATTGCTCTCTGATCAACTCCAATACTCCACCGGGAACAAGAGGAGTAAGGTAAGTCAATGGGAAAGTGTCCCCTGTCGACTCAGCGTGGTATAGACACTACAGTAAGTCGACTAAGCTACATTGACTCCAGCTATGTTATTCACATAGCTGGAGTAGTGTTAATTTAGATCGACTTCCTGTGGTAGTGTAGACATTGCCTTATTTTGTGTGTTAGAAGTTGGATGGAAGTAGAGGTGATACAATGGGCAAAATACATTGTGTTGTGACTGGAGACCACTACATACTGTACTATACATATACTCTTCATAGTGAAGTGTTCCAAATATTACTTTAATGTCTAATGAGTTCCTAATGGGTTTCTATCTTTTGTTAGATGGTTTTCAAATCTGTATAGGCAGCATGACCAAGCTGCCTCTTTTTCAGTTCTAGCTCAGTTCTTCAGCAGACCTAGCTAAGAATGCTTTTCGTCCAGAATCTGAGTATTTTCATCCTGCTAGACTTAATTTTCTTTCTTTGCATTCTCCGCACTGCCCCCCTCCCAATTTCCATTGACCCCTATTCCCTTCCTAGCAACTAGGCTCTCTTACCTGCTTGTCTAGTCCAGACAATATTTATCCCAGCCATAGATTGCGGACAGCAGCTTCCCATGTTCCATTTGCAGATCACACATCAGAACATATACTTTTGGGGTTACGATATGCCACAGTAACCCCATATCTGCTATATAATCCTCTTCTGCAACGTTTTCTTGCACCTGGCTTGAGAAGGGTATGAGCAATGTGAGGGATTGCCCATGTCAGTCTGAAAACTATTTGCATCTCTACTGTCTTGTGTGTTTACTGAATCTTGCTATTATTCAGTGGTTACTACATTGGCTGTGTATAGCACCCTGCTGAAAACTTGAACCCACAGCAGGAGAGGGGTACTGTGGCAATACATAACATCACCTCCTGAGTATCATAGCCTTGTGTGACTGCTGACTCTTGAAGGTCCAGGTGACTTAGTGCAAGCTAGAGACAATGTGTCCAGGCAGCTTGTGTTCCTAAAGCAAGGTCTAGATTTTCAAAATCTCCTCACCTTTGCTAGTTCCTCAACTGAGTGATCAAGCTCCCTGCAGCATATCCGGAGCATCCCTTTTAAAATCCATCTGACAGTGGTTGATTTATCTTGTTTGAAGCTAATAACCAAGTGTCAACATACCGGTTTTCTGATTTGAGCTTTTGTGTGTTTGTCACCTTTACTTCTAAAATAAATAGGCTTTCGCAACAGCAAACCTGTCTTAGGAAGGTTTGAATATTGTCCTTTGCCTTAGCCACTGTCTCAGATAAGAGATCACATTCTGCAAAATAAATTTCCTTCTACATGTAGAAAATGTTATGGATATATTCCACGTATAGAAAATTGCTAAGAATTTGGATCTATTACTATAGATATTTGTGGTTACAGAGATGAGGTAACTCTGAGGTTGAGTGTTATGGATGCTGATTCCATTCTGTCTTAGGTCCTAGCTCAGAGTGTCATAGGATTGATAGTCTTATACTAGTCTGTCTGTACCATAAAATCACCACACAACTGAGCACAAATGGCAGGAGTTAGGTACTTGGTTTACATAGCATCTGCCTGTGAGATGGCTGGCTCTGGCTAGTGCTGTTTAGATTCTCACTACAATAGATGCCCAAACTATACAATCAATCACCAATTGATTATATAAAAAAAATGAAACAAAATCAGGTATTTTCTATTCTGCCTTTATCAGTTCTCTCAGGTGATGAAAATATTACAGAAAATGAGATCTTGTCATACAATAATTCCTGAACCTAACATACCAAAAAATGTGATTGGCACTTTGTACAACTCTTAATCGCTGCATTTATCCTGCTATCTTTATCCATCCTCTGGCAATATTTTATCCAATACCTATCTGTGCATCACTCCCTTTGCCACTGATGAGATAACCTCTCTTTGTTTCTGATGCAATCTCTTAATTAATTACGAATGAGATAAACTGTTCAATGGAAAAGGAAATGATGGCAAATAGTATGGTTGAGGATGGAGCTTGAAGTAGTGTATTGTTTGCTCTTGAAATCGGCTTCCGCTGTAAACCCCTCTCTCTTTTAGAAGAAGGGGCTTTATCATTGTGATCTGGTAAAGATTAAAATGAAAAAACATGGTGCTAGATTCTAATCTTACTTACATTGATATGAGCTGAACATAAGAATGGCCATACTGGGTCAGACCAAAGGTCCATCAAGCCCAGTACCCTGTCCTCTGACACTGGCCAATGGCAGGTGTCCCAAAAGGAATGAACAGACAGGTTATCATCAAGTGATCCATCCCCTGTAGCTCATTCCCAGCTTCTGGCAAACAGAGGCTAGAAACACCATTCCTGCCCATCCTGGCTAATAGCCATTGATGGACCTATCCTCCATGAATTTATCTAGCTCCCTTTTGAACCCCATTGTAGTACTGGCCTTCACAACACCCCCTGGCAAGGAGTTCCAGAGACTGACAGTGCATTGCATGAAAAAATACTTTCTTGTGTTTTTTTAAACCTGCTACCTATTAATTTAATTTGGTGGCCTCTTGTTCTTGTATTATGAGACGGAGTAAATAACACTTCCTGATTTACTTTCTCTATATCACTCATGATTTTATAGACCTCTGTCATATCCCCCCTTACTCACCTCTTTTCCAAGCTGGAAAGTCCCAGTTTTATTAATCTCTCCTCATATGCAAGCCATTCTAAACCCCTAATCATTTTGTTGCCCTTTTCTGAATCAAGGAAAGTAAGCTGTCATGGGATAAGAGGGAAGGTCCTCTCATGATTGGTAAGAATAAATGGTCAGTTTTCAGAATGGAGAGAGGTAAATAGTGGTATCTGCCAGGGGTTTGTACTGGGACCAGTCCTATTCAACACATTCATAAATGATCTGGAAAAGGGGTAAACAGTGAGGTGGCAAAATTTTCAGGTGATACAAAACTATTCAAGATAGTTAATTCCCAAGGAGACTGCGAAGAGCTACAAAAGGATCTCACAAACTTGGGTGACTGGGCAACAAAATGGCAGATGAAATTCAATGTTGGTAAATGCAAAGTAATGCACATTGGAAAACATAATCCCAACTTTACATATAAAATGATGGGGTCTAAATTCACTGTTATCACTCAAGAAAGAGATCTTGGAGTCATTGCAGATAGTTCTCTGAAAACATCCACTCAATGTGCAGTGGCAGTCAAAAAAATGAACAGAATGTTGGGAATCATTAAGAAAGAGTAGATAATAAGACAGAAAATATCAGATTGCCTCTATATAAATCCATGGTATGCCCAAACCTTGAATACTGTGTGCAGATGTGGTTGCCCCATCTCAAAAAAGATATACTGAAATTGGAAAAGGTTCAGAAAAGGGAAACAAAAATGATTAGGGGTATGGAATGGCTGCCGTATGAGGAGAGATTAATAAGACTGGGACTTTTCAGTTTGGAAAAGAAACAACTAAGAAGGGATCTGATAGAGGTCTATAAAATCATGAGTGGTGTAGAGAAAGTAAACAAGGAAGTATTATTTACTCCTTCTCATAATACAAGAACTAGGGGTCACCAAATAAAATTAATAGGCAGCAGGTTTAAATTAAATGAAAGGAAGTATTTTTTTCACACAACACAGAGTCAACCTTTGGAACTCTTTGACAGAGGATGTTGTGAAGGCCAAGAGTTCAGAAATGAACTAGATAAGTTCATGAAGGGTAGGTCCATCAATGGCTATTAGCCAGGATGAGCAAGGATGATATCCCTGGCCTCTGTTTACCAGAAGCTGGGAATGGGCGACAGGATGGATCACTTGATGATTACCTGTTCTGTACATTCCCACTGGGGCACCTGGCATTGGCCACTGTCGGAAGACAGGGTACTGGGCTAGATGGACCTTTAGTCTGACCCAGTATGCCTGTTCTTATGTTCTTATATTCTTTAATATGGGTAGTGGCCCCTACTATGACCACTGAAGCATGGAAGGGCATGTGACTAGATCATGTGGTACTGAACTCCATCTTGTGTGTCTGTACTTTTCCACAAACTGTGCTGAGGGCTCTGCTTGGAGCAATAAGTTTCCCTCTATGTGGGAGAAGCTATAAAAGCTGGAAACATTTCCATTTAACCTCTTTCCTGCTATGTTCTCTGGACTATGGACTTATACTAATGGGAGCATTCTAATCAAGGGACTGAGAACCTTCCAATCATTTGGAAGCAACCAGAGACTTGATTTAAGCCAGCAGTTTATGCCATGCTTCAAGCCTGATCCAAGTGCTTTGCAATTATTGTATGTATTCGATTCTTTTAACCAATTTAAACTCTGAGCTCTTTCTTTTCTCTTATAAACATTTAGATATTAGATACTAAAGTATTGACAGCAGCGTGATTATTGGGTAAGATCTGAGCTATATATTGACCTGAGTATGTGGGTGGTTCTTTTGGGATCAGAAGAATCCTTTGTTTGATTAAATTGGTTTTAAATAACCACTCATCATTAAGTCTAGTGTCTGGGTGTTGAATCCAGAACTGGAATACCTAAGGAGGCTGCATTTCTGACTTCTTGTTAGCCAGTGTGGTGAGACAGAAGCTTACTTTTGTTGCTGGTTTGGTATATCTTACGGAAGAATAACCACAAGTTTTTAGGTGTGTCTGCTCTATTTCTTAGCAGTTTGTCCTGAACATGGTATTCTCAGTTGTGACCCACTGAGGCATGGTGACAAGGGGCTTCAGCCCCAGGGGAGGGGGCACTTGGGCTCAGGACTTCTTCACCTACTGAGGCCTGGTGCCTCCTGCAAGGGTGAAGCCTCAAGACCCCCCTCCCCACAGGGCAAAAACCCCAATATCCCCCCCCCAGTCTGGTAGGCAGAGAATTGGGGAAGAATGGGGGTCTCCAGGAAATAGCTCAAGAGAATTTAAGCCCCGAGTGTTGTTACTAATTCTAGCTGCAAAGTCTGTTGGACTGTAATTTCTCTGCAAGCTGCAATTTAACTGTAAAAGAGCCACATGTGGCTTGCGAGCAGTGGTTTGGCCATGCCTGTAGAATGGGGAAAAGATCCATTATTGCTATTATCCATCTATGTGGAAAACCCTGTCTTTAGCATATGGAATAATGGAGTGGAGTACTGCCGATTGTACATCTAGTCCATGAGTCCTCTCAGTGATATAAAGCAGAATCTCTCAGGGAAATGTGGGGTGAACATGCGGTCACATATACTTCCCTGATCTGTTAAAAGGAATCTCTGTTTTCTCCCAGCACATGGGTGCTGCCCCCAACAGCTTACACACCAAGGACAGAGTGCTTTCCTATAGCTCTTCCAAATCTGGCCTTATTGTTGTTGCATAAGCCACATTGCAGGTATGGAAAGAGGCTCCTTAGCCTTTCCTTAACACCACAGTGCAGGATGTGGCCCCAAAAGAAGGGAGAAATCTGTTCACAGTTGTCATGTGTGCATATTTCACAATGGATAATTCAGTGCCCTCCATTATTTGTAATAAATGGTTAGAAAAGAGGTAGTGTTTGGTCATATTACAGTCTAGAGTGACATTAGACTTATAGACTGCAATACCGTGCATTGCCAATTTCCAAGCTTTAGGGAATATTCCATTTTGTAATGGTATATTGGAAAGGAAAAATATATATAAGGAAAATAGATAGTAAGTGTAGCCAGCATCAACAAATGACTTTCCAACTCTTCAGGACCTAAGCATCTACTTCATTTCATCCTAACCAAATGATCCAAAATGTCATTCCTCAAATTCTGAGAAATATAAAGAAGTATGTGAGAACGAGGTCATTTAGATAATGTACATGTCCAGCAGAGCTGGCTTAATATGTAAAAAGGCCAAACCATATGGAGAAAAATGTGAGTCAAGTCAAGGCCTGAGAACCTGGTTGAGAAAATGTTTTCAAAGCACAATAATTCTAGCCCTGCTGACTATTAGTTATTGCTCCACCAAAAACTCAAGTTAGTATCTAATTTCTGGTACAGTGGCTCCACCTCAACTGGCATTAATCTGATAATTAACTCCAGCTGTGGATTTGGTGATTATTGTGTGAAATCTTCTATCTACCTAGAACTCTATAGTAAATGTTTAAAAGTTAAACATTTATTTTTTTCTCGTTTCATACAAATGTTCTTGGTGATTTAGTGCTTGTTGAAAGCAAAAAAATAATAGCACTGGCTAAAGCAAGGTATAGTGCTGGCAGATGCTGTACAATCCTTGTAACTCTGTCACAGTGTTTCAGTCCTGACCTGTATTGACCCTGCTAGTTAGATGCACACATTGCCAAATAAAAAGGTGAATTTGAGGTGTTGACAAATGGCTAGAGACAATAATGACGCCATCATATAAGTGCTCACTGGGTGACTTTGGCAAAGGAGAAAGTTGATGGTCTTTTCCGTCTCCAGCTAAGTCCAGAACTCATGCACACTTAAGGCCTAAGCAGGATATAATTAAGCACAAGTCTCTGGGGTGGGGAGTCTAAACAATAACAAGAACTGTTACAATAGCTGCCAAATCTTAGGATTTATACTTATTCACTTGAACATTCATCTATTACACTTACTGTAAAGAATGTGGACATATTCAGTCATTTTCAGTTGACAAGATGGTTCTACATTTTAAGTATGATCTAACCAGGTTAATCTAAATTGTTACAGAAAGCTATTGCCCACATTAACATTTTGCTAATAAAATTAGTATATTAACTCAGACAGAGAAATACAACAAGGAAAAGAACATACACTGTAAATGAGATTATACATTGACATTAAAAGAAAAAATGGTTAGGTATGGAAGCAAGTACAATTTCTTACAATCAGCAGAAAAAACATTGAGAATATTGATCATAAGGCATTGGAAAAGTGATATTTAAAATCCAGATGCTGTTTTCATAGCTTTAATAGTGAATTCAGAGTGAAAACAATCCAACAACTTTAAGATATGGAATATAATTTTGTCATTATGATACAAAATATATGGGCTGTTAGCCACAGAGCTGACCAGTGTGAGACTATGTGAGGAATACTCCTTCCATGCATGATTGTATGCTAGTGCAAGTCTGTAATATTAATTACAGGAAGTCAGGTTTACTTTTGTAAATGTAGACTATGTACTCTGTAGAAATGAACTAGAAATACCAAGACATCACTTCCAGCCCCAGCCGCTTTGGAGAAACAAGATGGTTAATAATCATTTTTGGCTACTACTGATGCAAATTTAATACCTTATCTGATTACATATGGCCAAAGGAATTTCAGATACCTCCATCCCCTGACACCATCAAGGAGGGTGGATGAAGAAATGGCTGCAGTTCAGTCAAATGTAGCCAGAATTAAAGATCAGAAAGAATAGAAAGAGGACTTATATAGGTCTATAACTTTTATAACAATGTTCTTTTAGGATCATAATGTATCTGGTACAAATGATAGGGTAATGTATTGAAACAAATCTAATTTTAGTTCTTTTTGACTGCACTTCAGAAATACTTTATATATATATTAGGGTACCTTCCAAACAAATGGTAGACATTTTAAAATTTGAGCTAATTCATTTTCCTTTCTTTTGAAACATCTTTGGTGCCTAGCTATTATATTGTAATTTAGAGAGATTTTCTTACTACCTTAAATTGATACTTACTAAATATGACAATGAGAGGAAGCAGAAGCACTGCAATACTGGGTCTCATTATGAGGCAGGTGCTCCAGGACAGTGAGTTGATTGCACCATGTCATGGATCCTAGCCCAGAAACATCCTTCACCTCCCCACCACCCTTTCGAAGGAGATTGGAAAGGGTGATTGATCTGCTTTACAGCTAATCCCATCCTACTGCTTTGCAGATCTTCACAATAGGACCAGCTAGCTGTGAGCTTTTGTAGAGAACCTTAGTTAACCCTTTCTTGGCTTCCCCAGGGATGACGTATTCTCGTAACTCCCTCATAGGAAAGGCATTGTGCAGAAGTGAAAAGTCTACCTTGGCATGGTCCTTCACTGGCTGCCAGTGCACTTGGAAGGAAATTCTATTCTACATAGGTTTTTTATTAGGGCTGCTGATTAATCGCAGTTAACTGACGTGATTAACTCAAAAAATTATTTCTGATAAAAAAATTAATCGTGATTAATCCCAGATTTAATTGCACTGTTAAACAATAGAATACCAAATGAAATTTATTAAATATTTTGGATGTTTTTCTACATTTTCAAATATATTTATTTCTATTACAACACAGAATGCAAAGTGTACAATGCTCACTTTATATTATTATTTTTATTGCAAATATTTGCAGTGGAAAAATAAACAAAAGAAACAGTATTTTTCAATTCACCTCATACTAGTACTGTAGTGCAATCTTTTTATCTTGAAAGTGCAACTTCCAAATGTAGATTTTTTTTGTTACATAACTGCACTCAAAAATAAAACAATGCAAAACTTTAGAGCCTACAAGTCCACTCAGTCTTACTTCTCGTTCTGCCAATCACTAAGACAAACAAGTTTGTTTACATTTGCAGGGGATTCTGCTGCCCACTTCTTATTTACAATGTCACCAGAAAAAAGTAAGAACAGGTGTTCGCATGGCATTTTTGTAGCTGGCATTGCAAGGTATTTATGTGCCAGATATGCTAAACATTTGTATGTCTCTTCATGCCTCAGCCACCATTCCAGAGGACATGCTTCCAAGCTGATGCTGCTTGTTAAAAAAAAATGTGTTAATTAAATTTTTGACTGAACTCCTTGGGGGAGAATTGTATGTCTCTGGCTCTATCTTACTCACTTTCTGCCATATATTTCATGTTATAGCAGTCTCAGATGGTGACTTAGCACATGTTCATTTTAAGAACACTTTCACTGCAGATTTGACAAAATGCAAAGAAGGTAGCAATATGAGATTTCTGAAGATAGCTATAGCAGTCGACTCAAGGTTTAGGAATCTGAGAGGGATGAGGTGTGGAGCATGCTTTCAGAAGTCTTAAAAGAGCAATGCTCCGATTCGAAACTACATAACCTGAACCACCAAAAAATGAAAATCAGCCGTCTGCTGGTGGCATCTGTCTCAGATAATGAAAATGAACATGTGTCAGTCCACACTGCTTTGGATTGTTATCGAGCAAAACTCGTCATCAGCATGGAGGCATGTCCTCTGGAATGGTAGTTGAAGTATGAAGGGATATATGAATCTTTAGCGCATCTGGCATGTAAATATCTTGCGACGCCGGCTACAACACTGCCATGAGAAAACCTGTTCTCATTTTCAGGTGACATTGTAAACAAGAAGCGGGCAGCATTATCTCCTGCAAATGTAAACAAACTTGCTTGTCTGAGTGATTGGCTAAACAAAAAATCAGGACTGAGTGGACTTTTAGGCTCCAAAGTTTTACATTGTTTTATTTTTGAATGCAGTTATTTTTTGTATGTAATTCTACATTTGTAAGTTCAACTTTCATGATAAAGAGATTGCCCTACAGTACTTGTATTAGGTGAATTGAAAAATACTATTTCTTTTGTTTTTTACAGTGCAAATATTTGTAATCAAAATAAATATAAAGTGAGCACTGTACACTTTGTATTTTGTGTTATAATTGAAATCAATATAGTTAAAATGTAGAAAACATCCACAAATATTTAAATAAATGGTATTTAATTATTGTTTAACACTACAATTAATCACATGGTTAATTGTGATTAATTTTTTTAACCGCGCGATTAATCACAATTAATTTTTTTAATTGCTTGACAGCCCTAGTTTTTATACTATGCTCATCACCATAGTATCTGAGCAGCTTCCACTAGTGTTATATGTAACATGACTACACATCTGTGTAGAACTCTAGGACCAAATGCAAAAGGATTGTGCAGTGAGTCATATTCATCCTCCATTAATAGCAGTTTGAACAGTATACGGTTGGTAATGGGGTAGCCCAGAACATGGTAGCAGACGGAGTCAACAGCCCACTTGATAGTCTCTATAACAGAATCATTTTTTTCATGGAGGAAGGGTTTGCAGCTGAAGTATAGGACTGGGTGCTCTTAGGTCAGTTTTGGGAGGAATTTAGGCCACCATCTTTAAATTTGGGAAAAGTGTTCTGGTTACAATCTGAACAACCCCTGCTTCCCACCCTCACTTACATATGTCACTTTGCTGTGGGCCATCCTTCAGTGAACATCCTGTGGAAGAATGGTCCCTTTTAGCTTTAAGAATCTCGATGGTTATCAGTAGATGAAGCCTTAAAAGATGAAGGAGCTTACTGAACTATAAAGATGGGTGTGATTATTATTTTGTATTCCAAAGTCCAAGAGACTTCAATGTAAATGAATACACATCGATTTAGATATGGCTCTAAAACAAAGAACTCTAGAACATTTTGTTTTAACAGTGAAGATCCAACATTGTTGTACATTAGTATCCTGAAGACAAATCTGATTTTGGCTGGTTTGTAAGTATTTATTAAACTGTTGATTAAGTGATATTCACATTTGCACATTTCTTTTATTAGTTAGTCTCATTTGCACAAAGTCATGGAAGGTGCATTAAGTTATCTGTTATCTATAAATATCTGTTCAATAAACTTTGTAATAATTAACATGAATTTATCTGCCAAAACTAAATTCATGTTCAACAGTAATTTGAAGAGTCCATGGGTGGCAGGTGGAACCCCACTTCAGGAAGGCTAGCCCCCAGCTCTGCCCATTCCCTCCCCCACAGCCCCTCAGCCAGAGGAGCCCCAGGCCAGCCGGAGCCCTGATCTCTCCCCTTCCCCCCTCACCTTGCCCGAAGGAGCCCCAGGCCAGCCGGAGCCGCTGCAGCTGCACCTTCCCTCCGCAGACCCCAAGCTGCCCTGAGGAAAAATTCAAAAGCTCTTCTCTTTTCCAGAAGAAGAACCTGAGCTTTTGATATGCCCCATGCAGGTTCCAGGGTGACTGAGGAGGCAGTTTGTGTTACTCAGGCTATGTCTACACTAGTCAGCTTTTAGCAACATGGCTGTGCCACTACAGTGTAGTCATTGTTTGTCGACAGGAGAGAGCTCTCCTGCCGACAGAAAACTTCCATCCCCAATGAGCAGCATTAGCTTTGTCAGCAGGAAAGCGCTGCTGCTAACAAAGCGCTGTTCACACCGGTGCTTGTCATAGGCAAAACTTTAGTCTTTCGGGAAAGTGTTTTTTTTAACACCTCTGAACAACACAAGTTTTGTCTTACACTTGCAAGTGTAGACAAAGCCTCAGCTTTCTGGAGTCCAGGGAGATTACTGATGATCCCAGGAGGCTGAGTAGAATCATAGAATCATAGAATCATAGAATATCAGGGTTGGAAGGGACCCCAGAAGGTCATCTAGTCCAACCCCCTGCTCAAAGCAGGACCAAGTCCCAGTTAAATCATCCTAGCCAGGGCTTTGTCAAGCCTGACCTTAAAAACCTCTAAGGAAGGAGATTCCACCACCTCCCTAGGTAACGCATTCCAGTGTTTCACCACCCTCTTAGTGAAAAAGTTTTTCCTAATATCCAATCTAAACCTCCCCCATTGCAACTTGAGACCATTACTCCTCGTTCTGTCATCTGCTACCATTGAGAACAGTCTAGAGCCATCCTCTTTGAAACCCCCTTTCAGGTAGTTGAAAGCAGCTATCAAATCCCCCCTCATTCTTCTCTTCTGCAGACTAAACAATCCCAGCTCCCTCAGCCTCTCCTCATAAGTCATGTGCTCTAGACCCCTAATCATTTTTGTTGCCCTTCGCTGTACTCTTTCCAATTTATCCACATCCTTCTTGTAGTGTGGGGCCCAAAACTGGACACAGTACTCCAGATGAGGCCTCACCAGTGTCGAATAGAGGGGAACGATCACGTCCCTCGATCTGCTCGCTATGCCCCTACTTATACATCCCAAAATGGCATTGGCCTTCTTGGCAACAAGGGCACACTGCTGACTCATATCCAGCTTCTCATCCACTGTCACCCCTAGGTCCTTTTCCGCAGAACTGCTGCCGAGCCATTCGGTCCCTAGTCTGTAGCGGTGCATTGGATTCTTCCATCCTAAGTGCAGGACCCTGCACTTATCCTTATTGAACCTCATTAGATTTCTTTTGGCCCAATCTTCCAATTTGTCTAGGTCCTTCTGTATCCTATCCCTCCCCTCCAGCGTATCTACCACTCCTCCCAGTTTAGTATCATCCGCAAATTTGCTGAGAGTGCAATCCACACTATCCTCCAGATCATTTATGAAGATATTGAACAAAACGGGCCCCAGGACCGACCCCTGGGGCACTCCACTTGACACCGGCTGCCAACTAGTAACACATACCGCCTCCTCAGCTGGCCCAAAGTCCACATGGGGCAGAATAAAAAGCAAAAATTTCCCCCGCCAAATCTGCAACCGGGGTCCAGCAGCAGTGGCTGAGCCAGGGGAGGCTGCTATACCTGCTGCCCCTGGAAGAGTCCAGAAATCAGATATTTTTGAATGCAAGAGTCCAGAAATCAGATATTTTTGGATGCAAGGAGATAGCTGCTTTCAGCATTTATGGAGGTTCATATTCTGTTTTTCTTCATTTAAGGACCTGACTGATTAAAACATAACACCTTTTACTTGGCCATCTCAAAGTTTTTGTATGATCAATACAATGTTTTGTTCCACTCTCTTTAGAGGCTTTATCGTGCTTTGATGTCAGAGGCAAAACTCCATTCAACTACTATGATGTTGGTTCAAGACTTTTGAGGACATGGCTATCCTTTGTATAAATCCACTGGAATTTGGTTCCCAGCTCCATTCAAGTCCATTATAAATACCCTACTTATAAACAAAAAACACTTTATTCTACTAAATAAAGAACTTTGCTCCCAAGACAAGGGTCGCTGTGATTTATCATAGCCAAAAGATTTTGGCATCCCTGATTTGAACTACTATGAAGTATAGATTAAAACTGTGAAAGATTCAACCACAACCACAAACCAACCTGAAATTGGGATGGATTTTGGGTTCTAGTGGGTGGGAGCCAACAAAACCAATACATCTCCCCTTTCTATTAAAGATGCTCCCTAGTCACCATATCTGCTAAATGCTTCAGGTAAGTGACAGCTAAGAGGCTAAAAATATTCACACAGTAAAACTGTGAAGGAGTACAGCTGGTTGAATTCGATTTATCAAATTTTATTTGATCTAAAAAAAATCAATTCTGGATGTATGTGCAAGGGAGTTCCATTTCTATCCACCACACCTGACAAGATGATAATTGTAGATGGTTCCCTACAGGCTCAGGAGTCCCCATGGACAATCACACAACAGAAAGTACTTGGACCCCGTGGGAAGCCAGAATGTACATAAATCTTCTGGAACTGAGAACAGCATAAGAGGCTTGTAAAACATTCCTACAATTTCATACAATTCCAGCACATCCTGTTAATATTGGACAACATAATTACTATTTTCTATATAAATGAGCAGGGCTGTGCACATTCTGTCCCTTTATGTATATAAGTGGTCAATGTATGGAACTGGGGTATATGCAGAACCACATCATTCTATTGGCAGTGTGCCTCCCAGGCACTCATAATTCACAGGCAGACAGCCTCAGCAGGCATTTCGCCACCAATCATGAGTGGAAGTTACACGATTCGGTAGTAAAGAGCATCTTCATTCAGTGGGGAGCTACCACTTGGGACATGTTGCCTGTCTGGCAGCCAGGAAGTGCAATATATACTGCTCCAGGGGAACTAAAGGTCAGTACTCCAGAGATCATGCTTTCTGTGTGTCTTGGACAGAACACTTCAGTTATGTCTTCTCTTCCATCCTGCTACTACCTCAGGTTTTACAGAAGATTCAACTAGATGAGGCGCTAATTATCTTCATTGCCTCCAGATGGCCCAGACAATTCTGGTTTCTGAGTCTCCTACAAATGTCATTCTGTCCATCTATCAGCATTTGGACCTTTCTGGATCTCTTGTCTCAGAAAAATGGCATGGACAGGCCTCCCAACTGCCATGTTCTTCATCTCAAAGCTTGGTTTTTAGATGGGTGTTGAGTTGGATGGGTGTATGTTCCTGCTCTGAAGCTGTGCAAATCATTTTTAATAATAGCAGAAAAGATTCCACAAGAAAATATTACCTAGCCAAGTGGAATGTCTGGGCCCAGCAAAACCGTGTATCTCTAGAGACAGTGGATACGCCTGCTATTTTAGACTATCTTCTTCTCAAGATGATGAGCCTTTCTCTTAGCTCACTATGGGTTCACCTGGTGGCAGTAAGCATGTGTCACCCACCAATGGATACTTACTCGATCTTTATCCGCTTGTTAGTAGCCACATTCTTGAAGGCCCTGATCCTGGGACATTTTCAGCTAGTAAAGAAACCAGCCCTTCACTGGAATCATTAGTGTTTTCAGCACTAACCGAAGCCACCTTTTGAACAGATAGCTGCATGTTCCATGTCTGACCTTTCAGTGAAGGTTGTCTTCCTTACTGCTATCACCTCAGCCAGAAGTATAGATGAACTGGGGGCCCTAGTGGCAGATCCTAATACACAATAATCCATAGGATAAGGTCTCACTATGACTACACTGAAAATTCATTGCTAAGATAATTTTGGAATTTCACATAAACCAGTTGATTTACTTACCTGTGTTTTTTCCAAAGCCCCATGCCCCCAGCAATGAGAGGAGACTTCACTCTTTCAATATGTCATGAGCATTTGCATTCTACCTGCAGAGAATGAAACAGATCAGGAAGTAGCTAGACAGTTCATTACTGTAGCAGAATGAGTATGAGGACAAGATGTTTCTTCTCAGAGGATCTCCAAGTCCATCTCCAGCTGTACCCTATGTTATCAGTTGACACAGCTTCCTGCTCCACATGGGGTAAGTGATCACTCTACAAGCATACAAGTAGCCTCAGTAGCATCACTTCAAGAGATATGCTTGCTTGATATTTTCAGGGTAGCTATGTGGAGTTCCATCCACAAGTTCAGTGAGACATCAAGCCTTTGTCCAGGACTCCACTGCTGATGCATCCTTTGGAGGCAGCGGTTCCATAAGCAGCTATCCTGCCCTCATCCTTGTACCCTCCTCATCTCTGAGTACTGCTTGCCAGTCACCCACAGTGAATACACTGAAGGACCAGCACTTGAAGAAGAAAGTTACCTTATTGGAACTATAAAAGCGGCAAAGAGTCCTCTAGCACCTTATAGACTAACAGACATATTGGAGCATAAGCTTTTGTGGGTGAATACCCACTTCGTCGGATGCATGTAGTGGAAATTTCCAAAGGCAGGTATAAATATGCAAGCAAGAACCAGGCTAGGGATAACGAGGTTAGGTCAATCAGGGAGGATGAGGCCCTCTTCTAGCAGTTGAGGTGTGAACAGCAAGGGAGGAGAAACTGCTTTTGTAGCTGGCTAGCCATTCAGTCTTTGTTTAATCCTGAGCTGATGGTGTCAAATTTGCAAATGAACTGAAGCTCAGCCGTTTCTCTTTGAAGTCTGGTCCTGAAGTTTTTTTGCTGCAGGATGGCTACCTTTAAATCTGCTAGTGTGTGTCCAAGGAGGTTGAAGTGTTCTCCTACAGGTTTTTGTATATTGCCATTCCTAATATCTTATTGGAACTGGAGTTCAAGTTATGTGTTCCCTATCTGTATACCACTACCCATCTTCCTTCCCCTCTGCTTTGGATCATGATTAGATTTATGATAGAGAAGGAACTGGTTCATAGCCCCATAGGGCACAGGCATGGACCAGTGAACACTGCTTGCAAGAATTCTCTGGTCTTAGGTGCATGGAGCACCTACGTACACACAGTGGAATACACACAGGGACTACACATCTCAAAGAACTCCAGTTACAAAAGGTAAGTAACTTCCCTTTTTATTTCATTCCAGTTTTTTTTTTTTGGTATACACACACACACACACACACACACACACACACACGCAGAGAAAAAAGTCTGAACATTTTCTAACAAAAGAAAAACTAACTTCCCTTTCTTTTGGGGGGGGGGGGAAGAGGAGGAGGAAACAGGCCATTAAAAGGTGGAATGTAACCAGAGCTACTAAGAAGGGAGAGGAATTGCAGATTTTTTTTTAAAGAACAGATGGCAGTTAGGCACCTAACAAGAAATGACTGCATGTTATTAAAAAGAGAATGCTGCTGACTATAATGAAGATCTTCCTTGAGAGTAAGATGTATTAGGTTGTGGAATACTATCCGAAGGGCATGAGTGGGAGATCCATTACTTGAAACATTCAAAACTAGACCCGACAAAACACCAGCAGATGTACTGTGGAAAACAAGACTGCATTGGCATTAGTTTCTCTAATCCAAGTATTGGCCCACAGCCGAACCCTGAGAAAGTCTCCTGTGCATGTAACCAGTGGTGAGCTGGAGCCGGTTTGCACGAACCGGTTGTTAAATTTTGAAGCAGTTTTAGAACCGGTTGTTAACCCACCTCCCTGCAGGGAGTGCTGAGGCTTTGATGGGCTCTGGCTGGGAAGGGATGTAATTCCTACTCTGGCCACCAGGGATGCTGCGCTTTGGGAGCCATGTGGGCTGCTGCCTGGTCCTGGGCAGGAGCCCTGATGCTGCTGCTGCTCCCCCGACCCCTGGCCCTGGGGCTCCTGCTGCTGCCTGGTGTTTCCCCCCGCAGCTCTGCTGGGCCTGGGCTGTGTCCTGCTGCTCAGGCTGCTCCGAGCCGCTCTCCCCGTGAGCACCCACCACCGTGCCCCCGTCTCCAGCCAACCCCGCACCCACTGCCTGCAGCCAGCCCCTGCCGCACACCACACCCTGCCCTGCCTGCAGCCAGCCCCTGGTGCACCCCTGCCCTGTCTCCAGCCAGCCCTGTACCCCCTGCCCGCAGCCAGCCCTTGCCGCACCCCCTGCCCTGCCCACACCCCCTGCCCTGCCCACAGCCAGCCCTTGCCTCCAGCCACCCCTGCACCCCCTGCCTGCAGCCAGCCCCCATCTCCAGCCACCCCCACACCTCCTGCCTGCAGCCAGCCCCTGCCTGGAGCCACCCCTGCTGCACCCCCTGCCCTGCCCACACCAGCCTCTGTCTTCAGCCACCCCTGCACCCCCTGCCCGCACCAGCCCCTGTCTCCAGCCACCCCCTGCACTCCCTGCCTGCAGCCAGCCCCTGCCTCCAGCCACCCCTGCACCCCCTGCCTGCAGCCATCTTGCTGCACCCCTGCCCTGCCCACACCAGCCCCTGTCTCCAGCCACCCCTGCACCCCCTGCCCGCACCAGCCCCCTCTCCAGCCACCCCCTGCCCCCCCTGCCTGAAGCCAGCCCCTGTCTCCAGCCACCCCCACACCCCCTGCCCTGCCCGCAGCCAGCCCAGCACCCCCTGCCTCCAGCTAGCCCTGCCCCACGCCCCTGTCTGCAGCTGGCCCCAAGTCCACTGGTGCTCTGCAGTTCCCAGGGCAGTAACTCTGCACACCTGCTTCAATGAGGGGGCAGGGAGCAGCTGGAACCCACACATGTGTACACTCTAAGGTGACCAGACAGCAAGTGTGAAATATCAGGATGGGGGTGGGGGGTAATAGGAGCCTATATAAGAAAAAGACCCCAAAATCGGGACTGTCCCTATAAAATAGGGACATCTGGTCATCTTAGCACAGCCCCAGGAAGTGGCAGGGACCCACACATGTGAAACGGAGCTCATCTCTAGTTCAGGCCCATCTTTTTAAAAAAGAACTTTAGGCAGGGTTAACATACATCCGTATTTTCCCAGACAGGTCAGGCTTTTTGGTTCTTAAATCGCCGTCTGGGAGGAATTTTTAAAATTTAAAAATTCCTCCGGGGAAAATATGGACATATGGTAACCCTGTTGGTACAAAAAATACATACTGGGGCACATCCCTTAAATCAGAACTTTTTATGGGGAACTGGTTGTTAAGATTTTGGCAGCTCATCACTGCATGTAACACATGCGATTCAGACCTTTCAGGGCTCATTCATTCCTATTCCTGAGACAAGTCTAGATGAGATCCCGAAAATGAGGTTATAGGTTTTATTAAGTGCTGTTTTACATTTTCCTTTGTAGCTATATTTTGCTGGCATTAAAAAAAAAAAGAACCCAAACTCTTTTATAACATAATCTCGAGTGATGTGTTTTCAGTATAATAATCTTTTCTTCTACTCCATTTCCTTTACTGTGAATTAAATGATACAACTATGATTCTCTGAGTGAACTGTATATTGTAATGAGGGTAACTCTTGGTGCTTCTGTTGAATTCACAATACCACTTCTCAGATCCTGTAATGGTAGGTGGCTATATCATACTCCATGTCTCATTCTAGCTGGGGGTTGAAAAAAAAGGAAAGAAAAGTTGAGAAAAAATTGGGACACTGTTTTCCACTTCAGCCTCTCCCTGTTGCCAGCCTGGTTGGATCTGAGGATCTACTACAGATATATGAACTAATTTGAAAAATATCTCTAGTGGCCTGAATCTCAGTCAAAATATATACTCAACATTTTTTTTTTTAGTTTTGGATAAATATCCCCCTCTTTCGCTGGCTGACTTCCTACCTTTGTTATAATCTTTCTTGGAGTTGGAAAGTCTGGCGAATGATGCTATACAAGGTGCTGTCAGATAATCTAATGGTGTCTAGTGCCAGTGAAGTGTATTATGAATATCTTGTCTGAAAGAAGACATGGAGTGAAGTCCTGGCTCCATTGGAATCAACAGTAGAACTCTCATTTCATAGAATCATAGAATATCAGGGTTGGAAGGGACCTCAGGAGCTCATCTAGTCCAACCCCCTGCTCAAAGCAGGACCAATCTCCAACTAAATTATCCCAGCCAGGGCTTTGTCAAGCCTGACCTTAAAAACCTGAAAGGAAGGAGATTCTACCACCTTCCTAGGTAACGCATTCCAGTGCTTCACCATCCTCCTAGTGAAAAAAGTTTTTCCTAATATCCAACCTAAACCTCCTCCACTGCAACTTGAGACCATTACTCCTTGTTCTGTCATCCGTAACCACTGAGAACAGTCTAGATCCATCCTCTTTGGAACCCCCTTTCAGGGAGTTGAAAGCAGCTATCAAATCACCCCTCATTCTTCTCTTCTGCAGACTAAATAATCCCAGTTCCCTCAGCCTCTCCTCACAAATCATGTGTTCCAGTCCCCTAATCATTTTTGTTGTCCTCTGCTGGACACTTTCCAATTTTTTCACATCCTTCTTGTAGTGTGGGGCCCAAAGCTGGACACAGTACTCCAGATGAGGCCTCACCAAGGTCAAATAGAGGGGAACGATCATGTCCCTCGATCTGCTGGAAATGCTCCTACTTATACAGCCCAAAATGCCATTAACCTTCTTGGCAACAAGGGCACACTGTTGACTCATATCCAGTTTATCATCCACTGTAACCCCTAGGTCCTTTTCTGAAGAACTACTGCCTAGCCATTCGGTCCCTAGTCTGTAGCAGTGCATGGGATTCTTCTGTCCTAAGTGCAGGACTCTGCAACCTCATTGTTGAACCTCATTAGATTTCTTTTGGCCCAATCCTCTAATTTGTTTAGGTCCCTCTGTATCCTATCCCTACCCTCCAGTGTATCTACCTCTTCTCCCAGTTTAGTGTCATCTGCAATATTGCTGAGGGTGCAATCCATACCATCCTCCAAATCATTAATGTAGATATTGAACAAAAACAGCCCCAGGACCGATCCTTGGGGCACTCCACTTGATACCGGCTGCCAATTAGACATGGAGCGTTGATCACTACCTGTTGAGCCCGACGATCTAGCCAGTTTTCTATCTACCTTATAGTCCATTCATCCAGCCCATACTTCTTTAACTTGCTGGCAAGAATACTGTGGGAGACCGTGTCAGAGCCTGTCTCTGCCTAGCACTCCTCCTTCTTGGAACACCATCCCATGGTCAAAGAATCCAAAGCCTTCTCTCCGACAGCACCTGTATAGCCATTCATTGACTTCCACTATTCGACAGTCTCTACCCAGGCCTTTTCCTTCCATGGGGAGGATGGACGAGAACACCGCTTGTGCCTCAAACTCCTTTATCCTTCTTCCCAGAGCCACGTAGTCTGCTGTGATCCACTCAAGGTCATTCTTGGCAGTATCATTGGTGCCCACATGGAGAAGTAGGACGGGGTAGCAATCCAAGGGCTTGATGAGTCTCAGCAGTCTCTCCATCACATCATGAATCCTAGCTCCTGGCAAGCAACACATTTCTCAGTTTTCCCAGTTGGGGCGGCAGATAGATGACTCAGTCCCCCTGAGGAGAGAGTCCCCGACCACCACCACCTACTTCCTTCTCTTGGGAGCAGTGGTCGTGGAACTCCCTTCCATAAGACAATGCATCTCATACCTTCCAATCGTCGGAGTCTCTTTCTGCTCCCTTCCCTCAGATGTATCATCTAGTCCACTCTCTGCATTCGTACCTGTGGAGAGAACATGAAAACGGTTGCTTACGTGTATCTGAATTGCTGGTACATGCGCGTTTCCCTTTCTTCTTCTGGAGGTCACATGCTGCCAAATTTCTTCACCATCCTTCTGTCCCCGCTGCGCAGCCTGCTCTGAATCTTCAGAATGTTGTGCCTGTAGAAGCATATGCTGATGTCTGTCCAGGAAATCTTCAGTTTCTCTTATTCAACGCAGAGTTGATACTTGTTTCTCCAGACCTTGAACCTTCTCTTCCAATATGGAGACCAGCTTGCACTTTGTACAGACAAACTCGCTTCTGTCTTGTGGAAGAAAGGCAAACATGGCACATCCTGTGCAGGTAACAACAGCTGAATGTTCACCATCCATATTACCTTCCTTCTAAGAGCTTCCTGAGGTGTTGTAGTAACTACTCAGAGAAGCCTGCAAGATTTACTTTAGTAGGGCCAGGATTTTATCCATGGAATGCGAGTGACTAAAACAGAACAATGTCTAGACCCCAGAAGACACTAGCCCTGGAATATCCAATGGAATATCAGAAAAATTGGAGGATTTGTAGAAGTGAAAGATGGGATTGAGGGAAGAGAAAAGGATCCTGTGGGGTTGACTATTCAGACCTTCAGAGTGTCCAGATTATGCATGGCCTGATTTTTAGAGGTGCTGAGCATCCAGAATTCCAGTTGAAGTAATCAGAGCTGCAGGTACTCAAATCCTCCTGAAAATCAGGTGAATAGATAAGATGCTCAAGCACTTCATACACTATAATAAAACTGAAGTGAAGATCAGCACTTATAACTAAGAGTTAAATCACTGCAGTATTTTCAGTAGTCATGAAATCCTGCAGTATCTCAGAAATGAGGAGAGCTGGAAAGAAAAGTCAAGATGACAGTCTGATCAGATGAGGTGGTAGAAATGAGTCTGAACCTGTCTTCAAATAATGAGCAATGCTGAGCCAATAAATGTCCCCAAATGGTTTCCAGAACTGAAGCAGGGTAACGACCTGTTGTAAATCTAGTGAAAATTTACAGAATGTTACCATTTTATCACCAATGATGGTCTATAAAATGAACCAGTATTACTATAAAAGGTCAGTATAACACCTCATGATTGAAAGAGTAAAAGCCATTCTGTTCTATCCCTTTTTGACAATAACAGCTATTTCTGTTATAAATGATTCAACATGAAATATGTTGTGGTCTTATTTGATAACTGTAAAAATAATATTTCTTCCTCTGCAACTCAGCTGCACTGAATTTTATAGGTGAAATGTTCTGCTATAAAAGAAACATTAAATATGTGTATTTTAAAATTCAGAGGATTGTTTTCTGGGAAGAAATTAATTTTTATATCTAGATCACAGGTTGCACAGTGAGATGGGATATTACTGTTAGAAGCTGGGATTTTCAAAGATGCCTATGGGATTTAGGTGCACTATTCCCATTGAATTTCAGTGAGAATCTTCACAGCCACTGAGCCAGCCACTATATCTTCACTATCCTCCATTATTACAGACTTGGGACACAACTTTTCCAAAGATGGTCATCCCCTCCCACCATCCATCACAACTCCACTTGTGTGAAGGTGTTTTGATTTGTTTTCCACCAAATGGTCAGATAAACATTCATTGGGATTGTCCCAATATGCAAAACAGTAAATTGATAGGAATCTTTCTGTTTACTTCAAAGGCCCATAGTAATTAAATGCTAACTGGTAATTATAAATTTCATAAACAGGGATACAAATTTCTCAAGGTAGTATCTTTATAATATATACACACTGAATTTTGTGTGTGTTATGTAACACAACAAAAAGAACTTCTGAAGGTTTACTCTAAAGAACCTGGAATTATCTGCAAGATTTTTTTCAACTATTTCCAGTCTATATCATCCATATGTTGTTTGCTGTGTTGTTGTAGCCATGTTATTAGCCAGGATATTAGAGAGACAAAATGGGTCTTTTATTGGACCAACTTCTGTTAGTGCAGGGGTGGGCAAACTACAGCCTATGGGCTGAATCCAGCCCATCAGGGCTTTAGATCCAGCCTGTAGGATTGCCACCCCCATGGCACCACAGGCCCTGCACTGCTCCTGGAAGCGGCCGGCACCACATCCCTGCGGCCCGTGGGGGAGGGTGGGCAGAGGGCTCCGCACGTTGCCCTTGCCTGTAGGCACCACCTCCCAAAGCTCCCATTGACCGGGAATGGGGAACCGCGGCCAATGGGAGCTACGTGGGGGGGAAGGGGGGGTTACCCACAGGTGAGGTCAGTGGGCAGAGCCCTCTGCCTCTCCTCCCCAGGGGTGCAGGGATGTGGTGCTGGCTGCTTCTGGGAGTGGCGCAGCTTGAGGCTAGGGCAGGCAGGGAGCCTGCCCTGGCCCCAGTGCATGCCACTGCCACCCCGGAGCTGCTCTAGGTAAGCAGTGCTGGGCCGGAGTCGGCACCCCGCACCTCTCCTACACCCCACACCCCTCCAGCACCCCAACCCCCTGCCCTGAGTCCCCTGCTGCACCTCACACCCCTCCTACACCCCAATCCCCTGCCGCACCCTGCACCCCAATCCCCTGTCCTGAGCCCCCTCCTGCATTCCTCCCTGCACCCCTGCCCTGAGCCCCCTCCCGCACCCCACATTCCTTCCTGCACCCTACCACCTTCCCTGAGCCCCCAGTACACCCTGCACCCACCCTCTTCCCCAACCCCTTGTCCCGAGCCCCTTCCTGCATACCACACCCCCCTCCCACACCCTGCACCCCAAGTCCCTGCCCAGCCCTACATTCATTGTCCTGCATGCAATTTGCCCACCCAGATGTGGCCCTCGGACCAAAAAGTTTGCCCACCCCAGTGTTAGTGAAAGAGACAATCTCTTGAGTTTAGACAAAGCTCTTTACGTCTGGGAAAGCTACTCGGTGTAACAGCTAATACAAGAAAAGGAGGACTTGTGGCACCTTAGAGACTAACAAATTTATTTGAGCATAAGCTGTAGCTCACAAAAGCTTATGCTCAAATAAATTTGTTAGTCTCTAAGGTACCACAAGTCCTCCTTTTCTTTTTGCGGATACAGACTAACATGGCTGCTACTCCGAAACCAGCTAATACAAGGTGGAACAGATTGTTAAGCGTAAGGAGTTAAAGCACGTTGCAAGAGACCTTTTGATCTGATGTGGACAATTAACACCTTTGCAATAAAAGGACAAAGGAAGGTTAGTGGATTACTGATTGTTGTAAGCAGCCATAAAGCCAGTGTCTTTATTGAGTCCATGATTTTTAGTGTCTAGCAAAATTATGAATTTAAGCTCTCAGGCTCGTCTTTTGAAGGTGTTGTGCAGGTTTCCTTTGAGGATGAGGACTAAGGTCAGATATAAAGTGATTATTTTCTGAAAAGTTTTTGTCCACATGTGTTTTTTGTTTTTTATTAATTTTTCTTTCTGAGTTCATTTGAGAGCATAGTGATTGTCTGGCATCATCCACATAGTTGTTGTTGGGGCATTTAGTGCCCTGAATGAGGTACACCACATGTTGTGATAGGAATGTGTAGGACCAATGGATCTCAAAAAGTGTGTTATTGGGGGTCTTGGTCATCATAGCTGTGGAGATATGTCTGTAGGCTTTGTACCTGTGTTATGGCATGGTCTGGAGCCACTTTGAATTGGTGTGTCTTGGTCTGTGAGGAGCTTGCTTCTGATGCTGAACTTGATGAAGTTGGAGCGTTGTTTGAAGTCCAGAAGAGGGGGGTTCAGGAAAGAATTCTTTCATGATGTGGTTCCCATCAAATATGGGTTGTAATTTGTTTAATGATATCCTGCATGAGTTCCAGTGTGGGGTGTTTACAGATGGTTGTAATGAGCCATAAAACTAGGGTCTCAGAGACAATTTGTAATCTACTAGCCCTCCTTTGTCCTATGATCCCAGAGATGTTAATTGCCCACTTCACTTTAACTAAAAAGAAAAGGAGTACTTGTGGCACCTTAGCGACTAACAAATTTATTAGAGCATAAGCTTTCGTGAGCTACAGCTCACTTCATCGGATGCATTATGAAGTGAGCTGTAGCTCACGAAAGCTTATGCTCTAATAAATTTGTTAGTCTCTAAGGTGCCACAAGTACTCCTTTTCTTTTTGCGAATACAGACTAACATGGCTGCTACTCTGAAACCTTCACTTTAACTAGTCTCCTTCAACATATGTTAACCCCTTATGTGTAACAATCTGTCTCACTTTGTGAGATGGTGACGCTCTGACTACTTTTTTTAGCTCTGAAGAAGAGCTCTGTGCAGCTTGAAAGCTTGTCTCTTCCGCTAGCAGAAGTTGGTCCCTTAAAAGATATTACCTCACCCGACTTGTCTCTCTCATATCCTGGGACCAACACAGCTACAACAACACTTCAGACAAGAAGTTATAAAGCACGCAATACTCACAGTTGTGGTGCATGAAGGACAGGTTTCACTATAAATCATCCATATATAGTATAGCCTATACAAACTAATTTTAGATAAATGCAGGAAATAATCTGTCATAAATAAGAAAATTGTTAATGTTATGCTGCAAACATATTTCCTGGGTTAAAGATATTTTATACTGAGGAAAAATTTCTGTCACAATATAGCAATCAAATAAACTTAAAAAATATACAATATTGTAGTCATGATTAATAATCAGAAAATGAATTTTAAATCATGGGTAAGAACCAGGATTTTAACACAGCCATCCTTAGAAGATTTTGTGTTCTCTTCATTTAAGAAGAATTGCCATCCAAAATGATTTTGGCCTCATCCAATTAAAAACAAATATTTCACTGCAATCTAGACTGCATCATTTAGCCAGATAAAACACACTTGAGAGAGTGCTGGTATGAAATAATTCATCTTTTAAAGAAACAAATCTTCAGTTTGTATTCTGGGCCTAATCTTATTAAAATCAGTGGCAAATCTCCCATTGACTTCAATGTGAGGAACATTAAGATCCTTATGTAGTTCTGGTAATTCTGGAAAATAGACCTAGAGAAGCCTGGAGATCCTGGGAGACCTTTTTTTATTGCTGTAGCTCAAATTCAGTTTACAGCAATAATTCAAAGGCTTTATAATTCTGTGTCACCCTTCTGCCTGGTATTGGCAACAACAAGGGTTGGGTTCAAAATATAGGGGTTTCTCTTAATAATACAAAACAGAACCTGCTTGAGTCCCCACCCAGTGATTTGGGAAAACTAAACACCACGTCAGGTGCCTCTAAGAGGCAATACATTCCCTTCTGCAAGCACTGAGTCTGTGTGTAACAAAAGAGAACTTTTAATAAAAGGGAAAAGGAGACTCAACATTAATTTGAGAAAACATCACAACTAGAATTCAAAAGCATGTGACCATATGCAAGCATCTACCCCACAGTACATTGGGCAGAGTCCTTTGCCTCAGTTTCCCACCTTGCCATGTGAAAGTCTGACAAATGAATGTCCCTGTAACACACCACTTTCCTTTCCCTCCACTGCACCCCACTCACAGGTGGTTGTCCTTGGTCAATGAAGACCCAGAGTTCAGAGGTGCATTCAGGTAGGTTCACCTCACACCATGAAGTGCGGCGGGGAGAGTGGCTGCTTCCACGATGCCATATTCTGAGGTTCCACCGCTTAACCCAGCTCTTAGTATTTTCACTGGGTAGCAACCTCCACACTGATCTTTCTCTGCAGCACTGTCCCCACATCAGATCTAAAGCTTAGCCCCACTTTTCAGTAATTCACCTCTAGCAGTTACAGAACAGAAAAAGGAACTCTCAATTGAGTCTAATCAGCTCTGTCTGCAAACACTGGAGAGAGGAAAGTCAAATGGTGTCCAGGACTCTTTAAGCAGACTCCACACCACCCCATAGAAACATCTACCTCCATACCTCCTTGGCTGGCATTTGGCATCCCTACCACTGCTTAGCAAATGAGGTTCAGTTTAGGGTGACCCCCTCAATCAGGACATGCTAAGTACAGTGCTGATGACCTTTACTCATACAATAAGGATGATAACATTTCATTCCCCCTGCATTCCATAGTAAAATGAATTGTAACCCAAAACCAGCCAAAATTGTTCACTTTGGCAAAGCAGCTCCATCCATTGAGTACCTAGGCAGAGTAGGTATGTCTATGCAAAGTCTTTTCCCCCCAGTTCACCAGTAGATGTGACAAGAGCTCATTCAGACCCTGCTTACATCTGCAAAGAACTAAGTGTCATTGCAGTGCCAACTATGAAACGCAGTAACAGCAGATTTCCAGCGTTAAATAGTTTTCCAAAGTATTCACCTGCTATTTTGAAATCTGGCCCTCCAGACAGAGAGATTCAGAGCCAGAAAATGGATGTTGAGTAAGTCGACAGATTACCCTCTTTGTTTTCTACTGAGTGTGGCTTATTGACAGTTTCTCTTGGGGGAGGAAACATTTGATTTTTTCAAAAAAAGAAAAGGAGTACTTGTGGCACCTTAGAGACTAACAAATTTATTTGAGCATAAGCTTTCGTGAGCTACAGCTCACTTCATTGGATGCATCTGGTAACTTTGGAGCAGGACTCACGAAGACTGCAGAGGCTCCAAGAAGAAAGTAGGGGCACTCTGACAAATTATCAACTTTACAAGTAAACCAAAACTGAAACCCAAGTTGTATACTGATTACTCAGTGCTCATCAAAGAACTCAGCAAGGATGCACTTTTCCATGGACTGGTATATGCAATTTGATCAGGACTAGCGGAAGCTCCTTAAAGTGGCGGGACAACAGGAACTCGAACCACGGCTCCCACCCCCCACCATGCCCCCTGAAGCTCCGGTCCTATCCTTGTACTGTCTCTTCTCCCTGAACTCTTGTCCTCGTACAGCCCCTTCCCCTCAAGACCTTGACTCCTGCTTGCTCTTCTCTGCCTCCTACCCCAGTCGCTCACCCTTATGGCTGGTGGAAAAGTGGGGGACCAATGCCCCCACCCTTCCATTCCTGCACCCCTGAATTTAATATAAAGGAATAATTTTTGTAGCTATATGCATTGTCCTTTGTGGAGAGTGAGTAAGAAACAATTTTAGATTTTGGGTCAAGTTGGCCTCTCAGTCAAGTAAATGGAAATTTTGCCTTTGGGAATAGGATACATATTTCACAATCTCTCTCCACCATAGTTGTAGTGATAAGTTATTTCTTTAATATGAATGACACAAATCCCACTGTAATTTTAGGTTAAATTGGGGGCGTTCCTGAAATCTGTCTCTGTTAGATGGTGCAAATTGTGCAAAGTTCTTCAATGTGAGCATTACTGTATGAAAAAAGACTATTTGTAAGTCTAGCTTCTTATCCAATGCAGAGAGTTAAAAATGAGCTTTGGCAGTTTGACTTGAAGGCTGAAATGGCTAGACATGAGTCTAAACATGTTGTTTAATCCCTGAATTTATAGCATTAGGCTTAGCTGGTAATAAAAAAGTTGCCTAATATCCTTCTTGACTGATCAAGTCTTTGTGGTAAAGTACACAGACATGAGGTTATTCATAAGGACTGTTCAGAATTGCCATAAATCAACTAAAGTAAAATTGGTTGGGAAGTAACCTGAGCCTTTTTATCACCACTCTTAATTCTGATTGCATTTAATTCAGAAGCTCTGTATGCCTCAACTACAGTTAATAAAGTTGCCAATTTTTGTGATCATTGGCAGAGAATAATTTTATTTTTAATGTTGGTGGACAGCCTAATGGACCAAAATGGAAGAATAATTTCAATGTCCTGATTTTAATAAATAAGCTGTACAATCACATGAAACATTTCCTTTAAATCTTCAACTGAAGCAAACATAGATGCAAAAGCCGTGTGATTTGATTGCCAATTGACTAGGTTGTTGTTTTTTTACTTTGATGCTAACAATGCTTTTAAAAAAATTTAAACTGGAATCGGATTGCAAACTTAAAAACTGAAATACAAACTGAAATAGCTTTTCTCCGGTGTTGCAATTTGGGTTTTATCAAATAATATCTAATGAAAATTGAGGTAATTTTCTTGCTGATAGCTCGGTCTTTTCTAGTCATCTGAGACCATGATATACTGCTATGTGCATATAATGTATGGGAGGTTGGCAGGGTGAGCATTTCTAGCCATCCCTATCAAAATATAATGGCTATCTGGCCAGCTCATTAGTTTGCTTTTGATAAGTACTGTTATTCCAGCATTTCCTATCATTTAGAATTCAGCCAGGCACATCCTTACTCACATGGGCAGTCCTTACTTAGGTAGCCCTATGGAAGTTACATTGACAGACTGCTTGACAGAATAAGGATTACTTATATGTAAAAAGAAAAGGATTACTTGTGGCACCTTAGAGACTAACAAATTTATTTGAGCATAAGCTTTCATGAGCTACAGCTCACTTCATCGGATGCATTTAGTGGAAAATACAGTGGGGAGATTTATATACATAGAGAACATGAAACAATGGGTATTACCATTCACACTGTAAGGAGAGTGATCAGGTAAGGTGAGCTATTACCAGCAGGAGAACGGGGTGGGGGCAGGGGGGACTTTTGTAGTGATAATCAAGGTGGGCCATTTCCAACAGTTGACAAGAATGTCTGAGGAACAGCGCGGGATGGGGATGGGGGATAAACATGAGGAAATAGTTTTACTTTGTGTAATGACTGAGAGTGTATGGGTCATTACACGTATTTTCCACTGAATGCATCCGATGAAGTGAGCTGTAGCTCATGAAAGCTTATGCTCAAACAAATTTGTTAGTCTCTAATGTGCCACAAGTCCTCATTTTCTTTTTATTATATACAGGGTTTACAGTTTGGTTCAATCACTCTCAGCACCCCCACTATACAAATTGTTCCAGCACCTCTGCAAGAGCTAGAGACTTGCTTCTTAAAAAATGAAAACTAAGACTTTGTAGACCAATGGTGAGGTCTGTCTATGCCAACTGTCTCTCCCCAGGTTAGTCCTCTGCATGTGCCTACCCCACATTTAGGGAAATGGCGCCTTCTTCCTGCAGTGTAACCAATAAAGAGGGGGAGGTGTTACCAGGTGACAATGTCTTTGATTCCCTGAGGGAAAGCATGGGAACAGTTTGTGGAGTAAGGAGGAGACAGGCTACCAGGATTAGAACATTTTTAGCAATTTTGAATCTTTTCTTCTCTGGGCCGATCTAGTCAGGCCTTGTCTGAGACATCACGGCTAGGAAATTTAGGTTATTGTTTTACAGTCTTATAGTTTGGGGCTGGATTTAAAGTCAGTGTTTCTCAGCACAGGATAATTATTCGCAACATGGACATCTGAAGTTGCACCGTGTTGGTAGCAACTGTGGAACATTTTAAGAACAATGTCTAGAGTAGACACAGCCTAAAACTGAGAGCGGTCATCTCTTGGTCAGGGTAGAAAAGCACTGGTAGAGAGACTGAGGAAACATTAGTAAGAAGCTACTGCTCATGCAACAGTAATCCTTCCATGTGAGAAAATGTAGGATTTCAACCTCTGGAACAGTTAGTCAGGTACCTCTCACAAGCACAAAATTCAGTTTAAAATGAAAGGTTAGAATGTCCTGTGGATTTTTCCATGAAAAATCCACAGGCCTGGATGTGGCTTTGTCTGACATATATTTAACCTAAATAAAGCAGTGTGAGAGCTGGATGTTTGACAACAATGGGTTTGTCAGCCAATGACTAGGGACATTTTGGGTTATGTCTACACTGCAGTTGGGATTGAGCTTTCCAGCCCAGGTAGACAGGCTTGCAGTTGTGGGGCTTGAGTTGTATGCTAAAAATAGCAGTGTGGATATTTGGGCTCAGGCTGGAGCTCCATCTCTGAAGCCTACAGAATTATGTGGGTTTGAGAGCCTGAACTTCCACCCAAGCCAGAATGTCCACACTGCTATTTTTAGTGCACTAGCTCAAGCCCGACTTATGAGAGTCTGACACCTAGACTGGGAGGCAATCACTCAGCTGCAGTGCAGACATAACCTTAGAGTGTTTTTGCTCAGATAAAAAAGGTAGACCTTAACTGATTGCTGTGCTTCTGTTTCCCTCTTTCTCTGCCTTCCTTTCTCAGCTTCTTCCCTAGAGTGGTCCAGTTGATGAGATTTTTATATATTTAAATGTGTGGTTCTGTGCCGAATGGCACTCAGCAGATCTGCTCTCTGGCTGTATTGAGACACATATTTGCCTATGTTAGTGACAAAAATACATTTTTATGGCTGTTCACTTTTTCGGACCCAGCATGTTTTTTTTTTAAAGTGAGCTAGTGTTTATTCCATTTTGCTCATCATGAACAGAATTGATTACTCAGTTGCAATCATGTGAAGATGATGGAAATTTGACAGGTGTCACTGACTTCTGATGCCCTTAGTGGGGCTGCACAGTTGTCCGTCAGGGAGTAAGAAGGATTGCAGATCCCTTAATGGTGACAGTGCACAAGTATAAAAGTACCTGGCTGCACTCTCAAAGCCTAAGTTTTGGTTTGAAGACTGGCACTTAGAAAACACTTCTTTTTTACTTGTATAAACTCAGCACATTAGATAGAGAAATAAGAGTCAATAAGCATTGACTTTCATGATACCTTTTCAGAGTTGATTTTTGGAGTAGAATCTTACTTTAAGTCAAAATTTCCTCTAGGCTGCCAATCTCCACTTTTTGGAACTGTCAGTTTTAGAAGTAGCCATTTTATTAAGGAAACAGAGGAGCTGCTGTTCCTGGAGATGCTGACTCTGGGTATGTCTATACTTAAACTACTAAAGTGGCACAGCTGCAGCACTACAGCTGCATCGCTTTAGTGGTTGAAGTGTAGACCTACCTACCTACTGTGGTTGTCCCTTTGGCACAGGTAATTCACCTCCCTGAGAGGCAGTAACTAGGTCAATGGAAGAATTCTTCTGTCAACCTATAGCGCTATCTACAGAGGAGATTAGCAGGCACCCTAGACAGAGCAGTGCTGTAGGCTGAGGCCCTGAGGTTAGGGCAAAGAGGGTGCTGGGGCCATGGGGAAGTGGCCCAGGGAGCTCTACAGAGGAGTTGGAGGGGATGCAGTAAGTGGTGGTCCCTGGGTCCCGCCCCGCCCTCCCCACTTGGCACTGAGGAAGTGGCTGGACTGAGGGACTGCGACACTGAGTTCAGCACAGCTGGAGGGCTGTGTCACGAAGGTCCTGGGAGTGACATGGGTCTCTGTAGCAGGAGTGACGGTGGCAAGATGCTACCAGAGGAAGGCGCACTGGCATACAGAGTAATCCCCAGGACAGCCAGTAGGAGGCACCACAGTGGTGAGTCGAACCCTATCCCAGACCCCTTTAAAAGTTTGGTACCTCTAAAGAAATCAGAACTCAAGAAGATGAGTTCAGACTTCTGTTCTGCAGGCTTAATGTGAATTTTATAGAGTGTAGAGTATAGAATTGGATAGTGCTGCAGCAAGAATATGCATATAACTGAAGACATTCAATCCCTCAGTTGGTATGGAGCTAAAGTCTTCTATTCCCATCGTAATGTTAGCAATGAGAAATACAGTTAAATGTGGAGTTAATGTTAACATATGTTCTTGTCTCTGTAATGTGCTTTCTCTCATAGCCTTGCAAGCTTGAGGGTACATGTGTACTACAGAGATCATACTGCCATAGTTAGACTGGCATAGCTAAGCCAGCAGAACCCTGTTGCATAGATGCAGCCTACACCTATGAAAGCATTCTTCTGTTGATGTAGCTGCATCTACACTGGAGGGTAGGTTGGCATAGCTATTTTGGTCAGGGGTGTGGGTTTTTCACACCCCTGACAGATGTAGCTGTATTGACTTAATTTTTAAGCGTAAACCATGCCTGAGTTGTGGAACCCTGTGTGATAGGCCTTGCCAAGGTCTATCTATTCACTCAGGCTCTGATTCTCCAAGTGTTTAGGCACTTAACTCCTACTGATCTGCGCCTCAAACTTTTGCGTGAGATGACAGTGTTGCCAGCTATCACAATTTTGTTGCAAGTCTCACAATATTTGCCGTTTTTCTTAAAGCCACAGCTGCAGGAGTCAAGTGAAAACATGGCAATCTTGGCCTTCATTTTTAAAGCCTTTATGGTTATGGTGAAAAGCTTGAAAACATAACCAGAATGCACCATAACGCTTCAGAAAATGAAAGTGAAATAAAAGGAACCCTATAGGTGTAATATATGATTTTTAATCTAATTTTATGATTTTATGGGACCTAATTCATGGTTTTGAATGCTTAGGTTGGTGGTACCAGTGGTGTCCTGAGGCAATGTGTGGTATTTAGGCACACTGCGTATTTTTGTGCTTTCTATTAGTTTAGTTTTGGTTTGTGTGGTCTTCAGTTGACTATATACATGCATTTAGAAGGTGTTGACAGAGGAAGTTTAAAATTGAAAAATAAGATGTGCTCCAAATGTGAACGTTATGATGAAGATGATTTTTCTGCAATGTAAGGCTGAAATATTCAGTAACTATTGCAGTGGGAGTTCCATTTGTGGTTGAGAGTATGATATTATATTTAGTACATTAACAATTTTCCCTCGTTTGCACTGTAATTTTAGGACACTGAGAGGTTAGAAAGGAAAGATGCACGATGAGGAAAATATTTAATTTGGCCAATTTAGTTACCAAGAGGATAAATATGTTAATTTGTTCGCTCTCAGGAAATCTTGTTTTGAATCTGGGCATTCATTGCAGGTCAGACATATTTTCATCAGTTCCTTTGAGTGACCCTCCTCATTGGTGATGGAAAAACATAAGTTGCAATTTTTTTTCACTCCTGAAGAAGAATCTGTTGTAGTAGACAAGGTGTCAGGAATAAATAGCTTTGGCTGGAGTGGAAATACATCACTCGTAAAGAATTCCAACTATAAGTATTGATAAATATGTTGCTATTTTGCCTTCTTTCTAACACCTGTCTAGAGATTAAACAGAATGTAGCTTATGGTTTGTCACTTACACTTGGAGGCCAAATTTATCTCTGGTGTAACTCCCATCTATTTAAATACAACAGTAGATAAACACTAAATACCAGGCTATAGACAATCTTATTCTTAAAATGGTTACAAGATGACAGTATGCCAATTTGAAGATCAGGCCATGACTTCCTCCAGGTGTTTTATTTCCAAAGAAACAATTGGGATATGACTAAAAGCCATGATTGTGCCCTCTTTCCTGTCAGTTCACTGTTTTAGCTCTTAATTGAATTATAGTGCACCTCACTCTTCATCTCTAGGTAGTTGTAAGAAGAATGTCACTTTCAGTTGCCAGATGTTCTTGTCATCAGCACGAATCTGTAGAAAATTTAAAGGGAAAGCTGTCTTACCTGATTTCTGTATTTCCCTGCACAGTAGAAATGAAAGAGAGTGATGAGTGTTTTATTGGTCAGAATATATGAAGACTGTCAGTACTTGACCAGCATGTTAAATTGAAACTTGCAACATGTTATGGATTTGGTGAAGCAGTTGCTCCTCCATTTTCATGAACTCTATATTAATAAGGCTAAATATATTAATGAAAGATATGAATGTTTATTTATGTTCTTCTATGTCCATATACATATGGGGTGTGATGTTATCCTCTCACATGTGTGACTGCCATTAATATTTATGAAGAGTTACTTTTTTGTTCTGGACCCAATTCTGCAACTGTGCCATGTGCCTGATCTGGCTCCCTGTGAAGTTAATTAAAGTAACTCCCTCTTTCCATTAACTAAAGTAAGCTTTGGATCAGATCCTGTGTGTGAATTTCTCATGGACTTCAACTGGAGTGTCATTCAGGGAAGAGCTGCAGTATGAGACCCCCGACAAAAATGTTGTCCATTAGGTATTGAAAGCCAGTATCATTTTTCAGAAATATTCACAGTGGACACAGGCATTGCTTTGCTTTGTGGGATGAATTTTTGGATGAAATGTTGGGGTTTGTGTCTATTTTCTGATCAACATTGCCTATAGGGCCAGGTTTGGATTACCACAAGCTCTGGCACTTGATATCCACTTTATCTTTGCTCATGACTGCAGTTCTCATACAGATGGAAGCATTCTGCTGTTATGGAACATAAGAACGGCCCTACTGGGTCAGAGCAAAGGTCTATCTAGCCCAGTATCCTGTATTCTGACAGTGGCCAATGCCAGGTGCACCAGAGGGAATTAACAGAACAGGTAATCATCAAGTGATCCATCCCCTGTCGCTTAGTCCTAGCTTCTGGCAAACAGAGGCTAGGGACACCATTCCTGTCCACCTGGCTAATAGTTTTGAATCTTTAAATCTGAACTTTAAATCTGCTTGATAGAAGGCTGGCAATTTATTACAAACTGAAGTCAATGTAGCTATGCCTATTTACACCAGCTGAGGATCTGGTCCCAGGTGTTTTTCTAAATATCTTTACAAAGATAATCTTGGACTTGTTCTATGAGTAATATAACATTGAACTGGAAAACAGTTTTGGAAATTATTAATTTTTAAAAATTTTAAAAGGTGTTACTTCATTTTTATTACAAATGCTGGTTTTCTAGATCTACCTGCTATGAAGCCAGCTTGTCTAATGAAGTAGCTCCGCCAAGACAGACGCTAAAGATTACCCAGAAATTTGGCTAAGCACCATCATTGTCACAAGTCTTATTACATTTTAGATAAAATTTGGAGGGAGCAGAAACTGTCTGCATTTAATCACATATCCTTTCCCGCCAAGGTTTGATTTGGTAAAATGTGGATTATAAGCATTGTTGAAGAATATTGGTATTGACATTATTTTCAACCTAAAGGAATTATATATGGAATTACATTATATCTATTTTATTAAATGCTTATACATTAGACTCAGGAAACAACTTCTCTATAGAATATTTTGAGTAGACAGGATCTGTTCACAATTAAAAATTATATATGGTACATGTGACATTAAAAATATCCATGAATTCTTTATTCCTCCCCATGTAATAATGGAATATAATGAAAATGTCTACAATTCAACAAGTGATTTAACAAGGAGCAATAACTTCCTTAATAGATAATAAAATTCTATCCAACTGACATTTATTAGGTGTCATATTTCAGTAGCTACAGTATTCAGTGTATTTGAGTTAATTATTTTACATTTTCATTTAATCTTTCCTCTAAAATTAAGTACTAGCTTGAGAAAAGTTTAGCAGTACAGTTTGTTACAGCTAGCATATAAAGAAGCAAAAGTTTTCATATTCAGTCCAATAAAGATTAAGATTAGATTAAGTCAAATAATTTTATTTCCTTTCTGGGAGGAAATTATTTTTGCCTCATCAAAATTGGTTTCATATTGAAGAATACTCTAAAAAAAATTATTCACAATGAAATTGGGTGGGGTGGGGGAAGGTGGGGGAATACCAAGCTTGAACGACTACCGTTAGAACATCTTCAAGGGAGGACTTGCAATTTATCTGATCAGGTCCTGAACCACCTCTCTGCTCTCACAACCTTGGGACCTTCCTGGCACTGGTCTAGTCTCCTTTGCCTACCAATTGCCAACAGTCCCAAGGGGCCATTTCAACAGCCAGGAATTGCCAGGATTTAAACAGTCCCTGGCTGCTCTCCCTCTCCTTGTAGATGCCCTTGTATTAGGAGCCAGCATAGATGTGTATGCCTAGGTAATGTGAATTCCTCCTTTGTAGACATACACATTGAGATTATAGCATCTAGCAATGTTGCTCTTATATTAAAGTGAATGTGACTGCCTGTATGCTAAAAGCCTACGGAAAGAGACAGATTGCCAGCCCAATCAATGCAGAGGAAGATGGGGGTTTGTGTGAGTGTGTGCACATGTGCACTCTTCAAAGGGTCATGTTTTCAGCATATTTCTGTAAATACTAATGTTGAACAACAGCAGTGAGTGTAGATGATCCAGATCTTGTTGTATTGGTTAAACAAGACTAGCTGGCTCACAGATTTATTTGATAGGGTGGGCTTTGTTTCCTTTCAAATGTGCATAATTGGTTTAACATAGAACATAAACATTTCAAAAATATTTACATATAACAAGTTACAAATGTCAGTAATTTTGGGTGAACACTTAAGAAAGGAATTAATCACTTCTGTTTAATAAAACAAAAAGATCAGCAAAAAAGATCACAGATTTTATTTGAACCTCCCACTAATTCTGCATTTGTATGACAGCACCCTGCTCTCCTTGCATGACCTAGAGCTCTATATTTTACTCTTTTGAGCAGTTGTACTACTACTCTGAATCATCTGTCATCTACAGTTCAATTTCTGCATACTGTACAAACACAATTTGTGAGCAAATAGTGGCATAAATCGGTGCTCAGATATATGGGGATGGTCGCTGTCTGAAAAGCAGCATAGGATGGAATGCAATGTATGTAAGAGAGATTTTATTTTGTATAAAATGACAACAAATTTCCAGTTGCTCACAGGATTTTTTCTATGGCTATGAAGGCAACAAGCATGCCTCCCTATTCACAGAATGTATTACTGTTTATAATTATATATTGCCATCAGAGTGCATGGTATATTACTAACAAGGGAGAGACCATGCATTGCGCGCTGTGGTAATATGAGTTTAGAGTGCTCATTACTTGCTGAATCAGGTCCTTTATTAGCTCATAGAATAAAAACCTCCATGGAACATGAAAGGCTGCCAGGCAGTTTTCTTAGCATCCACATCCATGATTAAGAGACTCCTTTACAATAGAGTATTCAGTTCTTCCAGATTCTTCTGAATTCCTACCGTTATCTAACTCAAGTATTACCTTTCCATATCCATTTGTTCCTGCCAGATCTGTAGCTGGCTTCATCTCCAGCGATCCTGCCATGCCCTTCCAGTATCTGAGATTAATTATGTTTGCCACTTTCAGACTCATGGCAATCTATATGTCTTTCTCCTAGGGAATATGTTTTACAGTTAAATAATCTATTGATTAACACATAGTTGGCATATTATTGCTCCTTTTTTAATATTAAGTGTAACATATTATTCCAGAATTTTTTTATATTAAAATATTCCCAAAATGTATGATTATAATTTCCTACAGTATATGCTTTTGAACATCTTCAGCACAGCATCATATCTCAGCACCAATTTGTGAAGATGTAAGAGAGTACAATATAGTTAATCATACAATTTAATATACATTATTTATAGGCTGCCATTGCCATTTTTCATAGCAGTTTAACTGTTATCCTACCACCTAATTTATACTTCATCTGTCTTATTATTATGATGGTTTCCATGAATAGCTGAGTTCTTTAACAAATTCCTTAAAAAGAACATAAGAACATAAGAATGGCCCTACTGGGTCAGAGCAAAGGTCCATCTAGCTCAGTATTCTGACAGTGGCCAGTGCCAGGTGCCCCAGAGGGAATGAACAGAACAAGTAATCATCAAGTGATTCATCCCCTGTCGCTCATTCCCAGCTTCTAGCAAACAGAGGCTAGGGACACCATTCCTGCCCATCCTGTCTAAAAGGCATTGATGGACATATTCTCCATGAATTCATCTAGGGTTTTTTTGAACCCTGTTATGGTCTTGGCCTTCACAACATCCTTGGCAAGGAGTTCCACAGGTTGACTGTGCGTTGTGTGAAGAAATACTTCCTTTTCTTTATTTTAAACCTGCTGCCTATTAATTTCCTGTAATGCCCCTAGTTCCTGTATTATGAGAAAGTAGTAAACAACACTTCCTTATCTACTTTCTCTACACCTGTCATGAGTTTATAGACCTCTATCATATCCCCCTTTAGCTGTCTCTTTTCCAAGCCAAAAATTCCCAGTTTTATTAATCTCTCCTCATACAGAAGCCTTTTCATACCCCTAATCATTTTTGTTGCCCTTTTCTGAACCTTTTCCAATTCCAATATATCTTTTTTGAGATGGGGTGACCACATCTGCACACAGTATTCAAGATGTGAGCGTACCATGGATTTATATAGAGGCAACATGATATTTTCTGTCCTATTATCTATCCCTTTCTTAATTATTCCCAGCATTCTGTTTGGTTTTTTTACTGCCGCTGCACATTGAGTGGATGTTTTCAGAGAACTATCCACAATGACTCCAAGATCTCTTTCTTGAGTGGTAACAGCTAATTTAGACCCCATCATTTTATATGTATAGTTGGGATTATGCTTTCCAATGTGCATTACTTTGCATTTATCAACATTAAATTTCATCTGACAAGAAAGTAATTTTTTTTAAAAAGTATCAAAAGATTTTTAACATGTGGAATAATTCTTAGAGCAGATCTTTTAGAAAAACATCCAGTCTTGATTTTTATTTTGATCTTGATTGTCAGTGATGGAGAATCCACCATAACCCTTAGTAAATTGCTCCAATTACTCACTGTTAAAAGTGTATGCCTTATATCCATTCTGAATTTGTCTAGCTTCAGCTTCCATCATAAGATCATGGTATACCTTTCTCTGAAAGATTGAAGAGCCCATTATTAAATATTTTTCCCCAGGTAGGTACTTATGGACTGTAATCAAGTCAACCCTTAACCTTCTCTTTGTTAAATTAAATAGATTGAGATTCTTGAGTCTATCTATAAGGCTTGATTTCTAATCCTTTAATCATTCTCGTGGCTCTTCTCTGAACTCTCTCCAATTTATCAACATTCTTCTTGGATTATGAATGCCAGAACAGGACACATTATTCCAGCTGTGGTCTATTCCTCTCTATTCCTTCTTGAGATTCCCCTTTTTAAGCATCCTAGGATTGCATTAGCACTTTTGGCCACAGCACTAGACTGGGAGCTCATGGTCAGCTGAGTATCCTCCATGACCCCCAGATCTTTTCAGAGTCACTGCTTCCCATGATAGAGCCTCTATCCCATAAGTATGGCCTACATTCTTTGTTCCTAGATGTATACTTTTACATTTAGACATATTGAAACACACGTAGTTTGCTTGCATCCAGGTTACCACACGATCTAGATTGCTCTGTTTCTGTGATCTGGCCTCTCCATTCATTACCATTCCCCATATATATCACTGGTCTGGACTTTATTTTGTTTGCACATGATAAATGTGATCATGTTATGATCATATGTTCCTAAATTACCATTAATTTTTCGTGCTATGATCAGTTCCTCATTATGTGTCAAGGTGAGGTCTAATATAGAATCTTCCCAGGTTGGAGGTGACACTTTTTGAGTTAGGAAATTGTCATCCATAATATTTAGAAATTCCAAGTACAAGTTTTAGTACTGTGTAACCTTTGATTTATATTTCCAATTAGTAGTTTAAAAATAAAGGAATAAAACCAAACTGAATTCTTTAAGGTTCAAACCTCCAGGGTGGTTACAGATTATTTAATTTACTGGATGATAGCTCAGTGGTTTGAGCATTGGCCTGCTAAATCCAGGGTTGTGAGTTCAATCCTTGAGGAGGCCATTTAAGGATCTGGGGCAAAAATTGGGGATTGGACCTGCTTTGAGCATGGGGTGGGACTAGATTATCTCCTGAGGTCCCTTCCAACCCGATATTCTATTATGATTCTTTGAGTGACACGAGTGATAAAATTAAAGACTTTATTTAGTATAAAATAATTAGTTAAGCACACAGGCATTACAATATAATCATACATTGCATTTATGCTCACACACTAAAATGAAATGATGTATTCAGGAGTGATCAGTCCTTGAATGAGGACAATGGGTCTAATCCTTTCTCTAATGGTACCTTGATGGTGGACAGGCTTGCCTAACTAAAATCAGCATATTACCCTTTTTATAATCAATTATATTAAGGCTCCTTAATTAATTAGCATTAAGTCCACCTTTTTACCATAATCACATCATTTCTAATTTTGGCTGTTTAACATTAAGCATCATTGTAATTAGCATTTGCATAAGTGCCATATCAATAATTATCAATACAGATAGCATTTCCCAAAGTGTTAATATTTTATCTTAAACACTTGTAAAAATCAGTTAGGACCAAAACATGTTTACAGCATGACCTGGGGTCATGTCCTAATTTATCTCTAACTGCCTCTGAGCTGTCTCTCTTTACTTCGTTCATATTATACCAGGCCTCGCTTGGCTATTGTCAAGCCTATTTTTAGGAAATAGATTTGTGGGTCCATTTAAATTTCAACACATTTCTACATAACATAAGCAAGCATCATCTCTATCGGTGACAATTGGCAGCAGGAGACCTGCAGCATAGGTCACTCAAATTGAAGTGCCCCATGGTTATGTAGCTTTTTCCCTACACATTATAAACAGGAGTGTAAGGAAGTGATCATCCTGTTCCCTAGTGTGATTTGTTGGTCTGTACCAGACACCAGTTAGTTCCCTGTCTTGTGCTTTATCTGTTAGAACATTGATCCATAAGCATTCGGGATCATTTTCTTCTTAATTGTGCTTCGAAACTATTTTTGACATGAAGTGCCACTCCACTTTTGCCCCCTTGATCCTTCCTAAATAGATTATAACCATTGATTTTAACATCCAGTCATGGGAATCATCCCCCCAGGTTTCAGTAATACTAAGAGATCAAATTTATGCTCATAATTGAGCAATGCTAATTCTTATTTGTTACCCAGATTCCTAACATTGGTGTTTAGGCAATTAAAGAAGTTTTTTGATTTACTTTTAAGTGCAATAGTTGTTATAATCAAGTTAAAAGAAATGTAAATACATGTAAATGTAAATGAAATAAATGAAAGTTTGCAAAGAGAAACTGACATCCTTAATACTCTTCATACATCAAAAACTTGGTTGTGATGCAGTTACACTTGCTACACACACAACTTATTTGACACAAACCACAAAAGTAAGGAAAGGAAAGGTTCAGCCATCTTACAGCAGGTATCATCTGCTTCCCCAGCCACAAATAGGATTTGAAGATAACCTTGAAAATATGAACAAAGTATGACCAATAGAGTGTTGCTTTCTTGGGTCTATAGATAGCCTGAAACAATAGCTCAGAGATGTGAACTGCCATATTCATTCAAATGGGGTCAGTAATTCTGAATCCAAAGAAGCCAACTTACATGTCAATATGAACCATATCACTATTGCTCGTTTGATCAGAACCATTCAAACAGGGCATGGCTGTAGTGGAGAGAGGGACATACCAGCGAGCAAGTGATTCTCAGACACTTGGCCAGAGTGTAAAATTAAAGCTGCAGAGAGACAGCTTCAGTCAGTAAGTATATGCAGCTGGCATAAGATCTCATCTGCCACAATAGAGCCTCACTCTGCCATGTTCCTTATCCTCCCCTCCCAGACATACTCTTTGCCCTACCTTCCCCATCCTCAGTGTGCCCTGCCGTACCCTGAACACGACTGAATTCCTCTATGGGTGGCAGAGGCAACAAAGCCACCTCTACTATCTTTGCATCAGCAGAAATTTCAGCTCTGTGGGGAAATTCTCCAATGCAAATCTCCAGCTATCTCTGAAGTTTATTTTGTGTTGTGAAATAGGCAAATTGGAGAATCCAATCTGGTGAAAAGATGCCTTTTGTGAATACAAAGGATTTTTATCTGTTTTCCCACTCACCATGTTTTGCAGGATGGCTAGACTGACGTGATTAATACAATACTAGTGTTCAACTTTGTGAGTTGAGCAGAACTGGAAGAAATGAGAACATCCGCTCAAAGGGCCGCTCTGTGAAATCTTGACTGACAAAACTGTAAACTAATGGTGTCATTTTGTCATTGAGATTAAGTGACCTCTCACCGGACATATAGTAAATCGTCTGTATTATACCATTTTTATGATAACTTTTTTAAGGATGAGAAAGTTAGATATACTAATAGAGCACTTTCCTTTTATTTTTCTACTGAATTATTCACAAATACATTAAAGCTGTATTATATAGACATTCTTATAGTATTTAATAGAGAATGATATCTCTATTGCTGAATTCTGTAGGATAATTTAAAAAAAACTATAAAAAAGAGATTTCTCTATTAAATTCTATAGGTTTTTAGAGTAATTTCTATAGAAACTATTTAAAATTTCTATAGAATCTAATTGTCTTCATCTTCGCTTAAATTCTACACAAAGTTTTAACAAAGAATGCTAGTCTAGACATAATTTTCAGGGTATGACATGTTCTGTCTTTCAGGATCATGAAACCAATAGAGTTTCTATAGGAATTTTAAAAAAGATGCTGTTTACATTTTAAAAAGGCATGGGTGTATGTGTGTCACTGAGATACTGTAGTGATAGTGGCCATATAAATACATAACTAATATCAGCTATCTGTATACATATCTGCATAAATGTGGAGTGACTGAATTACTCATGAGTGATGAAACCAGGAGTTAGTTATGCAGGTTATGTAAAGGTTTTGTTGGAATTCACTTGAGATAACTATATTCTGTATATGCCACACCTTACAGAAAACCCAATTTGGGAATCCTTTAAGAGTTTAAAAACCCCAAACATAATTCTCATATTTGTCAGTTGTCTTAAGTACCAGGCTTCAAACTGAATAGCACTCAGGAAGTGGTTAAAAAACACTAAAAATTGCCTTAAATGCCAGTTAAAAATGTCATGAATTCAAAGTCTGTTCTATCATGACCTTCCAGAATTAGTAGCAAGAGCTGTAATTTCTACCATCCAATGGTATAAAGTTCCTATTTCTAACCCTACAGGGCCCAAGATAAGAGATTTCACAATCATGATTGATAGATATAATTGTACAAGCTGTCACTGATGTAGGACTGATGTTTTGCCTATCCTGGATCTCAGGCCAAGGTAATTTTAGGAGCAATTTTCTCAATTGAGGAGGGAAGGAGATAAAATTTCTGTGGCAGGCTGATTTAAAAGAAATGTCATCTAATCAACATAGTTTTATCAAGAAGCATCCAACATGATATATTTTGACAAAAGTCTATTATTCAGAGAAACTCGCATTTTCTTTGAGAATTACAATCATTTTCAGAATTGCATTAGCATTGAGCCTAACAAGAGCTCATTAGAGGAAAACATTTTTACCAAAGGGTTCTATTCAGCACAGAGTACTGTACATTATGTCTGGACTCAAGCATCTGGAGGATTGTTATTTATTAGTTTAGTTCAGTTTAATTTTTGTGACCTCTCCAATCTTTTTAATGATCTTTAATGACACCTATGTATGCACCAGCATCATAGCTAATTAGGTCACAAAGGGAATAGAATCATGATCTTGTTTAGAAACACTTGAGGTCTCCCCCATAGAACCGGGGAGGTCTCCCCCATAGGTCTTGAGGTCTCCCCCATAGAACCGTTCTGAACCGGGGTATACAGAGGTCTTCCAGGGGGTACCTCAACTCATCTAGATATTTGCCTAGTTTTACAACAGGCTACATAAAAAAGCACTAGTGAAGTCAGTACAAACTAAAATTTGACAGAGATAATGACTTGTTTATACTGTTCTATATACTATACACTGACATGTAAGTACAATATTTATATTCCATTTGATTTATTTTATAATTATATGGTAAAAATGAGAAAGCAAGCAATTTTTCAGTAATGGTATGCTGTGACACATTTGTATTTTTATGTCTGATTTTGTAAGTAAAGGTTTCAGAGTAGCAGCCGTGTTAGTCTGTATTCGCAAAAAAGAAAAGGAGTACTTGTGGCACCTTAGAGACGAACAAATTTTGTTAGTCTCTAAGGTGCCACAAGTACTCCTTTTCTTTTTTGTAAGCAAATAGTTTGCGAAGTGAAACTTGGGGGTACACAAGACAAATCAGGCTCCTGAAAGGGGTACAGTTGTCTGGAAAGGTTGAGAACCACTGGGTTAAAGGACAGTATCTTCTATCCATAAAAAATGTCTTCCTCACCAAAGTGAGATGTAATAACTCTTTATATTATCAGTTTGCTGACAAATTCTACAGAACCAAAGTAAATGAAATAATACAACTCTTGTTTTAATTGTTCTTGTTGTAACCAGTATTTCTAAAATTCCTTCTATTTAACATCCCTTTGACTTTTCTTTCATTATTATTATTATTATTACTAATAATAACAACAACAACAACAACAATAATTTGTATTACAGAAATGCACAAAAACCCCAAACAGGAGTAGGACCCCATTATGTTGAATACTGTACAAACACAGAAGAATCAATATATCTGGGTCCTTATATGACCCACAGCATCATAATTGCTTTGTGCCTAGGAGAAAGAGTTCCTGACCTGGAGAGCTTACTGTCTAAAAGTAGTGTGGTATCAAATAATTGTGTTTGGTATTATTTTTAAATTGTATTACATATTTTGGTTAATGTTTCCATAGTTTGCTTTATGTACATGACTTACTGTATTTGCCTTCTATATTTTGTGTACCTTTTAAAGGTTTTTTTATTTCTGCATGTCAGATTTAATAAGATATTAAATTTAGTGTCTGCTTTTAGATGGTTTATTAAAGATTATGGGCCCAAACCTGTGGTATTCTGGGTACCCTCATTTCCCACAGGGCCAGTGAGAGTTCTACAGAGGATAGGCATTTAGATAGGGTCATATCATATTTTATGCATCCTATGATGGTAATTCTGTAAACTGTTCTTCATGAACAAACCCAATATTGAGCCAGATTCTGCCATCCTTATTCGTGTGGAGTAGTACTGTTGGACCTGACCATGAAGCTTTTTGAATGTGGTGGACGCCTGTGTATGTGTGGAGCCACATTGACTTCAGTAGAGCTCTGTATTGGTGCAACGGGAGAGGGGGGGTTTCACCCATGCAATCAGCCACAGGTGCAGAGCCCTACTCCACATGTAGTTCAGGTGATTTCAGTGAGATTACTTGTGCACTGAAATGCTACTCAACAACTGTAAGAGTATAAGATATTGGCTCTTTGTATATTCCCTAGGCCAGATTTTGTCACCATTACTCACGTTGAGTAGCATCTGACCCTTCAAGAGTTCCCATTGAAATGAATGGGACCACTTATGGAGTAAGGTACTACACTGAGTAATAACAACCTTCATTATATTTTTGTTCTTATTTGTAATTTTTCTTTTTTAAAAAAATATCTGTTTTTTCTTAACAAATCTTTATCAATTTAAGTATGTTCTTCTTTCCTTTGTTTGTGTTATATATTTGTTTCTGATTTTTCCCTTTCATATTTTTTTAAAAGACTTCCCTGATCACTATTAATGCTCTGTTTAGACATTTGTGTTTTCTTTTTTTAGTGTGTTATGGTTTTAAAGTACTGTTTCTTGATCCTTCTCTCGGTTTTCGTTATGATTTCTTACTTCACAGTGTGGTTTTGGTGTCTTTGTTTAGGTATCTTCTCCATCTTCTGATCTTAGGTAGATTTTTCATATTTGCCTTTTGTCTCTTACTTTTTCACTTCTTAACATTTTACAAGTGCTATACCAAAGTACATATTTAGTTTATTTAGGCTCAGAAGTGCTGTGCACTCTAACACCCCATCTCTATATCTCAGGAGGAGCCCAAGTTTAGGGTTTCAGGTCACTAAATTTAATCCATTCTTAGGTTCTGCAGGTTTACCATCCCACTACTGCACTGTATTCTACAAATCGCTTATTGATGAGGCTTTGAGAAATTTGTTGGTTTTGCGCTGCAGGAGGTTAGAGGAGCTATTCTTAGTTTTGGTTCATGATGGCTCCAACCCATTGAGTTTCACTTTGATTATCCATCTGAAAAGTCCAAGTGAAAGTCACCTGAAATAATCAGGTATTGCTTGGGTTGGCATCAAACCATAAATCAATCCAGGTTGGATTCAAATTTGGCTCAAGGTGACTGAAATTCAGCCTGTGGTTGCTTGAAACTTGGCTCAGATTCTCCAAAAGTGCACAGTCTGGACAAACTAGCCTGAGCTTTGGGTTTGTTACAAACCCAAATGTGGGATTTTCTGGTGTTATTCTTTCTTTCTTGATTGGTTGCATTAGCAACAACAAGAACCAATGAGCTTGATTTATTACTGTGCTACTTGACCAGTGAGGGCCTGTTTTTCACCAGGCAGCATCCACTTGTGTGAACATAATCTTTATTGCATCAATACCTAAAAGCACAGGTGATGCAGTAGATTCTATCATTTGAACATTCAGATGTTAGAGTCAGTCTAACATGCACAAGTACGCATGCACATATGCCTGCGTGCAAATTTTCACATGCATAAGTAAAACTGGTTTTCTTTCCTCAATCCTTGATTTTCAGATGTGCTGAGCACTCATGTCTTCGACTGAAGTCAGTGGGAACAATGAGCGCTCAATACCTCGAAAACTAACACTGTTGTGTTTAACTTCAGATCTGATCCTGCTGAGATGTAGAATTCATTAATTCTGAAGCCTCAATACAAGAAAAGAAGGCAAATCCCATTTTGGATTGTTCCTTTGTTTTTCTAACTTCCATCACACTTTCCAGTCACTCATTTCAATGGAATTCACCAAATTACTAAAACACAGTTTGAAATGTAACAGGGGACGCAACTACAATCATCGCCATTTATTCAAAAATAACTCATGTTTTTATATGAACTTTAATGCATACCCTTGGGCGGTATCTATTCCATATAATATCTCTTTGGACCATAAACACCTTCTTTAGCCATGCCCTAACAAATATAATGCATAAGAACAATATTTTACCAACCAAAATTTTGGTTTTATAATCTTCTCATTCATCCACAGAAATTCCTTGTTTCATGGTATGATTTTATGTCACGTGTGTTCATTACTGGTCTCTACAATTCTTAAAAAGAGATCTGTTTTGTGAGGTCTGTGCTCTTTGGCTCTGCAAAGTGGTATAATATCATGCAATATAAATTAAACTTCTTTAAGGACCATACTAAAGGAATCTATATCGGTCCCTGTGTATGAGCATCTGAGGGTATGTCCATTGTATAATTAAACACCTGCAGCTGGCCCATGTCAGCTGACTTGGGCTCATGGGGCTAGGGCTAAGGGGCTGTTTAATAAGGTGTCAATTTTTGGGCTCGATCCCACAGCCCAGGCTCCAATCCGAGCCCGAATGTCTATACCGTAATTAAACACCCACTTATATTGAACCTCATGAGCCTAAGTCAGCTGTCACAGGACAGCTGAGGGTGTTTAATTCCAGTGTAGACATACCCTTATAAATGTAATATTGTCTCTCTTGCCTATTAGATGCTCAAAGTTGTCCAGTTAATCATAGAGGTCAAACATGCACTCACAGATCTCACACTTTGGAGCTTAAGGTACGTGTAGAGAATCCTGGCCCTTCTGAGCTGTCAGTACAGTTTTTAGGGAATAAAAAGATTAAACAAACTCCTATCTGGTTTCTTATGAGTTTTGTTGGCACGACCTGCAGGTTCAAACAGTAGTCCAGCCCTGCTTTCCTGATAGAAAAGAGAATGGGCGAGAAAGGACAAGACGGGGAGATTACAGATCACATCTTCACTCCTCCTCCTTTTTGTCAGTTCTTCTCCCACATCTCTCATTTTTTCTCTCCATTCACTGGCACTTCTTCCATCCACTCCTGAACACCCTATCTACTCATCTTCTTGTTCTTGTTCTATTGTGCTAGCCATGTGGGGTGTGATGTTCACTTCCAGAAGCCCCTTCTACCAACCTCCATGCTCTAACTGAAACACCTGGACAGAAAAAACAAACTGGCAAGTTCCTCCCCACTTTAGCCCTCTGAGTCAGGTTAAGATGGAAGCCTTAACAAAGGGATGTAAATGAGCAGTTAGCGGTGTATTCTCCATGCTTTCTCCCTTTCTGTACCTTCACTTTCCCCTAATGTGGTCAGCATATTCCTCTCTCTCTTGCATATATATATATATATATACATATACATATTGTTTTACATAGAACATGCAGAAAGAACCTGTCTGTAGCTGAGTAGTAGTTGGCGTATTAGTGGTTGTGACATGAGCTAGAATCCTCTTCACTGTTTGTGCTGATCCTTAAGAATGGATGCTTCGTGTGTTGGGACCAATAGGGCTGAGGGATGCTTGAGATCATCACTGGTACATACAGAACCTTGTGTGAAGTACCTGGAACAAAAGATCTTCAGTTCTGTCTGAGACAGCGTAATGTGGTCTGTTAGGATAGGGAAAGAATAGCTTACAGCCTTGTAGAAGGAAAGAAGGGCTCAAGAAAAGGAGAGCAGAAAAAGAGAAGATGCTAGTGTGGGGAAGGCCTGTACACTTGGCTCATTTTTCGAAAGCACATAATGAAGCACATAATGAAGTTTTTAATTTACCAGGAAAACTTTCATTTTAGCTAAAAGTGACTGGCAATGAGCACTTGGTACCTTGGGACATTCTTGTGAAGCACAAAGTCCCTCTGTAAGGTGACAAGTGCCTTCAGTTGCCATTGACTTTAGTGGAATTTGAGAATGCTCATCACCTTCTGGAGGCTCTCAGCACTTCACAGAATTGGACATTACACCTGTCCTGTGATAGCTTTCCATTTGTAACACTCATCTCTAATCAATACACAGTGTAACAGCAACCTGTAAAGGAATCCCAAGGCAGATATCCTCCTTTAAGGTACTGGTTGCCACAGCTCAAAGAGATCTGTAAAACCTGACGAAACAAAACCGAAGCAACATTGTCAGAGAACAAGAAGCTCTGTGCCTTTAAACATCTGTTTAAAAAAATTATAAAGGAACTCATCTGACTTTGATCCAAACCTTTTACAAGCCTTTGAGGACCCCTTAACAAGTCTGATTGTGAGAATAGTAATAAATGACCAACTTTTAAAAGGCATTTTAGGTAGAATTTTTCAGCTTAAAAAGGAAATGTTGAAAATATAAAAAAAAAATTGGCATTGAGTCTAAGGATAACATGGCCAGAGAGAGATCAGAAACAAATGCTGGAGCCTGAAGGAAGCCCAGAGGTCAAGGGAAAAGCAGTGATATTTCTGACCTAACTTGGAAGCCTGCTGTGTCTTTTGTTCAGGTGATGTTTAACAGTCTGCATTTACATTGTCTTGTTCTATGATCTATCAAATTGTGGTATTTAGATGTTGCTTGTAATTATTAGAATTGGGAGCACTGGCTGTTGGGAATCAGAAAGGACAGGAAACAGGAAGGAGTGGGGAGGAGTTGAAGAGGCTGAGGGAGAGCTACTGAGGGTGCAGAAGCAGCTTGGAAAAGAGGTTTCCACTTTAAAAAATAAAGTCCTGTTGAAGTTTGTTAGTACTTTGCTTGGCTACTACAACACAAATATTGCCTAGAAAACGGCAAATAAAATACATGGAATTGTTTTACAAATATGTGTGTACACATATGGGATTGGTCGTGCCGCCTACTACTAAGGTTGTCTAAATGCCTGACACTTCCCATTATAAGACCCTGTTTTCAGTTACTTTTATTATTGCCACATCTTAACCATTTTGGCTGAAATGTTAAATGCCAGGTGTCTGCCTCAGGCTGCATTTTTTTTTCCTTTGGAAAAAATGATTCAGCTCTTTCTGAGACTGAGGCTATGGAAAAAAACATTGCTTTCCTGACTTTTAAAATGTTGTGGTGACCTTTTCTTGGAAAGCTCTAGTACCCCCCATGCTTTGGATCAGGGACTTGAAATGTATCAGGGAATGAGGGGCTTTTTCCCCTCAGGGATGTGCCTTTTGCTATCCCCATGAAAATCTGCCCCAACTTGGCCAAGTTATGAGTCTTTGAAAAGTCGCAATTCTCACATGCTCAGGGGAGACTTCTTAGATTTTAACAACTAAAATCTTCCTAGATTCCATCTTCACGGAGCATACGTCAGCCTCTCACACCTGCTGTGTGCCATCCCCAGAGAGCAACGGAGCATTGTCCAGCCCAGGGCTACTGGCACTCAAAGGAACTTTCTGTGTAATGTCTTCTTTCAGCTGCTGTGATGGGGGTGGGAGGCAGCACTGGAACTAAGAGCAGGGATCCTGTCTCTTGTGTGTTTTGAATGAACCCCCCCACCCCCGCCTGTTGGCACCCAGGCAATGAGGTGGACAAAATCATCTGACTTGAATGCAGGGGGAGAGAAAAACTAATCAAGGGATGGGAAGGAAGTAGATTGGGACAATATGTCTGGTGAGGCTGGAGGGTGTTGCGGGAGAGACTGGGAATGGCAGATGGGAGGCTTGGACTGGGAACTGCTGTGTGTGTAGAGGGGGAGGCTGGGACTGATTGGGGAAGGAGATTATGCCTAGGAGGTGGACAGGGGAGAACACTGGGATTGGGAGCCATTAAGGGAAATGGTGTGCTGGGGGATTAGGAGCCAGTTGGCTGCAGGGAAGATGGGGAGGTGGCAGTGAGACTGGACAAAGAGCTGGGGGGAAGAGGACTGTCTGGACAAGGAAACTGGGACTAGGACCTAGTGATGGTGGGATCTGGGTGGGCAGACATCTGACAAGGAGCTGGACTGTGTGGGGAGAACTGTGACTGGTTGGGCAAAGAGACTGGAACAAGGTTGCCGGGAAAGGGTGAGACAGAGAACCAGGAGGATGGTGAAGAAGAGACTGAGATTGGATGAGGAGTTTAGGAGGGAGACTTGTACTGGGAACCAGAAGGGGGAAAGGGGAGCGACAGATCAGATATCAGAGGGGCTGGGAAAGAGCAACTGGGAGTAGCTGAGCAAGGAGACTGGGGACAAAGAGTTGGGGCAGGGGGTGGGGAACTGGGACTGGCAGGACAAGGAGACTGAGACCAGGATGAGAAGCCTTAAGGAGTTGAGACTGAGACTGGGAGAAAGAGCTAGGGATGGGAAAGAGACTCCCCCGCCTGTAGGAGGGAACAGGATACAAGAGGCCAAGCTTGGGGTGAAACAGGCAGAAGAGTCTATACCCATTAGAGTACATTCACTCCCCACCCCTTGCAATGGAACCCAAGACTCCTGAGTCTCACTATTGCTCTGCTGTCAGAAAATATCGTTGAAACAAAATGTGTATCTTGGCCCCTCTGGTCCTATTCCTCACAGAGAATGAGTTAGGCCATTAGCTCAAGTGGCAGAGGTCTGTGTGGTGGACCTAAAGGTTCCAAGCCTGCTGGTGTACCATGTGGGTGAGGATAATATGATGCCACATGATTAAGGCTGCGTGTCTGTCACGGAGGTCATGGAAGTCACGGATTCCATGACTTTCCATGACTTCTGCAGTGGCCATCAGCAGCAGTTTGCATATGTGGGAGGGAGGGTCAGGGTAGGGGGGCTCCCCGGCTCCCAAAGCATGTCCCTAAAGCTCCTAGGCAGAGGGCCAGAGGGCTCTGTGTGCTGCCCATGCCTGCAGGAAGCCACCCCTCCCCAGCAGCTCCCATTGACTCCAGTTCCTGGCCAGTGGGAGCTGCAGAGCCGGCGCTTGTGTCGGGAGCAGCACGCCGCACCCGACTGGCTGCTTCTGCCCTTAGGAACTACAAGGACATGAGGAGCTGGGTAGGGAGCCTGCCAGCCCCGCCAACCCCTCCTCAGCACCAGTGGGGGTCCCAGGCAGTGCGCCACAGCCCAGACCCCCTCCCAGCACCAGCAGAGGTCCCAGGCCATCCCCCCTCCACTCCAAGCAACCACGGTGCCCCCAGACCAGCCCCCCAGAGCACCCACGCCCCCCCCAAGTTTTAGTTGTGAATATATAGTAAAAGTCATGGACAGGTCACGGACCATGAATTTTTGTTTACTGCCCATGACCTGTCCATGACTTTTACTAAAAATATCCGTGACTAAATTGTAGTCTTACACATGATGAAATATCCATTTTCCTATTCACTTCACTTGCAGTTATGGGTGCTCAGCACATCTGCAAATCAGGGTGCAAAGCTAGGTACCCAAAAAATGTTGGTGTTGGTGACTGTTGGTGACTGCCTATGAAAAGTTTAAGTGACTTGCCCAGCCTGACATAGGAGCTCCATGGTACAGGGAGGCATAGAATACAGTTTCAAAGGGCAGCATTCAACTGCCTTTGCCTTTAGACCACCCTTTCTCTTCCTGCAATCCCCTGCCTTATTCACTGCACACCTTTCAAGTGCTACAATAAGCGAGGCCTGGGTCCTATGAATAGCTCTCTTTCACTACAGAATCCTGACTCAGTCCCAGAGCAGTGCACTGAATGAGGCAGTGGTTCCTGTGGAAAAAATAGTATGTGATCATGTAATTAAAGACTGTCACAATGTATACATACAGGCAACTTTAATTCTGGCATTTCCTAACTTCTGAATGCTTGACTTTGCAACCTTGGTACTGTTCTTTTAACATAGCTTTTTATATATAAATAAAATGAGAGAGCGAGAGAGCAGCTGGGAATTGTGAGTTCTGAGGCTACTATTCCATTGAGTTTTTCTACAAGAGTGAAGCTCGTGTGAAATTGTTGTCACCAGAACTTCAAGATGGAATTTTGGAATAGACCCTCAAGTTGTGTAACAAGGTGTAGCCTCACTGACATCAGAGGAACTTCTTTACTCCAGCTGAGGATTTGGCCCTATATAGTTATATTGCATGGATCTGTCTTCTGAATTCATTCCCTATGTAGGCTTCTCCCCCTCTCCTCCCTTTTCTGTTTCTACTATGTAGCTTCCTTAAAAGGCTTTTCTTGCTGCTTCTCCTTCTTGTATCCTACAGAGGGTACTTGATTTCTTCTCAGTTCATATGTGGTGGATCTTTTTAATTTCTACTGATGCCACCATTCCCTTCTGCTCTGGGAAAGATTTTACCACTTCCTTATATCTGGACTTTGCGATGTCTTATAAAATAAAAATGCACAATCAGAGCTTTTCTTGTTGGGTTAACATATACTAATTTAAAGGAGAAAATTATCTCAAAACTAAATATAAGAAAGGAGTCTGAGCCATTAAATTCAGATGTTCCCTAAGTCTGTGAGGTTTGGAGTCACACTTTTGCTTTGCGCCGATCTCTGCTAAATAGTTAATGGTTACTGATATACCATTCCTGAAGTTAGCTATTATGAACTTTCTTCTCCAGCTGCTATATGGGTAAAACTCTCTTGTGGGAAGACAAATGGAAAAGAGAAGGGAAAAGGTTGCTTATGTGCCAAGTTGAATGAAGTTCCTTAGGATTCTGCTAAAAAGAGGTGCAGGATGGCATTGCTATCACTAGATCCTGCTGAATTTCCCTTATCTTAATAATAAGATTCTTTTAATGTCACTGCATCTGCATGTCACCCTTGAGCCTTTAATATCTATTGAGGCAGTATGAAGTGGTGGAAGCAGCTACAAGCATGACTGAGAGATCTGTTTGTTTGGAATATCACCATGTTCAGTCATCACTGGATTTGCTGTCTGTTCCAGTACAAACCACTATATGGAGGCACATGGCTTTACAAATTACATTTATGCAATGAAAGAGGCTTTCAGCTAATTATAGATAATCTTAAAATGTGATAAGTAGAAGCTGGAGCACTCATAAAACTTGCAAGTAGGAGAAGAGAAACTGTTTTTCAGTTGGAGGAAGGAAGTTGTGAGTCCTGTGTGAAGTCAGGACTCCTGGGTTTTGTTTGTAGTTCTGAATTGCTACCTCACTTGGCCCATGTGTTAAATGTCAGTTTACTCATCTGCAGAGTGGTTATAATAATACCTACTTCAGAGGTTCTATAATTAATTAACTCTTGTGCTGTACTTAATATTTGTGAAGTGTGTGAGCTTCTTAGAACAATGCTTTATAAAAACATCATTAATTATGGAAGGACTAATTTATAACAGTGATGTATTTGAAATCTGTTTTAAGTTGCATTTGTTTCTAAGTGCACTGTTTGAAAGAATAATAATACTCTCTACAGTTCAGACAGCAATATGTTTCTTGTCACTTTAGAGGATTTCAAAATGGACAAAATCAAAAATATGTTTATAAATTGCATTTAATTCTCTACAATATTATAATCTCCAGTGGTATTTGAAAAAATGTAAAGGTGATTTACAAAGTGTGTGTGTGGGAGTTTGTGCCCTTTTTTATATGTATATGTTCTGTCAAAGAAGCCTGAAAGCATGTTGAAGATGAAGGTTTGTATTTTTCTTTTTTTTTTCTTTTCTTAACCTTAGAAATATCAGGAATATCGAGTGTAATCTACATAGGTGTTGCTGGAGTACCTGTTGGTGGTCTCTCAGCTATCTCAACTATCTTCTGCAAAGATGATGTGTCTTTCAACAATATCTGAATAAAAATCCCATCCTGTAATTAGATTTCACCAACTTAACGACTGCAAGTTCTCTAGTAGCCTGTAAAGTCTTTGAAGCTCGACAAAATCTGATTTTCTAAAGGAACACACACACACACACACACACACACACACACACACACACACACACACAAAATGCATTTTTTTGCCATCTTTATACATAAGAACGGCCCTACTGGGTCAGAGCAAAGGTCCATCAAACCCAGTATCTTGTCCTCTGATTGTGGCCAATGGCAGGTGCCCCAAAGGGAATGAACAGACAGGTTATCATCAAGTGATCCATGCCCTGTCACCCAATCCCAGCTTCTGGCAAACAGAGCCTAGGGGCACCATTACAGAACACAGAATCCAAAAGGGGTACAAATGCTCTTTATTTTCTAGATCATCATTCAGGTTTAAAATATACTGAGGCTAAATCAGAGGTGGGGCAATACCAGAGGTATTTATGGTTTTGTAAAATCTCATTGATCTTTTGCAAACTCAAAACTTCAGATCTGGGCTTCAGTTGCACTAAAGGCACAATGTTTGGGAAGCTTCATGTATGTGGTTCTGGTTTTGGCCCATCTGTGTTTCAGACAAATAGACAAAACTAGGAGTGATGGTGATTTTGAAAACTATGGTTGATTTGGGTTTTGTTTTACAAAAACAAGTTCCATTATATCCCAAATCTTAATCACCAGCTCTCCCTACTTTGTGTGGTTGGATAACTGTTATTAATTTTCACCATTCTCTAACTGGGGTATTCACAGTCTTAGGGAAGGTTTGGCTATGTTCCCCATACATAGAAAGAGAGTGAGAGTTTATTCTTGGACTACAACAAGTACAATGATGAGTGGAACAGGGAGGTAATTGTGCCTCTGAGAGTGATAAATCCTGTCTGTACTAGTAGTAGATTACTTTCCGCAGTACACTGGCTCAGCTGCACAGTCTGCAAGTAGGGTCAGGCAGAAACATAGATCTGCACATTCACGGCCTCGCCCACTTCCTGACCACCTAAGCAGGACTGGGAGGAGCTACCCCTGCAGAGACTTCTCTCTTTGCCACACTGTTATTTTTTATATGGGGCTGCACTGTACATCTCATTGCTTCTCTTCATAACTCTGTAAAACAAGAGACAAACTTGCGTTCGGTGAGAAGTCATCAGCACAGTGTTCCTTAGCAGCGTTCTCGTGAGATATTCTTGTAATTAAGCTTCTGTATGTTCAAGTGGAAGTAAATCTAATTTTACAAACTTCTTTATTTTAACGCTTATACTTTAAATGAAAATAAATCCACTTTTGGAAGATGCACCCCCTTAGGTAAATAAAACATACCATATTTTAAGATTAAACTAAATAAGTTTTTTTTTCATGTAACACTTTATTTTTTGGATCCAAGTATATTACAAATGGTTCAGGAAGCTTTAATTTGCCACTTGATTGAGGAAAAAAACCCACCAGGAAAGGGAGATCCAAAGATATGTGACTGCTGAAAACTAAATGCTTTAGTGATTTAACTTCGACACAGGCTTCTACTCAGGAGTCGGGAGTCAGGTTCACTCTTTTCAGGTTATAATGTGGGCAATTAACAACAAAGTCCCCATGTTGCAGGCTTTTGTTGACAATAGTTGGGTCACTCCCTGATACTACCAATCTATGAAATAATTACTAAAGTTTTGCAACCAGAAATCAAAATGGTGAGATATTGTGACTTATCTCTTCTAAGTTTTAAAACTCTTGCACTAAAGGCAAGCATAATTTTTCTTTGTTCAGCATTTAAAGGAAGAGTTTATTCAAATGAATGTATCAAAATATACATACTTAGTGATATTGCAGCTAAAGTGGTCTTTGTTGCCAAGTAGTTTAGTTTACAAACTAAAACACAGAGTAAATTGGACTGGAACATCAAAATCAAGTGATCAACAAAAAACACATTTAATAGAACCCAGGGATGGAAACACAGGAGAGAACAATGAGAACTCTCTGAAAGGGAAAAACAACGAGGAGTCCTTGTGGCACCATAGAGACTAATACATTTATTTGAACATAAGCTTTCGTGGGCTAGAACCCACTTCATCAGATGCACAGAGTGGAAAATACAGGAGCAGGTATAAATACATGAAAGGATGGGGGTTGCCTTACCAAGTTTGAGGTCAGTCTAATGAGATAAATCAATTAACAGCAGGATACCAAGGGAGGAAAAATAACTTTTCAAGTGGTAATGAGAGTGGCCCGTTACAGACGGTTGACAAGAAGGTGTGAGAAACAGTAGGGGGAAATTAGTATTGGGGAAATTAGGTTTAGGTTTTGTAATAACCCAACCACTCCCAGTCTTTATTCAGGCCCAATCTGTCTCTAGTTTGCAAATTAATTCCAGTTCTGCAACTTCACATTGGAGTCTGTTTTTGAAGTTTTTTTGTTGAAGAATTGCCACTTTTAGGTCTGTTATTGAGTGACCAGAGAGATTGAAGTGTTCTCCTACTGGTTTTTGAATGTTATGATTCCTGATGTCAGATTTGTGTGCATTTATTTTTTTGCATAGAGACTGTTCGATTTGACCAATGTACATGGCAGAGGGGCATTGCTGGCACATGATGGCTTATATCACATTGGCAGATGTGCAGGTGAATGAGCCCCTGACGGTGTGGCTAATGTGTTAGGTCCTATTATGGTGTCGCTTGAATACATATGTGGACAGAGTTGGCAGCGGAGTTTGTTGCAGGGTTTGGTTCCTGAGTCGGTGGTTTTGTTGTGTGGTGTGTGGTTGCTGGTGAGTATTTGCTTCAGGTTAGGGGGTTTCTGTAAGTGACCACTGGCCTGTCTCCCAAGGTCTATAAGAGTGACGGATCATCTGAAAGGGCATACTCAAATTCTATTTTGTTCCTCTTTCAAACATCTCACCTTCCACCTCTCTTTTGAAACTCAGGGCTTGTCTATATTACCCGCAGGATCAACGGGCAGCGATCGATTCAGTGGGGGTTGATTTATTGTGTCTAGTCTAGATGCGCTAAATTGACTGCCGAGCGCTCTCCTGTCAACTCCGGCACTCCACTGGAGCGAGAGGTGCAGGTGTAGTCGACAGGGGAGCGTCAGCTGTCGACTCACCGCAGTGAAGACACCATGGTGAGTAGATCTAAGTATGTCAACTTCAGCAACGTTATTCACGTAGCTGGAGTTATGTAACTTAGATTGATCCCCCCCAGTGTAGACTAGGCCTCCATCTCTTGTTAGTTCTCCCCCGCCCATTCTGCTAAAGGCTGATCTTACCTTCCTTTGTCAGTTTTCTGACTTCCTCTTGCATTCTCTGTTTTCATTCTCACTGTGTTTCAATGTGCCTGCTAATGAGCTTCATGACCATCTTTTTACTGACACTCTTAGTCTGTCATCCAGTTGGTCATCTCCCCAAAAAACACTTGCATGATATCATTGGCAACACTTCATCTCTCCTCTCCTATCCAGTTTCGGATCTTGTCTTCACTTCTCTGTTATGTTTGAGCACCCTCTCCACCCTCACACCGCTAACAAAATGACCATCTTTTATCACTCTAAAGCATTTTGATCCCACTTGACTTCAACCTCTTTTGCTTATTCTTCCCTCTAAGGTCATGTTGTTGATGTTTACCTTCAGCTTCCCCTAGTTTGAACCTGAATTCTTTCCATATCTTAAATTTTCCTGGTATACTGACCCATTATAAATCATGAAACTTAGAATTTCAAAAAAACAGTGTCTTGTCTCCCAGATCCACTTACCTTCACCATGCACAACCATACCTCTGCTACCAAGATAGCCAACTGCATGGACAAGAATGCTTCTGGATTTCTTATTGACACAAATCTCTCACATAGCAGAACCTGTGAGTAATGTTTTCTACTGTCTCCAGTTCTCTAGAAGACTACATTCTACCCTGGTGGACAGTGATCTAGACTCAGTTATATATGCCTTCATCAGCTCCTAATTGTACCAAAGCAATGTCTGGGGATGTAGCCATCTGGAAGCTGGCAACTCCATCAGCCCATAGGAAATTCCATCTAGGACAGTAGCAGTGCATCTACTCAGCAATATGGAATGCTCCAGGCACTTCAAACCTGTCCTCCATGCTCTGCTCTGGTTTCCTAAAGAGTATCTAATGAACTTCAAGGTCTTGGTCTTTATCTTCAAGGTGCTCTAATGGCCTATGCTCAGCATTTCTAAAATACTGCCTAAAGCTCTGGGATGAAGACTGTGGTGACAACTCCTGCCATCAGGCAAAATGGAACTTTCTGCATTAAGGATAAATTCTGTCTGCACAGGAATCAGAGCTTTCTTGGGAACTGGTTTGAAACTGTGGATCAAACTCCCATAGGAAGTAAAGACCATCCCAAACTCTTCACATTCCGCTCCAGCAACAAGGTGCACTTCTGCAATATTCCCTTGTCTAACGTAAATACAGAGCAGTGTGTTCATTACAACAAACAAACAAAATACCCAGACATTCCACTGGACACACAATTCTTCCCCTGGGCAGAGGATAAGAGAGAATAAACCACAGAGACAGCTGTTAGTCATGTTGTTTAATGCACAGCTGGAAGCAGCTCAGATATTTCTGTGCCAAAAGAGTATAAAATCCTATATAGAATAGAATAGCTTTGTGTCTGTTACAAGAGCTGGAAACTTCATCTGATATGCTGTTGAAGTGCTCTCACTGTGGCTTAAGAATTTTAATTTTTACTCCACCCTCAGTACCCAAGATTACTCAGGCCTCATTCTCTGTATGTACCACTAATTCTTTATTCCCTGGGATCTCATTCCCTTCCTTTAAACAAAAACTAGCTCCTCCGTCAGCCTGACTGACTCAAAAACACACCCCAAATATTCTCAGGGCATTACAATTCTGAACAAGATTGTGACCCTATTTCACATAATCTAAACAGTAAAGAAGTAAAATAGAAATGTAAGAATTTTGAAATGGGAAATTGACGGTATGGTGACTTGTCAAAGCCCACACAAAATAAATGTAATGTTTGATGAAGTATATTCTTTTTTATGTAAAGGTGGAAAAATTAAGGGTTATAGATTTAAAAGAAAAGGGAAAGACTTGATCTTGTACTTCATGAGTTCACTCCTCTTAGAGGAAATTCTGACAGATGTTTCAGATGGAAATTGTAAGATTATTTGCAGTTATTTCCTAAGGCCTTGTTTAATCTTTACGGATGTTAGATAAAGAATTAAGAATCATTAAACTGTTGCTGGCTATAATCTCAGTGTAGTTAAATCAGTGTGCTAAGTGGAGTCGAAATCTTCTTTTATCAATACCTTAAGGCACTCCAAGGTGCTTGTTCTTTCAAGTATCACTTAGATGTTATCATTTAATTGATCCTAGAACACCTATCCTTTTGTGCATTACTCTATCATCTCTAATAATAGACAGTTTTGAACAAGACGCTATTGAACAAATCTGAATGTTTTAGATGTCATAACTTTCTATAGCTATAAGAAATCTTATGCACTGATACTGCAGCTGTAATTTGTTGCAATATGGGATTAGTGTTTTACTGAAAAAAATAGATTTTTTTTTCTGTAACTAAGTTAGCATATTTTTCATTTACAGTAAAAATGCAATGAACTTTTTATTGCTGGTTTAGTAGCATAATGGCTTTGAAGATGAAATGAGGAGCATTCTTTTGTCCATGCTGCATTCATTGCCAGATGTATAGATATACAAAACTGTAAAAATTATAAAAATATTGTGGGTGGTTATAGTATATGTGAGAATGTTACATAAATCTTGCAAAGTGGCTAATTCTGTTTTATGACGCACCTAACAACTGTAATCAACACATTTATGCATGAGGGAAAAACCTTAATGATTGATGTTCATTCAATATTTACAAATTTTTATACCTGGGGCATAGAGTAATTATCCAGCGGCTGATTTGAGGTTGGGAAAGAATTTGAATGAGACAGCCCTGTTGGAAGCTTCTACATAAGATCATAGAAGTCAGAAATGGAAAGACCTGCTTGGTATTCCGTTCCCCTGCAAATGCAGGATTGTTCTCATCAGTTCATTTATAGAGCTTTATCAGGTCTAGTTTTCAATGTCTCATGTAATGTGCTTCCACCACTATTCCACAATGAGGAAGTTTGTCCAATGTTTATCTAGGTATTTCCTTGTCCAACCCTCAATATTTCCTTCCCCCTCCATAGAGTGTATGCCCTCAAATACTTGTACATAGCAATGACTTAGTCATCATTTGTTCAAGTTACATGTGTTGAATGAAATTCTGATCTCCTTGAAGTCTCTGAAAAAATTCCCATTGGTTTTAGTGGGATCAAGTTTTATCCAATTTATAATATTTCTTCATATGTCCAGCCCAGTCCCTTAAGTATTTTGGTGCTCTTCACAGACCTGCCTTCAATTTGTAGCTGGTCCACTTCATGGCAACTAAAAAATTGAGGGGAGAAGGTTTTGGGCAGTTAAGACATTAGACGCAGACTCAAGTGATCTGGGTTCAGTTCCGTGGTCTGCCACAAGCTTTCTGTGTGTATTTGGGTAGGTAACTTAGGGCATGGCTACACTTGCAGATGTAGAATACTTTGAGTTAAACCAGCCCTTGGAGACGCAGCAAGGAAAGCGCTGCCCTGTATACACACTGTCAGCTGCAAGCGCAGTGGCGTGGCCACATTTGTGGCATTTGAAGCAGCATTGGGAGTGGTGCATTATGGGCAGCTATCCCACAGAGCACCTCTTCCCACTCTGGCACTGTGGCTTCTGGGAAGGGGATGGGGGAATGCAGGGGCATTCTGGGTCCTGTCCCAATGCCCTGTGATGCATCACTTCGCATCCCAGCAATCCCTGTGCTTCCATCCACATTTGGCTCCATCTTTCAATGTTTTTTGTACTGTGTGCTCTGTCTTCCCTTTCGGTCTGCTGGAATGGATCCTGAACTTGTGAGGAATATGCTGATGGGTCTCGCCAGCACATCATGAATTGCAGTCGAGTTACTCCTTAAGCTACAAACTGACAGTGAGGAGTCCGACTATGATGTTGACTTGCATAATGCATATGACAAGAGATTGCTTGTGGCATTCACGGACATGCTCACTATAGTGGAACACCGCTTTTGGGCTCGGGAAACAAGCACTGAGTGGTGGGATTACATTGTCATGAAAGTCTGGGATGATGAGTAGCGGCTGCAGAACTTTCGGATGAGGAAAACCACTTTCATGGGACTGCGTGCTGAGCTCGCCCTCACCCTGCGGTGCAAGGACACAAGATTGAGAGCTGCCCTGCAGGTGGAAAAGTGGGTGGCTATTGCAATCTGGAAGCTGGCAACTCCAGACAGCTATCGATAGGTCGCTAACCAATTTGGAGTGGGAAAGTCAACTGTTGGAATTGTGTTGATGCAAGTTTGCAAGACCATTAATCACATCCTGCTCAGAAGAACCATGACTCTGGGCAACATGTGTGACATTGTGGCTGGCTTTGCACAAATGGGTTTCCCTAACTGTGGAGGGGCAATAGATGGGATGCATATTCCAGTTCTGGCACCAGACCACCTAGCCTTTGAGTACATAAATCGGAAGGGGTATTTCTCTATGGTTGTTCAGGTGCTTGTGGATCATCATGGACGTTTCATGGTTATTAACGCAGGCTGGTCCAGAAAGGTGCATGACACATTCATCTTTCAGAGCACAGGCCTGTTCAGGAAGCTGCAAGCTGGGACTTTCTTCCCAGATCACCATGGGGAAGTCAAAATGCCCATTGTGATCCTTGGAGAGCCCGCTTACCCTTCAATGCCATGGCTCATGAAACCCTACACAGGGAGCCTTGACAGCAGTAAGGAGCAGTTCAACAACAGGCTGAGTCGGTGCAGAATGATTGTTGAGTGTGCTTTTGGCTGTTTAAAGGGCCGCTAGTGCTGTCTATATGGGAAGCTGGACCTGGCCGATGACAACATTCCCACAGTTATAGTCGCGTGCTGTACGCTCCATAACATTTGTGAAAGGAAGGGTGAAACCTTCACTCAGGCATGGACCATGGAGGTTCAACATCTGGAGGCTGAATTTGAACAGCCAGAGACCAGGCCTATTAGAGGGGCCCAGCGCGGGGCTGTAAAGATTAGGGATGCCTTGAGGGAGCAATTCAATGCTGAAAGTCACCCTAATGTTTGGTGTCCTGCACGGGAGTGAAGTGCAGTGACTCCAAGGGTAGTAGGCAACTGTGTTTGCTATGTATGATGCACTGACTTGCAGTGCCTGTTGCTTTCCTAGGCTATGGTATCTTTTACTTAATGTAATAAAGAATATTTTCAATGCCAAAAAATGCATTTATTGAAAAGAAACACAACTGCTGGGGAAACAGAAAGGGCGTGACACATCTGTGCTGTGTGGGAGGACAGAAAGGGGTGGGGTGTGGAGTCGGACAATCACAGATTTGCATATGTCCTGTTATCATATTCAGCCTTCCTGTCTGGAGTACCGCACAATGAGTGGTGCAGGCTGGCTAAAATGCATGGTGATGGGGCTTGAGTACAGTGGGTAAGGATTGTAGTTTGTAGGGCTGGGTGGTGAAGCTACAGGTGTTGGAGACAGCTGGTGGCAGTAAGAAACCGGATGTTGGGGGAAATGGGTTGGTGGTGACATGGGGGCACAAGGGAAAGCGTTTTGGGACAAGGGCTGCGGGGCGTGGGAGGGGAAGGCGGGTGCGGATCTGCTATGTCTGCAATGCTATGAGTACTTGTATCGAGTGCGCTTGGCACTCTATAATGCTTCTGGGCTGCTCAGTGCTTTGGTGCCAGCGATCTGCATTCTGCTGGCGGAGCCTCCTTTCAGTCTCCTGCCACTCCTGTACATTTTGATTTTCAGAAAGGGACTGCTGCATGACTTCATGCAGCATGTCCTCTTTGCTTTTTCATGGAAGCTTCCTGATCCTTTGGAGTCTTTCGGCCATTGATAACAAGGATGGGTGGGATCTCAAGGTTGCATCTGTAAAACCAAAATGCAACACTTAACAGAGTCAGCATTGTTCACACTAGACAGAGCAATTATTCGGCCTTATTTAAAGGCAAGTACGGTGTACACAATAGCAGAACGTGCCCGTCCCAAAACGAGTGCATATAACCCACAGGGGCCCCAAAATGGTAAGTAAGCACAGGGGCAAGGGGGACTTATTGTTTCAGGGCCATAGTGTCCTCTGGGGTTGGTTCTGTGCTTTTGGGAGAGCCAACAGCTGCAGGGGGCCCCTGAACACTATACTGAACACTGTCCCCACATTTACCACAGGATGAGATTGTCCTGGAAGATATCTCGCTGCTGAGGGTGACTTGGGAAGCAAGGGAGGGTCTTCTACTACAATGCAGTTTCTGCCCTGATCCTTATGCCGCTTGCCTGTGTGCAGCAATGGTTCCTCCGCCCCTCACGGCACAGTGGCATGGACATGTTAGCCTTACTGGGACAAGGAGCACAGTAGCTCTGCCAAGGAACCTGCGCAAGCAGATTGGTTAGCTTCTGCATGAGACCCTAGAAGAGATCACTGAGGCCAATTACCGTGATGTGAGAGAACACATCAATACCCTATTCTGCATGTAGGCATGCTCGCAGCCCTAATTCTCCTCACCTCAAGAGCCCACACCAAACAACTACCTTCCCAGAATAAAAACCACTTACTGGGTACCTCTGCTGCTGTTTGTTTTTCCCCACGCACTGTCTGCTGCGAGTGGCTGCCTTCCTCCTGGTTTGAAAACACCTCTTGGCTGCATGTATCTAGGGATGCCAGGCCATCCTCTGGCTCTGGGCCCCGCTCCTCCTCAGCACCCTTGATCCCGCTTTCCTCCTCCTGCTTTGTTGAACTCTGTGCTACTACGGCCTGTGAAGTGTCCATGGTCGTCTTCGGAGTGGAGGTGGGGTCGCCCCCAAGTATCGCTTCCAGCTCTTTGTAGAAATGGCAGGTCGTGGGGGCAGCACTGGAGCAGCGGTTTGCCTCCCGCACTTTGTGGTAGGCATTCTGCAGCTCCACCACTTTAACCCTGCACTGCTATGCATCCCAGTCATGGCCCCTTTCCATCATGGCCTTTGATATCTGCCCATAGATATTGTAATTCCTATGGCTGGAGCACAGCTGGGACTGGAAAGCTTCCTCCCCCCAAATACTGATGAGGTCCAGAACCTCACTATTGCTCCGTTTTGGGGATCACCTGGCACGTGGAGGCACGGTCACCTGGAAAGGTGTGCTGAGAGCACTCCACGCCTGGCTGAGCAAACAGGAAGGGGAATTTCAAAATTCTCAGAGAATTTAAAGGGCGGGTCTGACAGTTGGTCACCTGAGGGGAGGGCAGTAGAGTTCAAAGTGATGACCAGAGTGGCTAGAACAGGCATTGTGGGACAGTTCTGGAGGCCGATCAGAGCGCATTAATAGACCAGGGCTTCTGTAACGAGGCTGGTTCTGGCAGGACGGAACTGAGAGTGCCAATTCAGGACAAATTGCTTAAAGCAGGGCAATTACAGCCCAAGGCTGGGGTTTCTATGCACACCAAGGCAAACCAAACCAGCCAAACAGAGAAGACTTTGGTTTTACCCCACTGGCTAATCACAAGTCACACAAGCAATGCCCTTAGACACTCCAGTTTCCCAGTATCACCACTAGTGCCACTCATTATGGGGACAAATGGTTATGAAAACCAATACCCCAGTAAAAGAAAAGAGGTTCTCTTGATCCCAAAGGACTAAGCCCCAGACCCAGGTCAATATACAAATCAGATCTTACCCACAAATCACGCTGCTGCCAATCCTTTAGAATCTAAAATCTAAAGGTTTATTCATAAAAGGAAGAGCTAGAATTGGTTAAATGGAATCTATTACATACAGTAATGGCAAAGTTCTTGGTTCAGGCTTGCAGCAGTGATAGAATAAACTGCAGGTTCAAATCAAGTCTCTGGAGTACATCCATAGCTGGGATGGGTCATTCAGTCCTTCGTTCAAAGCTTCAGTGTAGCAAATTTCCTCCAAAGGTAAGAAGCAGGATTGAAGACAAGATGGAGGAGCTGCAGCAGCTTTTTATATTCTCTCGCCATGTGGTCTTTCTTTCTTTGTTCCAAAGACAAGCTGTCCATCACGTGGCCTGGAAAAACCTCAGAGTTCTGTCCATAGGCATGTCCCTACATATCTTGCTGAGTCGCAAGGTGTCTGCCTTCTCTCAGTGGATCAATTGTATAGCTGATGGTCCTTAATGGGCCATCAAGTAGGCTAGGCAGAGCTGACACCAACTTGTTTGGGGTGTCACCCAGAAGCATAGCACAAGTTTGAACTACAGACAGTATAGAGCCAATATTCATAACTTCAACTATAAAAATAATACACACATATAGACAGCTTAATCATAATCAGCAAACATAACCTTGTCTTAGATACCTCATTTGACCCCCTTTATATAAGATTTGGTGCCACTACAGGACCGTGGTTGCAACGATGATCTATACGGTCCCAGATTATGTCAATAACATCACAGCATCCACACTGGCACCGCTCCAGCCAGGGCACAGCAAGCTTTATGCTTCTCGTGGAGGTGGATTACCAGGAGTGCTCCAGCCACGGAATCTGGGCGCTCTACGCGCCTTTCCAATGTGGACAACTCAGGAGTTAGGGCGCCCGGGGCTGATTTAATACGCTCTAACTTGCAAGTGTAGACAAGGTCTAAGTATCACAAGTCCTGAGTTCCCCTTCTATAAATGACGCTAATACTAGTATTACCTTCTTTTCTTTTCTTTTCTTTTCTTTTCTTTTCTGTAAGGTCTTCAGGGCAAAGACAGTCTTATTATGTTTATGTACAGTGTATGATACTGAGGTCTCTATGCTCTGTTTTAACCCAAAATAATAATTCGGTGAAGTTTGTATTGGCATCCTATTCTGTAGCTGATTTTAAAAGCTAGTTTTATCACTGAGACCAATTGCAGTATAAGTCCCCTCAGATTGAAGTCCCACTAGTTAGTAGAAAAAGAATTGCTGCCCAAAAAGAAGGAAAGAGAAATAGGAAACTCTCAGTCTGTATCTTTTAAAAATGCCAGGAAAATAAATTTTCCCCAGAAGGGCCCAACACCTGGTTTTATCCTTATAAAAAAGGGCTGAGCATATAAAATTCACCTTCACCTCACAAACATCCAATCCACTTGCTCACTAAACTCCCACTTACCACAAAATCCTGATGGAATGAAACAAAAAATATAAAAACCTTCTGGTCAAATTTTTTCCACCTTGTGTGGCTGAATTTATTTCTGTGGGTGCAGTGAGTGACCAGCCCTTATGAAAACAAGACCGTTTGGTTTAGGAGCCTGACTTAAGGCACCTATAATTGAAAATTTGGGACACTATTTTGAAAAGAGAGTGCATAGAGATATTCAGTAAGGAGCAGAGAGAGAAAATGAAAAAATTATCATGAATTCCAAGAATTATATCATAATGAAAGTCTTCTAATGATTCACATACTGACAAGCCAGCCCAGATGGCCAATAGAATCAGGCATTGTCTGCTTCTCACCAATATCAGTGATTCCCTGGTTGTACTGTTGGATTTGTAAACTGGGAATTAACAGTTGTTCATACTTTGAATCAAGCCTCCCCAGGAAATAAAATCTTTATATATGTTACTTAATCTCATATAAAACAGACTAATGGCAATTTTATATTCTAATTCATAAACAAAAAATTTGAGGGAAACATTCTTGTTCAGTTAGCATATCCTTAGCTTGGGTGGGCAGATGGGGTCCAAACTTATTAAAACTGAAATATTATACCTGTGGCGGTACTGGATAGCAATTGAAGTGTAGCAAAGTGTGAAAGAACTATTTGATGAATGTCAGGGACATGAGCTAATGTAGTATAATAGCTAATCATAGAGTGAGAATTTACCCCTGTGCAATGGTCACAGCCATGCAAAGCCAATGCTCCACTTCAGTCTGTTTTATGAGCTTCTTTTAGGGTTTAAATGGGGCTGAGCTGGCTTTAGATGGGACAGAACACAACACCCAGGAGGTATGTAGCTTACACTGGCTCTAATATGGATGAATTTCATCTGTAGTGACCAAAAATCTACACGTGAATGGGCTTCAGAGCAAAAATTGGCCTACAGTAATTTGTAAATTTCATTTCATTTCATTTTTGGTTCAAATTAAACTGCTGAACTATACAATGTTATGGCCAGTGTTTTATAAACTGGCAGCAAATTTCTGTTTCAGTTACATTAGAATAATTCCTTTAAAGTCAATGGAGTTAGAGGAGAAACTGATCATATACCACCATTTGTGAAGGTAATCTTTGCTCTCCCAAAACTGCAGCTCTCCCATCTCAAGCTGTGATCTCATCAATACTAAACAATCAGTCAGTATTGAATGGGAAAGCAACCTCATTCAAAATAAAGGAGATGGGCATGCTGTTTAGAGTGCATTATATTAAGGCTGGTGTCTTATGAACTCCGAGCCAGATTCATGTTTCAGTTACATTGGTATACATCTGGAGAGAAGGAGTCATAAATTGGGGTGGGGAGCCACCAAGCTTTCTCCAGAGACCATTTGTCACTGTAATGACAGGGAATAAGAGAAACAAGAGATGTTTGTCAGATAACATAGTCCAAGCACCTCATCTTCAATGGTTGAGGCTATCAGATTTCTCTTTCTTCTAAGAAGATTCTCCACCACATTTGGGGTGAGGGGTGATGAAAGTTGGGACTGCCCTCTCCCACTTTCTGTAGAAGGAAATGGAGGAGGGGAAATAGAATTTTCTTAAATCTCAAATAAGTTAGGTTTGGTTGAAGTGATGAGTGAAAATGGAGGGAGGCTAACTCAGCACCACTTTCTGGAGCTTCACCAACAAAGGAGACCATCTAATCTGGACTTAACCATTTTTGATGGGGGTAATTTCACAAATAATAAATTACCTGTTAAGCATTTTGGATCATGGTTATGCTCTTTACTTGAGCTGTGTGGGAACTGGAATTTCTGAAGCACAAAAGCTGCTCCGAATTAGAATGAAAAGTTGTACATGCAAATTTTTCCATGTGAGGGACTTAAAAAAAAATTGGAACCAAAATGGAATTTTTCAAAAATGTCTAGTCCAAACTTCCCCATCTCCCAAACTTCCCATCAGGTGAGTAGCTGAAGAGCCTGAGAGCATCAGAACCTGGGGAGCCCTGTTTATCAAGATCCCCGCCAGACAGGCTGCCAGGCAGGTGAGCTGGCAGGAAACCAGGCCTGACTGGTTGAAAGTTTCAGTGGATGTCAGCCTGATGCCACATGAATTTATAAACATGGGAGAATTGGATGGCAAAATCCAATGGACTGTCTCCCCAGATTATAACATGTTTAAGATTGGCGGATATGTATACCTGATTTACTTTAACACCTTTATCTTAAGTGCTTGCCCCAATTTCCAAAATACAAAAATTGTGCCTATTTCCATCTCTTTTAAATCAAAGCAACCTCTAAATTATTTAGATGCTTACAACATGAAACTCTCAATCTTCATTCTCTCCCATTTCTTTGATTTAAAATAAACTTGGTTACAAAAATATAGAGTGCCCTCTGGTTCCATGACCTGGCAGTTTTAGTTTTTCCATTGAGTGATTTTTTATATCTTTTTAGGAAGTAGAGGTTTAGTGAAATGCTGATCCAACTTTAACTGCACTTATATACTTAACCTAAATGCATTTAAGAGTTTTTATTATAGTGCTAGAGAGTTAGTTCTCAGTTTGCTGAGTAGTCAGGTATGATTACTGACTTTTGAAAATGTTACTTTTGGGAGAGTACAAGGATAAATTAAATGGGAAAATATTATACTCTTAACAGCCTGATGTTACATTCCTTCTGCACCCTAAACTCCTGTTTGCACAAAAAAACTGGATCAGGCACTGTGGTGATTTGAAATATTTCTGTACAATTTATGAATTTCGTGTGAGATTATGACCTCTTCATGTCTGTGTCAGGCTGCAAACTCTTCACTATTGCCTGTTTGCTTCCATGTTGGTCTGAAGTCCCAACATGTAGAGATACAGGGCTGACAATAGAAGATAGTTGACTGTAAGTACCTAGCCACTGGAAACCTATTCACTCTCGAAAAAAGACTGGACCCCTGCCCAGAAGAACTGGTTTAAAATGGGGGAGATTGCCTTGGCAATGCTCACGAAAGCTTATGCTCTAATAAATTTGTTAGTCTCTAAGGTGCCACAAGTACTCCTTTTCTTTTTGCGAATACAGACTAACACGGCTGCTACTCTGAAACCTAACAGAAAGTTGGGTTCATGTGGGGAGGTGGGCAGAGGTGCCACCTGATAGAAGGGGCTAGAAGGTTTTTAAATGGCAGAAGATGTTCTGCTCTGAGGCCATTTTGTCTCTAACTCAACAGAAGAGAGCATGATCACACAAGCTGTGGAAAGATTCAAACAAATTGGAAAGAGCCCAGAGAAGAGCAATAAAAATGATAAAAGTTTTAGAGAACATTACCTATGAGGAAACGTTAAAAAACTGGGCAAGTTTAGTCTTGACAAAAGAAGACTGGGGGAAGGGGGTGGGGGTGGTGAGGACCTGATAAGTCTTCAAATATATTAAGGGCTGTTCTAAAGAAGATAATGATACTACTACTCCCAGAGCAGTTAAGCTGCTGGATAGCAGTCTTTGGGTCTCAGAAAGGGGTGCCAGATGGAAGGTCTGTACTCTGAGTGTGTGTCTAGGGACCGCCAAGAGTGAGACAGTGGCAGGATTCCATTCAAGATCTAGGGGCTTAAAACACCTGTGGTATGCAAAGTCCAGAGGTTTGGATTCCCCTGACAGAACTCCTATGGGTGGCCGAAAGGGGGCACCAAGCTGGATCTGTGATAGGCACCAAATGACCAAACTCAATACAAAAATATGTTGAAATTTAAATCTTTGAGACTGGATTCTCATTTATGCTATGGCCATTTTACATCTCTCTGGCAGCGTAAAGTGACCTTACAATGAGGGTAAATTGTATTTACAAGAGTGGTAGAAAGTGGCCTTAGTGTAAATGAGTATCAGGCCTTTGCTCTAAAATAGTATGACCCTATGAGTCTTGAATAATGTCATTATTGCCTGTCAAGCCTTTCACCGTACTTTCCTTTAAATGGAAAGTTGGCTATACTGATATATTTTTCTAATGAACACCAGAGTAAGAAGTTCAATTGTTGCATCTTTATCCTTGTAATTACAGTTTTATGTATATTTTTAGATATTTATGAGAGCTCTGTGTGTCAAAATTAGCTTCCTTTTCTTTAATCTTTCTAAGAAATGCCATCTATGTTAGAATATTTTGCATGTAAAAGATTACGTTACTTTTGTCTGGTGTCTCCTGTGAAGCTCATCCTCATGAGTATTGCGCCCTCAAGAGACCATGGATATGCACTCCTGAGAAGAAAATAATTGACTCAGTTGGTTTTATGACAGCCCTGGCTCTGGCTGAAGAGACCCACTCGAGAGAGACAGTCTCCGCTGCATCTGTCGCATTTAAAGGCGGTGTTTCAAACTTCTGGGCTCTGTCTTCTGCGAGTTCTTTTCTCCTCTACTAAGCTGAACTACTTCCTCTCGTAACTCGGGAGACATTTGTTAAACTCCTGTTTCCAAAGGTTGTGGTCCTAAGTGTGATTTTCCCAGCTATCCACATCCATGTCCGTTTCTTTGAGGTCTCGCTTGCAGCATCAATTTCTAAACAATTTAAATTTTAATTACAATATTAAGTTTCTAGCCCCAGGGAATGGTGAAGATAATCCTTCAAATGTTAAAGTGAATGAAAACTGGGGCAATGTGGTTTTTCCTAACTCAGCAGATAGGCAGTATCTCTGTTGCTGCTCAGAGTTGCCCCAAACATCGGAAAAATGAAATGAACAAGAAACAGGTCAGTTTCAATACAGCTATTCAGAACTCTACTTACGAAACTGAAAAATAGCAGAATAGGAGAGAATAGGCAAGCGTGCAGTAGAGAAAATTAATCTCCTTCCACTCTTCCTAGCTGCAGGAAGACCTCCTCTACTTGCTACTTCCAGGAACCTCTAGTAGAGCAATGGAGGACTCCCTGCTCCTGTAGCAGTCAGTAAGACAGAAAATTGCTTTTCCCTTCCCTTCCCTTCCCTAGATGGGTTGGGTTTAAAATGTATCAGACTTCTATTAGCCAGAGGCTGAATTGAAAATGAGAGTCCCTCCAGCAGCAGGCAGGGAGAGCTGTGGAAGAAATCCTTTCCCTCCCTCTCTCACTCACACCCACAAACTATTCACAGATGGGAAGAGGTTCCCAGGCGGTTGGGTTTCTGACCAAGGCCTGGTTTTTGGACTACATTAGTGGAGCCCCCCTACCCTTGTCTTTCATCTTTATCTCAAAAAAGTAGGTTTAGTCATCTGGCTAGTAGGTTTTCCATAAAACTTTAAAAACCCCGACTCTGTACAACAGGGGTGCTATATACATACTAAATAATGTAAAATGGAGATTACAGGTGAGAAATGAGTCATAAACATGAGCTGAAAGTTTAAATTGCTAGTTCAAAGCCCCGGATTGTGGATCCAATTAATAATTTCCATGTGCACTCTGCTAAAAACAACCAGCTTGAGCCTGCATGGATGGATTCAGTAATTCTGCTGTCATAATTATAAAATAAACACAAGGGAGTAGATGAGAGAGTAAGAGAATGAAGTTGTCAGCTGGAAGGCTTAGAAGAATGATGTTCCATGACCTCAGGCACCATTCAGCACAATTGAACCTTGTCTATCCTTGGCAATATATTCACAATAAATATAATAGAATGTTTCTCTCTGAATTTTGAGACTATATAGAATTGATCTACTCCATGAAGATAAGACATTAATTACTCCATGGTTAGTGGTTAGGCTACAATGCAGTTTAGAAATAGTTATGTATTTTGCTTGGTATCAAGATTTACTTTGAGATGGCCAGAGTGGAAACATATATCCTGTGTCTTCGTTGTTCTCTGGAATAGAGACCCACCATTATTCTCCTTTCCATACAATGTGTTTGAGCCTTATGTGCACACAACTATCAATGCACTAGTTTCTGTGGTGCTTTCTATTACCCTCAGTCTTCTGCATTAGGCTACGTGACGTTAAATGTACAGTATTAGTTATTATTTTACCAGTAGCCATTACAAAGCACAGCACACTTCCCCAGAGAAAGTTTCCCTTTCAGAGACTTTAAGCCCAGAAGTGACCATCATGATCATCTAGTCTGATCTCCTGCATATCACAGGCCACCTACCCACCTACCCACTCCTGCAATAGCCCTCTGGCTGAGTTACTGAGGTCCTCAAATCACGATATAAAGACTTCAGGTTTCAGTATGACCCATTGTAACCTCCTCTTTAATTATTGTTTACCAACCTTTGATTTACATATTAATCCCCATCTTCTCCAACGTAACTAATAATTTCCCATGTGGAACTGTATCAAATGCTTTACTGAAATTCAGGTACATTTCCTCTGTCTGGAAAATTGGTTGTCTTCTCAAAAAAAGAGACCAGGTTGGTTTGGCACAATCTACTTTTTGTAAAACTAGGTCGTGTTTTATCCCAGTGACTGTTTACCTTTGTCTCTAATTACTCTCTCTTTCAAAATTTGTTCTAAGTCCTTGCACACAACTGAGGGTAACAAATGAGCCTGAAGTTTCCCAAATCACTTTTGCTTCCTCTCTTAAATATAAGTAGTATATTTGCAATTCTCCTGTCACAGGGCCTGACCCCTGAGTTTATAGATTCACTAACATTTGACTTGCAATTTCATGTGCCAATTCCTTTAATATTCTTGGATGGAGATTATCTACAGCCCTGGTTTGGTCCCATTAAGCTTTTTGAGTTTGGCTTTCTCCTCAGATGTGGTAATTTTTACTTCCATATCCTCATTCCCATTAGCCACCCTGCCGCTCCCTCCAAGCTCCTGATTACCCTTATTAAAAATTGAGACAAAAAGTATTTTCTTTAGATGTTGGGACAGATCTAGATTAGTTTTAATCTCCATGCCATCTTCAGTGTTTACCAGTACCACTTTCTCTTTCCTTGTTTTCTTTTCTTTTTATTTATATGTCTAAAGAATCTTTTAGTATTGGTTTTAATTTCCTTTGCAAAGTTCAACTCTGCTTCATTTTTGGCAGTTTTCACTTTTCCCATATGCTTTCTGACTTCCAAGAGGTAGTAGCTTTCCTTGCTGATTCATCCCTTCTTCCATTCCTTATAGACTTTCTGCTTTCTATTTATATCCTGTCTGAGATGCCGATTCATCCAGTTTAGTCTACAACCCTTCCCTATGATTTTTTCCTCTTGCTTGGGATGCAAGCTTCAGATAGGTTTCAGAGTAGCAGCCGTGTTAATCTGTATTCGCAAAAAGAAAAGGAGTACTTGTGGCACCTTAGAGACTAACAAATTTATTAGAGCACAAGCTTTCGTGAGCTACAGCTCACTTCATCGGATGCATTTGGTGGAAAAAACAGAGGAGAGATTTATATACACACACACAGAGAACATGAAACAATGGGTTTATCATACACACTGTAAGGAGAGTGATCACTTAAGATAAGCCATCACCAGCAGCAGGGGGGGGAAAGGAGGAAAACCTTTCATGGTGACAAGCAAGGTAGGCTAATTCCAGCAGTTAACAAGAATATCAGACAAACAGTGGGGGGTGGAGTGGGGGGGGAGAAATACCATGGGGAAATAGTTTTACTTTGTGTAATGACTCATCCATTCCCAGTCTCTATTCAAGCCTAAGTTAATTGTATCCAGTTTGCAAATTAATTCCAATTCAGCAGTCTCTCATTGGAGTCTGTTTTTGAAGCTTTTTTGTTGAAGGATAGCCACTCTTAGGTCTGTGATCGAGTGACCAGAGAGATTGAAGTGTTCTCCAACGGGTTTTTGAATGTTATAATTCTTGACGTCTGATTTGTGTCCATTCTTTCTTTTACATAGAGACTGTCCAGTTTGGCCAATGTACATGGCAGAGGGGCATTGCTGGCACATGATGGCATATATCACATAGTGATATATAGCTTCAGATAGTTTCTGCAACTTTGACTTAAAGTAATTCCAAGCCTCCTCCACAATCAAATCCTTGAGTTCTTCAGGCAAGTCCACTTCCTGAACCAATTATCTTAAGTTTTAAAGTTTGCCCTTTTCAAATCAAGGACCCCAGTTGCAAACCTAATTTTTGTTTATTCTTCCATTTAGTTTAAACTGAATTAACTCATGATCACTCGAACTAAAATTGTCCTCTACAACCAGTTCTTCTATGAGGTCCTCACTACTTACCAGTACTAAATCTAAAACTACATCTTCTCTTTTTGGTTCAGTGACTATTTGGTGAAGAAATCTGTTAGCTATTGCATCCAGGATTATCTGGGTCCCACCATTATTAGTAGCACTTGTCCTCCAATCTACATATGGGAAATTAAAGTCTCTCATAATCATAAAATTCCCAGCAATATTTATTTTATTGTAAATATTAAAGAGGTCTTTATCCATGTCCTAATTGGATTTTGGCGGGTCTGCAGTAGATCCCAAGCACCGTCCCAGTGGAGCCTTTGTTACTTTTCTTCCCCAAAGTGCTTTTGAACCAAACAGATTCCGTTTTATGCATTCCATCACTTCTAATTTCTTTACACTCTACCTCATCGTTAATATACAATGCTACTCCACCACCTTTACCTTTATTTCTGTGCTTCCTGAACAGCACGTAATACACTTCAATATCTGTATTTCAGTCATTGCTACTATTCCACCATGTTTCCATTACCCCTATAATACCTGGTTTCACTTCCTGTATCAATAGTTCTAGTTCCTCTCTTTTGTAACCTAGGCTTCTTGCGCGGGTGTATAGACATCTTAATTGTTTCTTGGCTTCACCCAGATTGCTTGCCTGATTAGGTACAGTTATTTTATTGCCAGTACTGCCTACTTCACTGTTACTGTCAGTGTCCTTGGCACTATCTTTCCTCTTGTTGTCCAGTGTCCTACAGTCTGTTGTTCCTTTGTCCATCGCTATATCCTCTTTTACTTGATTTTCCTCTTGCTCTATGAGAGATGCAACATAGAGATTACATGAGCATCTCCCAACTTTTTCCCCTGAATTGCTAGTTAAAGGTCTTTTAATCAACTGTGCCAACCTCCTTCCCAGAAGTTTATTTTCCTTCCTAGTCAGGTAGACCCCTGGTACTTTCATAGATTCATAGATTCATAGATACTAAGGTCAGAAGGGACCATTCTGATCATCTAGTCCAACCTCCTGCACAGCGCAGGCCACAGAATCTCACCCACCCGCTCCTATGAAAAACCTCACCCATGTCTGAGCTATTGAAGTCCTTAAATCATGGTTTAAAGACTTCAAGGAGCAGAGAAGCCTCCCTCAAGTCAACCATGCCCCATGCTACAGAGGAAGGCGAAAAACCTCCAGGGCCTCTCCAATCTGCCCTGGAGGAAAATTCCTTCCCGACCCCAAATATGGCAATCAGCTAAACCCTGAGCATATGGGCAAGATTCACCAGCCAGATACTACAGACAATTCTTTCCTGGGTAACTCAGATCCCATCCATCTAATATCCCATCTCAGGGGATTTGGCCTATTTACCCTGAATATTTAAAGATCAATTACTTACCAAAATCCCATTATCCCATCATACCATCTCCTCCATAAACTTATCAAGTAGAATCTTAAAACCAGATAGATCTTTTGCCCCCACTGCTTCCCTTGGAAGGCTATTCCAAAACTTCACTTCTCTGATGGTTAAAAACCTTCGTCTGATTTCAAGTGCCAAACAGGAGAAAGAAATTAGTAAGTAGAAAAAAAGGAGCTTTCAGCATTCAATCTGCTTGTAGCAATTGCAAAATACTTGAAATTTCACACCCAAGGCAGAACTGATGAACAAGCCAAAAATGTGTCCATTTTACTTTGGGTGATAGAGTTTTCATGTACCTCTAATCATTGTTATTTGCTTGATCTAGGGTAAATGGAGTCACAGGCACTATGCTCCAACACGGAATATCTAATGAAGCACTCTACTGAAAACCAAAGGGGTTGTTTTTTAGAACTGTGATCTCTCCTAAGGTGAAGAAGTACAGGAGGCTCAAAGAGTTGTCATAGCATGACAGTTGTAGAAACTGCTTTTTAAAATTTGATAGGCCCTTTAAAAATGTAGCTTAGCTAGATGGGATCCCATATTAAAGGGGAAAAATACTGTTGCCCCTTTTCAACCTGAGAAGCTAACCAAATTTTGGGGTTCTGTGGGTGTTCTAGTTGGAAGTAGAATTTGATGGAGACTGGTATTTTTGGTTGCAATCTTGTTTGTTTATAAGGAATGTACAAAGTCCTGCTTCTCCGAACACAGGAGGAACCAAGACCAAAAAAGTGTCCAGAGCAATGCATGAACCAGAAGAAAATGGATATTCCGCCATCTAAGTCATCTGTGGGGCCTGATCTGGTAAGCATGCTCAAAACTCGCCTATTGGGTCGGGTCACTATAGGTGAGCTTATGCAAAACAACCAGAAGAGCAAGGAGAAGGAGTAGCAGGAGAATCTTCCTCACAAGTTTTAGTCCAGTGGTTAGGGTACTCACCTGGGAGTGGAAGACCCCCAGTTTAAGTCCCTGCTCTGACAGAGGATGAGAAGGGATTTGAACAAGGTTCGGCCACCTATTTGCAGCATGCTCTAACCCTGGGGCTATGTCAAAGCTTTCCACTGTATACATAATAATAATTAATAAAAGACTCATTGGCACAGGGGATTGTGCCTCCCATGTGAGTGCTCTGACTTCCAGGTTACAGAGTCATTCTCATGCTTGTGTGCTCTTTCTCTCTGGCCCAGTGACTGTTTTCTGTTAAATGTTACCTGCTATCTCACTCCTTAAAAAATGTCAGATGATAGTTGTGCATTACCTCCAGTGATCTGTTTGTAATTATGAATACCACAGCTATTAAAACTCTCCCTTGAGGCTTGAGAGAGATCCAGTGTTAGGAGTTACTGTAATGGTTGTTACATCCATTGGCAAAATTTTCAGTTTTAGGCAAGGAAACCACAAATTTATTTTTCCTTTTGGACCAGATCTTCATGTTGGGGCAGATCCTACACACCAATGTCTAAATGTCTTTGAAATACCTTAGAGAAATATTCAGTATTAAATAGAATAAATTTATAACAAATGCCAAGATTCATCAGAGTTCGACAACTTCTAATCTCCAAAGTTGTCCAGAAAAAGAAGTTGGAAATATCTGGGACATGTTAAGAATGAAGCCTGAGTCTACCATGCCAGGTGTGCCACTGGCAGCTGTGGGAACCTGCAAAAAGGACAAACCAAAAGAATCCCTCCATGTAACAGTACTCAGAGGGAGAACATTTATGGGACGTAACAACATAGAGGAAAAGCAAAGAACAGCCTCAGATAGACAGTGATGATGGAGCCCTTTCATGCCCTAAATATTGTCTGATGGTATGGGTTCAGATCCTCAGCTAGTGTAAGTTGTTATAGCTCCATGTGTACGTTGGTGTTGCTCTACTGAAGTCAATAGCACTTCACAGATTTATGCTTGGTGTCGCATCAGTTTACATTAGATGAGGTTCTGAGTCATGGCTTGTAACTTTCAGGTTCTTTGATTTCTGAGATATGCTAAGTCCCTCCTTTGCTGGCATACATCTGATTTCTGGATGCCTTTTTTTAAGTTCAGATACTTTTCTGAATCATATCAAAAACTGCAAATTTGGGGTGGAAATCATGTGAGATTTCAGTTACTTCCTGCTTCTGCTTGGATTGGAAAAACCATGACAGCTGTCTTTTTATTGTAATATTTTGTCATTTGTGCCTTCTGGCTCCAATGGAACCAGAAAATGGAGAGGCTAGCAAAAGTGAAACAATAATTAATAATAATTAAAAATTATATGTGAACTTTTTCAACCCTCACAAACTATTCTTGTTTCTCGTTGTGCTTGGTATGAGTTTTTGGTAAATGTATGAGTTGGTTCTTTATCCAATTTATTCAAACCACTTTGTCCATCTGTATTTTAGTGTGCAAAATTTATTTGGCTCATCTACTGTAATTTTAACATCACAACTCTACAGAAGAGGGTATTCTCAAGACACTCCAACTCTCCTAGTTGATGTCAGCCAACAGCCATTTAGGCCAGCCAGAGAGCTGTTTAAAGATGTAAGCAAACAAAAAGGAACAAGGGAAAAAAAACAATAAGAACATCAAGGGCCATGAGCCTTCCAATGAAAAGGAGAAGATTCCCCAATGAGGAAAAAAATCTGAAGTTGTTTTTCAGCATAAAAATTATTATACTGTGATTGCTGAGCCCACTTTCACAGCCACCCACCCTGCCTGAGTTAATGTGGCCTTGGGCTAAAATACCTCTTGCAACCAGAATACTGGTTGCTCAGCCAGTTCAAGCAAATATCCTGGTTCATTCAGTGGATTTGTGGTAAGAAAATAAGTTCATTTAAACCATTTCTCCTCTTCCTAGACTGCGCCACAACTGTGGCTTTAGCAATGAGAGAGATTAAGAGGAAAAAACAAAACAAAAAGAGGCCACCTTGCGTACGTTGGCTGTTGTCTTGGCAAATCAGCTGGGCAAGTGCAGAGTCAATTTTGATATTGCTTGTGTCCTTGCCCTGTTTCCTACTAGTAGAAGTTAGGTAGTATTTATTGTTGAATAGGACACTTGGAGATTATTCTTGAAAGAATCTATTTCTGTGAGCCAGAGTTTGTTGATTGAAAATCCTATATACCCAGCCTCGAAGAAGGGAGAGGTGAATATCCTCCTTCCCATTAAAAATTCAGTGGGGAGAAATAAAGGCAAATTTGAAATCCAGTCTATATTGACTCTTGGTTTCTCCTTCAACAATCTATGACAGTGTATGGCATATACATAGTCTGATTCTGGGGATTGCTAAATGCCCTCTACTCCTGTTGTCATCTCTGCAGGAGTGGAATTTGTTGAACATCTCAGAGGATTAGATCCGAAGAAGGGGAACAAAATTCTGTTTCATAAAAGGCTGCATTGGCAGCTTAACAGGAGTCTGTGTGTGGTGCTTAATTGGCATGTACATTTACCTATAGTAAATCTTGCCCAAGGGCTCCATCCACTGTCCAATGAAGTCAGTAGTGAAGTCCTTTGATTTTTGGATCAGGCCATTAAAAAATAAAGGCAGCCCTCCCGTTACGGTAATTTATACTTGAATTTTGTACTTAATTATTGACTTCTGACAATGTGCTCAGCACTTTATTAAGCAGAGAGGAAGAGAGGCTTTATTCTAAGGTCCTGATTCACACAGTGGTCTAATTGACTTCACTGGGATGACTTGCATAAGTAAAATGGTCAAAACTTGGTCCTAAGTATCTGGCTGCCTAGATAATAATAGAAAATGTTTGTTTGCAGGCCTGATTCTAATACCTTTACTGATTGAAACAGTGGGACTACACAGGGAGTAAGGTATTATTCAGTGTGAATATGGATAACAGAATCAGGCTTTTCTTGAGTCCATCTAGTTGGTCAGCTTTGTCCTCACTCTGTAGCTACAGGGAAACACAGGATTATTTTAGATATACTTTTTTGTTTTCTAATTTTAGCAAAAAAGAAAATACCTAGTGAGCTAGATCCTCAGCTGATGTATATTGGCCTACCTCATCAGCATAGCTCCAATTTACACCATCAGGGGATCTGGTGCATTGATCTTTAGTCTGATATTGCTTTTGTAAGTGGGGGAATAGTCCCGCTATTGTGGGAACTTTCCTGGCTTCTGCACTACCCCAGTGAAGTGGGCTAGCGAAAGGAGTCCTTGCTCCCACTTCCTTTACCCAGTGGTCTCCCTGCCCTTGAGGACTCCCCTTCCACTCTCCTGTCTGGCAGAGTCCTCGTAACCCCAACAAGGCTGGGCCCTGGATTCCTGGGGGGCTCGTCCCCCAACCCTGCTGTGGTCACCTAGGACAGGGGCTAGGGTGTCCCCACTCCAGGGTACTCTCTCTGCACTGGGCACTTCTCTGACCCACTGACTATTACATACAATTTAAGCAAATGCAAGTTATTTAATCAACAATTAATTTTAAAAAGAATAAGGAATAATGGGGAAGGTTAAAGGAAACACATCACCCCGTTCTGTGGCAGGGAACATCACAAACAGTGTCTCTGGAATGTCAGGGCAGTTCACAGTCTGTTCCTTGTAAGTCCCAGGCCTTTTCTCAGGCCCTGGCTGTGCTTCAGGGATGCTGTGGATTGGACACTTGCTCTGGTGGTGGCCACACGCTCTCAGGCTCTAGGTGGCAGGGCCCTTCTTCCCAGTGTCGCTCCCTACCCTGTTGGGGTTACAATCCAAGCCTGGCCTGCAGAGCCTCTTGGCTGAGGCATCTGCCTGTGCTGGGCCTGCTGCCCAGAGTCCCCCTAGCTCTCCCCAGCTGCTCACCACACCCAGCTCCAGACTGCTCCAGCCCCAGCTCCACCACTCTGTCTCAGCACTGCTGCTGCTGCTGCTCTGCCTCCAGCTCCCTGGGCTGCTTCTTTGGCCCCTCTGCCTCTGGTTGCTACAGCTCTGCTCCCAGGACAGGTCTGCTCTGCAGGCTACTTCTGTGACTCTGCTCCCAGCACTGATCTACTTAGTGGGCTGCTTTTCTGGCCCCTCTGGCTCTAGTTGCTGCAGCTCTGCTCCCAGGGCAAGTCTGCTCTCTCTGGGCTGTGCCTCTGGCTTTGGGGCTGCATCTCTGCTCCCAGGACAGGGTCTGCTCTCTATGGATCCGGCACAGCTCTGCTCCCCAGCTCAGCTTGGGCCCCTGCTTTCTCCTTAGCTCGGCCCCACTCTGTCTGACACAGGCAATTCCAGCTCACACAGAGAACGGGACCTCTCTGGCCTCCTGACTCCCTGATTAGCCTGCCCGCCCTGTCATTCAGGCTGACCTGGAACATTGGCCTCTCCCCATTGTTCCTGGGGGCTGTCAGTCTCAGGGTCCTGATTCCCCATCGACCCTTCCCCTTTGAGTACTGGGAGCTAGCAACTAAAATACCTCCACTGAATATTAGCAAGGGGGCAACAGTCCCCTTACACTTTAACTAACAGTTAGAATTATGTGACTTCCCAGAGTTTGGAAAGTCCACTTGCTGAGTGCGGAGTAAAGAAGCTAATTAGTTAGAGAAGAAAAGAACAGCCATATTGGGTCACACCAATGGTCCATCTAGCCCAGTATCCTGTCTCCTGACAGTGGCCAATACCAGGTGCTTCAGAGGAAATGAACAGAACAGGGCAATTACCGAGTGATTCATCCCGTCTTCCACTCCCAGCTTCTGGAAATCAGAGGCTAGCGACACTCAGAGGATGCGGTTGCATTCCTGACCATCTTGGCTAATAGCCATTGATGGACCTATCATGAACTTATATAGGTTTTTTTTTAACTCCATTGTAGTTTTGGCCTTAACATCTCCTGGTAATGGGTTCCACAGGTTGAATGTGCATTGAGTGAAGAAGTACTTCCTTTTGTTTGTTTGCCTATTAATTTCATTGGGTAACCTGTAAATCCTGTGTTATGTCAAGGGGTAGATAACATTTCCTTCACATCAATTACGATTTTATAGACCTTTATCATAGCCCATCTTAATTGTCTCTTTCAAGCTGCAAAGTCTCAGTTTTTTTAATCTGTCCTCATATCTTTTCCAATTCTAATATATCTTTTTTGAGATGGGGTGACCAGAACTGCACACAGTATTCTAGGTGTGGATGTATCATAGATTTATACAGTGGCATTATGATATTTTCTGTCTTATTATCTATCCCTTTCCTAATGGTTCCTAACATTCTGTTAGCTTTTTTTGACTGCCGCTGCATGTTGAGCGGATTTTTTCAGAGAACTATCCAAAGTCGATTTGTTTGATTGCTTCCATCACCTTATTTTATTTCACTGACTCACAAGACTATTGCCATATATCTCCAGAGCATACTTTGCTTACAGTCCCCTAATTTGGATGCAAATGCAAGCAATATTGTCTTGGGTTTAAAGGTCTATTCAAGGGTATTGCTTGAGTCCCACTGATTTTTTATTGTGTTATGGCTGATAGTAATAAGGTTAGAGAGACAAGGTGGGGGAGATAACATCTTTGATTGGACTAACTTTTGTTGGTGAGAGAGCCAACCTTTTGAGTTTACACACTGCTCTTCTTCTGGTCCTATAAAAGATATTACCTCAGCCACCTTGTCTCTCTAATATCCTAGGACCAACATGGCAACAACACTGCATACAGTAATAAAATTACAATGCTATACAGTTCTGCAATTCTTGCTGATCTATTAACTTTCATTTATAAAAAAAATACTGCAGGAAATAGTAATTTTATTATTTTGACCCAGAAAAAGTTTGTCTGGAGACCTGGAAAACGTTAACATGCAGTTACCAAAATGATGTAGGACACATTGGATAATGAAAATGTCTCTCCATGAATGACAGGAAAGATATTTCAAGATAATAGAGGCAAAATATAAAGTTCATAGTTTGTCATTTAGCTAAAGATCTCTCAGCTGCTCTATTTGTAAAGAACTATAATGAAAACACATTGCAAAAATTTTGAAAAACAGACATAAACAATACCTAGGTAGGTGACAAATTCAGTAAAGCTGAAGCAAGGAGGTATGAATGATCTCTCTCTTTCAATTTCTCTACTAACTTTGAACTCTTGGCACTTCAGGAGGAATTTATTTTTTAGAGGATGGTTGGTAGTGAGGTTGCTCTCAACAGTTTCCACCTGGGAGAGCTTGACTATGTGCTGGATTAGTTCTATAGCAGTTCTGCTGGTGGAACATGCTGAATCGACACAATCCCTAAGTATTCTGACTAGTCCCATTTCCTGCCAGTGCCACCAATCCTTCCAATTGCAATAGTCCCTTGTGGCCCTGTTGGCATAAGCAGGTTGCTTTATGCCCTTAGAATCATAGGACTGCAAGGGACCTCAAGAGGTCATCTAGTCCAGTCCCCTTCACTCATGGCAGGACTAAGTATTATCTTCTAGACCATTCCTGACAGGTGTTTCACTAACCTCCATTTAAAAATCTCCAATGATGGAGATTACACAACCTCCCTAGGCAATTTATTCCAATTTATTATGCTTAACCACCCTGACATTTAGGAAGTTTTTCCCTAATGTCCAGCATAAACTGCCCTTGCTGCAATGTAAGCCAATTGTTTCTTGTACTATCCTCAGGGGTTAAGGAGAACAAATTTTCTCCCTCCTTCTTGTAACACCCATATATATACTTGAAAACAGTTATCATATCCCCTTTCAGTTTTCTCTTCTCTAGGTCATGTTTTCTACACCTTTAATCATTTTTTGTTGCTCTTCTCTGGACTTTATCCAGTTTGTCCACATCTTTCCTCAAATGTGGTGCCCAGAACTAGACACAATACTCCAGTTAAGGCCTAATCAGTGTGGAGTACAGTGGAAGAATTACTTCTTGTGTCTTGCTTACAACACTCCGGCTAATACATCATAGAATGATGTTTGTTTTTTGACAACAATGTTCTACTGTTGACTCATATTTAGCTTGTGGTCCACTATGACCACCAGATCTCTTTCTGCAGTACTGCTTCCTAGGCAGTCGTTTCCCATTTTGTATGTGTGCAACTGATTTTTCCTTCTTAAATGGAGTACTTTGCATTTGTCCTTATTGAGTTTCATCCTATTTATTTCAGACAATTTCTCCAGTTTGTCCAGATCATTTTGAATCTTAATCCTATCCTCCAAAGCACTTGCAACCCCTACCAGCTTAGTATTGTCTGCAAACTTTATAAGTATACTCTCTTTGCCATTATCCTAATCACTGATGAAGATATTCAACAGAACTGATTCCTGCAGGACCTCACTTGATATGCTTTTCCAGGTTGACTGTGAACCATTGATAACTACTCTCTGCGAATGTTTTTCCAACCATGTATGCACCCACATTAGAATAGATCCATCCAGGTTGTTTTTCTTTAATTTGTTTATGAGAAGGTCATACAAGACAATATCAAAAGCCTTACTAAAGTCAAGATATACCACATCTACCACTCCTTTCTCCCCCCCTCTCCCCCACCTCCTCCACAAGGCTTGTTGTCCTGTAGAAGAAAGCTATTAGGTTGTTTTGACATGATTTAGTCTTGACAAATCCATGCTGACTGTTACTTATCATCTTATTATCGTCTAGGTATTTGCAAATTGATTGCTTATTTACTCCATTATCTTTCCAGGTACTGAAGTTAAGACGACTGATCTATAATTCCCCAAGTTGTCCTTATTTCCCTTTTTATAGATTGGCACTATATTCTCTTTTCCAGTCCTCTGGAATCTATCCCATCTTCCATGACTTTTCAAAGATAATCACTAATGGCTCAGATACCTCCTCAGTCAGCTCCTTGAGTATTCTAGGATGTATTTCATCAGGCCATTGTGACTTGAAGTCAACTAGCTTGTCTAAATAATTTTTAACTTATCTTTTCATCCTTCTTTCTTCAGTGGTCTTTCTACTAACAGGGGCTGCCAGTAGAGTTAAAACCACTAAGTGGCTACAGTCCTATGTGTTTAGAATATAATATGAATTATATTCCTCTTGTGTCTAATGATGTCTAACTTATTTGCTTTACAGGTTGCCTTAAATAAAGCAGACCATTTGATAAGTGTGCTCTATACAGTTTAATATAAAACCCAAATATAATTCTTGTCCTGCTCCTGCCTTATTTGGATGTACTGTATTATAGGTTATGTGGACTGTAGCTTGCTGTTTTATTGTGAATAGTAGCGAAGTGAAAGAATCCCACTCCCCTTTGTCCATGTGTGTTCTGCATATCAATTGCTGTAATTTCTACACTAGCCTGAGGATAGAGGCAGGTGAATGAGGTGCAGCTGCAATAATAACAATAACCAGCTGTGTCTATTAGTGTTTAACATAACTGTGAACATGATAACATAACAGATGCAAATAGATGTGGTGGAAGGCTATTCTATAGCTATTTTAAATGGCCCTATATAGGCTTAACAACTTTCTCTCTGTAATTACAATAGATCTCTGCTGATGAGATGAAGAAGTACAGGATAACACCCATGACTACCTCCATACTTCTGAGCACTGATCCTCTTGCGGATGTTTTCAGCAATAATAGACACTCAGATAGGTGGCAGTATAAAATTCTAAAATAGACAGATAAATCAAGAAGGGAGATCTTTTCCACTAGTGCCCAGTAGCTGAATTTAAAATTATATTTTTTCCAGTAAATGATCATATGTATTTTAATGTAATATCCCACCTCTGTATCTTTTTCCCTTGAAAGGCTAATGCTGATGGAACTACAAACTACAGCTTGCCTGTTGGATAAATATGACAGATTATTTAAAATGCCAGTTTCTACATATTTCACTATCAAGAATGAGAAATTGATCTCCAGGGTAGCTGATGCATGGAGGAAACCAAGCCAAGTGCCATCTAAGTACCAGTTCTCTAGTGAGTTGAAGTTGCCAAATATGCCAACTTTTAATGAACTTTATAAGGCAATTGTGTAATGTGGACACTAAATCTGAAACGCCTCATTTCAGTTCTGGCCACAAAGTGACCTTTAGTGGAGTGTATGATGTGAAAGGACAATGCTTTACTGAAAAAAACCTTCCACTCCTATTTGTAAGTAATGATATAGCAATCTGGACTTGTTCCTAGAGAAATTCATTTTTTAGCAATACATTATTGGGAAAAACTGTGCAATATCTTTAGACACAGTCTTAGTTTAGTGCCAAATTCTAGCCTTAGATAAGAGTGGGATTGTATGATGGGGATGCTTGTGATGGTAGGATTGACAGCCCTTGGGTTCCATTCTGATTTATGCCTTAGGTTCCTAGAGCTCATGGCTCAGGGGCATCAGCCAGTCAGCAGAAGGGGTCCGGAAGGGATTCCCCTCCCAAATGTAATCTGTGGTTTTGGGGGTTTTTTTGGTCTCCATCCTCTGAAGCATCGGAGATGGCCATGGCTGGAGGTGGGACACTGGGCTTCATGGCTCCGAGATGACACTGAGCATTGCCTTTTTCATGTGCTTAGTTGGCTGGTTTTTGTTCACATGCTTGGAGTCTGAGATATTGCCATATGGGGGCTTGTGAAAGTATTGTCCCCCAAGTCAGATTGGCAGTGACTCCAGGGCTTTTTTTTGCTTTCCTCTGCAACATGGAGCATGGATCACTTGCCAGGATTATCTGGGTATATCTCACCTAATCAGTTCTCTGCTATTGTGGGGGCCTTGGGAACTGGTGCATCTCAATTTCTCCTATATTCTGCGTGTGGCACATAATAGTCTAATCTTCTGTGGGCAGTAATACTTTGGTTTCATTTTGTTTTTTGGGTTTAGCATGAGGGTGCTGGGTGGAGCTGGTGGCCTGTGATATAGAAGAGGTCAGACTAGATGATCTGGTGGTCTCTTCTGGCCTTGAATTCTGACTGTTATTCAGTGGAATTACACAACACTAATATCGGAGGAAATGAAAACAGACTTTGGCCCATTGATGTCAATCAGATTTGTATGTTGATTTCTGAAGATAGAATATGGCCTAGAGTTTGCCCCATTGACTTCAGTGGGCTTTTGATCAGATCCTAAAAGACCTTTTGAATGAAAAGTGTCACTATATATTCAGCTATGACTGTTTAAAGAAGAATGCTTTGGCCACTTTAAAGGGTTTGTTCAAAGTTTCAAAGTTATTAGCAAATAGTTCCACTGAATGTCTTAGCCAAACTCTGACCTCATTATGTAGTGTAAATACAGGGTAACTTCACTTAAGTCAATGATGTTACTCTGGATTTACACCAGTGTGAGAGCAGAATCCAACCTAACGGGACTACTCATTTGAGTAAAATAAGCAAGAATTGCCTCTTTTAAAGAGATAATCTAGACAAAGGTTTGCTTTAAAGAACTCAAGACCTTTTATTTAAGCATGTGTTATAGAAATGCATCTGAAACCATTTAAAAACCCTCAAACTGTTAACATTAAAACATTTGGTGCAGAAATATTTCTTTCTGCTTTAGGAGCTTGGGGTTTCAAGTTCCAATTAACAAGATTTTTTAAATTCTGCACTTGTGACTAGATATGCACAGACTTGCTTTTCAGTTAATGTGGGGTTGGAGGAACGTTTTCTTTGGTTTTGATCTCCATATCCAGCAGTTCAGAACCTTTGAAAAATCAAACCAGCTATTTAGGCTCTCAAATATGGAATTAGGAGTCTGACTTTCAGTATCCACTCCTTAAAATCATGGCCCATAGGCACAACCTAACAGGAGGCAAAGCAGGAGGGAGAAGTTTTGTATTTGGCATAGGAAATGACATAGACTATTTGGCTAGCACAGTAGAGATATTTTGGATTAAAATGAAAGGTACAAAGTGTTAAAGAAAGATCACAGGAAAATATTACAGAGGAATTGGGTCTTTGATAAGACAGATCCGGAAATCTGTATTTAGATAAGGGATGCTTTTCAATAGGATGGAACTTTATCATATTAATCCTCATTAGAAATGGATTTTTAAATCTGTGCAACTGGTTTATATAACAAGTGTGAGATTCTTAAGGAACAGCAGGCATTCTGGAACGTACAAGTTGTGCAGATTTGATTTTACACATCATTCACCCAGTAAGGCTGCTGTCTTACTCTAATTCCACAACCCTCCTGCATTTTAAACAGAGATCCAGGTAGAAAAGTGAAACACCAATAGGTAATCCCAGAATGGACCACTTTGATCTTCTAGTCTGACCTCTGGTATAATACAGGCCATAGGATTTACCTGAATTAATTGGTGCTAGAAATAGAACAATCTTTACATTGTCTAATATGAGTAAAGACTGTTGTCAGTACAAATAGAGACTGTGCTGGATGAACGTATGCCTCAAGAAATTGTGAGCCAGATTTTTAAAGGTATTTAGGTACCTAAAGATGCAGATATGCACTAGTAGGATTTTTAAATGTGCCTAAGCACCTAACTCCCATTGGTAAGGCTTCTATAAAATCCCATGAAGCATTCACCTGCATCTTTAGGCACCTAAATACCTTAAGAATCTGGCCTTGTGTGCCCAAGTAACCCACTAGTCAGTGTGTGTTGGGTGTCTCCCTCTGTGCCCAATTTACAGAGTATGTAAGTGTGCCACAGCCCCCACTATGGCATCTGGCTCTTTCGCTCGAACTGTAGCAACTCATGCTTTTAACTCTGGAGGTCTTTGGTTCAGGCCCACATGGGTCAGCCAAGATGATAGCTGTCACAGAAGTGGGGTTTAATCTGGGATTCAAACGACTTCCAAAGACTTTCAAAGAATATTAGCTTCCTCTTTCCAAAGGATGTAGATAACTGACAGTGTTCTCTGGTCTGATCCACAGAGAATGTGAGTCTGTTACAACTCTCAGATGTGTATACAAACAAGAATGTGGACTGAGTCTCAGGCTGGCTTCTCGAGTGAGGGATATAATGACTAAACAAAGAATGACTGCCAGGCCTGTATTTTAAGTATGGTCCCTTATTTGGTGTCTAATGGTCTGTGACCCATATCAGGTTAGGAGCCACAAGAAGCATTATGTCATATAAAAATTGCTACCGCAATAATTATGCAAGGAAAAATCTGTCATCTATCAAGTATCACACAGCAAGATACAAATGTACAGTATGATTTTGTAAGAATGTGGAATTATGTCTATGTGTAAGAGAACTTTCATTTTTTCATATGTTTGTACTTATTTTCCTTTCAATATAAGTGAATCACCCTAGTCAGGCTCCATAGATAGCCTCTGAGGCTGTGTGTGATACTGGTTACAGAGTTTAAGTTGTCCTCTTGACTGAGATTACAAATTAATGGTGTCTGGTAGTTTGGTCTCCTATCCCTGCTGTGCTTAGGACCTCGGAGAATGAGGGAGAAATATTCTGAGCCTACTTTTCTGTACCAATGGGGTGGTGGGAACATGGCATGAGATTTGGGGATTTCTTGGTGCAGTAGTTTGTTAGAGGACGGAAGACCTGTTTTAATCTTAAAATAGGCTGTGCTTAGTTAGACTTTCGGTTTAAGCCTTGTATGATTAGAAATTAGCATAATTTGGATATTAAAATGGGGAGGAGGCTAGTGACAAAATACAGGCTGCTGTCACCCGAGTCACTGCTAGGATGTATTCTCCTCACATATTATGTTGTTTAAAGTCACTTCAATAAATTACACATTCTTATTTTTGCTACTGTTTCTTCCCTGCCTCCTACCCCAGCTCACATGTTTGTCTAATTTACCTGTTATCTCTTGTTTTTTTAGATTGCAAGTTGTTTGGGGCAGATAATGTCATTTCTATATATTTGTACAGTGCTTAGCATGATAGGACTGTGGCATGGTTGGTCTGTAGGTGTTACTGTAACATAAACATTAAATAATAATAATACATGTATGGCCTTTTGACCATTCTAGAAATAAGAATGATGAAAGTCTCAAATAATTTAGCGGCAAAAATATGTGAAAAGAATGCAGTTAATTACAACAATAAACTGTCCATCAGTAGGGATAGCACTCAGGAAAAATGTATTGTGCACCAAACCAAAACTCATATCCTAATGTATATTATGTCACTTATAACTACAATAGTTATATGTTGAAAGAATGCACCTCTTGCCAGAATAGATTTTCTATTAAAAGTCTGCATTTATCATGTTTGTACTGTCTAAAATAGGTACAGTGTCAGCATAGACTGGTTTCAGAGAGGTAGCCGTGTTAGTCTATAACAGCAAAAACAACGAGGAGTCCTAATGGTACCTTAGAAACTAAACACATTTATTTGAGCATAAGCTTTCATGAGCTAAAAGTAGGCAGGTATAAATATGCAGCACATGAAAAGATGGGAGTTGCCTTACCAATTGGCGGGTTAGTGCTAACTAAGCCCAATCAGGGTAGATGTGGCCCATTCCCAATAGTTGACAAGAAGGGGTGAATATCAACAGAGGGAAAATTACTTTTTGTAGTGCTAACGAGGCCAATTTAATCATGGTTGATATGGCCCATTACCAACAGTTGACGAGAAGGTGTGAATATCAACAGAGGGAAAATTATTTTTTGTCGTGATCCAGCCACTCCCAGTCTTTATTCAGGCCTAATTTGATGGTGTCAAGTTTGCAAATTAATTCCAATTCTGCAGTTTCTCACTGAAGTCTGTTTTTGAAGTTTTTTTGTTGAAGAATGGCAACTTTTAAGTCTGTTACTGAGTGTGCAGGGGGATTGAAGTGCTCTTCTCCTGGTTTTGAATGTTACAACTCTTGATGTCTGATTTGTGTCCATTTATTCTTTTGCATAGAGACTGTCTGGTTTCGCCAATGTACATGACTGAGGGCATTGCTGGCACATGATGGCATATATCACATTGGTAGATGTGCAGGTGAATGAGCCCCTGATGGTGTAGCTGATGTGATGGTGTCCCTAGAATAGATATGCTGACAGAGTTGGCAACGGGGTTTGTTGCAGGGATTGGTTCCTGGGTTAATGTTTCTGTTGCGTGGTGTGTGGTTGATGGTGACTATTTGCTTAAGGTTGGGGGGCTGCCTATCTGTCTCCCAAGGTCTGTGAGAGTGAGGGTTCATTCTTCAGAATAGGTTGTAGATCCTTGATGATGTCCGGAGAGGTTTTAGTTGGGGGCTGTAGGTGATGGCTAGTAGTGTTCTGTTACTTTCTTTGTTGGGCCTGTCCTACAGTAGGTTACTTCTGGTACTCTTCTGGCTCTGCCAGTCTGTTTCTTCACCTTCCCAGGTGGGTACTGTAGTTTTAAGAATGCTTGATAAATCCTGTAGGTGTTTGTCTCTGTCTGAGGGATTGGAGCATATGCGGTTGTATTTTAGAGCTTGGCTGTAGACAATGGATCATGTGATGTGGTCTGGATGAAAGCTGGAGGCATGTAGGTAAGTATAGCGGTCATTAGGTTTCTGGTGTATGGTGGTGTTTATGTGACCATCACTTATTTGCACTGTAGTGTCCAGGAAGTGGATCTCTTGTGTGGACTGGTCCTAAGGTTGATGGTGAGGTGGAAATTGTTGAAATCCTGGTGGAATTTCTCAAGGGCCTCCTTCCAATGGGTCCAAATGATGAAGAAGGCAGATTATTATTTTGCATCTGCCATTCCAACTGCAGAAGGTGGGGGGACAAGCCAAGAGTGAAGATGATGTTTCTATGGGTATCAAACAAAAAATTAGAGACCGTGCTATCAACTTTGGCAATGATTATTAAAGAGTTAGGGGATGTTATAGTTGACAAGGCAACAAGCCAAACAATATACGTCCAAGACTGATAAAAGATGTTGGGTAGAAATTGGAGAAGCGTTAGCAGATATTTTCACAAGTTTGTTTGGTTCAGACAAGATCCCCAAGGACTGGAACATGGTTAGCATAACCCCATTATGAAAAAATGGCCATGGGACTGAAATTATACATCAATCCATTTAACCTAATTTGGGAGGAAAGTGTTGCTAGTATTTCAGGAGATCAAATGGAGATAAACTTGGAAAAGCCCACAGCTTGATTGAGACCAGCCACATGTTTTCAGGAAGTGAAGATCATGCTTTAGCTGGTTGGAATTCTTTGACAGTATTATTACTGCAGAGGTGCAGAGTGGTTTGCAGGAGTGGAAGACAAAAAACATAAGGTTTGCCTGGTTGTTATTCAGCATACATATTCAGATCATGTAAACACTCCTTAAACTGATATTGGTGAATGTGTAAAGTGTCAGACTCTGCCTTAAAGCAGAGCTCATCTGGTGCACAGAACTTTGCACACCTCTGAAATTCTTTTGATTATGAGAGATTTCCAGGTTATTATCTGACTAACCTTGTCAGACTCTGTGAGTCATAGACTTTGTTTGAGGTTTGGATTCTCAACATCTTGCAGGATTTGGCCTACTGGCAGAGCTAAAGCACATGCCAACATGGCTGTTGGGGGAGAGGGGCAACTGTGGGGATGTTGCCCCCCCCCCAAAACTGCACGCCTTGGGCAGGCTTAGAATTTGCCCCTCCCCCGCACAGACCCATTGGCCTGACTGGAGCTACCCCACATATAGAAATCAAACTATGCCTATGCATGCAAGTGCTCTCAACCCTCTCTTCACACCTTTCTTCTCTCATCTGACTGCCATCAAAGTATCTTTATACCTTTCTGTCAGCTCTCTTGTCAGAATGACTGTCAGTTGATGGGGGAACCAGTCCCCTCTAGGAGATGTCAGAGAGGCACCAAGAATGTTCTGCTCTTCCCTTGATATATTTTCCCTAGGCTCCATTGCCCAAAATGGCAGTTGGGAAGCACCAAAATAGCACTAACCCAGGGAAGATGGAAGACAATGCATCTGCCTAAGTAGGAATTTTCTTACTCAGGATATGGAGTAGCCTTTGTGAATGTGGAACCCGGGTACACCTCATTGTCCATGCAGAATCCACACCATTGAAACTAGGCGCCCAATCCTGGGCCTCACAGCTTCTAAGTGGTATTTTGATAAGTTTTTGGATGAACTCCTGAACAGAGTAGAAAATGTGACTTCTAATGATTCTCATCTTTTGATTGATTTACTAAATTGTTCCCCAGATTTTTGATTTAGCACCAGACCCATTTTTGGCTTTGTATGTACTGAAACACTTAAGCTTATTAGATGTAGATATTAGTCCAAATGGAATTGAAACCAGATTTTTGAGGAAGGGAATCTAAAGTAACAAATTATTGAAACATTTCATTACTTTCAGGGCAGACTAAAATACTGAACAAATAAGTAGAGTAAATTCGCAGCTTAGATGGCTCTTGAAACAAGGGGAGGCCTTGAATTCCTGACAGTCAAACATTAGATCTAATCTCTCAGCTAACACAGCTTTGCTTAAAATTGCAGATGTAATTTTTGGATTCGATTTTAAATCAGGCCTTTTTGATGAGTGAAGTTTTGGATGATTTACTTTGTTATATGAATTAGCCTATGTTATGGTCTGGGGAGAGGGTGCAGGGGTGGCTTTAGTTGGCTTTAGTTATTCAGTTTTAATGGTTTAATTGTTATTTAGAACAGAAAATGGCACTGTGTATATATCAAGTCTTCTTCAGAACTGAAACTAATTCCTTGGATACCTGCAGGGATTCATATCTATATTGGATCATATTAGCTACGAGTTCTTACAGAGGCCCTTTCTCCTCTTCTCCCCCAACATACCGGCCTCACTTCCTTAGGATAGATTGGCTTGATATGCAGTCAGTTTACATGGCCTTCTGGGGCTTACACACACCATATAGCCTTATAAACACCTTCTGGATTAGGTGCCTATATTTACGCTCTATATTGTAACAAGTTTAGTGAGGAATCTAGTGTGTGTTGTCTTGGCAATACTAAACATTGAAACGTTGTTTATGAGATGAATCCTTTGGTTTCATGGCACAAAGGAGCATTGCTTCAGGAGGCCATAGTGAGATTGTACGCTCCCTGAACAGATCAAATTCCATGCATGTGAGCTTCCTGGCTGGCAGTGCATGGAGGCGAATGTTTGAAAAGAGGGCCAAGACAGTAGCAACAGGGAGGTATCACAAGAAAGTCTGACATTACCTAGCTTAGAGCTGGACAAAAAAAATTGAGAAATAATGTATTCACTGAAAAATGCCAGTTTGGTTGTCCTGAAACTCTTCATGAATTTCACAAGAATAGTTTCTGCCATTCATAAAATGGCCAGTGGAAGAGGTGGTGAGGCCTTCATTTAGCCCAGTGGTTAGGGCACTCAACTGGGATGTGTGGCCTACACTCACATTTGAATTCCTGATCTAGAACAGGCTCAAAACAGACTCTTTCGATTCACTGAAAGTTCCAGAGAACTCCAGATTTGGTTTGACTCGAACCAGGTTTTTTTCCCATTGTCTGAAACTAAAAATCAGTCCTTTGCCCCACTCTAACATAGCCCCTCAGTCTTTCCTACTCCAGCCATTTGGCTACAATTGGTTTGAAGAATGATACCTCCCCATTTCTTATATATCTCCCAGTAACCAGCCATACCCTGTTATACAAATCATAGACTGTTACTGAATGAATGTCGGGAAAATATTCATTCTCATAATCTTTTACTTTGTATGTAATAAAAACACACACAATGCAATATTACTGTAGCTCTGATATGGACTAGTGATCACACCCCATAATTTTGCACCCCATATAACCGGATGCTTTTTGCCTTATGATTTTCACAATGTCCTTGTTGTCTTCAGAAAACACTAGGAAAGCCTTGCTGTGCTTAATTCAATACTCCATGTTTACATAATGACAACCAAAATTAGGCTGTTGGCTAGTACCTTAATCTTGCAAAGACATTGAGTTCAGAATCCATCGGTTCAAATTCAAGCACTTACTCAACTTTAAGTATGTGAATTAGATTTAAGCGCTAAAGCTGGTTGGAAACATATTTTACATTCTACAAACATTTTGAAGGAAAAGAAAATATTTTGTTTGGATTGAAATTTTTGGTGGATTTTTTTTTTTTTTGGTGAGGTGAGCGGTTGTTTTTTTTTAAAAAAAGAGCAAAATCCCCAAAATAGAAAATGTGTCATAAACTGTGACATTTTTAATTTTGATTGTTGAAAACTGAAACACTTCCTTTTGGGGTTTCTGATTAAAACTCAAAATATTTCAAAATGGAAATTTCCTTGTGGAAAACTTCTGTTGAGTCAAAAAGGCATTTTTTACTTAATTTTTTTCAGTGAACATTTTTCAACCAGCTATAAGAAGTATTTTCCTGAATAGGGACCTTTTTAAACAAAAGTAATGATGTCTGATGAAAATTATTTTATATAAAAGGCAAGCTAAAAAACAGGAAGTTGAAACCATAAGGTGTGATAGCATGGACTTGCCCCAAAACAGAATCTTTCTGGATAAAGCTAACCCAAAAAGATTAAACTTCAATGAAAACAAATAAAACTTGGGACAGCTAATTTTAGCTAATGCTGAAATAAAGGATGACCCCCGTCCCCTAAAATATTGGTTAGAATGTTATTTCTAGTTGGGAAATACCTTTGGGACATTGCAGTCATTTTTTATCACCCTTTACAGAGATTGGTTACCACAAATGTAGCATTTACTAGAATTGAGAAGTCACATATTTTCAAGATAAGCAAAAGTAATTATTGTCTATTTAGTCCCCCTCTTTGATTACTTTAGTTGTATATGACTATCCTTCAACCAATGAATGACTGAAATTCATGAGGCTGTGGTGTTGCTTTGTCATCTTAAAAATGAGCTGTCCTGCAGCTCATCGGGAGAGTAAGAAAATGTAGTCATACATAACCCTTGCTGAGAGAAAATACCAGTGATATTGGCTCAGTCACCTCGGGGTGAGATAAAAGTAATTGTTCTAATGTTATTGTATTTAAAAGTAATAGGTATTTGAAGAATCAAAACAAAACTGTACAGTAAACAGTGGTTACTCATTTAAAAGGGTGAAGGATTTAAACACAAGCTTCAGATAGAACTGATTTGTTCACCCTTTTCAGAGGTGCCATGTGTCTATCGTCACATATATTTTACATACTTGGAGACATATCTGGACAAGGAGACCATGAAAATATATTTTGTATACAGGAGATCATGTCTCTAACATAGTATCATGATTGTAGGCCACCCACAATAATGGCATATTGAAGTAGCTTGTTGCCACCAGCAATGATTCAGTTAACCTTTGATTAAACGCTGGAATTTAAACTATGAAAAGGTCTGAAATCTGACACAGTCCTTTGACACCGTGCTGTCTGTCATTAAATATAATCCTGCACTAGGTACTGAATTCTGAAAATACACTGAGAATACTTTGGTTTTCAACCATAACCTTTCCATATTGTAAACTGACCCCTGCTGTGTTTGGAAATTTCCTGATTTACTGCTTCATCTTCTAACTGTGTGTGTGTGTGTGTGTGTGTGTGTGTTAGTGAGAGAGAGAGAGAGAGTGCTTCTGTGTGTGCGTGTGTGAGAGAGAGAGTGCTTCTGGGGGTCTAGTGAGTACAAACCACTCACAGACAACTCAACCACTAGCCCCGTTAATATCAGTCACTGGGTCAGGGAGCTTGCCCACAAAGGCCTTGTTGCTTGATCACCCTTAGGATTTTCTCCCTGCACTAAAATGGTCAGGCCATCAGATAAACAGTCTCACTGGGTTTTTTTTTAAATCTTTTCTATTACAGGGCAGCTTCAATGCTCTGAGGCTCTCCTTACTTTAACCTCCCCTTCACCCACCCTGATGAACCAGAACGCAGTCACCATCATGCTGCTGCATGGGACTCTTTTCACACCATCATTGGCAATCCTTACCAGTTAAATAAGTTGCTTATTAGCTGGTAGCTGCCAAATCCTGCCCCTTATTTTCCATCCCTTCTGATTGAAGGGAGAGTTAGTAAGAAACTCCACAAGGTGAACCTCATGGTGTTGCCTGACCCTTCCATGCCCAATCTCGGAATTTTGCCCTGTTGATTATATTAGACACTGCTCTGTTTGCAATGGGGAGTAATGAGTCACTGCAACAGTTTGCCATGTTCCACCTGGGCATATGCAAGAAAATGAATTAATTTAAGGAACACAAGTCAGCAGCAAGTTTTTTTTTGGCAAAAAGATTGTGGCTTCCTTGGGAACCAAGATTAAATAATTTGGATCATTTAATGGTTCAGTGAACTATGAAATTGCACTGCTACATGATGAGTTGTTTGTCAATTTCAGTTTGGAGCCTCTGGTCCAACTGAGCTGTGCGCTGCTCAGGATAAGAGGGGAAAGAGGGAGGGAAAGATAGTTTTATACAGTCTTTGTAGCTTCCTGATCTTGGGGCTGGTTGGCCCCGGCTGCAATAAGTTGCACCTACTCACCTTTGGCACCAAGGGCTGTAATGGAGCCGATAATGTTCTGACCCTCAACTTCTTAAAATTTAGGCAATGTTTACACTGCACTTTCATCAGTAAAACATTTGTCGGTCAGGGGTGTGAACCCCCCGCCCCCAGACCAACAAAAGTTTTACCGACGGAAAGTGTTGCTGTGGACAGTGCTTTGTTGATGGGAGACACTCATTGGAGGTGGGTTTATTTTGTCAGCAGGAGAATTCTCTCCTGCTGACAAAGAGCAGCTACACTGTGTATCATAGAGGCACTGCTGTAGCAGCACAGCTGTGCCACTGTAAGGTACATAGTATAGACATAGCCTAAGCTCCTTCCGCAGGCTAACTGTCCATTTATTTTCCATGTGAAGGAATTTTCAGGTCCCACGTGAAGCTAAATTCAGACAGTTTGCAAAATTATTGGGTGAAATTTACTCTGTTATAGGGTTGTGCATTGGGTGCAATATTAATGGCTTTCAAAGGCGGTAGGTTGCTACTTTAGGATCAGGCCCTAATAATTTACTTAAACCGTCCCCGCACCTAACCCAGCAAAGCTTGAATTTAGTGTAGACAACTATAAACAAGCAAGATAGTGGTGTTCAAAATGATTCCCTCCAGGATATAGCCTTTTTTAAGGGAGGAGAGTGAAATGTTTAAATCTTGTCATTGGGGTTCATTTCATAGTACTGTAAATATTTCCTGGTGGGATACTAAATTTAACCCGTCTGTGACACTAATCTCATAATTCACTGGCTGAATACTAAAGATCACTTTTACAAATTAGATTTATTTAATAATCCATTCAGTGTTTTAACATATTGGGTATGTTCCAGCTAATATTCCTTCCCATCTGATCTGACAATGCCCGCAAGGGAAGCAGAAGGCTGCAGTCATGAATATTTTTTTTTTCTGTAATCTGTGCATGATGAGGGAATCAACGGACTGTAAAATCAGCTCTGTAATTAAAGGCGGGGCACATCGGTGTGATAAACTGCTTCACTTTTGCTTTCAGAGGCACTAAAAAGATGCCAAAAAATGAAGTTAATGCCTTCCCAGGTTCAGGGTGTCCATGTTTGAAACATGGAATTTGATGCTTTGGTTATTTATTATCAGCTTGTATTTTGGTCGTGTTTATTGGCCCCAGCCAAGATCAGGACCCCCATTGTGCTAGGTACTGAACCAACACAGGAGGAGACACTCCATGCCCCGAAGAACTTTGTCCAAATAGACAGAGTATTGAAAGAATGGGAGGAAGTATGTATTATTATCCCTATTTTGACAGACAGAGAACTGAGGCACAGAGCGCTTACATGACTGGTCACACAGGAAGTCTGGGATACAGCTGGGTATTAAATCCAAGCCTCCTGATCCCTGGCTCACTGCTTTAATAAGAAGACGATCCTTCCTCTAAAAGTACTGTCTGTTCTAAAAGCGACATTCCTGCTGGGATACATGGTACATGATTGTCATTTTCTTTACAAATGAGCAATTCAAACTGGGATCTTAGCTGCAGTATACTATGGAGTACCAGGTGCTCACTACTGTATAGATGAAATTGAATAAAGCTGGATGTGCAGCATAGATACCCCAGAGGCAGTGATGAGTAAATTGTGCCCACAGTGCTCACTTGCTGGGTTATAGGACATGAGAATACGTGATGTGTTTCTGCTTTTGTCTTCATTGCTGTTCATTTTTACTTGTTTAGAGCTTCTAAGTTCATGACTTTTAAAACTGAAAATGGAAAAAAAAATACTATGAATGACTGGATTTCTTCAGCTCTCTAAATATTGATTCACCACTAGTTCCTTTAAGAAAATAATTGTATGTAGAGTCCCAGTAGAGTCTAAAGGTTATCTATGGTCTTGTGGCCTCTGAATCCTAACCGCTATGCAACTGTGGTTGGTACAGTGGAAAGTGAGAGGTCAAAGAAACTAGATACCTTACGTATAGCAACAGGATTAGCAGCTTTGGCTGTTCTGCAGTTATTAATTTGAACCAGGGCCTTATCTTATAACAAATGTTGTTCAGGTGCCACAAAGAGGAAAACATGTGTTTTCATTTTGAAAAGAAATTGTATTTTTATATTTCTAATTGATTTATGAATGTTTTCCAGAGTAAATACAGACCTCGGAATAGACAGATCCTTTTTCAATTTGACAGATAGGGAAGTACTCTTAGGGTGTTAAACGTTCTCCACAATTCAAAACTGGTATTTCAGTGTGACCTTTGGGCACTGAATGATTCAGGGACCCTGTGGAAGAAACAATTTGGGATTGTGTAATTAAAGACTGTGTCATAATGCATTATACATCAGAGAATTGAACTAAGGGGGAAAGGACAAGCTGCATTCTTGCATTTTCTGAGTGCTTGACATTGTAACATGAACATTCCTTTACTGTACTTATTTTTAAAATCTGATTTAACAGTTGTCAAGGTTCCTTCCCTACTCTGAACTCTTGGTACAGATGTGGGGACCCGCATGAAAGACCCCCTAAGCTTATTCTTACCAGGTTAGGTTAAAACTTCCCCGAGGCACAGAATCCTTTCTTGCCTTGGGATCGCTGCCACCACCAAGTGATTTAACAAACAATCAGGGTCAGTGAAGGGACCACTTGGAGTCCTATTCCCCCAAAATATTCCCCCACGCCTACACCCCCTTTCCTAGGGAAAGCTTGAGCATATATCCTAACCAATTGGTTACAAAATGATCAAAGACCTAAACCCCTGAGTCTTGAAACAATGGAAAAATCACTCAGGTTCTTAAAAGAAGGATTTTATTTAAAAAAAAGGTAAAAGAATCACCTCTGTAATATCAGGATGGTAGATACTTTACAGGGTAATCTGATTCAAACCACAGAGGATTCCCCTCTAGGCAAAACTTTAAGTTACAAAAAGACACAAAAACAGGAATACACATTCCCTCCAGCACAGACAATTTACAAGCCAAAACAAAGAAAACCTAACACATTTTCTAGCCAGATTACTTACTAGCTTTACAGGAGTTGAAGGGCTTGCATCCTTGATCTGTTTCCAGCAAAGATATCACATAGACAGACAAAAGCCTTTTCCCCCCACTCCAGATCTGAAAGTATCTTGTCCCCTATTGGTCATTTTGGGTCAGGTGCCAGCGAGGTTACCTTAGCTTCTTAACCCTTTACAGGTGAAAGGATTTTGCCTCTGGCCAGGAGGGATTTTATAGCACTGTATACAGAAAGGTGTCAGAGTAGCAGCCGTGTTAGTCTGTATTCTCAAAAAGAAAAGGAGTACTTGTGGCATCTTAGAGACTTAGTCGCTAAGGTGCCACAAGTACTCCTTTTCTTTTTACAGAAAGGTGGTTACCCTTCCCTTTATATTTATGACAATAGTACCCAGAAAATATAACATGCCTCTACCATCTTGCCTTTCTCTTTCTGCACCCTCCTTAAGCCTCCTCATGTATGTGACATTTGCTGACTCCAGGTCCATTCAACGTTTAGTAGATACTACCTGACCTTTTAAAGGTGTTGGCTTCCTGCTTTCATGCATACACATGACATTGCTTTTTAGTCTCAAACTCTGAAAGCACAAAATACAGACTAAGAAGATTGCCAGTATCTTCAAAATATTGATTTGTGTGCCTGTCTTTGCGCCAGCACCTGTATTTTCTGGAATACACTATACATTTCTCTGTTCTCATCACATCTGTATTCCCCTTTGGCAAAGTCCATATTCTTACAATACCATTTTATTTTTAATACATTTGAAGTAAGATGAAGTCGGTGGGAGCTTAGTATATTTAAAACTGAAAGCACTTATTTAGGTACCTAATTATAGACAACTTTGGGCATTCATGTTTGAAAATCCTGGCCTTATCAGTCTTTTAGGATTTTTAGATCAGCATTCCTTCATTCCAGCTCAGCCTCTTTGGTGTTCATGTAAAACCTGCATATTGAACTACAGGTGGCAGCAAATGTCAAAAACATCAAGGATAAGGAATGTAATATATTTCAGAGTGGATTGTGGCTGCTAGATCATTTAAACTTCTTGTCAACTGAATGCATCCGATGAAGTGAGCGGTAGCTCACGAAAGCTTATGCTCAAATAAATTTGTTAGTCTCTCAGGTGCCACAAGTCTTCCTTTTTTTTAAACTTCTTGCTTTATCATAAGATGAATTTATATATATATACACCCACACCCACTTCTACCTCCACACCATTATTTAACATGGTTTATTCACTGTTTATTTCAGTATATTTGAAACGGAAGAAATATCTGTTTCCAAGCATCTCATCTTGTAGAGTGATATGTTGTGGGCTGGCTGAGCTGAACAGTGGTGCAAGTACAACAGTGGTTTAAAATTCATCTTTGTGTTCTCTAAATCTTGGTACTGGCTTTGTGCAGGGTCTGGTCCTCTCTATACTGGGTTACATCAAATGGAATCAGGTTCTGTGGTATGGGTCTTGGGGACAGCTCACAGGTAGCCTGTGATGAAACAGAGGTGTCAGGAGAGATGCCAGTGTAATCTGAGTTTGCCTGTTTCAAACAGTGGGGGAGTAATGGTGCCATACTTGCCTGCTACTTATTGATTCTCTTGTAATAAAACTGCAACCATCTGACATACAGAAGTACATTTCTGTCCCTTCATTGTGGCATGATACTTGGCAATACAATGTTCCTTGCTAGCAAGCCAAGTTCAACATGATGTCAGCTAATTTTTTTTACAGATTGTAGGGAATTCATTGTTTTCCCCAAAGCTCCAATGGCAAGAGATCACATTGCCAATTAATAGGCAGATTCTGCAAAAGGCTTGAGGCCAGGTGCTCTGTTGGTGTAAATGGTCATAGCCTCCCCTTAGCATTCAGGAAACTGGCAGTTGCTTTCTATTTTACATATATACCTATATTTTGATAAAGCAACAAACACAATCCTCCTGTGTGGTGTTCTTCAGCTAACAGAATTGTAACTATTAAACAGTAAATAAAACATAGTTGTGCCACCTTAGATCACTGATTCCCAACTGACCTGAGACCTGGCAGACAAAGGGCCAGAGGCTAAGCACCATTAAGGCTGTTTTGAGCTGCTCCAAGGGCACAAAGCCCTAAAGCCAACTGATAGATCCTCCTGTGCAGCAGAATCCGCTGCTGGCAAAGGGCCACTCCAGGTGGCTTCTAAACCATATTATTCCCAGACCCTTGGGCATGGAGCTTTCCCAGGAGCAGGGGGCATAGCCAGGATGCGTCTATGCTCCTATGGTCCCTAGCTGTTGTAATAGCTTCTGGGGAACACAGGCAGCTAGTACCAAGTAAGTAACCATGAAGCTGATTTGCTTTGGGTGCAGGGTGGCTGGGCCTCAGTTGACCCCAGGACTGAGGAGCACAAAGATGACTTTAAAACCACATTGAGCTACTCACACTGGAGCTGCTCAAAGTGCAGCTTTGATGTAAAGCAGGCCCTGGAACCGTGTTTGTCTCAGGAGTGAATTTTTATGGCATAATAACTCCCCAGAAGTCAAAATGAAGGGTACAGAAGGGACAATAAGGAATGTGTGGTGGTTTGGTGCTTTTCCCCCCATGAGAGCTGCAGGCACGAAGGGAGAGCAGCATATTGGAGTGAAGGACCACTATATGACTTAGGCTTTGTGTACACTGGACTTTTGTCATTCAGAGGTGTGAAAAAACACCCCCGCTGAACAACAAAAGCTTTATTGTTGAAAAACACCAGTGTGATACTTTGTATCACAGACACACAGACAGCTGCAGCAGCATAGGAGCTAGCAAACAGACCTCTAAACAGGGGAGTTTGAATGGGAGTTTGAAAGGGGAGTTTGGATTGTGGTGCTTGTTTGGGGTTTGCTTTTGCTGGGGGGGTGGTCTTTTTGGTGTGCCTTGTGTTTCCCAGATTAACAGGATTTAGGTGGGAAGGTGATGACAGATATGGAGGCAGCTGTGGGAGTTACTCCTGTAGTGGAAGACACATTGAGGATGGCTGGATGTGGAAGCTGTGGTATGTACGTGATCCTGGAGTGGGGACCTGGTAAGAGTTTTTTCTGCATGAAATGGCGTCTGATAGAGCTGATGGAGGAAAAGATCCGAGGTTTGGAGATGCAGGTGGAAAGTCTGGTTGAGTTTAGGAAGGGGTTTGAGCAGATGATGGAGCAAAGATATGAGGTATCTGAAGGGAAAAGCTCAGACTCACAGATGGAAGCAGGGCTGGGGAATTTTGAGGAGAGACTGGGTGAGGAAAGTGGTCAGTGGAAACATGTGACTCAAAGAACCAGGCAGAGGAAAAGACGGGCTAGTGAAGGAGCAATAGAGCTTAGGAACAGGTTTGCAGAGTTGGAAAATGAAGAAGGGGCTCAGCAGGTACTTGTTGAAGGTGGAAGGGTAAGGAAGAAGAGAAGAGAGGCTAGTCCTATAGGAAAAGGGGAAGAGTCAAGGGAGACTACACCAAATATGAGCCCCAGAAGGATACAGGATGGGTTGAAGAAGATTATAAGGGAAAATAGGAATGGAAAGAACTTGCAGCCAGAGGGAACAGGGGAGAGACTGGAGAATAGCACCGTCACCAGGAAAAGGCAGGTGTATGTGATCGGGGACTCTTTATTGAGAAGAATAGACAGGCCTGTAACTAGAGCGGATCCTGAGAATAGAAGGGTGTGCTGTCTTCCGGGTGCTAAGATACGGGATGTAGACCTGAGGTTGAAAAGGATCCTAAAGGGAGCGGGAAAGAATCCCCTAATTATCCTTCATGTGGGAACAAATGATACGGCTAGATTCTCGCTGGAAAGTATTAAGGGAGATTATGCTAGGCTGGGGAAGACGCTTAAGGAAACTGAGGCTCAGATGATCTTTAGCGGGATCCTTCCTGTTCCTAGAGAAGGGCAACAAAGGTGTGACAAGATTATGACTGTCAACAGATGGCTTAGGCAGTGGTGCTATAAGGAGGGCTTTGGGATATATGGCCACTGGGAGGCATTCACGGACAGAGGACAGTTCTCTCGGGATGGACTTCATCTGAGTAGGGAAGGAAATAGACTTCTAGGATGGAGGTTGGCACAACTGATAAAGAGAGCTTTAAACTAGGAATTAGGGGGAGATGGATGGGAGATGTCCAGAAAATCTCCAAGCCAGATTTTAGCATTGAGAGGGAAGAAGATGAAGTAAGAAAGGATACAGCCGTGGGTAGGAGAATGTATATAAGGAGCAAGGGCGGTGTGGATACTAGTCTAATAGGTTATACTGCCTGTAGAATGACTGTGCCTAATAGGGTACAAAATGTGAGCAAGGCCAAACTGCAAAAATTAAGATGTTTATACACCAATGCGAGGAGCCTAGGTAACAAAATGGAGGAACTAGAGCTACTGGTGCAGGAAGTGAAACCAGATATTATAGGGATAACAGAAACATGGTGGAATAGTAGTCATGACTGGACTTGAATTGAAGGGTATTGAAGGGTATGTGCTCTTTAGGAAAGACAGAAACAAAGGTAAAGGGGGTGGAGTAGCATTGTATATCAATGATGAGGTAGAATGTAAAGAAATAAGAAGCGATGCAATGGATAAGACAGAGTCCGTCTGGGCAAAAATTACATTGGGGAAGAAAACTAGTAAAGCCTCTCCTACGATAGTGCTTGGGGTGTGCTATAGACCTCCGGGATCTAATTTGGATATGGATAGAGCCCTTTTTAATGTCTTTAATAAAGTAAATACTAATGGAAACTGCGTGATCATGGGAGACTTTAACTTCCCAGATATAGACTGGAGGACCAGTGCTAGTAATAATAATAGGGCTCAGATTTTCCTAGATGCGATAGCTGATGGATTCCTTCATCAAGTAGTTGCTGAACCGATTAGGGGGGATGCCATTTTAGATTTAATTTTGGTGAGTAGCGAGGACCTCATAGAAGAAATGGTTGTAGGGGACAATCTTGGCTCAAGTGATCATGAGCTAATTCAGTTCAAACTAAATGGAAGGATTAACAAAAATAAATCTGCAACTAGGGTTTTTGATTTCAAAAGGGCTGACTTTCAAAAACTAAGGAAATTAGTTAGGGAAGTGGATTGGACTGAAGAACTTGTGGATCTAAAGGTAGAGGAGGCCTGAGATTACTTTAAATCAAAACTGCAGAAGCTATCAGAAGCCTGTATCCCAAGAAAGGGGAAAAAATTCATAGGAAGGTGTTGTAGACCAAGCTGGATGAGCAAGCATTTTAGAGAGGTGATTAAGAAGAAGCAGAAAGCATACAGGGAGTGGAAGATGGGAGGGATCAGCAAGGAAAGCTACCTAATTGAGGTCAGAACATGTAGGGATAAAGTGAGACGGGCTAAAAGTCGAGTAGAGTTGGACCTTGCAAAAGGAATTAAAACCAATAGTAAAAGGTTCTATAGCCATATAAATAAGAAGAAAACTAAGAAAGAAGAAGTGGGGCCGCTTAACACTGAAGATGGAGTGGAGGTTAAAGATAATCTAGGCATGGCCCAATATCTAAACAAATACTTTGCCTCAGTCTTTAATAAGGCTAAAGAGGATCTTGGGGATAATGGTAGCATGACAAATGGAAGGAGGATATAGAGATAGATATTACCATATCTGAGGTAGAAGCAAAACTGAAACAGCTTAATGGGACTAAATCGGGGGGCCCAGATAATCTTCATCCAAGAATATTAAAGGAATTGGCACCTGAAATTGCAAGCCCATTAGCAAGAATTTTTAATGAATCTGTAAACTCAGGAGTAGTACCGAATGATTGGAGAATTGCTAATATAGTTCCTATTTTTAAGAAAGGAAAAAAAAGTGATCCGGGTAACTACAGGCCAGTTAGTTTGACATCTGTAGTATGCAAGGTCCTGGAAAAAATTTTGAAGGAGCAATTAGTTAAGGATATTGAAGTCAATGGTAAATGGGACAAAATACAACATAGTTTTACAAAAGGTAGATCGTGCCAAACCAACCTAATCTCCTTTTTTGAAAAAGTAACAGATTTTTTAGATAAAGGAAATGCAGTGGATCTAATTTACCTAGATTTCAGTAAGGCATTTGATACCGTGCCACATGGGGAATTATTAGTTAAATTGGAGAAGATGGGGATCAATATGAACATCAAAAGGTGAATAAGGAATTGGTTAAAGGGGAGACTGCAACGGGTCCTACTGAAAGGCGAACTGTCAGGTTGGAGGGAGGTTACCAGTGGAGTTCCTCAGGGATCGGTTTTGGGACCAATCTTATTTAATCTTTTTATTACTGACCTTGGCACAAAAAGTGGGAGTGTGCTATTAAAGTTTGCAGATGATACAAAGGTGGGAGGTATTGCCAATTCAGAGAAGGATCGGGGTATTATACAGGAGGATCTGGATTACCTGGTAAACTGGAGTAATAGTAATAGGATGAAATTTAATAGTGAGAAGTGTAAGGTTATGCATTTAGGGATTAATAACAAGAATTTTAGTTATAAGTTGGGGACGTATCAATTAGAAGTAACGGAAGAGGAGAAGGACCTTGGAGTATTGGTTGATCATAGGATGACTATGAGCTGCCAATGTGATATGGCTGTGAAAAAAGCTAATGCGGTGTTGGGATGCATCAGGAGAGGCATTTCCAGTAGGGATAAGGAGGTTTTAGTACCGTTATACAAGGCACTGGTGAGACCTCACCTAGAATACTGTGTGCAGTTCTGGTCTCCCATGTTTAAAAAGGATGAATTCAAGCTGGAGCAGGTACAGAGAAGGGCTACTAGGATGATCCGAGCAATGGAAAACTTGTCTTATGAAAGGAGACTTAAGGAGCTTGGCTTGTTTAGCCTAACTAAAAGAAGGTTGAGGGGAGATATGATTGCTCTCTATAAATATATCAGAGGGATAAATACAGGAGAGGGAGAGGAATTATTTCAGCTCAGCACCAATGTGGACACAAGAACAAATGGGTATAAAATGGCCACCAGGAAGTTTAGACTTGAAATCAGACGAAGGTTTTTAACCATCAGAGAAGTGAAGTTTTGGAATAGCCTTCCAAGGGAAGCAGTGGGGGCAAAAGATCTATCTGGTTTTAAGATTCTACTTGATAAGTTTATGGAGGAGATGGTATGATGGGATAATGGGATTTTGGTAAGTAACTGATCTTTAAATATTCAGGGTAAATAGGCCAAATCCCCTGAGATGGGATATTAGATGGATGGGATCTGAGTTACCCAGGAAAGAATTGTCTGTAGTATCTGGCTGGTGAATCTTGCCCATATGCTCAGGGTTTAGCTGATTGCCATATTTGGGGTCGGGAAGGAATTTTCCTCCAGGGCAGATTGGAGAGGCCCTGGAGGTTTTTCGCCTTCCTCTGTAGCATGGGGCATGGTTGACTTGAGGGAGGCTTCTCTGCTCCTTGAAGTCTTTAAACCATGATTTAAGGACTTCAATAGCTCAGACATGGGTGAGGTTTTTCATAGGAGTGGGTGGGTGAGGTTCTGTGGCCTGAACTGTGCAGGAGGTCAGACTAGATGATCAGAATGGTCCCTTCTGACCTTAGTATCTATGAATCTATCTATGAATCTATGAGTCAGTGGGACAGCTCTCAAAAAAGCGGGAGAGCTCTCTCCTGCTGCCAAAGAGCCGCTACACTGTGCGCTTTTTAGTGGCACGGCTGTAGTGGCACAGCTGTGTTGCTAAATGGTGCAAAGTGTAGACATAGCCCTAGATAGGAGAATTTTCCCAAAGAATTTACAGCACTAATTGTGTTGGGTGAGGCTCTCAGAAGAGGAATCAAATAATAATCACTGGTGGGTGGAAGGTGAACTCTAAAGCAGAAAACTGTAAATGAAAATAAAGTAAAGAATTTTGCTTCAAAAGCAAAATATTCACCAGGGAGTTCTGCTCCATTACCCAAAAGAAAATAAACCTGCAGCTCAGTGATGCATCTGAATGGAAACAGATCTGAGATTTGTAGTTTCCTTGAGAGCAGATAGTGATTCTAAATATAAGCATGAGGGGGCTGTGAAGGCAGGGAGATCCTTGTCTTTAGTGGAAGAATAAATATTATCTGAAGCTGATTTATCTGACTGACGGATTCTTGTCTCACGTTAAGAGAATAGACTATTTCTTACAGACAATGTCCACAAGGCAGGGGGACACTTCTCCGGGCCTTGTTTTATGTTTTGCAAGATGTAAAACACTGTCGGCATCTACTTTGCACTAGAAGTATTAAATAAGAAGAATAAATTAAAAATGCTATTGTTTTGCATTCATACATTGGCTAACTACCCGATAATGATTACAGAATAAAACAATTGTAATCTAACTGTGCAAATGGGAAATTATGCAGGCTAAATAGAGGCAGATCCACCACAACTACAGGCTCTCCAAACATGCTTATGGGTATGTGAATTTAATTTAATAATATTGGACCAGATCTGCAATCCATATGTAATCAAGCTGCTTGTATGCCACTATGGGTTCTGGCCCATCATGTGAAACACTATGTTTATTGTTTCTTATTGTAACGTTTTGGCACAACACTCTGTATAAAAATAACAATAATAAAATTGTCTCCCTTCTTTTAGTTCCTTCTTCCTTTTCCCTTCCTTTTCTCATTTTCATTGTCTTGAAATATCTTTTCATTCCTCTTCCTTTAATACTATTTTCTCTTTTTTTTCTAGTGTTAAAATTTTCAGATTATTTTTTATCCACAACCATTTCATTTAATCTCTTCAAAGACATGCTGATTTTCATCTTCCTACAAATTATTTGCTCTGCTTCCTTCATCTCTCTCTTCATCTTCTTTCCCCTTCTTCTCTTTCTGTTCTTGTGCTCTCACCTCAGTCTTTCCTATACATTCTTTTTCGGTCTCACTGTCCTTTTTTTTCTTTGCCCATGCCCTCTGATTCTTCATCTCACCCTTCAATACCCCCAACTACAATATTCTGTCAACTTCTCCTTTTCTTTCCCCCCTCCCCGCTCTCTTCTCTCCCTGGAAGAGGTCCACAGGGAGGAGCTCAGTCTACCTCCTACCTTTGCATCTAACTGAAGGATATCCTTGGAGAGCCTCAATTTTTTACCCATAGAGCATAGAGGGGTAGCTGGCAATGGCACCTTCTCTCCAGCTCACTTGCCTGGGCAGCAGTGTGCTTTGATAGCACTTTTATTGCTGTTGTGAGGCAGCCCAATGTCCTCAGGCCTTGTAAAAAGAAAAGGAGTACTTGTGGCACCTTAGAGACTAACAAATTTATTTGAGCATAAACTTTCGTGAGCTTCAGCTCACTTCATCGGACCTTCAGGCCTTGTGGAGCTTGACTCCTGCTGAACGCTGTGAGTAGCTTAGAAGTGAAACAGACCCACCCTTACTGCGTTGGCACCCCCATGTCATGATGAGTGGCTCAGACTGGGCTCCTGACAAGAAAGAGAACAGGAGCATATTTTTGTACATAAAGTTCTCCCTACCTAGAAATAGAGGCTACAGTTGCCAACTTTCTAATCACATAAAACCAAACCCCCTTGCCCCATCCTGTTCACTGGGTCTTTAGCCTGGGTCCAGCACTTCAGTTCAGTTCAGTCTTTGTTCCTCAGGTGTTTCCAGGACTCTCTTTGGGTGGGAAGTCAGTGAAGAGCCATGACAATGTCACTCCCCTGCCTTAAATAGCCTTTGCATATGGCGGGAATCCTTTGTTTCAAAGCATGGTTCCCACGCCTGGTCAGTGGAAAAACACTGGTATCCCAAGATGGAGTCCAGCACCAGGTGACCTGGTCACCTGTCCTTGTAGTGTCACAGCAACCATGTGTTGGAGGCTGTCTGCAGCATACTCAGGAAGGCTCCCAGGTGGGAGATAAGCTTCTCCTAAAGCCTATTGTTTTCTCCTAATGGCTCATTAACATGAATGGGCCCTTCCCAGCCAGCCATCTAGACTGAGAGCCTTTTGTCTAGTGAGCATTCCCCAGGTGTAAACACATTTGTAATACAAATATATAATCAATATTCCTAACTTCAGATACAAAAATGATACATGCATACAAATAGGATAATCATATTCAGTAAATCATAATCTTTCCAATGACACCTCACATGTCTTATAATCATAATGTATTTATGCAAGATGTCATAATCATAACAATATCACTGTGAAGAATATGGGATGCAGTGTCACAAGCGCTATTTTCCACAAAACAGATACACTTACAGTCAGTGAGAGGATGTTCTGTAGCATGCAAAACTAAAACTTTTAGTTACACATTTTGCTTGAAGAATTTTGCTGTTTCCCAACTTCTGTAATTTCACGATATATTATTAAATAGCATTTTTCATATCCAAACACCATGCATTTTCTCAAGTGGTTGATGTGAAGCCATCTTAGCCTGAAGATAGACACATATTTGCTCAAAAAAAAAAAAAAAGCAATTGTCCATCAGGTTTTTGAGTTAAAAATGCAACTTCCTCCAAAAATAAAACAACTAAAACCGCCTCCATGATATTTGAATTGTTCTTCATTTGGTTTCTGAGCAGGATTTATCATGTCTCCCTCCCAGTTTGCTGCAGTCTTGTCCTAGGAGGCCCTCTGTCTGTGGCTAATGGTTAGATCAGTCTCCATGACCATTCAGTCCTATGATTTACCAAAAAAGAGCTGGATTAAGAGGGTGTGTTTTGTGACATTGTGTTAGAAACTAGATTGAAACTGTCAACTCATTTCATATAGGCTATTGATTAATACAGACTTGATCAATAGTCATCTGGGCTAGAATCATACTGGTGTCCTAATTGTAAAAGGCTCCATATCTCATTAACAATTTCCTGAGCCAGCCACTTCCTCCCAGTATCTCCCCAATACCTTGATCTATTATTTGCTTGTTTTTAAGAAGTAGATGTTCTCCACTATCTGGCTTTTTATGTTGAATCTCTTTTTTAGCAAATGACTGATTTCTCCATATTTTCATCAGTTTAGGATGTATATTTCTGAATTCTTGAATGCTGGATAATATCAGAAGAAGAGTTGATGTAAGACAACAATTTGGTGATGTGCGAGACAGAATTAGAAATCATTTCAGATTCTACCTGTTGTGAAATACATCTCACCTAATTTATCTGCTCTCTGTGTATTTGTCACAATAAAAAGGGTGAAATCGAGAGTAGAAGTGATGTTGCTATTATCACTGATAGGTTTTGAACAAGCAGTCTTCTTACTCATTTTCAAGGTAATTGCTCTTTTGATGTAAATCAAAGCCAAATAAAAGCCTTTTCATTCATTGTGCCTCTTCAATTGCATACTGCAGCATTTTTGAAGGATAAAATATGGTCTTATGGATTTATTACACCCTGGGTTTGGTATTGATTTAGAAAGCTAGGTTGATCTGAATATGTACAATGAACAAGTCTAATTAAGCTGAAGTTCCTGGGAAAATGAGGATAAAATGGACTACAAAGAGAGGTTGAAACTGGTCCCTCAATTGTTGAGAGGCATACAAATGGAACAAGAGGCATTTCTAGGCTAAGAGAATAAAAATCAGTTGAGATTTGCCACTGCCAGACATCATAAACCAAAGGGTGATTAAAGAACAAACAGTCATAAGGGCAAGAGAAACAACCAGTGCACTTTAATTTGTATCTTGGCCAGTGGAATGTGAGAGATTAAACAAAAATTGAAAGCAAGTTGTATTTGTCAGACTAAGAATGTGAAATATAACCTGATTATTTCAACCAAGAAAAATGAGTAAAATAAAAACCCAGATACATATTTTAAAGGTAAGAAGATATTCATTTATGCACAAAAACTAGTGAGGGTCCCTGCATAAGAATAGTCTGAACATTTGAACATTATTGAGAGGGAGAGATGTCACTATGTTAAACGATATATCATTCTGCCACAAAAATGCACGCTCAAAACAAAGGACAGAGTCAGCAAATATTTTTAAAATGTTTTATTATAAAGGATAGGAACCCATGTCCCCATTTTTTTTTCAAACCCAGATAAATAAACAATATATATCATGCTTTGGGGGGGGTGTTATGTATTTTGTCTTTTGCAACAGTATCTACAAAATGGCATTCCTAACTCAGAGACCTGGAAAAAAAAATCATGTCAGAACACAGAGGAAGGCAGACCACAGTTTTTGCACCCAACTGATGACTGCACACAATGCGAAGACTGCTGGAAACAGAGACAAAGCAGAACTATGGAGAACTGCTGAGCAAAAAATAGTTGGGTAATTTAACCCACAGAACACAACAAATTAATCCCTTGGGCAAATTATTAAAAAAAATCATACAGATGCATAAAAACAAAGCCCTTCCTACTTGGAAATCTTTGAGCTATCAAAATTACAAAAAGAAAAGGAGTACTTGTGGCACCTTAGAGACTACAAAATTTATTAGAGCATAAGCTTTCGTGAGCTACAGCTCACTTCATCGGATGCATTTGGTGGAAAAAACAGAGGGGAGATTTATATACACACACACAGAGAACATGAAACAATGGGTTTATCATACACACTGTAAGGAGAGTGATCACTTAAGATAAGCCATCACCAACAGCAGGGGGGGGAAGGAGGAAAACCTTTCATGGTGACAAGCAGGTAGGCTAATTCCAGCAGTTAACAAGAATATCAGAGGAACAGTGGGGGGTGGGGTGGGAGGGAGAAATACCATGGGGAAATAGTTTTACTTTGTGTAATGACTCATCCATTCCCAGTCTCTATTCAAGCCTAAGTTAATTGTATCCAGTTTGCAAATTAATTCCAATTCAGCAGTCTCTCGTTGGAGTCTGTTTTTGAAGCTTTTTTGTTGAAGGATAGCCACTCTTAGGTCTGTGATCGAGTGACCAGAGAGATTGAAGTGTTCTCCAACTGGTTTTTGAATGTTATAATTCTTGACGTCTGATTTGTGTCCATTCATTCTTTTACGTAGAGACTGTCCAGTTTGGCCAATGTACATGGCAGAGGGGCATTGCTGGCACATGATGGCATATATCACATTGGTAGATGCGCAGGTGAACGAGCCTCTGATAGTGTGGCTGATGTGATTAGGCCCTATGATGGTATCCCCTGAATAGATATGTGGACAGAGTTGGCAACGGGCTTTGTTGCAAGGATAGGTTCCTGGGTTAGTGGTTCTGTTGTGTGGTGTGTGGTTGCTGGTGAGTATTTGCTTCAGATTGGGGGGTTGTCTGTAAGCAAGGACTGGTCTGTCTCCCAAGATCTGAGAGAGCGATGGCTCGTCCTTCAGGATAGGTTGTAGATCCTTGATGATGCGTTGGAGGGGTTTTAGTTGGGGGCTGAAGGTGATGGCTAGTGGCGTTCTGTTGTTTTCTTTGTTGGGCCTGTCCTGTAGTAGGTGACTTCTGGGTACTCTTCTGGCTCTGTCAATCTGTTTCTTCACTTCAGCAGGTGGGTACTGTAGTTGTAGGAATGCATGATAGAGATCTTGTAGGTGTTTGTCTCTGTCTGAGGGGTTGGAGCAAATGCGGTTATATCGTAGCGCTTGGCTGTAGACAATGGATCGAGTGGTATGATCTGGATGAAAGCTAGAGGCATGTAGGTAGGAATAGCGGTCAGTAGGTTTCCGATATAGGGTGGTGTTTATGTGACCATCGCTTATTAGCACCGTAGTGTCCAGGAAGTGGATCTCTTGTGTGGACTGGTCCAGGCTGAGGTTGATGGTGGGATGGAAATTGTTGAAATCATGGTGGAATTCCTCAAGAGCTTCTTTTCCATGGGTCCAGATGATGAAGATGTCATCAATGTAGCGCAAGTAGAGTAGGGGCATTAGGGAACGAGAGCTGAGGAAGCGTTGTTCTAAGTCAGCCATAAAAATGTTGGCATACTGTGGGGCCATGCGGGTACCCATCGCAGTGCCGCTGATTTGAAGGTATACATTGTCACCAAATGTGAAATAGTTATGGGTCAGGACAAAGTCACAAACTTCTGCCACCAGGTTAGCCGTGACAGTATCGGGGAACCTCAGCCATGCAGAACACAGTGCCATCCACAGCCTCAGAAACAACTCTGACATCATAATCAAAAAGGCTGACAAAGGAGGTGCTGTCGTCATCATGAATAGGTCAGAGTATGAACAAGAGGCTACTAGGCAGCTCTCCAACACCACTTTCTACAAGCCATTACCCTCTGATCCCACTGAGAGTTACCAAAAGAAACTACAGCATTTGCTCAAGAAACTCCCTGAAAAAGCACAAGAACAAATCCGCACAGACACACCCCTGGAGCCAGGACCTGGGGTATTCTATCTGCTACCCAAGATCCATAAACCTGGAAATCCTGGACGCCCCATCATCTCAGGCATTGGCACCCTGACAGCAGGATTGTCTGGCTATGTAGACTCCCTCCTCAGGCCCTTCGTTACCAGCACTCCCAGCTATCTTCGAGACACCACCGATTTCCTGAGGAAACTACAGTCCATTGGTGATCTTCCTAAAAACACCATCCTAGCCACTATGGATGTAGAAGCCCTCTACACCAACATTCCACACAAAGATGGACTACAAGCCGTCAGGAACAGTATCCCCGATACTGTCACGGCTAACCTGGTGGCAGAACTTTGTGACTTTGTCCTGACCCATAACTATTTCACATTTGGTGACAATGTATACCTTCAAATCAGCGGCACTGCGATGGGTACCCGCATGGCCCCACAGTATGCCAACATTTTTATGGCTGACTTAGAACAACGCTTCCTCAGCTCTCGTTCCCTAATGCCCCTACTCTACTTGCGCTACATTGATGACATCTTCATCATCTGGACCCATGGAAAAGAAGCTCTTGAGGAATTCCACCATGATTTCAACAATTTCCATCCCACCATCAACCTCAGCCTGGACCAGTCCACACAAGAGATCCACTTCCTGGACACTACGGTGCTAATAAGCGATGGTCACATAAACACCACCCTATATCGGAAACCTACTGACCGCTATTCCTACCTACATGCCTCTAGCTTTCATCCAGATCATACCACTCGATCCATTGTCTACAGCCAAGCGCTACGATATAACCGCATTTGCTCCAACCCCTCAGACAGAGACAAACACCTACAAGATCTCTATCATGCATTCCTACAACTACAGTACCCACCTGCTGAAGTGAAGAAACAGATTGACAGAGCCAGAAGAGTACCCAGAAGTCACCTACTACAGGACAGGCCCAACAAAGAAAACAACAGAACGCCACTAGCCATCACCTTCAGCCCCCAACTAAAACCCCTCCAACGCATCATCAAGGATCTACAACCTATCCTGAAGGACGAGCCATCGCTCTCTCAGATCTTGGGAGACAGACCAGTCCTTGCTTACAGACAGCCCCCCAATCTGAAGCAAATACTCACCAGCAACCACACACCACACAACAGAACCACTAACCCAGGAACCTATCCTTGCAACAAAGCCCGTTGCCAACTCTGTCCACATATCTATTCAGGGGATACCATCATAGGGCCTAATCACATCAGCCACACTATCAGAGGCTCGTTCACCTGCGCATCTACCAATGTGATATATGCCATCATGTGCCAGCAATGCCCCTCTGCCATGTACATTGGCCAAACTGGACAGTCTCTACGTAAAAGAATGAATGGACACAAATCAGACGTCAAGAATTATAACATTCAAAAACCAGTTGGAGAACACTTCAATCTCTCTGGTCACTCGATCACAGACCTAAGAGTGGCTATCCTTCAACAAAAAAGCTTCAAAAACAGACTCCAACGAGAGACTGCTGAATTGGAATTAATTTGCAAACTGGATACAATTAACTTAGGCTTGAATAGAGACTGGGAATGGATGAGTCATTACACAAAGTAAAACTATTTCCCCATGGTATTTCTCCCTCCCACCCCACCCCCCACTGTTCCTCTGATATTCTTGTTAATTGCTGGAATTAGCCTACCTGCTTGTCACCATGAAAGGTTTTCCTCCTTCCCCCCCCTGCTGTTGGTGATGGCTTATCTTAAGTGATCACTCTCCTTACAGTGTGTATGATAAACCCATTGTTTCATGTTCTCTGTGTGTGTGTATATAAATCTCCCCTCTGTTTTTTCCACCAAATGCATCCGATGAAGTGAGCTGTAGCTCACGAAAGCTTATGCTCTAATAAATTTGTTAGTCTCTAAGGTGCCACAAGTACTCCTTTTCTTTTTGCGAATACAGACTAACACGGCTGCTACTCTGAAACCAAAATTACAAAAGAATCCTGTGGTGTTCCTTGTTCTTTCATGTTGTTTTAAAAAAATCTATAAAAAACAAAACTAAACCCCACAACCAATAGTTGTTTTGCCTGATTTCAACAATAGCTTTTTTTTTAAAAATAAAACAAAAACAAACAACCCCAGCCACATATGCTGAATGAGTCTGATCTTGTTCCCATTTCAATCAATGGACATTTTACATTTGAGTTCAGTTGGAGAAGGCTCAGCCTCTTTATTTTTCTCAAAGCAGGAACTGAATGTAGAGACTAATTTCCAAAATTGATTTCCCCATCAGATTATGTCAACACAGGTTTTTAAATAGAAAGTATAATAGTTTTAAGGTGGGAGCAACCAAACCTCTTTGTTACAAACTTTCTTTTTTTTTAAATATTCCAATATTTGAAATGTGCAGCTCACCCTGCACCCATGCCACATTTTTAGTATAAAAGAAATTACTTGATATGACACATTGCTATGGGAAGTAACATGTGTAGCACCTTTCTAGAGTTAGTTTAATATTATATCCTGTTGTAGTTTTGTATTCATGTACATTTAATAGGGTCAATGCAGCATGTACAAATTAAATGGCCATTATTCTTACTGTAGAGATATACACATGCTATTTACAATTCATAATTATTCCTTTATTTTCTATAACATTGTGATGAATACTTTTTATAGTAATAGCTGAAGCAGAGTGTAAAGCTGGCTTGCTTCAGTTATTCACAAAATAGGTGAAATAATATAGTGAAGAAATGAAGATCTAATAACAATTTAAAATAATTAGCGCTAAAGTGTGCACATGCAAAGATATTTTAAAATGAATCCATCCAGGTAAACTACATGTTTATGCCATTTTTATACACCCTAACAGTCTGCTTTCCTGTGTACTTTGAAAGGAAATCATATACGCAAAAGAACATATTTCTTCATGATATATTTCACGTTCTTTAAACTTTCCTCCAATTTTTCAATGTGACATCCACATTGTTTTTAATGCAGGCGAAAGCTGAAGGGGAAAAAACATGGTTACTTTTGTTATCATGCTAAAAATCCTAGCTCAAGGATTATGCCAATTATCTGGATTACCTACTCTTACTTTGCCCTAACAGTGCTGAGCAACTGATGATTTTCTGCACATTATCCTTATCATTCTTCATGCAGTGTGACTCAGTATGTTTATCAGGAACATGTTTTACATTTGAAAAGGGCTGAATGAAAAATAACTCTAGGGTAAACTATTTGATTCTGGGTTTAAGAGAAATCCATCCATCTAACTTCAGTTCACTTAAGAAAGACAATGATTGGAGTGGTCATTTTGGATAGTTTAAGATGTGCATTAATAAAAGCTTATCTGTAATACTTTTGCATAGATGTGATGCCATTTCACTGCTGAAAACTATTCTTCTCAATAGATTATGGAAGATTTGCTTCTGTTCTTCAGTATTATCCAGTATATTTTTGCATTTTTTACACAAAAGAAAAGACATCTGCCAACAGACACTAGATTCAGTCACGGTAACAGGAACACAAAGTTCACTTGTTCTCCTCCACTGGAAAATCATTACAGCTGCTTTCTCATAAGCCAAGCGGTCCCAATGTCATCAGCATATGGGCTGACTTGTATAGAGTTTTTGCAGGCTATGAAGTGATAGTGGAGCAACTTTGTGTACCTCCTACTTGTTGCTTTCATGAAGGCCCCAGCCTTTTACATCTGAAGGTTACACAAGAAGTTCTTCAGATAAGAGTGATATTGTGTTTTGTTCTTGCATCCGCTGCTGAGTGCATTTAAAAGTCTAAGGGCCGAATCATCATAGTTGTTGAATGTAAGGAATAGCTGGGGCCTTTGAAGTAGTGCCACTTTATCCCGTTTAGTTTTCCATGGTTTTGTCCAGCAGTATAGAACATTCCGTTCAGATTGGAAGGGCCGCAGGCATCAAACCACCAGCCTGAAACAATTAAAAAAAAGGAATTAAACTGCCAGTTAACAAAGCATTTCCATTTTGTTTTACAGCTTTAACTGATTGGCAATTTGTGGTTCCTGTAAATGTTGTTAGTATGGCAAGGGTTTTGTTTTATCACTGTGTTGGGTTATTTTGTGTTCAAGAGAATGCACATTGAGTTGTGCACCGAGTATGCATAGTATGACAGTGGCTGATGTGATGGAACAAAATAACTATGGATAAAATAAATTAGATTACATGTTAATATAGTATTATAAGTTCCACCTCCCACGACTGATGTAAGTACAGTCGTCAAATTAATACTTCATAATGTATAATTTCATCTCTTGTGATTTTTTTCTCAAATTTAATCATTTGACCTTATTCAGCAAAACCTTTCACTAATTTGTTAAATCTGTGGTATGCATTTCAAGCTGTGTTGCTTAGTTTTAATTGGTCAAATGAGTCATATGATTCATTTCTGTTCTCTGATTGGATACATGTAATTCTTTTCAGGTAGATAGTATGAATGCTTGAATAAACAGAAAGTAAAATTTTACTTTCAAAATGTGGAATGGAAGATTTACAACTAAATGTTCAAAAGAAAGAGGAGCAAGGATTAGTGGATTTTTTTTCATTTAAATATTGCAAAAATATAACTTCTTGTGCATCAGTTTGTCAAAACAAGCAGATTACTGGGTCTGAAAAAACCCAATATAGTGTAATCAACCCAATTTAGGCAATATACTGTTACCATAAGAAATTAAATACTAGAGCCTGCATACATCCTATGCAATTGGACTATGTTGTTATTATTTATTTACAGTGTGATAATATGCAGAAGCCCATTGTTCTGGGTGCTGTAGAAACACAGAGTAAGAAACAGTCTCTCTCCCAAAGAATTTACAGTCTAATTTAAAAGAAGATGCAGTAGGTGGTGGTTACAGAAAATTGAACGGACAAGCAAGGGATTAGAAGGCTAACACTGGTTGGAAATCCATGGTCACTCATACTAGTTTATATGCACAAGGAGATGGTTCTGAATTTGTGTTTTTTGTGAATTACAGTATTGCGAACTTGAGGTTGTTCAAAAATCATGTGTCAGACCCCTCAAAATAATGAGATTGGCTTAAAAATCATGAGAGTTTAAAAAATATAAATTTGGGGTACTTTTTATTTTTGTTCTGTTTTTTTAACTTTAAGGGTGCTCATTTTCCAGCTTTTCACCACAGCTATAGCACTAAAAACTTACTACAACGTTTTTTAAAAAAATTAAACTTATATTCTCATGAGTAGAGGGGCCAGGCCTTAAGAAAAACACCAAATATCACAGGAATTGGCAACACTGAAAATCCTGGCTCCACTGAAGATAGTGAAAGTTTTGGCATTGACTTAGCCAGGATCAGGATTTTGCTTACCAGCCATTTACCTATGCATTATATAAAGATGCTCAGCTAAGACTGAGGGAGGCGAAGGAATGAATCCTCCCCTTCAGGCTGCAGAGTGCCAAGACCCCCTCTCCATGGCTGTCAAAGCCTAGGTGGCTGGATTCCCTATTTGTGGAGTGGATGTTGCATACTTAGAACAAAGATCAGCAGTGTCCCTGGGGTGTGAATCCTCAATACAAGTGCACTGACTGCTGCCTTCAGTGCCTTTCATGCCCATGGGGAGTGAGGGTGGGGTGTGGGGGGTGAGAGGCAGCATTTGTTCCAAGTCAAATTAGCTCATAACGTTCCACGGCTAGCCTGATAAAAATAAAATTTGGATCTTTTCCTTTTTCAATTGGGTAATCACCTTGTCCCCTTTCTATTTAGACGTCATTGATTTCTCAGCTCCTCCACATACACAGACACATCTGTGAACCTGTTGCAAGCAGTACCAGTGGAATTCTACCAGGACTAGATAATGATCGAGCAGTGCACATATTTAGCTCAGCGACGTGAGGTTTCTTTGACTCTATGGTACAAGTCCATGTCTTGCAAACAAAGATGGAGCTTTTTAATGTTTAGTGTTCATTGTTCCCAGTCCAATGGGAGTCCCATTCTTGAGCTGGAATTCAAAAACCGAGATTTTTTTTGCAGTGCATACTTCCTAGATGTTTCCTCCAGTGTCAGCAGATTCTGCTGTTAGAGTTATGTTTGATTATAATAATCCATTGTTTGGGGGGGTTTAAACCACTGGATACAATAGTGACAGTGAGTAGTATACACATCCAGTGTTTACTTTGCCCTTTGCATTCAGACCTATGTTATTTATGTTTTTAATCTTTTAAATTAATTTCTTAGATTTTAGATACTAAGTGGTTTTTTTTTTCACAAGTAACACTCCATAATCAACTCTTGGGGGGGAGGATTTATGCCAGATAAATTCTGGCAAACTTTTATTTTGATACATTTGACCTCTCTTTGATTACAAACTTATACCTATGGGGCTAATAACCAAAGAAGCAGAAAGCTGTACAACTGATGTTTTACTGTAACTACAGCATAATCTTGTAGAAACTTAAGACAAAGCCGAACAGAGAAAACCTAATGCTCATGTTTCAAAGTTGGAACACAGATGCAGCTGGATTCTGTTTACTGTCTCACAATATAGACATGGCAAGCTGCATTAGTTACCATTTTGTTTTACAGGAACAAGAACAGCAAGAAGGTAGGACTTGATCTGGGGTTTTTGCATTCAGCGGTGTCCTACAAATGCTGCCCAAAGAAAATAAAATTCTGAAATGGTACTAATAAAAAAAGTACTCAGAGGCATCATGGGGGGGGGGGAGAGTTGTGAAACATTCAATCAAAGTTTTCTTTTCTTAAGACTAATTCCCCCTTTAATATTTTTAGTAGTACTCTTTATCATACCACATGCTTCCAAATATGATTATATATATGGGCTTTTTTAGAGAGAGGTTTCTCATTAGTACAATAACGTGTTTTTATTTTCCCTCTTTTCGTTTTTTTAATTTCTTTCCCTCCCTGTTCACAATTTTTGAGAAGCCTCTTCCCATATCCCTCTATAAGCCCCCGTAAGTGTCCCAAAATCAGAGTTCTCTACTTTGAATTCAGCAGAGGCGATGCTGGGACACCGACCAGATTTTCAGCATAGTTGTATGTTGGAATAGAGGGTGGAATGGCTTTTTTGAAGAGTTGTGAGGGAAGAAGGGAAGGAAGAGTGAAGTGCAGGCTTCCCATATAGTTGCAAAAGAAGACATAGGAAGTGCCATGGTGGGTCAGACCAATGGTCCAGCTCATCTAATAGCCTGTCTACACCAATGCCAGATGTTTCAGAGGAAGAAACCCTGCAGGTATGGATAGACTGACCCAGGTCAATCTTCCTCTTAACCCGCAATAGTTAGAGGTTGGCTTATACCTGAAGCTTGAAAGATTTTGTTTATTTTTAATACACTACAACACTGGATATTCTTGTTATCCATTTAAATATTGAATCTCTCTTTGAATTCCAGGAAACACTTGGCCTCATGGATATCATGTGGCAATGAGTTTCACAGCTACTTGTGTAGGAATTTAATTTCCTTTTCTCACTTTTAAATTGGCTACTTTTCCATTTCATTGACTGTTCCCTTGTTCTTGTGTTATGAGATGGTCTAACAATAATACCCAATCTACCTTCTTTATACTATTCATTATTCATTTTAGTAATCTCGTCTCATAGGTCAACAGTCCCAATCATTTCTGTCTCTCGCCTTTAAAATCTTTTCCATGCTCCCATGCATTTTCATCATCCATCTGTCCCTCTCCTGCTATATTCTTTTTGAGATGGGGGATCCGTATTCCTGGTGAGGGCATAGTATTGGTTTATATTATGGCATTATATATTCATGTTATTTAGTATCCCATGGATTCTAACGTTTTGTTTGATTTTTTTATGGCTACTGCACACTGTGCAAAGATTTTCACTGTACTGCCTACAGTGATGTCTGGGTCCTTCAGGTCAGCCACTGAGTGCGTCATGAAGAGAAGTAGGCAAAAAGGTAGGAAAAGCAAGTCTCTTGTGCACTAGAAGGGAGGAGGCTCTGAGAAGGTTAAAAAAGGTTGTGTTCAAAATTATAGATAGTTTGTACATGTTTCTGTAAGTATCAAGACTTGTAGTTGCTTATGTCAACTGAAAAGAGCTTCCTAATTTTTTGAGGTTAAATGATCTCTAATAATTACTTTTGTATGGAAATGTCAAGCAACCTTACATCATACAGTATACTGTCTAAACGAAAGATGATTTAGATACCATATCACTACATTGTTTTAAAACCATCTAAAGAAATAAACATTGATCCCCACTGTGGGCTGCTGCTAATCTGCAATATGTTTTGTGGCTTGTGTTTTTTAAATGATGCTGTTACTTCTAGTAAAAAGCTGTGAAATTTGAAACCAACTAATTTTCATTAAAAGAAATTAAATCTATTTGAATACTTCAGATACATTTACCCTTGTATGGGAGATTTCTACTGTTCTACTGCCTTATATGTGTTCTGAATGTCTATGGGTGAGTGAGAGATCATCAGTAAACATTCTTGTCAAAATATCCTAAAAATATAACAGCTGCCTGTGTGAACACTGGGATGACTGTCTTATTGGTCACATTTCTCTGAACTCACACTCACAAATTTTGTATGTGTAAAATCTGCAGTCGTGAAAGCAAACAAAACAAAACAAGAAAACTCCCCAAAGGGGTGATGGTGGCAGCATTTGCATGTAGTTGCTGGGGACCTTCCTAATTATCTGTTTTGTATGCACAAATGCAGGCTTTCCATGCACATGTGCGTAAATGTATAGGAATGTTGAGGCCTGTTTGAAACTGTGGCCCAAACCTCTTGTCCATTTGCTACTGCCCCTCAATTCACCAGATATACTGTAATTCTGTAGTATATTGGGTGTTTATCATGGCCAAGTTCCAGAATGGGGCTTCTCTTGACTGCTTTATTCTTCACAGACTCTGGGAATGGCTTTCTGGAATTTGGGCACTTGGTGATCAGACACTTTTTATCCCTCTTCTGCTTCCTGAATTCTGTGAATGCAAGCTCATGTCCATCAAACACAACATGCAGCATTCAAGTCTGATCTGACAGACTCAAAATGTGGCTTATTTGGGGAGAGTATGTGGGTGGCCTTCTTGGAAGAAAGGTTCCTTTGAAAATCTAGTGTCTCTTTCTGGTTCCTTGTATGTCGTGTTTGCGCCCATAGAATTTGTGCTCAGCAGCAGAGCACCTACAGGAGAGTGAAACCCTAACCTAAATTATTGAACCATATTTTACTTACCATTTGAAAGACAGCCACTAAACTTACTCTTATACCAGATTTGGACCTTTCTGTTATATTGGACCTTAGAGGAGCAGGATGGTTTTTATAATTTCAGTAAAGCGCAGTATCAGCAAGACTATAATGTAGGATACGAATAAAAGTGTATAAAGTATGAACATCTCTGTGACTGTAGAGAAGAAATTTGCTGGTAGGAAATAAAATCAAAGAGCATGTGCTTCCCATGAGCTTTTCACATTATCTGGATTGCAGGGTCCTTTTGAATAATGTTAATGGGCCACAAGGTAAAATTAACAAGGAGCATGTTCAGGGACAGATGTGCTCTGACTTTTCTATTAAATGTATTAGAAGATTATTTAAGTCAGTCACCATTTTGTTGTTATTCAAATACTTTATGTGCTATTGTCCATCCTTCTATATATCATTAAGCACTGTAACATACAACTGACTTTTGTTAATAATATTTTTCATATTCCCCCTTTTTAAAGAAAAATGTCATCATATGCTAATCATTTTGTATCTAAATGATAAATACATTGATAATTGCTATATACAATACTTCATGAGCGTCCACTTCATATAGATCTATGTGAGAAAGAGAGATGAATTAAACAAATTCACCCAGAAATTTTAAACCTTTTAAACACAGATATTTGGATACAAGGGTTCAAAGGCACGATTGCAACAGCTTTATGGCTCATTCTTCTCTAAACTGGTAGACATTGCCATTTTGAATGTTGTCATTCCAAACAAAGGGATAGAAAAGACCTGCAGCCTTATTTGAAAACATTTACTTATGAAACATCAACCTACATACTATGGCAATAACTGCTTTATAAATGTTTTAGAAACAAATAATATTGTTTTAGACATGTGTAACCTTCAATAAGTGTAAAACACTTGCATCTTTTATACCTTCCAAAAAACTCAGGGAGATTTTCAAAGGGACAAGGGTAGTTAGGCATCCATGGGGTAGAACCACAAAGGGGACTTAGGCTGAGCATTGCAACGCCTAACTTTAGGCACCCTGCCACCTACTAGCATTCACAGCCTTGAGTTAGGTGCACAGGCTTTCTGTATAATGCACGGGAAGAGTGAGGTGCCTACGAATGGGATTCACAAAAGCCAGCATGCTGAATGGAGAGCTGCCTAAGCTAGCCAGTAGGAAGTGCTGAGGAGACGGGTGTGGCCTAATCTTAGATGCCTGTCTCCATTCACAGCCACGAACCCGCTACTGGAGTTAGGCAACAAAGCCAGGTCAGTCCTTTCTCACACATAAAATAGACATTGAGAGTGCCACCCTCAGAATGCCACACAGCTCAGGGGCTAGGGCATTCACTTGGGAGGTGGGAGACCCTGGGTTCAAGTCCTTGCTCCAGGTAAAATGGGGCTTTGAACTGAAGGCGCCCACATCCTGAGTGAGCGCTCTAACCACTGGGCTATAGAGCATACGAGGGCAATAGTACCTCTTCCAGCTATGTTGTGTGAGTGGACCTGACCCAGCATATGTGATCTAAGATAGCTTCTGAATATATGTACTTGCAGGCAGAGGAGCACCTAGTTTGAGGATCCTGCCGAGGCTTAGGTACAAGCTAGGTACCAGGCGCCAGGACTTAGGTAGCTGTGTGCATGCACAGGGCCAGACATTTAGGTGCCTAAGAGACTTTATCAGTGGAAAATTAGGAGCCTAAGGGCTTTAGGTGCCTACAAGTTAGGCAACATCTGAGTGAGAGTATGAGGATCTAAATTTTGGACTTAGGCTCTTAAATAAATCCCTCTATGGAACTGGCCCCACCTGTCTATTTAAATTAATGGGAGTTGGATACCTAACTCCAATTTGTGCCTCTGAACACTTCCCCCCAAGGTCAACCTGAAGTAGAGTCAATAAACATAACCCAGCCCCTAAGAGCATGTGACATCTAAATTAATTCTTCTGATGAGGCTGCTGCACAGTATTTAATCTTTTTTGGGATAACACTTGATGTGGACCAGATGGGAGGTGGCAGTTAATGAGACCATTGAGAGAGCCACATGGGCATTCTTTAAATCTTTATTTTCAGCCTTGACTATAACCATCTCATAAACTTTGTCTGCAGTTTATTTCAGTCCTGACACAAATATATTGGGTTCATCTCACAGAGGTTACAAGATCTCCAAAGCTCTCAAGATAGTCAGAAACCTGATTATAGATTTCATATAATGCATAATTAAAGTGCTGTCTATGGGGCTGCCAAAAGCAACAGAGGGTTTGACCATATTCGGTATAGTTCAATACCCAGTTTTTGACAGAGGACTTTTTTAACAAACTGTCATCATGGTCACTTTTCTTACTTTGCCCTTTTGTTGTGACATAGGATTGGAATCAATCTATTGAACGTTCCTGTTTTGAAAGATTTAATTGATATTCTCAGGGAGTGAGAAAATCAATCTCATTGGGAAAATGCAGTCGAATGTGTGAGGAGAAATTTAACAGGGTGAAATGTTTAGAGATTAAGGGAAAAAACAATTAGCAATTGAGGTCTTGACTCTTTTATAAAACAATAAATTACTCAAACAATCTTACTCGTAAAACTGATTAAATTATCCATGAATACTAATTGCATTTACTTGCTTTTTTCCTATTTGAACTTTACTCGGAGTTTGGCAGTTCACCTCTTTCCTTTCATTTGCCTCTCCAGTATATTTAGCCCTGGTCTTCACAACAGAGGTAGACTGATGTAAGACAGCATACATCGACCTAACTCTGTAAGTGTCCACACTAAAATGTAGCTCCAACCAATAGAATGACTACTGCTGCCTTTCAGAAGCCGTCCCACAATATGCCACACTGACAAGTAAGTCGCTCTTGGTGAGGACGCACACAGCTGACACAAGGAGCGTAATGTGGACATTCAAAAGTATCTTTAATTTAAGTACTGCAGTGGCTGTATATTAGCATAACTTAGGTCAACTTAATTTTGTACCCTTAGACAATAGAGAGATTTTTCTGTTAATTTACAGACCTGATGCAGCGGAAAATACCTGTGTCTTTCAGAGCCCTGTGGAATGATAGCTCTACAGCAGACTAAGGCTATGTCTACACACTGGACCTTACAGTGGCACAGCTGTACCGCTGCAGCTGCCTGCCGTAGGGCCTCCCGTCTAGCCGCTCTATGCCGAGGGGAAAGAGCTTTCTTGTCGGCATAATTAAACCACCCCCAACGAGCGGTGGCATCTGTGTCAGTGGGAGAGCATCTCCCGCCAACACAGCACTGTCCATCCTGGCACTTTTGTCAGTGAAACGTATGATGGTCATGGGGTTTGTTTTTTCACATGCCTGACCAACAAAAGGTTTACTGACAAAAGTGCCAGGGTGGACATAGCCTACGCTTAGCAGGGATGACTGACTTAGGTCCCCAGAGGCAACTGCTTCGGAAAGGAGAGCATTCCTCCTGCATTGCCCCAAATTCTATATATCAGTATAAATATTCCTAGTATGGGAAGAAGAATAAGCTATAGCAGTTTGTCACCTCTATACCACTATGATTGTGTCCCTACTAGGGGTTGTATCAGTATCACCATTTAAGTTAAAAAATCACACCTCTAAAGTGAAACAGTTATACCGATACAAAAACTGGGGGTAAACCAGGCCTTAATATCTTGATAGGCTTTTCTTCCAGCATTTTCTTTTCTCCTGTTTTCCTCCATCCCCTCGCTTGCCTGAACTGTTCTGCCTCTCATCTCTAAAAAGCCCTCTCTCCTTCCCATTTCTGATCTCTCTCCTTCCCCACACCCTTAACCTCTTCCTTCTCCTCTTCCTTCCACAAACTCTCACCCCACCTCCTTCACCCTCTCTCTCATTTTCCTTCCCCCTTTCTCCTCTATTGTTTGCCACCACTTGTTGCAGCTTGTTTCAAATTAGATTGTAAACTTTTGGGTGCCAGAGTGTAGCTCTGTGTTTCTATAGCACCTGACAGGAACCTGGGGGCACAACCACAATGCCCATAATAACCTCCCAAGGAGTTTCACACAGCACTGCATATCATCTTTCCCTCTCTCCAAAGTTGCTTCATCATGGTCAGTTTAGAAATACACAGCAGATTAAAATTTATAGAATGCCTTTGTGGGACTGTGCTTACCTCCTGTTAGCATGAGGGCACATTTGCACATGCAGTTGTCATTATCGGCATCTTTAGTACTGAAATCAGCGCCATGTAAGATCAGGCTACTCTGCTTTCCTGCTGTTCCTGTGTGTCCTTTTAGATACAGCCTGAAATAGTCAAAGCAAACAGTCATATCACCAAAGTTAATGGTAAAAGCTCCAGATCTTCATGCTGGGATTGGCTTCTGCTGTGATGTACACACTGAAGATTACAGAAACCTCACAAATGTCTTGGGTTTTGGCTCAATCCATTTGTTGTTTCAGAGGTAAGATGAAGAAATCCAGAGTGTATCAACATATCTTCACTAGGGTATAAGTTCTGTCGCTGAACAAAACTCCTTACAAATGATCTAAACTGGGAAAAGGAGGAGAGTGGAGAGAGAGACAGAGAGGAGAGGAGGAAGGGGACAGAAAGTTGAGTGAAGGGAGACAGCAAGGGAAAAAGAAGGCATGGATTCATATGGTGGCATTTTTCATATCAGGCCGAACTTTATCCCCTTCTCTTATTCATGCTGACTAGTACCTTAAGCTGCAAATTTTCCCAGTAATTTCAATAGGACTAATTGCAGAGTGAGGTACAATTCATTGTGATTCAGTGAACTGTAAGAATTGTGATTGTTTGCAGAATAAGGTACTACTCAGTATACCTAGAGTTGGGTGTATATTTTAGCATGACACAGGAACTCTGCTACACACTTAGCTTTATATTAATGTTAATGGATGTGGTGCTGCTAATCCCCAGGCATTGCACTGAACACTTTACCCCTTCATGGTTTGAAATAGTTCAAATTTTTTTAGAAGAGACAGATAATCCATGGTTAATGAACTAGCCAGACACCTGGGCTCAATTCCTTGCTCTGCCACAGAAAAATGTTAAAAAGACAAAAATACCATCATCTATCATCTATCGGCCAACACTTTCACAAAGTGCTCTCACAAGATCTGATCTTTCAATACTTGTCCTAAAAAGAAACCTGCTAAATACCTTCAAAAGGTGAGCCTGGGAATTTAAATTCATTATTCTGCTAGACAGCAAAAACTATGGGCTTAATAGGGACATTGGCGTTATGGCTCATTACAACAATTTGTAACACATCACACTGCCTGCTATCCTTAATTGCTAACATCAAGCATAACAATCTAACCCCCAATTGCCCACTTCATTTCAAGTGATCACCTCCAACAAGCATTACCCCTTTTGCTCAACAATTTGTCCCAATTTGTATTTAGCTCAGAAACTCTGCTTTCTTTCCCAAGCCTAAAAGAGAGCTCTGTGTCATTCAAAAGCTTGTATCTTCCATTAACTGAAGTTGGTCCAGTAAAAGATATTACCTCACCTACCTTGTTTCTCTCATTCCCTGGTACCAACACTGAAAAAAACTGAGAAAAGACTAAAACATCCTAGAAAATTTAAAATATACCTAATGTCAGAGAAACAGAAATGTCAATGCCTTGTGCTGTTGTTCAATCACTGTATCAGTTAGCTGATTTTCCTTTAGCATATTACTTCACCTAGGGATATCTGAGCTTTGGGGCAATTTAGTCTAAGTGCTGGCTTTGCTCACATTTATTTCTTTGTTTCATATCAACAACCAAAAGGCTGGAATTAGTGCTGTCTACATTCATTAGGCTGGGCACTGATAACTTATTTTGCTAGTTGTGCTTAATTGTTTGCAGAGCAAAATACATTTCCCTGAGGTTGTGTTGATAGAAAAATGATTCCAGTGCATGATGTCTCTGAGCTTACTTTCAACAGCCACCCACCATCAGTGCAGCAGCAGCATCACCGAGCTCACAGATGGGTTATGTCTGTTAAAAAGGACAGTGAATGCTGTTTTCCTCCATCAGTAGAGACAGTGCTGGACAGATCATTTTATTAACAAACCACACCATAAAACCCACTTAGTCCCAATAAAATCATACATATACTACAAATCACTGAGCAACAGGAGCTATCTGTGGTTTGCTTTTCCTTGGAGAAGCAGGGTATTAGGGTTATTTACAAGCTTATGCTCCTATGCTGATATTTTATAAACATCCTACTCAGTAAGATTTAGACCTCAGCATTGTGATCTGACTTTTCCATGGCTCCATTTGTTTAGTAGCTAGAGGAGGGTAAAGCTTAACTATAAAACAGAAGTGAGCAGATATGATAGGCTGGGGTCTCATATTCAGTATTACAGATTCAGTAGATTCAGTACTATGTTCCACAGTTGTGCGGCACCTCAACACCACTTGCCGTAGTGTTAGGAAGTCTTATGCATGCATGCTATGGATAAGCTCCCTGGCAACACAAGCTCTGCCTTCTAGGTCTTGGCAGACCTTGCTCTCTCTGTACAGGTTAGTGAAAGGCACACACCAACCCCCAAGTCCTCCGTGTGTTCCTCTCGGGTGCTCAGACCTGTTCCATGTAACACTCTCAGACCTCTTAGATCCACTATCCCCAAAGGAATAGTACACACACCAGCTTGTAAAAGTCAGCTCAGGATCATCATTTTACTCAGCATACAGCACTGAGATGTAGATTCATAGATTCATAGATACCAAGGTCAGAAGGGACCATTCTGATCATCTAGTCCGATCTCCTGCACAACGCAGGCTACAGAATCTCACCCACCAACTCCTACGAAAAACCTCACCTATGTCTGAGCTATTGAAGTCCTCAAATCGTGGTTTAAAGACTTCAAGGAGCAGAGAAGCCTCCCTCAAGTCAACCATGCCCCATGCTACAGAGGAAGGCGAAAAATCTCCAGGGCCTCTTCCAATCTGCCTTGGAGGAAAATTCCTTCCTGACCCCAAATATGGCAATCAGCTAAACCCTGAGCATATGGGCAAGATTCACCAGCCAGATACTACAGAAAATTCTTTCCTGGGAAACTCAGATCCCACCCATCTAATATCCCATCTCCGGGGATTAGGCCTATTTACCATTAATATTTAAAGATCAATTAAGATCCATAAACTTATCGAGTTTAATCTTAAAGACAGATAGATCTTTTGCCCCCACTGCTTCCCTTGGAATGCTATTCCAAAACTTCACTCCTCTGATGGTTAGAAACCTTCATCTAATTTCAATGACAGGTTTCAGAGTAGCAGCCGTGTTAGTCTGTATTCGCAAAAAGAAAAGGAGTACTTGTGGCACCTTAGAGACTAACAAATTTATTTGAGCATAAGCTTTTGTGAGCTATAATTTCAATGTAGTTATAGTGCAAACAAGAATAAGTTTATTATCAAAGAACAGAGATTCCAGTGAAAGAGAGTGAGACCATTGGAAACAAATGATTAAAACAAAATTATAACGCGCTTTCTAGAGGCTAAACTTAATTAACAAGGCATTCCCCTATCTCCTATATGATAGCTAGGGCCCTACCAAATTCACAGCCATGAAAAATGTATCATGGACCATGAAATCTGGTCTCTCCCTATGCAATCTGGTCTTTTTTGTGTTTTTTTTACCCAATACTATACAGACTTCACAGGGGAGACCCGCATTTCTCAAATTGAGGGTCCTGGCCCGACCCACAGGGGGGTCACAAGGTTATTTTAGGGGGGTCATGGTATTGCCAGCCTTACTTCTGCACTGCTTTCAGAGCTGAGTGACCAGAAAGCAGAAGCTGTTGGCCAGGTGCCCAGCACTGAAGGCAGTGCCCCTCCAGCAGCAGTGCAGAAGTGAGGGTGGCTATACCATACTATGCCACCCCTACTTCTGCTCTGATGTCTTCAGAGCTGGGCGATGGGAGAGTAGCGGCTGCTGACTGAGGGCCCAGCTCTGAAGGCAGCAGCGCAGAAGTAAGGCTAGGCAAGGTACCATACCATGCCATCCTTACTTCTGTGCTGCTGCTGCTGGTGGCGGCTCTGCCTTGAGAGACAGGCTTCCAGCCAGCAGCCACCCTTCTCCAGCTGCCCAGCCAGCAGCAGCACAGAAGTAAGAGTAGCAGTACTGCAACCCCTCCCTACAATAACCTTGTGAATCTCCCCAAATGCCTTTTTGGGTCAGGATCCCTACAATTACAACACCGAGAAATTTCAGATTTACATAGCTCAAATAATGAAATTTACAATTTAAAAAATCCTAGACCATCAAATTGACCAAAATGGACCGTGAATTTGGTAGGGCCCTAATGATACCCTATCCCCAAGTTCTTTCCCCAGTGTTTTCAGCCACTTGGTCGTGATCCCTTCTCATAAGATCAAGCTTCTGACAGCTTGTTCTCACAGACTGAAAGAGTAAATGGGGATTCATCTGCACCCCTTAGAAATAGTCCCCCCACCACTGTTTTAGTTTTAGTTGCAAATAGGATACCCACCCCACAACACATACAACCTCCATGGCTTGTTTTTTCCTGTGTGCTTTCATGTTTATTTATTTATAGCCATATAAATAAGAAAAAAACTAAGAAAGAAGAAGTGGGGCCGCTAAACACTGAGGATGGAGTGGAGGTTAAAGATAATCTAGGTATGGCCCAATATCTAAACAAATACTTTGCCTCAGTCTTTAATAAGGCTAAAGAGGATCTTAGGGATAATGGTAGCATGACACATGGGAATGAGGATATGGAGGTAGATATTACCATATCTGAGGTAGAAGCGAAACTGAAACAGCTTAATGGGACTAAATTGGGGGGCCCAGATAACCTTCATCCAAGAATATTAAAGGAATTGGCACCTGAAATTGCAAGCCCATTAGCAAGAATTTTTAATGAATCTGTAAACTCAGGAGTAGTACCGAATGATTGGAGAATTGCTAATATAGTTCCTATTTTTAAGAAAGGAAAAAAAAAGTGATCCAGGTAACTACAGGCCAGTTAGTTTGACATCTGTAGTATGCAAGGTCCTGGAAAAAATTTTGAAGGAGCAATTAGTTAAGGACATTGAAGTCAATGGTAAATGGGACAAAATACAACATGGTTTTACAAAAGGTAGATCATGCCAAACCAACCTGATCTCCTTTTTTGAAAAAGTAACAGATTTTTTAGATAAAGGAAATGCAGTGGATCTAATTTACCTAGATTTCAATAAGGCATTTGATACCGTGCCACATGGAGAATTATTAGTTAAATTGGAGAAGATGGGGATCAATATGAACATCAAAAGGTGGATAAGGAATTGGTTAAAGGGGAGACTACAACGGGTCCTACTGAAAGGCGAACTGTCAGGCTACAGGGAGGTTACCAGTGGAGTTCCTCAGGGATTGGTTTTGGGACCAATCGTATTTAATCTTTTTATTACTGACCTTGGCACAAAAAGTGGGAGTGTGCTAATAAAGTTTGTAGATGATACAAAGCTGGGAGGTATTGCCAATTCAGAGAAGGATCGGGATATTATACAGGAGGATCTGGATGACCTTGTAAACTGGAGGAATAGTAATAGGATGAAATTTAATAGTGAGAAGTGTAAGGTTATGCATTTAGGGATTAATAACAAGAATTTTAGTTATAAGTTGGGGACGTATCAATTAGAAGTAACGGAAGAGGAGAAGGACCTTGGAGTATTGGTTGATCATAGGATGACTATGAGCTGCCAATGTGACATGGCTGTGAAAAAAGCTAATGCGGTTTTGGGATGCATCAGGAGAGGCATTTCCAGTAGGGATAAGGAGGTTTTAGTACCATTATACAAGGCACTGGTGAGACCTCGCCTAGAATACTGTGTGCAGTTCTGGTTTCCCATGTTTAAAAAGGATGAATTCAAACTGGAGCAGGTACAGAGAAGGGCTACTAGGATGATCCGAGGAATGGAAAACTTGTCTTATGAAAGGAGACTTAAGGAGCTTGGCTTGTTTAGCCTAACTAAAAGAAGGTTGAGGGGAGATATGATTGCTCTCTATAAATATATCAGAGGGATAAATACAGGAGAGGGAGAGGAATTATTTCAGCTCAGCACCAATGTGGACACAAGAACAAATGGGTATAAACTGGCCACCAGGAAGTTTAGACTTGAAATTAGACGAAGGTTTCTAACCATCAGAGGAGTGAAGTTTTGGAATAGCCTTCCAAGGGAAGCAGTGGGGGCAAAAGATCTATCTGGTTTTAAGATTCTACACGATAAGTTTATGGAGATGATATGATGGGATAATGTGATTTTGGTAAGTAGTTGATCTTTGAATGTTCAGGGTAAATAGGACTAATCCCCTGAGATGGGATATTAGATGGATGAGATCTGAGTTACCCAGGAAAGAATTTTCTGTAGTATCTGGCTGGTGAATCTTGCCCATATGCTCAGGGTTTAGCTGATCGCCATATTTGGGGTCGGGAAGGAATTTTCCTCCAGGGCAGATTGGAGAGGCCCTGGAGGTTTTTCGCCTTCCTCTGTAGCATGGGGCACGGGTCACTTGAGGGAGGCTTCTCTGCTCCTTGAAGTCTTTAAACCATGATTTGAGGACTTCAATAGCTCAGACATAGGTAAGGTTTTTCGTAGGAGTAGGTGGGTGAGATTCTGTGGCCTGCGCTGTGCAGGAGGTCAGACTAGATGATCAGAATGGTCCCTTCTGACCTTAGTATCCATGAATCTATGAATCTATGTTGTTTTCACATCCTACTATTAGCATTTGACTCCATCGTAAAGCTTACAATTCTTAATTTGCACATAGCCGGAGATATAAAGGTTGGTACTTTCTCATTGGTGGAATGGTTCTAAGACATGTCACTTTACATTCATTAAGAACATAATTTTTGTACAGATACAGAACTTCTTAAATATCACCTGTACATATAGCTTACAGTGGTTAAGAGACCAATATGAAACAAGCTTTCATTACAGACCTTACATGACATTCTTTGGTGAACGAAAATGCAAATACCAGACCCAAGGAATCTCTGCAGCACTTATGTCCTCTGCCAGTTAGCACCAAGTGGGCCTTGGGTCACAATACAGGAGCCAAAGGAGTAAAATACTATTCAGTATGAACTGGGATATCAGAATTTTCCCCTAAATGGTTAGTTGTCCTATCTCTGGGTTACATTTGGAACCATTTTAAAGTTAGCATTCATTCATACAGGTTTTTCGTAGGAGTCGGTGGGTGAGATTCTGTGGCCTGCGCTGTGCAGGAGGTCAGACTAGATGATCAGAATGGTCCCTTCTGACCTTAGTATCTATGAATCTATGAATCTATAAGACAGCTGGCTACCAGCATTCATTTAGAGAATCCACCACAAGCATTTAATGTCAGTCTTTATTCTCATACACAAAATTCTGCAACTGTTACCTTTTATCTGAAATTACTTAGAAATCACAGCATTTTTTCCACATGATTTTGTGCATTGGCAGCTTTGGGTCTATATAAACAGACACGCTAGCAAGAAGCAATCTTCTAAGCATGTTTTGCTTTTCATCATTCCTACTGCGTGACACAACTTGATTATCTTCAAGTACTTAAAACCAAAACAAAGAATATTGTGTGGAAAGCACAGATCTGAAGTGTTACTCAAACATCTGCAGAGTAGTCTGAAAAAACAATTCAAATTTACACCACAAATGTTGCCTTTTGAAATGATTAGATCACCTGGAATTCTTCTCCCAAACATACACAAGTTAGCTGCAGCCACAGTGTGTTTGATGAGTTTAACATGCCTCCACCACAGGAGAAAAGCATGGACCATACAGTGGTGATTCTCTGTACTGGGCTGGCAGCAGCCTGTGGCTCTGAGCACCTTTGCCTTGAGGTGGTGAGCACTGAAGTTGGCAGTCCTGTCCATAGACTGTAGTATTGGATGCACAGGTGACCCACCTTCATCCCATTTCTGTGTTAGGAGGTGGACTCTGGCCACAAACTTACCCAAATTGCTCTGGGCAAAACACTTCTGCTAAGTCTTTGTGAGGGATGCAGGAATTGTCCTAGTGTAGGTAAACCTAAAACAAAACCCCACAATTTTCTTTCAAAACCAGATGTGGAAGCAGCAAGGGATTTACTGAGAAAGGGGCATTCACATCAGAGAAAGGAGAAAGATATCAGAGTGAAGCAGAAAAGAAACTGGAAAATCAGGTGAAAGTTGTCAAAAGCCATTTCTATCAACACTGCTCTCTCAAAATCTTGAGGCTTTCCTAATTTGTTTACCATCTTTGAATTATGAAAATATCTCAGTACCTCTCCTACTGTTCTTGCTAGAGTCATTAAACTGAAGATGCCATCCAGCTGAAGGACAGAAGAGAGTCACTGTTGGTTGCCAGTTTGAGAAAACCAGTAATATTACTTAATAACATCAAGTGACACTGAATTCTGCCCATTTCCTATATTGCTCCAACCTCAAGCAACAGTTTTCATGGTAGTTCAGAAGAACGTTTATGTAACTTTATTTTATTCCTGTTGTACTCTAGCTCTGCAAACAGTAGGCAATCTTAGGTTTGTAAACATTAAAATATCTGAACAATAAAATCTTAGGTACTGACAGGTTGAACAGCTTTTTATTTCGGCCCTGAACGTTCTCGCTGCAGTATATGGAACTGGGTTTTCTTTCTCACAGTTATTTAAAGAAAATTCAAAATGACCACCATGCTTCTCTCTGCTGCTTGGTTCAGTTTGACATAATTCTTTGACATTAGTACAGCTCCCTGCACATACCCTTGTGCATGTTAATACAAGCAAAATTTGCGAGCCATCAATAAATATATATCACTCTATATCCTTTAGTATACTGAGGCACAAAATGGATATGCCATCTGTAAAAGTAAAATGATAATATAATGCCTGCAGATGGAAGTCAATGCATGCCTGCAATGTGCAGCAGTGAAATTATATTAATGACTTGAGAAGGTATTTTTGTTTTGTTTTGTTTTTTAGGGCATGTTGTATATTGGGCATCCAGGAAAAGGATTTGAATGGCCTGTAATGGATACAGAAGTAGCTATATCACTGCTTATACAAAAATGAGGTTTATTCTGGCCAGAGAAGAAGCAAGCACATACAGCTTCTACTCATTGTACTCGCAAAAAGAAAAGGAGTACTTGTGGCACCTTAGAGACTAACAAATTTATTAGAGCATAAGCTTTTGTGAGCTACAGCTCACTTCATCAGATGCATTTGGTGGAAAAAACAGAGGGGAGCTCACGAAAGCTTATGCTCTAATAAATTTGTTAGTCTCTAAGGTGCCACAAGTACTCCTTTTCTTTTTGCGAATACAGACTAACACGGCTGCTACTCTGAAACCTACTAATTGTACTAAAGACTACAGTACAGATGTTCCAGAACTGTTCACTGCAATACACAACGTTGCTAGGTTCCAAGATGATCTCAATATCACAGGGCTAGAAGAGAAGCATTCTTCAGTGCTGATGTTCCAGGGTTAATTAGAACAGCCCCTATCTAAAGAACTGTAACAATCACATTTCTTTGGAGAACAGAACTATCTGCTCATAGTCTAGCCTCTCAGCCACCACAAAGGCTGAAAGACTTGAGCTAATGCACAGGACTGGACAAAAACAAAATTCTGGTGAAACTGTTTTTTGACAGCAAATTGGCTAACATAATGGATCTACTTTTTTTGTGGAAAATTTCAATTTTTTGTTCAAAGCCCCTAAAGTTTTGGTTGAAATCTGAAATTTTCCACGGAAAGAAATCCTGTATTTTTCTGACCAGCTCTACTAATCAGTGCTGACCATAGCCAAGGACTTCCTGTTCTGCAGGAACTATAGCTTTTGCACTAATGCATTACTGTGTACTGTGGGCTGAACTAATTTCCAAAGTAAGGGGTCTGTCCAAATTCCAGCCTTCAGGAAACTGTAGATGAGCAGTACCTTAAACACAGACATAAACACATACATAAACTAAGATGATGCCAATTGTTTTGATAGTACTAAAGATGGATGAACGAGTTAAAAAAAAACCTGACCTGAACATTTGCCCAGAACTCAAACAAAACCAAGTTGAAGAAGTTTGGTTAATTTAATATAACAATATTTCCCCCCTGCCCCTCTACACTTCTTGGTTGTGGCTGGAGCCAGAAGGAGAAAAGCCAAAATATGTTCTCATGGGATTTTCAACACAAAAACACAGGGAACCTCAAAAGAAAACCTACTCTTGAAAAGGTTCCAAGGTTTGGATAAGTAGCCAGACATACTGATGCTTATCTTTACTGAACTGCTGAACTTTTTGAGGTTTGCTTATTATTCTTATTAATAGCTGAAGTCCTCTCATTAAGGGTCCCATCCTACACCCATTGAAATCAATGGAAAAACTTCCATTGGTTTCAATGGGCATGGGATTGGGCTCTTATTTTACTTGTATGTGGCCTAATCCTGCTTCATCTGACTTCAGTAAATCAGAATTATGTTGAGAGACAAACAACTGTTCGAAAAAGATTCACAAAGCTAGTTTGCTAACACTTATATAGATATATTGTAACTATGGTGGAGATAATGTGATGTCCACTCCAGTTATAGTTTTTCATACAGTAGCAGCCAATTGTCCCCTATTGTCAATGTTTGCCAAACATTATCACAGTCACCTACTTTAAGCACAGTGAAACCACTGGTAATTTCAGATATCACCAGGTGGTAGATGTTAGCAAATGCTAACTTTTACAATGGTGACAACTTCCCCAACTTCCCCAACAGTTGCAGCAAGGATTCAAAGTCCATCTGGGTGTCAGTATATGATGCCATCTGATTGAATGGTGTGGGGTTTTTTCCCCCTAGTTTGCTTTATTAAAACCCTCAGAAATTATACACCAAAAACCTGCATTAAAAGAACATTATTAAGGTTGCAAAGTCAAGCACTCAAAAGTTAGGAAATGCCAGAATTAAGGTTGCCTCTGCAAACTTAATTTGCCCCCATTGTGTGTACCAAAACCTTGAGGTTTTGGAACAAATTGATAAATTGAGCAATAATAAGTCACCAGGACCAGACTGTATTCACCCAAGAGTTCTGAAGGAACTCAAATATGAAATTCAATAACTACTAACTAGCCTCTCCACCACATAACTGGCAAATAGCAAATGTAATGCTGAGTTTTTTAAAAGGCTCCAGAGGCAATCCTTGCAATTACAGGTCAATAAGTCTAACTTCAGTACCAGGCAAACTGTTTGAAACCCTAGTAAAGAACAGAACTATCAGACCCATAGATGAACATGATATGTTGGGGGGTTTTGTAAAAGGAAATCATGCCTCGCCAATATATTAGAATTCTTGGGGGGCCGCATTGTCAATAAATATGCTGATAAGGGTGAGCCAGTTGACATAGTGTACTTGCACATGCAGAAAGCCTTTGACAAAGCCCCTCACCAAAGGCTCTCAAGCAAAATAAGGAGTCATGGGCTAGGAGGGAAGGGCCTCTGATGAATCAGTAACTGATTAAGAGATAGGAAACAAAGGGTGGGAATAAATGGCCAGTTTTCACAATGAAAAGTGGTAAATAGCAGGGTCCCCGCAAGAACTGTACTGGAACTTGTGCTGTTCAACACATTCATAAATGATCTGGAAAAGGTGGTGAATAGTGAATTGTCAAGATTTACAGATGATTCAAAATTATTCAAAAATCGCATACTGACTTCAAAGAGTTACAAAGGGCTCTCAAAAAGAAAAGGAGTACTTGTGACACCTTAGAGACTAACAAATTTATTTGAGCAAAAGCTTTTGTGAGCTACAACTCACTTCATCGGATGCATTCAGTGGAAAATACAGTGGGGAGATTTATATACATAGAGAACATGAAACAACGGGTGCCACCACACACACCGCAACCAGAGCGATCACTTAAGGTGAGCCACCACCAGCAGGAGAGCAGGGGGGAAAAACCACCACCAGCAGGATAATCAAGGTGGGCCATTTCCAGCAGCTGACAAGAATGCCTGAGGAACAGTGAAGGGGGTGGGGTGGGGGAATAAACACAGGGAAATAGCCTTACTTTGTGTAATGACTCATCCACTCCCAGTCTCTATCCAAGCCTAAGTTAATTGTATCCAGTTTGCAAATCAATTCCAACTCAGCAGTCTCTCGTTGGAGTCTGTTTCCGAAGTTTTTTTGTTGAAGTATTGCCACCTCTAAGTCTGCAATCGAGTGACCAGAGAGATTGAAATGTTCTCCAACTGGATTCCAAATGCTATAATTCCCGACGTCCGATCCGCATCCATTTACTTTTCCACATAGAGACCGTCCAGCCTAACCAATGTACATGGCAGAGGGGCATCGCCGGCACATGATGGCATATATCACATCGGTAGATATATGTAGGGCTCTCACTAAACTGGGTGCTGGGCAACAAAATGGCAGCTGAAATTCAATGTTGATAAGTGCAAAGTAATGCACATTGGAAATATTATCCCAGCTATACTTACAAAGTGATGGGATCTAAATTAGCTATTACCAATCAAGAAAGAGATCTGGAGTAATCGTGGCTAGTTCTCTGAAAACATCCACTCAACATGTAGCAGCAGACAAAAGCACTAACAGAATATTGGGAAATCAATAGATGAGAAGACAGAAAACATGATAATACCATATTATCCAAGTTTATGTCCACACCTTGAACACCATGCAGTTCTGGTTGCCCCACCTCTAAAATACTAGAATTGGAAAAAGTAAGGAGAAGGTCAACAAAAAATGATCAGGGGGATGGGACAGCTTCCATAGGAGGAGAGATTAAAATGAGTGGGACTATTCAGCTTAGAAAAGAGATGACTGAGTGTGGGTATGACGAGGTGTATAAAATCATAAATGTTGTGGAAAGTGTTATTTACCCCTTCACATAACACAACACACACATGAAGTCACCCAATGAAGTTAACGGGCAGCAAGTTTAATACACACAAAAGGAAAGGCCTCTTCACACAACAGTGTCAACCTGTGGAACTCATTGTCAAGGGATGTTCTGAAGTCCAAAAGTATAACTGTGTTTAAAAAAATTAGATAAGGTCATGGAGGATAGGTCCATCAACGGCTACAAGCCAAGATAGTCAGGCACCCAACCCCATGCTCTGCATGTCCCTAAACCTCTGACTGGAGGAAGTGATGACTGGATCACAGGGGATGGATCATTCCATAAAGTTCCCTGTTCTGTTCACTCCCTCTCAAGCTTTTGGCACTGGCCACAATTGAAAGACAGGATACTTGGCTAGATGAGCCATTGGCCTGACTTACTATGACTGTTCTTCTTACGTTTTATTCATTATGATGCCATCTTTAATTACATGACCACATACTAGTTTTTCCACAGAAATTTAAATTGTAGGGTTTACCATGTACCATGGTCACAACTAAAAAGGCAGTATTTCCCTTCAGACGCCATAGTATTAACACAGTCATGCCCTATTCTAAGTATATGGAAAGCTATGTTTATTATTGGCACTAATAATAGTTTGTTAATAGTGACCACAGTACTTTAGTAACAGTGTGTAAATGTTAATAAGAATGTGTAGGTGATGAAAGTATCTGTAGTGACTTTTTTCTCTCTGAACTAAGGCTTAAGTCTTCAAGAATTTATTTTCCAGTATGAGATTTATTAATTATAATCAGTATTAATAGACAACATAAAATAGGATGTAATGAGATGTTGTATATTAAACTATATTTTTTTTCTTGCAGCTCTATTGTATGTGGGTAGTAATGTACTGATACACAGGAGAACCTCACTACTTTCCACTATGTATGAGTGAATGACTGAATGCCATAAATGCACGAGTTAACAAATATAATAAAAATAGAAGATGACACATCCCAAAATGCACTGTATTTCATTTATCTGATCAGCATGTATGAATTTAAGTCAAATTATTTATGATAATACTTTATACAATACAACTAAATGTTCTGTAGTATGTTTTGTTAGAAGTAATAATTATTATGGTACATCACTACAGGATTCTGCTATTAAATCTTTTCTGAGAAGTGGAAAGAGTCCACCACTTTGTTATCCCACATGCCATAGTTTTCACACATAGCAAAGTGTAAATGATTAAAATCCTACTGTATATGATGATATAAGCAAATTTCCTTCTAGTCACTAACATTTCAGCAAATTTCATGTAGCACATTACAATGAAGTAACATATACTGATTATATACAGAAAAAAGATGTAATTTAATTACTTAATACATACCAATACACGGTAACTATTAAGAAACACATATTATTGGCACAATTATGTCAATAAAATTAGAAGCCTGTGATAGTGAGATAAGTACTTTTATTGTAACTGTACCTTAATTGACATTGTTTTTCATGTACATTGTTACAGCAGGAGTACTTGTGGCACCTTAGAGACTAACAAATTTATTTGAGCATAAGCTTTCATGAGCTACAGCTCACTTCATCGGATGCATTCAGACTCACGAATGTATGTATGTACATGTATGAATGGATGCATGTAGCTCACAAAAGCTTATGCTCAAATAAATTTGTTAGTCTCTAAGGTGCCACAAATACTCCTTTTCTTTTTGCGAATACAGACTAATATGGCTGCTACTCTGAAACCTGTTACAGCAGGGTAACTAGAGAGCTAGTTGATAAACAGGCTTTTGTGGTAAGTATCTGGGAAGTTGTCACCATTGTAAAAGTTAGCATTTGCTAACATCTACCACCTGGTGATATCTGAAATTGCCAGTGGTTTCACTGTGCTTAAAGTAGGTGACTGTGATAATGTTTGGCAAACATTGACAATAGGGGACAATTGGCTGCTACTGTATGAAAAACTATAACTGGAGTGGACATCACATTATCTCCACCATAGTTACAATATATCTATATAAGTGTTAGCAAACTAGCTTTGTGAATCTTTTTCGAACAGTTGTTTGTCTCTCAACCTAATCCTGATTTACTGAAGTCAGATGAAGCAGGATTAGGCCACATACAAGTAAAATAAGAGCCCAATCCCATGCCCATTGAAACCAATGGAAGTTTTTCCATTGATTTCAATGGGTGTAGGATGGGACCCTTAATGAGAGGACTTCAGCTATTAATAAGAATAATAAGCAAACCTCAAAAAGTTCAGCAGTTCAGTAAAGATAAGCATCAGTATGTCTGGCTACTTATCCAAACCTTGGAACCTTTTCAAGAGTAGGTTTTCTTTTGAGGTTCCCTGTGTTTTTGTGTTGAAAATCCCATGAGAACATATTTTATGGACAACTGACATGGACAATTGAGGACAACTGTTAAAAAAAAGTTCTCTGAGTTTTTGAATATGGGCAAAACAATGTATTTTTTTCTAGCCACTTTATTGGAAACAGCTAAATTATAATTTTCCCAAATAATTCAACCTGGGGCAGATGCCCAGCATGGAAAATTTTAGCCTGAATGACTAAAGTTTGGCAAAATTATAAGCAACTGAAAACAGGGTCTTATAAAGAGACGTGTCAGGCAACTTAATAATAGACAATACTACAAGCCCCACCTCTAATACAGTTGGGTGCAAAAACAGGGAAAGTGTAAAATGAAAAATCACCCTACCTTTTTTTGCCTAATTTTTTAAATTGAAAAGCACTGACCTGCTCTATATTTGGTTGCAAAATGCAGGGTGTGTGTGTGTGTGTGGGGGGGGGGGGGGCAAGAGACTTTTAGCTATTTCTTTTTTCTGTTTTTTCCCTTTAATTTTAGTAAAAATTGAAAAATGAAAATGTTCATGAAAAGCTTGAAATTTGAAAAATGTTTACCTGCTTTAATTCTAAGCAATGTAACTACAGTAAAGTTAAGTCATGCATATTGCAACAGTAATATAAATACAGTTTAATTAATGTATCATGTTTTCAAGTAAGTATGTGTGTGCGTGTAAAAACCTAACTATATTATGAGCATTATGAAGTTTTGTGTGTTTGAATTAGAATCTGAATTGGAAATCTATCACTGGATGCTGCACAATGGGCCTGATTCAAAGTTTATTAAAAGCAGTGGAAAGACTGCCATTGACTTAACAATGAGTGCCCAATGTGTGCAAGAGTTGAATGGGTTCAACAGCTAAAATCTCTTCTCTTAACTCAAGATAAAAATATTCTGTAGTTAGTGTCAGTGTTTTTTCTCACCTGTTTAGTGGAACACTAAATCCTATTGCTTGAAAGATGCAATAAAACCTTGAATCAGCACAGCAGAAACCAGCACAGTGGCTGCAAGTAAATCATTATCCTTGGGTTTTTCCCTATCTTGTGGGGATTTTTACACAATGGAAACTGAAAGAAGTTTTAATTGATTCTAGCCCCCCTAATATTAGACCATTTCTGTGAAGTTACATGATTGTGATAACATCTCATCTCACAAATCAGACTGCAGGATGTCTAATCCTCAGACAAGCCTGCCTGCTGAAAATGGTGTTGAGGAGTATAGAGGGGTTCAGAGTTATTTTAGTTTATCATGAGAGCCAGTTGTGAGAAGCAGGTGTGAGAGGCTGGACAGAGATACCAATGCAAAAGACCAGGTGGCGGCATGGAATAATACTGAAGATTATATTGCTTTTTAAGATTCCTAAGGCTCTGGATAAAATATGTGGCAATCCCTAATCCTTCAAGATACTGATCATCTCCTGTAAGGTATTGCGCAACCTTAATTCCATTGAGTTTGATTCTTCATTGGCTTTCATCTTGTGTAGTCATTTATACTTGTTCAACATAGGTGTAAAGTGCTGTCTTTCTGATCTGGGAGAGATGTTCACCCATTTTACACAGGTGTAAATGACTATATGGGCTGCAAGGCAGTGAAGAATTAGGTCCATTGACTTCAGTGGGAGTTAAGGAGGCACACAATCAATCCAGATCACAGAATCAATCCTTAAATGTGGATTAAATGTTTTTTTCTTACAAGTAGTGGTGAGTGTCATCTGTAGTCATTGTTAGGAAATCATTTCCCTAAATTTCCATTGACTCAATAGCTAATTGAAGCTATGTCTGAAGCAGTACTAAAACATTTGTGTTTCTTGCCTATAAAAAACATGAATGTAAAGAAATGAACTATTATCAAGCAACTTGAAAATGACCTAAAATTAAATTTTCATTAATCTCTTTTGGATTGTTTATACTTCAGAATTCTTCTGCTCTAATAGTGTAATTTTGTTTTACAATTATGTTCCTTTGGGCATCTGCAGATTCTGTTTTTGAAATTTATCCAGTGTTAATGACCTAATGGCCTTTTCAAATCATACTACAGCATTGCTATACTGTGGCTGGATTGGAATGAGTTTGTGGCTGCCAACAGACTAAGATTTAAAGAAATAGCTTAATGAATAACACATTAAAATAAATATTTTGGATTCTCCATGAGATTTTCAAGATTTATGGTGGGATCTGTGTCAGGAGATGTGTGCTTTCCACTGAGTACATCTCAAAGGAAAACACAGAGCCATTTTTTCGGACTATTGTTTCCAAAATTATATCTTCATTTGGGATTTTCTTTTCAGAAACCAAATCTTAGACTCACAATCTGGATGAGAAAGCCTCTTCAGAGTTTATGACTTTATAGTAGCTTGGCTAGTGGGCTAGTCTTTGATTACTGTATGCTCAGACTAATGACAAAAGTAAGCTTTTAATAAAGGGATGTTAAAGAACCACTTCACCGAGCTGGTGGGAAATGATGAAGCTGCTGAAATGTAAGGTTGTGTTCAGATAAATATAACTGTGTCATAATCTCATTCTGACCAGAGCTGCTGCTCTTGTTGTTATTATTTTGATGTGAAGTTAGCCTGGAGAGAGAGAGAAAGAGAGAGAGAGAGATTTAACCCCCCCACAATCTTATATGACAGACAAAAATGTCTATGGTCCTGATTCAGCAAAGCATGTAAGGTACATGCTTAAAATTAAGTAAGTGTCTAAGTGTACTTGTTTTCAAGCATCAAATACTGATTATATGTGTCTTACTTATATGAGTAGGCCTTACTCATAGTTGCCATTCAGTTGGCATCAAAGTGAGTATTTGTATGACTAAGGCTACAGGATAAAGCCCTATGACACTGTGAGGACAGGAAAGGATAGAGTGAAAAGCCTTAATTAAACACCTTAGCATTTGCCCTCCCGCCAATGAATTTGAGGGATTAAGAGGAAGAGCTGATGCTCAGCTGACTCTTAACTACAGTTTTGATTTCTCTGTGTGCTGAAAACATGTGCCCAAGAGAATGTAGAAGGGGAAGAAGTGTGGTTTGAGCCCATAGACAGTCATTAGTGGCTCAATCCTGTGAGATGCTGAGTACCTCCTCTGGCATCTCCTTTCTGTTGTTCTACAGAGGGCATGCTTTAATTCAAATGCCAACTATCTAGAAAAAGGTAACAATTATTATAAAATTGACAGAAATATGCAAGGCATTTCTATGACATGTTTACAGTCATTTGAAAAAATAAATACTGGCTTCAGTGTTTTCTTGGGTTTCTAAATGAAAAATTTAGTTTAAAAAAATGCCAAAATGAGTTATGTGACACTAAGACCTCTGTAGAAAAATACAGACAGACTGTTAAACATATTTCAACTCCCTCAGCGTCATCTGTGGCTGATAAACAGTCACATAGGAGTGAAAGGTTCACTGACTGTCACCCATTTATGGTCCAAGCTCTTTGCTGGTGCCACTCTGGCCAGGCCAACAGGGTTCAGCTTGAGCTTTTCATGCTATTTTTTCCCGAAAAATTCAGGTCATGACCTTGTAAAAGCTGTGACTCAGAATTGACTTATTTCACCAGTTTAAATAGTATCATGATAGGCACAAAGAGGTTTTATTTTAGTGCTACCACAATATCAATGTTAAATAATGATAACTAGTAAAAAAATTGTCTCATTTTGTACAAGCACATGGCTGCAGTATTGTGAACCTTGCCTGTGATGTAATCACAAGCACATCACCTTATACTATCAGACTAAATAACTGTTTCTTCTAAAGGAGAATGGATGATTTATGTACCAGACACTTATTCCTTTCATTTGTGGGTAGCCCTTAAATATTCAATGCCTCTTTATTCCATGATTAATTCACTCATCAGAAACCCAAGTCAGTTATTAGGATTTTTTTACTCTAATTAAACAAATTAAAAGATGTTGCATCTTCCACATGCTGTTTCCCCAGCATATTATCTGTTTATATTGTTTATGTTGATTTGGAGCTCCCTTAATTAGGTTGTTTGCCTTCTCTTTGTATTGTAAATCATCAGCCACCCTGCTGTTGTGGAAGAAACAATGAATAATATTTGTATTAACGTTATGTCAGAGGGGAAAGCACCAAACTCAGCTATGTTCCTCTTTGGTAACCAAAAGCTCATTTTCATGAGTTCTTTCCAAATCATTACAGTTCTAAACAGAACTGGGATAAATCTGTTCCCAAATACTGAATCTGCTAGCTTAGTGACCCATGAAAGAATTGAGCTCACAGAATATGTCACATCGCAATGCAGGCTTGATCTGGAAAAATGCTAAATTGGCTTCAATGGGAGCTGCAGGTGCTCTCATAGTCAGGCCATATATGCAGAGACCAAAAGAGCTGATGATAGTATAAAGGAAATGGCTCATGGCTGGTTGGCTTAGAAGTTTGATGATGGAGCCTTTAACTACTGAAATACTAAATTAAAGAGGGGAGAACCTGACATCACTCTAGCATGTGTCTTCTTTGCTGGAGGTGAGGCTACTGCAAGATGGAACATCAAAGGAAAGGAGGGAGGGTGGTTAGAAAAGGATGAAAAATGGGAAGATATCAGAAAATCTGCCAAAAAATGGCTGAATTTAATTTTAGTGATGTTAATTAAAGTCCCTATAGACTCCTCGATGCTAAGTGGTTCAGTTTGTTTTCAGTGAAAATTTGCTCAACAAGGGAAAAAGCAAAGGATGCTGTTTTGCTGAGTAGAGACTGGAGCCAAGCCACAATCTTTGTATCTGAATTTCAACCTTCCCTCCTTCAAAATGTGAAGGTGTTGGTATTCTTGGTTTTGATTTAACTCATTATAGAACTGGGCCTGAGTTTGGTTTCCAGAAAGCATTACCCCTGCCTCCCACCTCCCCATGTGCATGTGTGATCCTCTCTAGGGTTTTTCTTTGGTCCATTACACAGCTGTGAAATTTGCATCAAGGCAGCTCCCACCTATATTTGTCTCTTGGAGTGTGAGCTAGGTCCATTTCTAATTCTACATTTCAGTTTTGAATCAATCCTGCATAGTTAATGGAAGCCCCATTGAGACTTATTCCTTTACTATGCTCACTATCTTGTCATGCTAAATGATCATTGATATTATGGGAAGTTATGTGATTGGAGATTAGAGAACTGGTCAGATAGTTTGGAACTCTGGGTTCTAATCTTATCTCTGCCACTGACTCGTAATGTGTCCTGGGACAAATTACTTAACCTTTTTGATGCAATTTCCTTATATTACGCTTCCTCAGCTCTCGTCCCCTAATGCCCCTACTCTACTTGCGCTACATTGATGACATCTTCATCATCTGGACCCATGGAAAAGAAGCTCTTGAGGAATTCCACCATGATTTCAACAATTTCCATCCCACCATCAACCTCAGCCTGGACCAGTCCACACAAGAGATCCACTTCCTGGACACTACGGTGCTAATAAGCGATGGTCACATAAACACCACCCTATATCGGAAACCTACTGACCGCTATTCCTACCTACATGCCTCTAGCTTTCATCCAGATCATACCACTCGATCCATTGTCTAAGCCAAGCTCTACGATATAACCGCATTTGCTCCAATCCCTCAGACAGAGACAAACACCTACAAGATCTCTATCATGCATTCCTACAACTACAATACCCACCTGCTGAAGTGAAGAAACAGATTGACAGAGCCAGAAGAGTACCCAGAAGTCACCTACTACAGGACAGGCCCAACAAAGAAAACAACAGAACGCCACTAGCCATCACCTTCAGCCCCCAACTAAAACCTCTCCAACGCATCATCAAGGATCTACAACCTATCCTGAAGGACGACCCATCACTCTCACAGATCTTGGGAGACGGACCAGTCCTTGCTTACAGACAGCCCCCCAATCTGAAGCAAATACTCACCAGCAATCACACACCACACAACAGAACCACTAACCCAGGAACCTATCCTTGCAACAAAGCCCGTTGCCAACTCTGTCCACATATCTATTCAGGGGATACCATCATAGGGCCTAATCACATCAGCCACACTATCAGAGGCTCCTTCACCTGCGCATCTACCAATGTGATATATGCCATCATGTGCCAGCATTGCCCCTCTGCCATGTACATTGGCCAAACTGGACAGTCTCTACATAAAAGAATGAATGGACACAAATCAGACGTCAAGAATTATAACATTCAAAAACCAGTTGGAGAGCACTTCAATCTCTCTGGTCACTCGATCACAGACCTAAGAGTGGCTATCCTTCAACAAAAAAGCTTCAAAAACAGACTCCAACGAGAGACTGCTGAATTGGAATTAATTTGCAAACTGGATACAATTAACTTAGGCTTGAATAGAGACTGGGAATGGATGAGTCATTACACAAAGTAAAACTATTTCCCCATGGTATTTCTCCCCCCCACCCCACCCCCCACTGTTCCTCTGATATTCTTGTTAACTGCTGGAATTAGCCTACCTTGCTTGTCACCATGAAAAGTTTTCCTCCTCCCCCCCCCCCCCCGCTGCTGGTGATGGCTTATCTTAAGTGATCACTCTCCTTACAGTGTGTATGATAAACCCATTGTTTCATGTTCTCTGTGTGTGTATATAAATCTCTCCTCTGTTTTTTCCACCAAATGCATCCGATGAAGTGAGCTGTAGCTCACGAAAGCTTATGCTCTAATAAATTTGTTAGTCTCTAAGGTGCCACAAGTACTCCTTTTCTTATATTACCTATAATACATCACAGGAGTGTTGTGAGCATTATTAATGTTTGTAAAGAGTTTCCAGAATTCAAAACATTGTATGATTGTTCCACAAAAGTTAAACTCATTATTTTATTCTCATACAAACTCTCTTTTTGGGACATAGTATTATGTTATTATAAACAAAATTATTTAATTTCTCAAATGGATAAATGAACATTATACTTAAAAGCAATTTGAGTTATAAGCCAAAGACCATTAAGTGCAATATCTCCAACATTGTATGTAGTTGCTGGAATTTTATGATTATACTTCTGAATAAACTATACAAATAAACCAAATCAATTTGCTTTTGCTAAACAAATGTTAAAAATTCTACAATGGGAATTCTCAACTGATGACTGAGAAGCCTTTTGGGACAGTTTAAAATGCACTATTTTGCTTTGTTTCTTTGTTTAATATTCCTTAAATATCTAAGTAATTTGATTTGTGAACATGTGTTTAAAGTTACTGATTCCATGGAAATGTTAAAAGTCCAGTAAATTGACGAGTACCAGTTTTATTTCTTCCCTTAAATGATTAGTAACTTGAAATACTAAATTTATTTTATTGTAGGTAATCCCTATGGACAAATGAGACAATTAGATTTTTACCCATACATTTCCTTTTTCAGAACAAATAGAATCCAGGAGCTTGGAAGACACATAGACTCATAGACTTTAAAGCCAGAAGGGACCATCATGATCATCTAGTAGACCTCTTGTACATTGCAGACCACAGAACCTCACCCACCCACTCCTGTAATAGACCCCTAACCCATTGGTAAAGGCATGCCACTGAGTCCCGTAGATAAAACTCTGCTGGAAGATTTTGGAATGCAGGTTTCCATGCAGATTTGTGGATTAACTATCCAACAGCCCCAAGGGGAAGTTTCCAAAAATGACAAAAAAAGAACAATACCAATCATAAATTGAACCTTGAATTATTCCAAGCTCTGTGCCAACTGCATACCAAAAGGAGAAGAGGCCCTAAGGCTAATTTATTCTGCAGTTACAGGAATGCAAATGTTTAGGTAAGAACAGAACCAGTTAATTCTAACACATAACAATCCATCAGCCCAGAGGAGGAGACTACTGAAAATTAGTCAGTAGCAGAAAAAAAATGGGAAGGACAGAGAAATTAAGGATCAAAGGCACTTTGAAAGACCTAATTACCAAGGCAGATGTCTTTATATTCAGCTTATAGTGGTGTGCTGCTTGAAAAATCTTGTAATGAAATGCTCTGGGACAGTTCATTCCAGCCCAGTTGATTTGAACCATTCTGGTATTGCAAAGAAGCTGCACACCCAATTGTGTATGTTTTGCTTCACTGAAGCAAAGCAAAGCAGCCAAAGAGTACAGTGGATTTGGTCCTGTCATAGATCTGGCAGAGTGTACCCTGATACCTGAAGAGAGGGCTCTGCCAGAGACATCTCTGATCATGATTCTGATGTACCTAGAGGTTGTCACTTTAGATGCTATGTGGAATTGCTGTGGCCTGAAGAATGGACAAAAAGAGAACTTATTTTTCAAAACAGGTTTTGTTTGACCAAATGTTGCATTTCAGGGCCCATCTTACATCTAGGGAATGTAATTTGTACTTATTGGGGCATGCAGGTTTAGAACTTAAAGATGGAAGGGAGATGTGGAAAGCCAAGATACCCCTGCTACCCACTTTGGGGTGGAATTTCTGGGCTGTGTGGAGTGCTGATTTATTGGACAGAAAATGGTTCCTTTACTGCTAGGGCATGAAGCCTAGTAGCAAAATTTAATTTTGATGGGAGAATTTAAGATTAACTAACTTCATTGAAGTAAACAGTGCAAATGCTTGATACCACAAGAGGAAATTATTAATCTGTTACGGTCTAAAGTCCTTTTTCCAGAGTGTTAAATGAGTTCATGTAAACCAACAAATTCTTTGATATAATCCTAAACTACAATTCTGGAACTTCTTGTTTTTAAGGAAAATTTGGTTATAAGGCAGCAAAAGTGATCTTGTATGTCTTTTTGTTGTATATCAGCTAATTATACTAGTACAAAGGAGTTTACCTCAGACCACTTATAAGCCCATGTAGCACAACCTGTGTTGAAAGATCTGTTACTGTACTGCACACGTGCAGAAACAGGATTCTGTGGCACTGAATGCCCACATATTTCATGCCAGGATAAGGTCCATTTCTGCTGTGAAAATAACAACTTTCCCTAATCAAACAAGGCAGACAATGAGTCTGTTATACTCATTTTTACCGCACTGCCAATTATAATATCTCAGATTTCATATGCAGGATGACAGGGACAGGTGTTTTACTCTGTGATGGGCCTCCTAGTGAGCCCATAGTGCTGAGATGCGCACATTCCCCTGGGTTACTGAGCTCACCTGCCTCTCAAACAAAGCACAAGTGATCCACACCTTGTTGCCTGCAACATCTGTAAAGTGAGCACGCACCAGGGAGAAGCAGCCCTCTCAATCTGAAACAACCTCCTCCCCATTCCTTCTCCTCCTTCTGTCTTTCTGCCTTATCCTCTTTTGCTCTTCCCTTCTCTTCTGTTAGTCTGGCAGACCTTCATTGTTCCCAGTTAATAAATATTCATGTTCTATAATTTCTAGACTGAGAAAGCTATTGTCTAATCATAGGACATATTCCCACTGCCACAGTCATGGACATTATATGGTGAACTACACATAAGCTTTAGAAAGTAAGAGGTGGAAGAGAAATGTTTACTGAATCATCATGTCTAGTTGTTGATATATTGTGTAAATTGAGATTTGAGTGCATTAAGTTAGATTTCATTATTCATAAGCCATACAAGTATATTTGCATCAACTTTAAGTGAGTCAAACAAAATGTTATATTTCAAATTCTACTTGGAGATATTCTACACTTGGAGATAGCTCACGCATTTCCAGTGAGGGCTAGTTGTTGAAATGATATTGCGTATTGGCATGGTTCCCAAAAGACCTCTGGTTAACGGGCATCAGGTTAAATTACTACACTTTTAGCATTTAGATTTTATAGAATTTGATTTGACAGTCTTCAATGAATAAAGTTTAGCAAGCCAAACATATTTGCATTCTTTTAATAGAAGTTAAACGTTTGTTTTATATCTTGTTTTATATTTGTTATATTTGTTTTATATTTGTTATAATATCTATCTTGTAACATTGGTCAAAATGTGCTTCCACAGGATGAACTTTCAAAGCATGGAAATGGTGCAAATCATATTGTTGACAGGATTCTGCATTGATATATCCTTAGAATGGATTGGAAAATGTACCTCATAAAGTAAAACCGCAAATTGAATTTCAAGTTTCCAAAGAAAAGTAAATTAGTGCGGAGGAACATTTTTTGCACAATATTGTGTTTTTCTTGGGTCACGATATAGGTCTCCCACTTGGCAGGAATCATGTTGTGGGTTGGGTACAGGACTGGGAGCCAGGAGATTTACGTTCAATTCCTGGCTCTGCCACAGATATCCTGTGTGCCCTTACTTAATCTCTCTGTGCTCAGTTCCCCATCTGTAAATGAATAATAATAATACTTCCTTCCTTCCATGCTTTGTCTGTCTTGTTTGTTTTTCAGATTCTAAGCTTTTCATAGCAGGCACTGCCTCTTGTTACATGAATATAAAGGACTCAGCAAAATAAGGCTAAGACTGTAGTTGGGACCATTAGGAGCTACTGTAGTAAAATCAGTAATAGTGGAAAGGCTGGATGGAGACCCAGCAACACTGCCAAGTGGGTGTCACTCTCCTGTTACATCAAAACCATGGAGTGGCAAAAAAGCAACGACGTTGACTGCAGCAAGTGTGTTATCTCCAAATCTCAATGATAGCAAAGTAACCTAATCACGCCTCAAAATACAGTTTCACAATGGTGATGAGCGCTGCAATGCCCTTTTGCCCACTATTTCATGAGACCATGTGACAACAACAGTTTAAAGAAAATGTTTGTTAAATCATATACCTTTGAATAATAATAATAGTACTTCCCACTTACTAATCAATAATATTTTCATCTGTAAAAGTCAAAGTCCTTTACAAAAGTAAGTATTATCTACATTTTGCAAGGAGGAAAATGGGATTTTTTGGTAACAGAATAATTAAAAAATGAGTTAAAACAATATTAATTTAAAAATCAATAGATTTCATCCTAAAAATCAGAGTTAAACACTACACCAAACCTCCAGCCTATTTCTCTATCCTAGTGGCCTAAGAAAATAGATGGATTTTAAACTGTACCCTGAAGATAAATATACTCAATCTCTTTTGGCCCAAGCAGATTACAAAACTCAGTTCACTGTACTGAGAATTCCCAGCTGCCAGGTCCCAGACAGTCTAAGGATTGTTAGCTCAAACACAACTGTTGATCTGGACTGCCACAGCATAACATGGGGAGAGAAACAGTTGCTCAGGTAGTTACGACTTGAATCACATAGGATTTTATAAACCAGAAGACCATGTGAATCCTCTCTTTGAATCATTGCAATGGCTCCCCTTCTCCATTACATCAAGTTTAAATTTCTTCTCCTTGCCTTTAAGGGTCTATATAACTCCATCCTTCCCTATTTATCTGATGCAATAACTTATTAAATTGTCCCTGCCCATTTGCCAATGATGTCATCCTACATACCCCATTTGCCCATTTCCCCACAGAAGTCTCCATTCCCTTTTCTCATACCAGCCCCTATACAAGAAATGCCCACTCTACTCCAATCCACCAAACCATCACTGTCACCTTATTTGCATTATTCATTCATGAAAACTCAGGATACCACTTCTATCTTCCCAATGCTAAGATACAGGCCTTGTCTAATGCCACTGACTTCAATGGAGATAGGCACAAATTTAGTCCTGAATATCCACATTGTTCAAAATCTAAGAAGATTTTACCATAAGAAACATCTCAGTATGAATCATGAAGGACACTAGCTTGAACGGCTATCTATCTAGTTTTGATGCTCTTACGCAAAGTAAGCTGCCACAGGATAAGAGGGAAGGTGCTCTCATGGATTGGTAACTGGTTAAAAGATAGGAAACAAAGGGTAGGTATAAATTGTCAGTTTTCAGAATGGAGAGAAGTAAATAGTGGTATCCGCCAGGGGTCTGTTCTGGGACCAGTACTATTCAACATATTCATAAATGATCTGGAAAAAGGGGTAAACAGTGAGGTGGCAAAATTTGCAGATGATACAAAATTACTAAAGATAGTTAAGACCCAGGCAGACTACGAAGAGCTACAAAAGGATCTCTCAAAACTCAGGACTCGGCAACAAAATGGCAGATGAAATTTAATGTTGATAAATGCAAAGTAATGCACATTGGAAAGCATAATCCCAACTATACATATAAAATAATGGGGACTAAATTAGCTGTTACCACTCAAGAAAGAGATCTTGGAGTCATTGTGGATAGTTCTCCGAAAACATCCACTCAATTTGCAGTGGCAGTTAAAAAGGGAACAGAATGCTGGGAATAATTAAGAAAGGAATAGATAGTAGGACAGAAAATATCATATTGACTCTATATAACTCCATGGTACGCCCACATCGTGAATACTGTGTGCAGATATGGTCATCCTATCTCAAAAAAGATATTTTGGAATTGGAAAAGGTTCAGAAAAGGGCAACAAAAATTATTAGGGGTATGGAACAGCTTCCATATGAGGAGAGATTGATAAGACCGGGACTTTTCAGATTGGAAAAAAAGACGACTCAGGGGGCAGGCGGAATATGATAGAGGTCTATAAAATCATGACTGGTGTGGTGAAAGTAAATAAGGAAGTGTTGCCCCTTCTCATAACAGGAACTAGGGGTCACCAAATTAAATTGGTAGCCGGTTTAAAACAAACAAAAAGGAAGTATTTTTTCACGGAATCATAGAATCATAGATATCAGGGTTGGAAGGGACCTCAGGATGTCATCTAGTCCAATCCCCTGCTTAAAGCAGTACCAATCCCCAATTTTTGCCCCCAATCCCTAAATGGTCCCCTCAAGAATGCACAGTCAACCTGTGGAACTCCTTGCCAGAAGATGTTGTGAAGGCCAAGACTATAACAGGGTTCAAAAAAGAACTAGATAAAATCATGGAGGATAGGTCCATCAAAGACTATTAGCCGAGATGGGCAAGAAAGGTGTCCCTGGCCTCTGTTTGCCAGAAGCTGGGAATGAGCAACAGGGGATGGATCATTTGATGATTACTTGTTCTGTTCATTCCCTCTGGGGCACCTGGCACTGGCCACTGTTGAAAGACAGAATACTGGGCTAGATGGACTTTTGGTCTGACCCAGTAGGGCCATTCTTATATTCTTATGTTCTCTTTAAAGGTAGCTCTGGTTTTAATAATTTTGTATTAAAAAATGTAAAGTAGTATCATAGGAACTGCAGATGAAGTGAATGGTTCAATATGCAGGAAGTACCTAATAATTCAATATTGATTAGCATGTCTTCTTCTTCTTCTTCCTTGTGTCAATCCCATCAAATTGGATACACTCTGTGTCCTCTTCCTCCAATGTGCTCTGTTCAATACCATATCCTCTGTCACACTATATGCAACATGTCTTCCTTTATGACATCCCACCACTTCTTCTTGGGTTGGCCTCTCTGTCCTTTTCTCCAGTCTTGATCTGCTGAAATCTTGCACCCATGTGATTGTCATGACTGCACTTTATATGACCAAACTATCTCAGCCTGCACTCCCTCATTTTTTGGTTTATGGGTGTTACTTTGAGCATGTCTCTAACATGCACATTCCTCACATGGTTTTTCTTGCTTATACCACTCATCCATCTCAACATTTGCAGTTCAGTGGAGCAGATCATTTGCTTATATTTCTTTGTTGCCCAACACTCAGAGCCATACATTAAATTTAAACAGGCCACTGTTTTATAGACATTCCCTTTTAATTGGAAGTGGTATCTTCCTGTCACATACTACATCACTTACTTCTCTCCATTTTACTGAGGCATTTATTATCCTCTATTTCTGTCTTCCATTTTCCAAGATTCTGGAACCCAGATATTTGAAACTTTGCATTTTTGGTATTGTCTACCCATCTAGTTTCAAGATTAATTCTTGAGAGTTCGCATTATTGAAATTAGATACCATCTACTCTGTTTTTTCTCTGCTTATTTTGAGCCCATATCTCTCCAACATAGCTCTCCATTTATCAAGCTCCGCTTCTAGACGATCTTCTTACTATGTAGAATGATATCTTCTGCAAATAGCATGCACCCCTTCTGTATGTTTCCTGGGAGGATACACAGGATGGAGAAACAAGAAAAGTCTCAGTGCTGATCCCTGATGTCCTCCCACCTTTATCAATAATTCTTCTGGTTCACCACTAGAAGATCTGATATTGACATTACATCTACATACATGGCTTGAGAAGTGGCACAAAAAGTTCTGGTACCATTTTCTCCTCATGCACTGCCAGGTAAATTCTCCTGAAAGTCAATCAAAGGCCTTTTTCAAATAAATAGACACCATCTGAATATTTTTCCTTTATTCTCTACATTTTTCCACTAGCTGCCTCAGTGTCAAAACAGTATATACTGTTGATCTTCCTGGCATGGAGCCACACTGATTGATGCTAATATCTACTTCACTTCTCAGTCTCTTATCAGTGACTGTCTTCCACAGTTTCATTGTACGACTCATCAACTTTATATCACATGCAGCTGCCAGCGACACCTTTTCCATTATATATAGGCACCAAAATACTTTTCCTCCACTCTTTTGGTATCTTTTCCCATCTCATGATTGAATTGAACAGGGGTATCAGCAGATAGATGCCTTCCCAGCTTTTTTTCCTATGCCTCAATAGGAATTCCGTGTGGGCCTAGGGTCTTATTATTTCTTATTTATTTTACAGCATTTGCTGTTTTATCTGGTATGATAGGCTTCCACTATAACAAAGTTCATAATTTTGAAGTCATATTGCTCTCTTAGGATTTCGTCATTGAAAAGCTGTTCAGAATACCTTTTCCACTGATCCTTTATGTGTCTTCCACCAGTCAACACCATATCTGTTTCATCTTTGATTAAACTCACTTCCTCTGTATCAGGGGTGGGCAAACTTTTTGGACTGAGGGCCACATCTGGGAATAGAAATTGTATGGTGGGCTATGAATGCTCACAAAATTGAGGTTGGGGTGTCGGGGGGGGGGGGTGAGGGCTCTGGCTGGGGGTGTGGGGCTCTGGGATGGGGTTGGGACTGAGGGGTTTGGGGTGTAGGAGGGTGCTCTGCGCTGGGACCGAGGGGTTTGGAGGGTGGCAGGGGGATCAGGACTGGGGCAGGAGGTTGGGGTGTGTGGAGAGGCTCAGGGGTGCAGGCTCCGAGTGGCGCTTACCTCAAGTGGCTCCCGGAAGCAGTGGCAGCCCAGCTGGATCACTGGAGCGGGGCCACGCTGCGGCTTCCAGGAGCTGCATGGTGCGGCCCCCAACCCTGCGCCCCAGCTGGATCACTGGAGCAGGGCCACACCATGGCTTCCAGGAGCTGCATGGGGCAGCCCCTGACCCTGCGCCCCAGTAGGAGCACTGGCGTGGGGCCATGCCATGTGGTGTAGCTCCTGACACTACACCCTGGCTGGACTACTAGAGTGGGGCCATGCGGCTGCTTCCGGGAGCCGCATGGTGCAGCCCCCAACCCTGTGCCCCATCTGAAGCACCAGAGCAGGGCCATGTCATGGCTTCCAGGAGCTGAGTGGGGTGGCCCCCAACTCTGTGCCCCGGCTGGAGTGCAGGAGTGGGACCGAGCCACGTGGTGCGGCCCTCAACCCCGCGCCCTGGCTGGAGCGCAAGAGTGGGGCCATGCCGCGTGGTGTGGCCCCTGACCCAGAACCCTGGCTGGAGCACCAGAGCGGGGCAAGCTCCAGACCCCACTTTCCAGCAGGAGCTCGCGGGCTGGCTTAAAATGGCTTGCAGGCTGGATCCAGCCCACGGGCCGTAGTTTGCCCATACCTGCTCTATATCTTTGGTACTTCTGTCCCATGCTTTCGCCAGTCTATACACACTTCCCCCCCCTTCCCTTGTTCCAAGTCTTGTATAAAATTCCTCAAAGACCTTTGCTTTTGTTTTTGAAACTATATTCCTGGCCAGTTTCCTTATACTCATTGTATTCCTCCAAGTCTTGTTTGCTCCTACTCCTTTGCCAGAGTTCAAGCTTTTTTCTCTTATTTTTTATCACCTCTTGTACTTCGTTCTACCGCCAAATTTCTTTTTGAATAATTGATTACCACATGTAAGTTATTATTTAACATAATATATTTACAGCTAGATACTATATTCTAATCTCTTTCTTTTCTTCTTTATAGTCATCTGGGATATTTACATATATTTTATTTTGCTTGTCCAGAAACTCTCTTGGAGCTGTATCATTTTGAAAGGGAAACAAAGGGAAACAAATATATTTTTCACATACATATGCTGAGCATTATCCTTTTTTCAATCATATATTCTTTAGACTAATAAAAAGTAGTAGAAAGAATACAAATAGCTAAGAGAAAAAACAGAGCCCTTCTGAAAACACCAAATGGGAGCAATTCAGGCTGACTCAAACTTTGCCTAATGTTGAAGCTGGATTTTAGAAAAAACACATGAAAAATTATTTTCCATATTTTCTTGGACACAATTCATCACTTAGTGGTATTTGTATTCTTACATAACTTACTACGTTCAATTGCTGGACCTGGAACCTTATTATTTTTTGCCCTCCTCCTGCCTGTAAAAGGTATTACTGCAACATTAACAAAAGATGTTCCACCTCTTGAGTTTTTCCCATACTTTCATTATCCTTTTTCTATTGTAGGTTTCCTTGATCTAATGCCCAGACCAACTTGGAAGCTAATTCATTTCTGGTTATTATTTCAGACTGCATGGGTGTTATTTGAAAGTAAGCAAGTTAGAATGTAGCTGGCCTATGTTTGCTTATATTTACAGTGCTGAATAAGCAGAGAGAGTAACGTGGTCATCATCAGGAATTCCTAATGGCTCACAAACAAAACATCTAATTTGCTTGGCAGAATAATTGCAGATTAATAGTTACTGAAGTTTTGGAAAGGTAGACTGCTCCTTGTTTGATGTATTGAGAGCAAACATGACAAATGTCTAACAACTGTGAAGGAAAGGAATTATGTGAGAGAGGCTGAGAACTGTGCTTTTCAACTTTATATAGGCATTATTTAACTCAGTAAAGGTAGCTTTCTCAGATTAAGGGACAAAACCATTCTGCAATGGGTGGCCAGCTATTTAGGATTCAATAATGAAGCTTTCACTTGGCTTGGATTCGGGGCTGCTTTTATAACCATCAGAGACTGTGATGCTGGCAAAGAAAATAAGAGTGTTTCTATGTTTCTGGAAGCTTTGCAATTTGAGTTCCTATAATAACCTCTCAAAGAGACCAACATTGTTTTGTTTTATAAAATGGTTGTAGACATATATTTGTATGGAGTAGGCATCAAGCAAATTTGTCAAATATGAATAGCCACTGAGATTTGCATATCACTGGCACTTCATTATTTCAATCGCTGTCAGCTTCCCACTAGTTGACTTTTGTTAAGTATTCAGATGCGAGGGAAAATGGATGAGATGGTTTGAAACTTCATGAACCAATGTCGAAGGATATGGCCCTATTTCCTCCCCATGCTTTCTTTCCTCTTTTGGAGCACTGCATGCTCCCTGGGAGTGGGGATATCACTGTGTTCCCCTGAGCATAGGGACTTCAATGTATTGGCTCTTAAACAGGCCACAAATAAGGACTAGTAGGACTTGTGCACCTTCCTATCTCCTCATGCTCCTGCATGATGGTCACACACAAACTACTCCTAAATTGGGATGTTGGGTAAGCTAGGACCCAGTCCTGCAGCCCTTACTCAAATCAAACTCCCACTGATTTCAATGAGAGTTTAGCTTGAGTAAGAACTGCAAAATTCAACCCTGGCTGCCTAGTTCTTTTTACCTTTTGAGTAAAAAGACGCAGCCCACGCTCTATTTTTGATATCACTGCTGCACTTTTGAAACATAGCCCTTTTGTTTTTCATGTGCAGCAAGAGGATTTTTCTTGGATCAAATTTAACAATTGTTGTCATGTTGGTCTTTTTTTTTTTAATGAAAGCAGGGGTACTTTCCTAAAATTTTCCATATTACTTTAACTCTGGAGACCTAGAATCATTTTGGAAGGTTTTCCTATTCTACTCTGCCGTCCATCAACTGCATATCAAACTTCATATATTAAAAAAAATCTCCAATCTCTCTTTCTCTCCAAATATACAGAATGGGTATATATATATATACACATACTCTGTGTGTGTGTGTGTGTATTTCCAGAGTCAAATAAAAAGTTTGTTAAACCAGAGCTAAGGTTGAAAGTAGTTTGCAGGACTTAGGCAGTTTTGTGCATACCTACTGTCAGGAACTCAGGTGCCTAGGTGACTTTTCCTAGATGCCTGAATTTCTGCTGGTCATTTAGGCACCTCCAGATTTAGGTGGCTGCTGAGTAGGGGTTTTCAGAATCTTAGTGTCACCAAATGTTGTATTTAGGTGCCTAAAGTGAAAGTTAGATGCCTAAGTCCCTTTGTGGATCAAGCCTTTTATGCTGGTGGGCCGTTTCATCAGCTGGGAAGGGAAGCAAATGCCATGCCCAGTCCTTTAAAGCCCCTTTCCTCAGGGCACACTTTACTGTTTAAAACAAAGGATTTAAACAATTCTAAATAAATAAAACAACTCAACTGAAATGTGCAGGTCCCAATCCCCAGAGGCTTTTTGCTGCCTCAGCCACCCAGGGGTAATGAGGACACACTTTCTCTGCCACATCCTGGACCTACCTTCCTCCTCTTTATATACCTCACTCAATCATGTGATAGGCAGGGATCTTTCAACCCTTTCCAGGCTGCTGTTTTACCTTGTCACAGACAGAGTCTGGCTCTTTATAACAGTCTCTGTGTGATTCTGTCATCACACAAGATAAGTGAATACATAGTTATCAAGAGCTGTTGGTCTGTCAATAGCTCTCTGCAAAATCTCGCCCAACACAGATGTAAATGAAATTTAAATGAACATTTTCAATCTGCCTCTAAGTTCCCAGAAACACACATTGCACCCCTTCAGTTTATATAAAATGCAGCCACACAGCCATCTTTCTTGCCTGTCTATTTGATCATGTTACTCCTCCCTTCGAATCCCTCTGCTGGCTCCCCAGCTGCCATCTCATCAAATCTACGCTTCTTGACAGTACTTTCAAAGCTCTATAGCCCAGATCCTCAAAGGTATTAGGCACCTGACTCACTTTGATTTCAAATTTCAAATCTTTGAGGATCTCTGCCTGTGTAACTCTGCCCTTTCCTGCTTATCCTCACCTGGCAAGGATTCATCCTCACCTTTTCCTCCTGTTTGTGAGCATGTCACACAATTCATAGAATCCAAAGCCAGAAGGAACCATTGTGATCATCTAGTCTGATCTCCTGTGTAACACAGTTATAGAACTTCCCCACAATAATTCCTAGAGCAGATCTTTTAGAAAAATATCCAGTCAAGATTGAAAAATTGTCAGTGATGGAGAATCCACCTTGGCCCTTGGTAAATTGTTCCAATGGTTTATTACTCCCCCTGTTAAAAATGTACACCTTCTTTCCAGTCTGAATTTGTCTAGCTTCAACTTCCAGCCATTAGATCATGTTATACTTTTCTCTGCTAGACTGAAGAGCCCATTTTTAAATATTTGCTCCCATGCAGATACTTAACCTTCCCTTTGTTAAGCTAAATAGATTGAGCTTTGCCCAGCCCCTATATAAACCTCTTTTAAAGACTCACTTCTGCTGTGCTCCCTACAATGAATCCAGACAACTTGTACAAGAATTACCACTCCCTATTTATTGATCCTCTCTTTGCTTGTCTGTCTACATCCTGACAGGAAGAGTTCCTCAGAGTGGGAGACTGCCTCTTCTTGAATGTCTGGAAAGTGCTTAGCACATCATGAGTGTTACCATAAACAATAATAATTAAAGGAATGGGGGAGGGTGTTTCATTTCACAAGTGGCAGAATTCATTGAAAGGTGCAATGTACTCGGAATAGCACAGACATTTTCAGGATAAAAAGGAATGTCTGGGATCACCCTTCCTTTTGAGGCAATAGTTGTACCACATGTACTTTCCATTTTCAATTACTTGTCCAACTCTTTTTTAAACTGTTTTTTTATTGGTTGCTCCCATTGCTACTTTTTTAAATGTATTTGATCTGTTATCTCAGTGTAAAGAAATTTCACTTGAATTCTTTTGGTGCCCATCCTTCCTCCTAAATTCATACCTTCTAGTTCTTCTGTTTGACAGTAGTTCACCCAGTCTTGAAGCCTCTGTCATTCATATTCCATTAGAGACCATACATTATTATTATTTATTATACCTTAATGAGGTCCACTAACCACTCTTTCTGATAAAATAATAGAGCAAATTATCTAGATCATGAATAACAGTCTTGATTCCCTGTAGCTGTCCTTTGAGATTTCAGTACCATCCTTTTCACCACACAGGGACTAATTTTACATAGGAGAATTGTAAATGAAACGTCTGGTCCTTGATACAATATGTCAACGGACATATTCAAAGGGCAGATAAGGCTTCATGTACCACTTAGATGCAGAGTTCTATCAGGAGAAAGTGCAAAGTAGATGCAACTTCTCCATCACTAGAAGTTCAAAGAGAATTGTGGTGTCTCAGCACTTCTGAAGCTTAGGCTACTTTCATTTAGGCAACTGAATATGGATTGAGGAGTCTAACTTTAGGTACCCAAATGTGAACCATTTGGACAACAATTTAACAACATTATGCATCATTTCTCTCAGATCTTTCACTTGCTGGATGTTTTGCCTTTTATATTCAGGATATATTTCAAACTCATTTCCCTTCTTCTTGGCTTTACTCTCTGCCCAAAGAAAGTAGTCTTTTTATTACTAAATTGTTTTAAACCACATAAGTCATATATGTTACTATTCTCTCTAAGCAATTCTGAATTTTAGTGTGTTCTTTCTTTTTTACTGATCTCCCCTTCTTAGTGCTATTGGAAGTCCTGATAGAAAAGTGGAGGAGTTGCAACTATGTATAATAAACTCATAGCTTTTTCAAGGTATAATAACTAGTAGTATTATTACATTAATATGTTCAATATTCTTATCAAGGCCTAGCCATTGGTTTATAGAACTATTCTTTTCATCTGCATTGAAATCCTTTGCAATATAATCTAGCTTCTGTCTATCCTCTTCACTTGCAGCTGCACCTTGGGTTGAAAGTTTGAGAGATCTTAGTAAAATATATAGTCTTCAATGTTATTTTCAGTTCTTTGAAGGATCTGTATCCTTTTTTGCCTAATCAAGCACTAAAATCCTCAAAATGTTAAGATAGACTATGGTTCCTGGATGCATACAATTAAAAAAAAATACATGTGAGGATAATGTAAACTGTCTATGGCTCTGTCTATCCTACCCTGCAGTTCAGACTAAAGGGCATGACTAGCAGTGCACACAAAGCACTGCTCTGTAATTCCTCCATGTGGACACTGTGGGAACAAATTTAAAGGTTCCTAGTTTGCATTAATGTAGTTGAGTGTGAAGAGGACTTCATTAAAGCAAACTAGGAACTTTTTATTTTGTGTGCACATGGGGAACAGCAGACCACATTGGCGTGCACTGATATTCACATGCCCATAGTCCGAATTTTGGGGCAGTGTAGCCAACCCATATGGAGACCATTGTAGGAGTGGGGTTCTTCAGATACCAGGGTTTAGGAGAGGAGCTTATATTAAAGAGGAAAGGAACTGTGCTACAGAGCATGACAAATCACCTGTTGCTGAGCACAGGACCTCCTAAGGTGCCCAGTATCTCATTGAATTTGCTAAGAAACAGTGTACTAACTCTTCCATTGGTTGCTGAGGGTTAAGATACCATAACATTTAAGTACCAACATTCCCAGAGAAATAAAGATCTTGGCTTGGTCTGCAGACATTTTAGGCTTAGAAAAGATGTGAGGGATGGATATGAAATCATTGGGACCAGCATGGTCTAGATTAAGTTGCGCGGGCACAGCTGATTTTGGATATGCTAAAAAATGTGGTAAGTTTTAAATGGGTCTGTTGGATGGTGAAATCAGGATCTCATCTCAGTTTGGTTCCTCCCTTTCCCCCTGGGAGCAATAGTCCTGCTTAGACAGACGGTGGAAAAGTCCACACTGTTAATACGAGTTGGAGAATGAACCTTACAGACTAAGGGCCACACAAACTGGAACCTGAAAGGTCTGTTCACAGGGGTAGGCAATGAATGGTTGCCAATTTATTTAGAAGTTCAAGTAACAAAACCTCAATGCCTTCCACTCCCAGGAACCTCCAGAGTCCAGAAACCCCTAACTTTACCTTTGCAGACTTCTGGGGTAGAGGCAAGGGCCTAACACCTACCAACAGTAGACCCTCTCCCCAGAGTCCTCAAGGGGTGCTGGCTGGTTGTTCTCCTTAGCAAGATTTTCAGGGGTGGGGTAGTAGGCTACCAGATAATGGCCACTGCTCACCAAATGCTAACAAATTTCAGAGTGCCCTGACCCTTGTGCCATACAGTTTGTCGTCATACGTAATACTTTCTCTCTCAACTTCTATCTCTGGAAAATTGCATTTTTGGTTTATATTTGTACTCTTAATTTAAAAGTTGGATGCAGCTTAATACTAGATTATTATCCTTTCACTTATTTCACTTGCAAACAGTGAACAAGATCTAGTACCCAATGGCAACAGAACATCAATAAATGCTTACCTGTAATTCTGCTTTTCATTTCCTATATGAAATCTGTCATATTGTGAATATGCCCGATTTCCTTCCCAGTCCATTAACTCAATTCTTAGAGAATACTGCCGCTGACTGGTTATTGCAAAGATAAACTCATTTCCCAGCCAATGTTCACCAGATGGGCTACCAAAACCCTAGAAAAAAGTTGGTAAAATAATTGAATTTAATTATTTTTCTTAATGTTGGTGTAATATTTGTACTGTAATAAAATTATCATTACATTTTTCTTATATACTCTAAGGGCAAGTTAATTAACCTTCCTATGCCTCAGTTTGCCCATCTGTATAATGGATCTATTAATACATACCTTGCAAGGACATTCTGTGGTTTAAAATTAGTTGATGTTTTCAGGTGCAAAATCACTTTAAAGGACAAAGTAGTATGTTATTTCCTTGTCTGCTACTGAAATACTAGAGAACTATTATATGCTCCACATCAGCCTTCACCTTGGGATCATTCAGACATTGAAGACAGCAGATATTTTGCAGCCCATTTATTAAGTGGTGCCGTGGGACTACATGCACCTAAATTTGGCACTGGCTACCAATTAACTTGAGGTTGGAATTCATGCAATTGCTTTGAATCTAAAAGCCTTCAATGGTTTGAGATCTAGATTGTCTTTTTTGCCATAACATATTGCTTCAACTGAGAACAACAGAGGAGCTCGAGCTGGAGCCTTCCCATTTAAATGAAGGACAGGTGCTGGGCAGGATGTTCTCTGAGCTGGTCCTTGGTTTTGGTACTCACCCATATCACCCTTGGCCTATCAGAGTCCAGATTTGTTAACTTCTGAACCTACATCACAGGCCATGTTTTCTCAGACTACTGAGGTGGGGTTAAGATGTGGGTTCAGGTGACTATATTCCTTAACAGTCCTTTTGTATTACTTTTTGTTTCAACCTAAAGGTCAATGCTCAGACCACAGCATGTCGGGCTATAAATTTATTTTATAAATATGAAGAAATAACTAATAAATAAGAGGTGGTTGCAAGTGCTATTAACCTTCCACATACTCAGATTATCTTATTTCTTTCTAACTAAACTGAATAACTGTACAAAATATAGAAAACGGGAGAATAAAATGAAGAGTTTGGCTAATTTCCCCCAATGAATTGTGGTTTAAGTATTATGTGTGGTATTTCTGTGCCACATGTTACTCTGTTCTTTGATATTTGACACCATTCCATGACTTCCAATGTTATTTAAGTTAGGCAACAGTTTGTAATTAATTGTGTACATCTGAGATCTCTGTTTCACCATTTTACCCTAAAAACAATGAAAGTGGTGTACAGTACTGCAGTTCTGTTCAGCCAGTGAGGAACAAACCTGAGACGGTTTTGTGTTCAGGTTCAGTTCAGATAATCACAGGCTTGTCTCATGCTTATCCAAACTTCTTGAGTTGGGAAAACAGAAATGGAACCCTAATGGCTCTCTCACAATGATATGCCAGGAAGGGCTTATGAAAAACCCTGGTTAAAATTCCTCCACCAATAGAATGAAGGACTGGATGATTTTCTTGCCTCTGATAAACTTCACCCCCTATTGCTAAATTGTCCCTGCCAGAGATTACAACTCGGGCTCATAACCACACTTCTGAAGCACACCTTTTTGTTTCTGGAATTGACCCGACAGCACCAAATCTCAGGTATTTTCACAGACCGTTTTTCAAAGGAAGTTATTCTCCCCTCAGCCCCTAAATCTTCAACCCCTCTCCCCTCCCCCCAGTCTCAGACGATGAATTGAACAATATGCTCTGCTATCAACAGCCTCAGTATACTTCTCCAGAAAGTGCATTTTATTGCAAAATGAGGAACCATGAATAGATTTCCCTGCTACTGGGGAGTTATAATTGACTAAATGGGGAACAATTTTGTGAGAGATTTTTTTCTGCAAGATTGGCAGCAAATCATTGTGCGTTGAGTGATATTTTAGTCACTCCTGCTTCCGAACCTAGAAAGAAATACTGCGAAAGCAGCCTCTTTCTCTGTACTGTGACAGTCTGGTTCCAGGCCTGGCTGCTGACTCGGGGGGGGGGGGGGGGAAATCCCAGCTCCTCTGAAGTCAGTGGCAAAACTCCCATGGACTCCAATGGAGCTAAGATTTCACTCAGGAAATGCAAAGATGTTCCAAAACCAAACTCCTAAAGAAAAATAAACCTATCTGAATAGTTCAGCAGCTATTGGGGGGAGGGATCATTCAGTGGTTTGAGCATTGGCCTGCTAAATCTAGGGTTGTGAGTTCAGTCCTTGAGGGGGCCCTTTAGGAATCTGGGGCAAAAAAAATTGGGGATTTGTCCTGCTTTGAGCAGGGGGTTGGACTAGATGACCTCCTGAGGTCCCTTCCAACCCTGATATTCTATGATTCTAAGCTTAAAAGGATTGAGATGGGGTCTAAAAGATATGTCAATGTTCTGGGAATGCAGGGAGGGATTTCCGATTATTCCCAAACTGGATCACCTATCAATAATTACAGCATGTTATAAAACACTTTCAGCAACACTCACTTTCTTTTAAAATCTACCAGTACCCACTTGCTATTTGAGCAGAAGACTGAGCCAACTGGTATTATAAGCTAATTGAGACTGGCCCAGGAGTATCAGGAAGAAATTTGCTCAGGTTGAACCTTGTGATTCTGAACTCTTGCCTCAGTGGAGATCAAGTGAATCATGGGGATGAAGTGCTTAGTCTTTAAGAAACAAAGTCAAGTAGCCTACAGTCAGTCTTACAGATGGAATAAGTGGAATGACATGGTGATCTTAAAGGAGACCGTTCTCTCTCTCTCCTCTACCACCCCATATATCATCTCTCAGAAAGTCATCCCCTTTAATCATTCCAAAATCTGTCTCTTTCCCACATTCCTCATTGCTTGCCTTGATTACTGTAATCTTTTACTTACTACTGCCCATCCTTCTGGCCTCTCTCCTCCCAATACTCAAGCCTATCCTTAGTGCCTGTCCTTAACTACTGCTTCAACCACACTATTGGCACGTATATTTTACCAAATAAAATACAAGCTTCTCCCCCTTATTTGCATATTTGCATTCCCACCTATCTCTGTCATGTTCTCTTTTATGTTGCTCTTAGTCCTCTCTCCTTATTTCTCTTTTCTACCCTCCTTCTCACATTCTTGGCTTTTTCCTTTCTAGCTCCTACACCTGGGACATTATCCCAGTTCTAGGAACTCAGGAGTTGCCATAGAGAATCAGACTAGTGGTTCATCTTCATTAATGTCTTGTCTCAACAGTGGCCAGCACCACCTGCTTCAGAGGGAGGTGCAGTAAACTCTGCAGTGCACAGTTATGGAGCAACCTTCCCACAAGCAATGTTTCTTTCTAACCCCACTAGTTAGTGATTGATTTATGCCTTGCAACATTAGGGTTTATCCAAAACATTTGTATTTTTGTTTCTTTGTTATCCTTGCTATTGTTCACTGAGCACACACTTTATCCTCCTCTGAGCTCTCTTTGGAACAGACCTCTTCAGGAAATCCCTTCTCCCTTTTGCTCATAATTAATAACCATAAGGCATGATCTGTTCTGAACAGTTGCTCTATTTCGTAACTTATGTTTGTGTATCTTATCCTATCTTATTTAGGTTGTAGCCTTTTCAGGACATGGAACATATCCCTTTTTTATATTCTGGATCTGTATAAACACAAGGCACCATAAAGTTGTTTTTTAATAATAATACAGTAGAACCTCAGAGTTATGAACACCAGAGTTACGAACTGACCAGTCAACCATACACCTCATTTGGAACTGGAAGTACCCAATCTGGCAGCAGCAGAGACACATACACACACAAAAATAGTACAGTACTGTGTAAAACCTAAACCAATAAAAGAATAAAGGGGAAGTTTAAAAAAAGATTTGACAAGCTAAGGAAATTGTTTCTATGCTTGTCTCATTTAAGTTAAGATGGCTAAATGAAGCATTTTCCTTCTGTTCTGTTTAGTAAAGCTTCAAAGCTGTATTAAGTCAATGTACTTTTGAAAGAACAGCCTTAACATTTTGTTCAGAGTTACGAACATTTCAGAGTTAAGAACAACCTCCGTTCCCAAGGTGTTCGAACGCTGAGGTTCTACTGTAATTCTTTACATTCCCAGTAGGAAAGGATTTACACTTCCTTCTCTCCTCTCACGTTAGACATCAGATTGGAATGAAAATCTATTGCTCAGTGGTTTGCTCTCCTGACCAGAGGAAATTAAGTTGCAATAGAAGCTAATGGAAGGGCAAAAGAAGAAAAAAGAGAAGAAAGAGGTGGTCATGTTAGTTTTCAGAAGCTGAATCCTATTAGAAAGACATATTGTAATGTATTACTGAAAGTTAGATTAGAAATCTCAGGATCATTTAAATGATCAGTTGTGTTACTGAGCCTGACCTGCCTAATATGTTTGATCTATTAGAGAAGGTCTTCTTGAAGCCATGCTGAATAAGATATGTTCACTTCATACAAGACATTTCTCTTGGTAATTTAAATAATCCATGAATCCTAACTAATTAAACCATCATAATAAATACTGAGTGTGATGGATGGGGTTTTCTTGGGAATTAAACTGTCTGCTGTTTTGCATTTCTTTTGTACAGCAAAGCATTACACAGCTAGGGACGCAAATAGAAGGCAAAGATTCCCTTCGGAAGCATGACATGCATATGGCTAAAGATGTAGGTTTAGAAATCTTGCATGGCGCATTTGAAAACCTAGGGCTTCGGTGCGTGAAGCAAAAATGTGGTATTGCCAAGTCCAAGCATTTAAAAACCACAAGTCAGGCCCCCAAAACCATGGGATTGGCCTAAATATCACAAGACTTTAACTAAATAGTAAATGTCAGATTCTTTTTATTTGCCTACTAAGATTTGAGTTTTCAGAGTGCACTCAGGTCACATTTTCTAGTTATTCTCTGCAATCATGAGAAATTATTACTTATTTTTTTAGATGAAAACTGAGACTCACCTAATAAAATAACTCCAGGGAATGTGGAAACACACCAAAAATCATGTGAGTTGGCAACACTGCAAGTTGCTATGAAATATATAGTAACAATAGTACTTGAATTTGCTCTTTACCATTTTAAGAGCCAATGAGCCATCTAATTGATCGAAGAATAAACATTACTTATCCATATAAATTAACATAGAGATCTTTAAGTCACAGATATAGGTTAGAAATTTGGCAGTGCCTACCTGTCCCGCGCCATTGTTTATTATTTCAGCATCAATGAATCTGTATTTCTGGTGCTGAAATGTCACGTATGGAAGCTTTACATGTGAGAAAAGATTGTATTTTAGGAAAAGTTACTCCTAGTTCAGTGAAAGAAAAGGGCTCATGAGTAAGTGTCAGGTTAATGAATATTCACCCAATTGAGGGGTAAGCGGGTGATATTTTTTGGGACATTTCTGGTTTTCATTAGAAGAAAAGGAGTACTTGTGGCACCTTAGAGACTAACAAATTTATTTGAGCATAAGCTTTCGTGAGCTACAGCTCACTTCATTGGATGCATCGGATGGTTTTCATTAGGTAGCTCTTATACATGTGTTAGTAACATGAGTTTAATGTTTGTCTCTGTAGCGTAGAAATGACATGATGTAATACTCCCTGTAATTACTTGCCCACCATTGCATACATTTGATTAAAAAAAAGTTCGTGACTACTGTCCTATAGCAGAGCAAATACTATAGATTCTGATATACTGCACAACTGCTTTCTAAAAAGCAATAATAGTAATAATAATAATAATAATTCACTGCAGCACTGATCCATAAAGCAATTTTACTAGGAATCAGAGGCGATATTATAATATTTTATAATATTTACACCAGTTAACAAATACCACCCAAGGTCTGCCTTGCTTCACCTCTGAGTGCACTGTGATTAACAGAGTCAAAATAACAAAAGCAGTCAGGAGTACAAAAAAACTGAATTGAAGACAACTTTTAAAAGTGACCTTCAGAATTCACAAAGTTGACGTTTATTCAAAAATAATAAGTATGGTGCAAAAGAGTTTTATTAGCTTTGGCAAAATCTGTAGGCGTATTCTACTTGAATCATGTTACTCCAAGTTCATTAAACAATTATCTCTCTTACTTTATTTATTTTGTCTGATAATGCTCATAGGAAGCTTTGACTTTTTATAGACAAAACAAAAATTGAAACCAGACACAGTCAGTATATCCTGTGGGTTCATCTCCTGTCAGACAACTCACTGAAGAAAACATCTAATAATTCAGTGTTTTACAGCGGGGATGTCTTCCCAGAAGCCATAAAGAATAATCAGCTCCGGGTGCCTTAGCTGAGAATACAGAATGGACTTTGAATGTTTGTGAAAATTATTTTGGGATAAAGTCAATAGACTTCTCCATTTCCAACACATTGGGTTATGCAACGTTCTTCTTATTGAAAATTATGTTCTGGTCTGTAGTTGTATCTTTTATGTCCTTCACAGCACCAAAGATAAGATATTTTGATAAAACAGTTTGTTAAAGTAATACTGTGATTTTCTGGGGAGGTATTCAGAGTTAAACATTGTAATTTACCTTGTAATGACTAAAATGAGACTGGAAAGTCAGTTTCATCTCCCAGTGCAGAACTGAATACCGTGATTTAAGCACGGGTGTTTGAACACTGGGGGCCCACACTCTTGGTCATGTGGTGCGGCATTTGGTAGGTAGCAACAACTTTTTATTTTAAGTGGATTAATCAAAACTTAAATTCCCCACTTCCCATACAAAGCCTGGGAAAACAGAATTTATGCAGGGGTCATAAGGACAGAAATCCAGATTTGAAGTACAGATCTTCAACAACTGCTACTTCTGCCTAGACGGAATATTAGCCGCTGACCCTCCAAGATCCCTATGTGACATCTACTGACCCTTCCCCAGGCCTGCATTAAATGCTACCTTCCATACTGCTTAACTGGAATGGACACAGAGCTCAATTCCACTGTAAGGTGCTGAGGATCCTACAGAAGGCTACTCTGTTCATACTCTTTCCCAAGTACTACTGGATTTCTGTAGAAGGGAAAGCTCTGTATGGGCTCTTTGTAAGTGTGTGTGGAGTGTGAAAAAAAGGCAAACTGGACTTGTCACTTTGGTGTCAGAAAATAGTTTAGTTGTAAAATAACATTATGATCTGTTGTTTAACCTTTTTTTTTAACCAACCAAAAAGTAATCCAATCAATATCTGCAGTGCTCCAGTAAAGAGCGGGAGCTACAGTAAGGTGATATATGGATCATTATGTCATTAAACAACATTTATTAGATGCATAACATGTAAGGAATACATAATAGTTTGCTTTATTCAACAGCTAACAGTTTTTTGTATAAATGAACTTTTCCTGTTCTTTCTGATTTGAAAAGACCACCATCTGGGTGTTGTTAACATACATTAATAGTGTCATATTGAAATATTGTAGGCAAAGTAGACATATGAATATATAGCCACATATCAACACAATTCCTGAAACAGATGTTATCCAGTAAAAGTTGTGCAGGGAGGACAGTGCTAGATAGGATTTTAAAGCATAATTAAAGCATGACTGAATTCAAACAAAAGAATATATTTAACTTTCCATTCAGTAGCAAAAATATACTATAAATTAAGGAAACAAATGTATTTTGCTTCCAGTGTGGCAGAAATCTCCCTTGGTACTCAAAAGATATGAATCTGTGATATCTGCCAGCTAGGGGGCTTTGGGCCTGATCCAAAGCCTAGTGAAGTCAAATAGGTTTTGAATCTATCCTTTAGCTCAAGCTATAAAAAGTTATACTTTAATTCCAGAGGTCCCGGGTTCAAATGCTGATGATAAGTAAGTTAACAATCACCATACAAAGCAACATATAAATACATATCCACCATAACTCTCATCCACCTACTTTCATACCATACCTACTGTCACTGGGCACTACAAATCCTACTAGATTCTCTCCTCAGGACAAGAAATGAGAACATGCGAACATGCTTTCTTTTTCTATAACACCCACTGAATGCAACAAGTTTCTGAGTAATCACTTCAGTTAAAAAGACAAATGTTTATTTAGTAAAGTGGTATGTCACACAATTCTTTATCAAGGAGGGGTTGATTTCCATAAAAGGCTATGCTCCAGAGAATATATGATCCACATTTCAGGAACTAAAACTGATTTCCTAAAACCCAAGTTTTTTAGTAAATACTTGAAAGAAGTGGATCACTTCTACGTCTTATACCCCACTTGCTGAACATAAATAAATTTTCCAACACATAAGCGATTTATAATGCCTCCAGCATGAGAAATTTGAGCACATATATTAATATACTACTTATAAAGTTGCAGCATACTGTTTTCCTGTCATTTATCCTTAGCTCACTTCCATCATCTTATTGATTTTAACATAGTTTGCAAAAACCCTGCCTCAGGGTTCTAGTACAAAACCAAGACTGTTCTGTCCCCATATCCCAGTCTCATCTCTGCAAGAACCTCCCTTTCCCCCAGACTCCAATCTCACCCCCAAACCCCTTACTTTGCTGGCAGGATGCTGGCTAAATCACTCAAGTGCTGCTAGCCTTTCAATGCCCTTCCTACATCCTCCACAAAGGACAGACAAGTTGCCCCATAATTTATTAGGAAAACAATCCCAGCCGTCTCAGCACATAGACCAATGGGCTAAGCCTCCAGACATAGGCAGGTGAGAGAAGAAACAGTGAGGACACAGCAAAGTGGGTATGGCTTTGCCATGGGAATGCTCACCCCTGGCTTGGCTAACCTGGGTGCTGAGACCTGGATGCCAGGTTAACTGTGCAATGTCGATTTAGCTTCAGTGTCTCCTCAAGTGGCACTTCCCCAGTCACTTCCCTCTTCTTCAAATCCTTCCATCTTCTTTCCCCTCTTCTCAAATTCCCTTCACAGTGGCCTCCCTGTGCCTGGCATTTCCCACGTGTCCTGGACACGCTCCTACTGCTCTGCAGACTTTCAGAGCCTACAGGGCTGGGGTTCAGCCTGGGAAGGACCCAAGCCAGATGTACGTAGGAGCCACAGCTATATCAGACTGGGCCCCTGCTGGTAGGAAGTGTCAATTGCAACTTCTTTCTTTGTTAGCTAAATAGAATTGGCAATGGCAGCCTCAGACTGTCCTCCCTGCTGGACCATCACAGCCAGCCAAAATTTGGCAGGAGGATAGCTGTGTTGTCCCATACCAGGCTGAAAGTTGTCCCTCTCAGCTATAATAATGCCAATGCTGGCCATATTATAGGAGAAGTGGCCCAGAATTGTGCAATATTACAATTGTAAAATGCAGCATTTTGAGTATTGCTTGAGAATACTGCAGTGTATCTTTATAAGGGACACAAGGGCAGGGAGGACTGTTGCGCAGGGAAGATGTGCTCTCCTTGTGACTGTGGCACCAGTCGATATACCTAGATTTGGGGATTATATTTGGGAACACATGCATAAAATTTTGTCAGCAATTTGCATCTTTTGGATGTATCTAGCTCATTTTTGGGGGAAAGACAGAAAATATAGTAACTCAAACCAAATCAAATGGAAAAATCCCTGATTTTCATAAAATGGTAAGGTTAACGGATGACTGTAAAGTTCAGTCTCCAGCTGTCCTGTAGGTGTGTGTGTGTCTGTGTCCCATACACAAAGTATACTAGGCTCTCTAACTTCAGACTCCTATCAGAACTAAGGGTCTGATCCTGCAAAGTGCTGAGTGCAACTCCCATTGACATCAACAGCATCAGCCTGTGACTCCATAATAACAGTTACTCCTGGTTTAGACAAAGCTTCTTGGACTTCCTTATAGCATAAGACATCAGTGCTCCAAGATCTACATTGGCTGTCCATTGGTTTCCAGATGGAATTTAAGGCGTTGGCTATGACTAGCCTCTGACTAGCCTACCTGAGAGGCTGCCTCTCTCCTGGCCAAACTAGCACATTTGTAGTCAATACTGGCATTCAAGCTAGATCACTCTCATTATAAAAAAGAGGGGGCTGCTGGTGTGTCTTCTCCATGAGGGCTCAAGAACTCTGGAATTTGCTCTGCCCCCGGGTCTGAAATAGGCAGAAATGGGTGACTTTCCAGGCATGCTACAAAACACATTTGTTTGATAAGGCTTTGGGAGAAGGCTGAGGGTGTGATCTTTGAACCTGGAAGGGGGTGAAAAGAAGCTCTTTGTAGACGGCAGGCCAGCAAATTCCTATTAAAACAGCCATACTGGGTCAGACCAATGGTCCATCTAGCCCAATGTCTTGCCTTCTGACAGTGGCCAATTCCAGATGCTTCAGAAGGAATGAACACAACCGGGCAATTTTGAACAGTCCATCCCCTGTTGTCCAGTATCAACTTCTAGCAATTGGAGGTTATGGGGTGTCCCTGACCATTGTGGCTAATAGCCATTGATAGACCTGTCCTCCATGAACTTATCTAATTCTTTTTTTAACCCAATTTTTTGGCCTTCACAACATCCCATGACAACAAGTTCCACGGGTTGACAGTGCATTGTGTGAAGAAGTACTTCCTTTTGTTTGTTTTAAACCTGCAGCCTATTAATTTCACTGGGTGACCCAATGTTATATGAAGGAGTAAATAACACTTCCCTATTCAGTTTTTCCACACCATTTGTAATGTTATGACCTCTATCATATCCCCCCTCAGTTGTCTCTTTTCTAAGCTGAACAGTCCTAGTCTTTTAAATCTCTCCTCATATGGAAGCTGTTTCATACCCCTAATTATTTTTGTTCCCCTTTTCTGAAGCTTTTCCAATTTTGAGATGGGGTGACCAGAACTGCATGCTCATGTAAGCCTCCTCCAAGCACTTAGGGCAGTGACAGTGAGGGTCACGATCAGGCATTGCCTTACAACAGAAGTGGCAGAACTTGAAACCCAGAGAGCGTGGCATATCTCCAGTACCGGTACCCTGACTGGGTGCCAGACCCACACAAAAAACAACAGTGCACATTTTTACCTCTCTGCATTGTGAAAACTGAACATAAGAACAGCCATACTGGGTAGGATCAAAGGTCCATCTAGCCAGTATTCTGTCTTCTGACAGTGGCCAGTGCCAGGTGTCCCAGAGGGAATGAACAGAATAAGTAATCACCAAGTGATCCATCCTCTTTCGCCCATTCCCCACTTCTGACAAACAACTGATGAATTATCCCTACTGTTTGTATTGTATCTTTTAGCCAGTTACTGATCCATGAAAGGACCTTCCCTCTTATTCCACAGCTGCTTACTTTTCTTAGGAACTTTTGGTGGGGACATTCTCAAAGGCTTTCTCCAAGTCCAATACACTATACTGACTAGGACACCCTTGTCCATATGCTTGTGGACACGCTCAAAGAATTCTAATATATTGGTGAGGCATGATTTTCCTTTACAAAAGCTGTGTTGACTCTTCCCCAACAAATTGTGTTCATCTATATGTCTGATAATTCTATTCTTTACTACAGTTTCACCCAATTTGCTGTTACTAAAGTTAGGTTTACCAATGTGAAATTGCCAGGATTGCCTCTGGTGCCTTTTTCAAAAACTGGCATTACATTGGCTATCCTCCAGTCATCTGGTACAGAGGCTGATTTAAGCAATAGGTTACATACCACAGTTAGAGCGGCAAAGAGTCCTGTGGCACCTTATAGACTAACAGACATATTGAAGCATAAGTTTTCATGGGTGAATACCCACTTCATCGGATGCATGTCCAAAGTGGGTCTTCACCCACAAAAGCTTATGCTCCGATACGTCTGTTAGTCTATAGGGTGCCGCAGGACTCTTTGCCGCTTTTACAGATCCAGACTAACACGGCTACCCCTCTGATACTTGATACCACAGTTAGTAGTTCTGCAGTTTCATATATGAGTTCCTTCAGAACTCTTGTGTGAATACCATCTGGTCCTACTGTCATATTACTGCTTAATTTATCAATTTGTTCCAAAACCTCGTGTATTGACACCTCAATCTGGGACAGTTCCTTCAATCTGTCACCTAAAAAGAATGGCTTGGGTTTGGGGTTCTCCCCTGCATGCTCTGCAGTAAAGAGTAATGCAAAGAATGCATTTAGATTCTTCACAAGATCCCTTACCAAAGACTCTTAAGCAAAGTAAGCTGTCATGGGCTAAGAGAGAAGGTCCTCTAATGGACTGGTAACTGGTTAAAAGATAGGAAACAAATGGTAGGAATAAATGGGCAGTTTTCAGAATGGAGAGAGATAAATACTGGTGTCCCACCGGGGTCTTTACTGGGACTAGTTCTATTCAATGTGTTCATAAAAGATCTGGGAAAAGGGGTAAACAAAAAGGTGGCAAAATTTGCAGATGATATAAAACTACTCAAGATAGTTAAGTTCCAAGCAGACTGCAAAGAGCTACAAAAGAATCTCACAAAACCAGATGACTAGGCAACAAAATGGCAGATGAAATTCAATGTTGATAAATGCAAAGTAATGCACACTGGAAAATATAATCCCAACTATACATATAAAATGATGGAGTCTAAATTAGCTGTTACCACTCAAGAAAGAGATCTTGGAGTCATCATGGCTACTTCTCTGAAAACATCCACTCAATGTGCAGCAGCAGTCAAAAAAGCTAATAAAATATTAGGAATCATTAAGAAAGGGATAGATAATGAGACAGAAAATATCATATTGCCTGTATATAAATCCATGGTACGCCCATATCTTGAATACTGTGCGCAGATGTCGTCCCATCTCAATAAAGATATATTGGAATTGGAAAAGGTTCAGAAAAGGGCAACAAAAATGATTAGGGGTATGGAACGGAGGCCATATGAGGAGAGATTAATGAGACCGGGACTTTTCAGATTGGAAAAAAGACAACTCAGGGGGCAGGGGGAATATGATAGTGGTCTATAAAATCATGACTGGTGTGGTGAAAGTAAATAAAGAAGTGTTATTTGCTCCTTCTCATAACACAGGAACTAGGGGTCACCAAATTAAATTAATAAAAGGTAGCTGGTTTAAAAAACCAAAAAGGAAGTATTTTTTTCACAGAATGCACAGTCAACCTGTGGAACTCCTTGCCAGAGGATGTTGTGAAGGCCAAGACTATAACAGGGTTCAAAAAAGAGCTAAATAACTTCATGGAGGATAGGTCCATCAATGGCTATTATCCAGAATGGGCAGGGATGGTGTCTCTAGGCCCTCTTTGCGAGAAGACGACGGGATGGATCTGTTGATGACTATCTGTTCTGTTCTTTCCCTCTGTGGCTCCTGGGATTGGCCACTGTCAAAAGACAGAATACTGGGCTAGATGGACCTTTGGTCTGACCCAGTATGGCTGTTCTTATGTTCACAGTGGTCTTGTCTCCCTTGAGTGCTCTGTCAATACCTTGATCATCCAGTGGCCCCACATAATTTTTTGCTCTTAGTTTTTATGTCTTGTGTTGCTCTTTTCTTTCTTGGCCTGCCTTATTATACTTTTACACTTGGTTTGCTGGAGTTTATGCTTCTTTCTATTTTCTTCACTAGGATTTGACTTCCAATTTTTAAAGGGTGACTTTTTGCCTTTAACTGCCTCTTTTACTCTGCTGTTTAGCCATGGTAGCATTTTTATGATCCTCTTACTGTTTTGTTTTTTTTAAATTTTGGGTATACATTTAGTTTGAGCCTCTTTTATGGTGTTTCTAAATAATTTTCATGCAGTTTTCAGGCATTTCAGCCTTGTGATTGTTCCTTTTAATTTCTGTTTAATGACCTTCCTCATTTTAGTATAGTTCCCTTTTTTGAAGTTAAAATACTATTTTGGTAGGTTTCTTTGGCATTTCCCTCCTACAAGGATGTTAAATTTAATTATAATGTGGTTGCTATTATCAGGCAGTTCAGCTCACCTCTTGGACCAGATCCTGTGCTCCATTTAGGACTAAATTAAGAATTGCCTCTCCCATTAAGGGTTCCAGGACAAGCTGCTCCAAGAAGAAGTCATTTAATGTGTCTAGAAATTTTCTCTCTGCATCCTGTCCTGAGGTTACATTTACCCAGTCCATACGCCTGATTCCTTAATGCTGCCAGGGTTATACTGTAATTTTAATTGAATGTTAGGGCACATAGAGCTTAAAATCTAATGTTCAAGGGATTACTTTTCTAACTTTACTGTAAATTCTTCACCCTTACCATTTTGTATTCTTTCCAGTTTTTTTGAAAATCCAGACTCCCATCTTCTCGGTGTTGTATAACTGTCCATCCTCCTCCTGTGATCTCCATATTACAAAAGACCTAGGTAATAATGAAAATAATGATACTAGTTTCAAAATTATGTCCACTCAAAAAAAGACAACTTTCCTTAATAGTCTTCCAACATTAGTACTTTTTCAGTTGATCAAGTATTACCTAGTGCTTGTAGCACAGTGTTACACAGGATCGGAAGAAATTATCATAGATTCTTGCAGGAAAATGAGATACAGTGAAGCCAAAATGTAGAAAAGATGATACATTATTTATAAACGCATGTATTTCTTATTTAAATCCAGGTTGTACCCACAATATACCGGGCAGTGTCCCAACACAGATAGTGACATAATCATTGCCCCAAAGAGTTTGCAATCTAAGAAGACAAGCAACATACAAAAGGTATAGATAAAGTGGAAAGACTAAGGATGGGGCTATGTAGGACTATCCCTGGAGAGTGTATGACCCGTACTGAAATTGTAGACCAGCATCCTACCATGATTTCACAATAAAGCTCTCATTAAGTTCCATATTTATACATAAATAGCAATGTGATCCTTAAATAGAACAAGACAATGCACATAATAATCAACAGATATTTTATGTTTTATGTGTATACAGTAGTGCTTATAAATGACACAACTTTCAAATGCATCCTATTGTGCAGCCTTTTCATTTTTCTTGGGATACTGCAAGGAAAGGTTAAAACTGTCATTTATTATTATTTCTTCTTTTCTGTTCCACCATTTTAACACTATTACTTGAAGCATTATTACTTGAAGCATTATTTTCATGATCAGATACATTTCCCCTATTGGCACTGTGATTGTTCCAGGTTTTCATTTCTGTGCTCTTTAATAAAGCTACATTTGCCTATGAAATAAGGTATGTATTTATACAGAGAGTTGAAGAATTCTGATCAATCAACCTAGTATTTTGTGATCACATCCATCAGCATGGACAATGTTGCCCAGTAATTTAATGGTTTTTTTTGCTCTGTCAATTGATGGTCATTATCCACTTCCTTTAAATAAAAATTATTATACATCAGTCAATAAAAAAACAATAATTCATCCTCAGACAAATCAGTTCCATGCTTTTCACTCTAAGATTTATTGTTCATGTTGATGCTTTGTGATTGTTTCATTGTTTGAATTTGCTAAGTCCGCTTGCACATGTAGGAGGAAAGGAGAATGTTGACCACTGCAGACATGTAAACCAGATTCAGAATAACAATTAAAGAAACATGATTTGTTAGACAAACATTTTGGCTCTTGTCCTCCTTCAGCAAAGATACTGCAAGTCAAACCATTTATCTACAGGATTTAGTTTTCTTAGTCTTAGTCTTATTTTCAGTGAACATTTCTAACTGATGGATGTACCTTATTTAAAATTCAACTCTAGAACCCAGGAATCCAGTTTTCATTTTTCTAATGCATTAAGCCTTTCTCATGTCTTGAGTGTTAATATTTTAATATGGAAAAGGAACATAATATAATTTTTTCCTGTAATAAAAAGCCTTATAAAACAAGTTTTCATGCTCTTTGAGAGGTGTAGCAAATTACAGCACCTAATTATGCATTAGCCAGCCTTGCGTGGTCTGGCACTTTCCATGGGGGTGGATGTGAACACCTGCCATACTAAAAGGAGTATCAAGTTGATTATCAATATTAGCTTTGCATAATTCTAGCCAACAAAAGCCTTGAACTGGCTCCTGTCCCAGATAAGGTCAAGGCATTCAGCCATTAAACACCTTTTAACATGTTTTGAGGTTTAATCCTGAACAAAAAAGAGGTGATAATTTTAATAACTATTTTTATGCATCTGTGAGTGGTGGACTTCTTATGATGAGTGGTGGTGATGGACTTTATTATTTTTCTGCGGATTCAGATGAAGAGGACTCCAAATGCACTAAGTATTTGCCTCTGCTTAGATGCATGGATGAAAAAACTACTAATTCATAACACACATCAGTTTAATTAGGCTCATTTTAGATTTACGGATTACGTGCCTGATTCCACGTCCCTTAAGACAATAGGAATTTTCCCACTGTCTTCAGTGGACTTTGTATCAGGCCCTTGCTACCAGAGGTAGACAGACACAGGAGCCAGCAGAATATATATATTCTGAAACAGAAAGAAAACTAAAATGCAGCCTCTCTGAAAAACCAAATGGAATAGTTTCTGGGGTGACTATCCTGATTGCATTGGTTAGCTCTTCCAATCAGGGATACCAGAGAAATAAAACATGACTTGCACAATGTGGTTTTCCCTATTTTACCTATCCCAGTGCTAGTCTCAAACTAAACACACCAAGATCAGTAACCTAGTAAACCTTGTGGATATTCAGATACAATTTAAAAGTTTGTAACAAAGCTTCCATGGACAGCTTGTGAACTTGAACAAAACTAATGCAAGTGCAACTCACTGTCAATTTGCCAGTTATTTTCAAGTCTTTTACAATTCCAGTTTAACAGTTTCAACACCTCTATTCAGGTCTCTCTAATTCTGCTTCATAACATCTAAGAAGATTTTCCAATTTTCATTATAGACATCTCAATTATCTTCTGTATTCACCTCTCATATATCACTATATCAATATTTGCCTTAACAGTATTCTTCCAGTGTTGGTTTATCCTTTTCCCCATTTCTCATCCTGAACAATATTTCTGGAATGTAATGGGAACTATTTATCAGTGATTAATTATAAACAGATGATTGTTTTTGACTGTGGATCATTAATTAATAAAATATGATCTCTTGGGTATCCCTGATTCTCTCCTTAATCTTCGGAGACATGTATTTCTGACAGAACTGCTGGCCAGGTATCTGACTCAACTGTAAAGACCAGCCATTTGCTGAGGAGTAGAAGACAGATCATATTTTGTAGGTATATGCTCAGATTTAGGGAGGATCCTCAGTCAGTGGAGAGAAAGGATGGGTTGGGACTCACTCCAGGCAAGATACTCCATTTACTTCACCTTCCAGTATCTTCCTAAGGGTGAAGGTGGACCAAGTGATTTATATTAATACAGCACTTTGCCAATGTAAAGATTCCATAACCATGCAGAATGCTCCCTCACGCCAAGAGCAACATCTACATCAACAAGCAAAAACAAACACAAACACATATATTTTTACCTTTTTAGGCTCTGATACATTATTAATATAAATAGTGTAGACCCCACTTTTGTTAAAACCAGCTTGGTACACATCTGCACAGTCTCTGAATGGCTTGTCCTCCTCTCTTTTTGCATTCTTTAGTAAAACTGCAAAACAGAAAATACGATAATGCAGATTACAATAGCAACCTTAGGAATTACTATATCAAAGCGGCTTTATTTCTTGTTAGCTTTTCCACTTTTCCACATCATTCTAGGCTAACATTTAAGTATTACGCCTGTTATACCTACATAACACCTCAGTATTAGACATAACATCTAAATATTAGTCCTTACATGTCCACCGCATTTTACAAACCGCAAATACTTAATAATTAACATGTCCCTCTGAGGATGGTAACAAATTATTATTATCCCTATTTTAATGATAGGAGTACTGAGGCGAAGAGGCAAAGGCCCAAATCCTCAAATGTTTTTAGGCAGAACACCCATTGATTTCAATGGGAGTTAAGTGCCTAAATGCCTTTCGGGATCTGAGGCAAAGAGACTTTCTCAAGGCCATGGAGTCAATCATCATTGACAAAGCCAGAAATAGAACCTATGACCCCTTGATTCTCCAATCTCTTCCCATTCCCCAGGCCATATTGCTTTTTAAATTGTATAAATCACTGCAAACAATAGTGTAAAAACCAAAAATTTTCCACCTACTAATTGCTATTAAAAGCAACTTGTAAAAAATGGATACTTAATAAATAGTTTTAATGGTGGGTTTTAATTTCTGGGTTTATTTCATTTTGTGACATTTCAACAACAAAGCAAAAGAATTAATATTCCAGCTACAGCATAGCACTTGATTCTGCACATCACAGGGTACGAAGTATTGTGCATGAGTGTGAGATTAAGACATGAGGAGAACACGGTGTGCTGGCAATCCCAATCCTGCAGTAATGAGCACCCTGCTAAATTGGCCAGGAAGTAACTCCTCCCTAACAGAACGAGTAAGACCTAAGGGGGAACCTGTAGCTCTCCAAACAACAGGGGCTTGATCCTGCACTATTGACCCAATCCAGGAACACAAGCTTTAAGCACTTGAGTAGTCCCATTGAAATCTATGAGACTATTCATATGCGTAAAGTTAAGCATGTGCTTAAGTGCTTTGCAGGATCCAGGCCAGAGTTCTCAGCACCTTGCAGTATTAAGCTCCACAGTGATGAGGACTACATAAATACATATGCAAATTGCACTGAAGTTCTCTATAGACATGCCCATTGTCTGTCTGCAATCCACCTTTTTTTCACTTTGGGCACGGGAAAGTAAACAGTGGGTGCAAAAGGGGATAGCAACTTACTCCCTCTCAATGAAGAAGATGGCACTGTGTACCTAGGACACAGTGGTGTACCTCCACTTCCACTAGAGAGTAGCAACCTTGCACAGCTGTTGCACACCACACAAGGACTTGCAGGTTCAAAGCTGTATGTTAAATATATAATGACACAAACACTTCACACCTATATATACCACCTTCCATTTGAGCATTTTCATGAACCTTATGGGCAATAATTCTAGCATCACAAATTCCTATGAGATAGGCTGTAGCTATTATTAATCCCATTTCGCAGCTGAAGAAACAGAAAGCTAGAGTGGTTAAGTGATTTGCCCAACATCACAAAGGAAGTCCTGGGGAGAGGCAGAAATAGAACCCAAGATTTCTAATGCACAATCAGTTGCTTTAACCATAAGACCATCCTTCCTCCCCACGTAGAGAATGTATACTGCATTTCACAAAACTACTCTCATAGCACAGCATTTGCATTTTATCTTGAATAAAACAGATGTAATTTGCTGTGTTTTTTTCTTTTAAAATTTGAATTTTACAACAAAAAGGTGGATTTATTTTTCTTTTGAGTGAATTTATGCATCATCTCTTTTCTCTCTTCTTCCATAGCGTCCATAAAAGTAATTCCTGGCTCACATACATATGTGAACTCTAGTTGGAAAAGAAACTTCTTGGAGGCTTGGCCCTATTAGGAAAAGAAAAGTGATGTTAGTGACTCAGCAGGTGACACACTTCCCTTTGAGTCAGTGCTGAATTAGGCCCTCAGCATGGTATTAAGTAACAATGCACTCTTGCAGGTGCCATTTTTCAGATGAAACATAAAACTGGGCCCTGGCAATTTGTGTTCATTAAAGATTCAGTGGTATTTTTTGTAAGTAGAGGAGTATTAGCTTCAATGGCCAAATTCCAACTTGAGTAATTACTTGGGATCTGAGCCAAAGGCCACTGAAGTCAAAGGAAAGATTCCCATTGACTTCAGTGGACTTCAGATCAGGTCCATCTTGCCTACCCTGAGTTTTTCAAATGAGAGAAGTTAGCCTTCCTTGCTGAGTGAGAATCACTACTGCTTCCATGCTAAAAGTGACAACATTTCAACATACATTTATGTAATACACACACAGAGATCAGCTTACCTGCCTCTCCTCTCACACACACAATCTGCAAAATATTTTGAAGTCACTGGAATTGCTGTAGATTTACACCAGTGTTACTGAGATCAGAAACTAGTTCAGTTATTTTTCAACTGAATGTTATGCATTTTTTTCAGGAGGTAGCCCTGGCTCTTTAAGCTATTTTTAGCTGGACTAATACATAAATATCTTTTTTGAACAAGACAGCAGGAGATCATATATGGTTACACGGCCAACATGCTATCATATAAACCATCATATTATAACATAAGCAATCCTGATTTATTTATATACTGTATGTATCTACAAGGTTTGGGTTTAGAGTGAGCAGTAAAACTTAAACAGAAATAGCATTAATATCCTTGGATGTCATAACTAAGGGACATGAAATTTTTAAATAGGTATCTCAATAGCCAATAACAAAATAATTGTTTTTACAGCAAATGAAATAAAATCAGTCCATTCAATAAAGCACTTGACATTTCAATCACCAAAGAACCTCACAACAATATTCAGATTGTATATTTAGTAAAATGCACATATAGTTCATCTGTCTGAGGTGGGTAAAAAACAAAGAAACAAAAGGCAATAGCTCTCCTTAGACAAGAGTGCTCTAAATCTTTGTGATTCTTTAGGCTTTCTTTAGGGTTTTAATCTCCAATGGGAGCCACTCAGAGTTTCATCTCTGAAAAGAATTGCTTGGTGCATGGGCATGCAGGCACAGGAGCTGGTTTTTGAGATGTAATGGCTGGGCACAACATTATTACCTGTGTTCAGGGTGTGGAAGAGATTCAAAGGGCTGGTACCACTGTAGTGTTAGCCTTTGGAAGGCTAACAGGGAAGTGGCAGTGCCTTGGCTATGCCCTCTACCTCCCTCCCTTGGGTAGGTCCACTGTCTTCACCAGTCAGTAGACCTACCCAAGCACGGAAAGGAGCAGATGCTGCATAGCGGTTGCATTCTCTGGGAATCACAATAGCTCCTGGAGCTCCCAATGTGGCAGTGAGACTCTACAGCATCCCTAGGCTAAGGTACTGCCTTGAAGTTATAAAGAATCCTCGTATTAATGCCTGATATAAACGTTTAGATTATAAAACCATGAATGCTGGAGAATTAATTATACATTCTGATGATAACCTTCCTTCACTGACACCAGACGATTCTCCCATTATATTCCAAGAAACTATAAAGAACAAGCCCTAAATTATCAGAAAATTAATCCCTGTGAACTTTATCGCTGATGTTCTTTTACAGTAAAGTAACAGGGAATTCTTCTCATTTTGTTCATATTTGAAACCCATGATGTTTCTAAACTTTTTCCACATTCCATAGTGCTTGACTGGGTATTTTCTGCTGAACATTACACGAACTATGAATTCCTTATACATCAGTTGAAGTTCCTGAATAAAACATTGACTGGCATACTGCCAGTGTGTACATAATTTTAAAAAAACCCCACCCTAAATAGAACCCAAAGGGAATGATTAGTTCTCATAGACTTATATCACAGGCTATAGAATCCCCCTGTCCACTTCTGTAATATCTCACTGACATCCACAAATTTTGAATTAAAGACTTCAAGTTATAAAAAGTCCACCATTTATTCTATTTCAAACCAGCAAGTGACCTGTGCCCCATGTTGCAGAGGAAGACAACAACCCAGAATCTCAGCTAATCTGACTAGGGGGAAATTCCTTCCCAAACCCAAATATGGTGATCAGTTGGATCCTAAGCATGTGGGCAAGATCCACCAGCCAGACACTTGGGAAATAATTCTCTATAGTAATTCAGAGCCCTCCCCATCTAGTGTCCCACCTCCGGCTGTTGGAGAAATTTGCTAACAACAGTCATGGATGGGCCACAGACATCATGTGTAGCTATTACCCTTTCTTTGACTATCTAAATGCCTAAAGTTAGTTCGGATATTTTTAAATACATGATCATACCAATATATTATGTAGCTGAGGTTGCTGACAAAAGTCTGTGTCAAGCAAAATAAATTAATTTGATATATTTGGTGCTATGAACAAAAATATATTAGACACATATTTGCCCTTTTCTAATTTGATCCAAATTAACTGATCTCAGCACTATGGAAAATATAATTATCTTAAAATTAATATATTTCAGTGTATACTGTCATTTCTAATTAGGCTTTGAGAAAATGAAATATGTGTGCCTGTTACTCCAGCAACCTAAAATGGACATTCCTTAATTACACCCTGATGTTCAATAGTGCTTACAGGCAAAGGCAATTGATTATGTTGCCTAAATTCATGGAGTCACATTCATACTTCCCATAGTATCTGAACTGACGCATTCATAAATTCCACAAAGACTAAATGAGTTAATCCCACAGGTGCTAATTATATCTCCATATGACAATGCCAATAAATGACAGATGAAAGGAAGCTGTATGTTTTAGTACAATGGTGATATAAATGAACAGAAATGTAGAGATTTCTGCAATGAATCTTTATATTTTCATACTCTTAATAATATCCTACATGCTTTGTATTTAATCTACTTTTAATGTCCAACAATTAATCCATAGCAAAAGAAAATTCCTAAATGATCTTCATGAAAGTGGAAGTCCAAAAGGAGAAAACCTTATTCGCTATATGTTCAGGAAATATTCATTGGCCAAATTCTGGCTGCCATATGTACGCAGGTGCCCATAAAAAACAATGTGGGCAGAAGAAGTCTCAGATTAGAAATCTCCCTACCTAGTTTTGGTGTTTCCAAAAATTTGAGGAGAGGGTTGTCTGTAGATCCACTGCTACCTGTAACAGAAGCCAGAGGGTCTAAAAGCAGGGTCAGGGTCTAGAGCAGAGGTTCTCAATATATATGCCTGGGAAGGCATGGGCATGTGCCAGTTGCCTGTCTTTTGGGCAGGTGTATAGTGCTGCCAGATTTCAGAGTAGCAGCCGTGTTAGTCTGTATTCGCAAAAAGAAAAGGAGTACTTGTGGCACATAAGAGACTAACAAATGCATCCGATGAAGTGAGCTGTAGCTCACGAAAGCTTATGCTCTAATAAATTTGTTAGTCTCTAAGGTGCCAAGTGCTGCCAGAGGATATCCAGAGCACTGCTTAGCCTGGAGGTGGGCAGAAGGAGCCGGGGGGGATGGGGGGGGGGGTTGGATGGGGCCAGCCATGGGGGTTTGCATACATGGGGAAGCAGCTTGCAGGGCCTCCCCTGCTCCACCCCCTGCTCTCCTCCCCAGCTCTGACCTACCCACAGGCACTGCCCCCACTGTTCTCATTGGCCATGGTTCCCAGCCAATGGGAGCAGCAGAACCAGGGCTTGGGGCAGAGTGGAGGAAGCACCTGATGCTAGGAGCTGGAGATCACCACTTCCCAGGAGCCAGGTAGAGAATCTGGCCCAGCCTCGCCAACACCCTCTCCAGCACCTGCGGTGCCCCCGGGCCATGCCCCCTCCCAGAGCAACTGTGGCACCCCCAAATTTTAGTCAGGAGTATATAGTAAAAGTCACGGACAGGTCACTGGCTGTGAATTTTTATTTTCTGCCCGTGACCTGTCCATGACTTTTACTAAAAATACCCGTGATTAAAATGTAGCCCTAATAATAGTGCACTAAGCACACTGAAAATCAAAAGATAAGGTTAAAATCTAGAAAATATACCTGAAGGATTTTGTATTTCTGAATGGGAACCTTTCAGATTTGATCATAATTTCCATAGCTGACTTTTCTATGTTAAGACTATAAAATGTACTATTACAATGACATGTTGAGATTTCTCCTACTTACGTAACCCACTTGTCAATGTGTCTTACAAGTCCTCCCCTATGCTAATCCACAAAAATCTACAGCTACGGAACATTGGCTCTTTAGCTCTAACTGCTCCTGCTTTCAGCTCTGGAGGCTCCCCGTTCAATTCACTGTGTGCCAACTAATATGATAGCCATCACATAAGTCAGGGCTTGTCTGGGATTCATGGATTGCTGTAGGACAAGCTTTTTGTTGAGAAGCGGAATTATGTAACCCACTGGTGAGCATGCGTTACAAGGTCCCCTCTGTGCTACTCCATGGAGTTTATGAGGTGATATATCTGGAGCCAAAGCTCTTTAGCTGGTGACTGAATTAACTCATGTCTTCTGTGGATCTGAACAAAGGAAGTCCTGTATTGCACGCACACCACTAGTGAGTTACTCTTAATTTATACAATTTATACTGGGACTTAAATTTCTGTTCCGGGATGTCAAAGGTAACAGTTAAAAAAAATCATTGTTTATGGTTTTGGTTTATTACTGATCAGCTAGTACTTGGCTTTTTTAACAAATCTATATATTTTAGGGATTTATACTGCCACCCATCACCATAGTTTCAGAGCATCTTCCACTTGTAATCAATAGCAATAGCAAAGACCCTAATAGGCTACATGGAGTCTTTTGTGTTTGTTAGTGATTCAGAAGTAGGAAGCGGTGTTGGTGTTGTGTCATTCTTACGGTGGAAAGGCTTCATGTGATAATGATTTTCCCTGTGTGGTATTCTACTGCCATATACCCACAAACAGATCTCCCATTAATATGATAGCAGAATACAATTCATGGTAATTAAATTAGGCTAGCAAAAGGTTAATATAAGAGGTATATCAGGAAATGATGATGAAATTAGACTATGCAATTATTTTCTAAAGGAAGCGGATGGTAGCCCCATCACATGAGGAGTTTAAAACTGGACTAGATAAAGTACTACAGCCCATGGCCCAAGCCCTGTGAATAGGTCTGTGATGCAGGGCCAGAAAGGGTCATACAACTAGCAGGTTTCAGAGTAGCAGCCGTGTTAGTCTGTATTCGCAAAAAGAAAAGGAGTACTTGTGGCACCTTAGAGACTAAATTTGTTAGTCTCTACGGTGCCACAAGTACTCCTTTTCTTTTTACAACTAGCAGGCTAATTGACCCAGATTCAATCTTTAGAGACACATTAGTAGATAATGATTGTGGGTTTTGTGGATTTACATATATACTGCTAGATGTTAGACAAATGTAACCAAACAGTTCCTGTCTCTCCTCCGGCTGTTTAGCTTGGGTTAGCCCTAGAAGACATATAGAGCTTGCACATTACAGCAGTTTCTACTACTTTTTGAAACCTAAAGCTCTCTCTCTCTCTCTTTGTAACAGGTTTCAGAGTAGCAGCCGAGTTAGTCTGTATTCGCAAAAAAGAGAAAAGGAGTACTTGTGGCACCTTAGAGACTAACAAATTTATTTGAGCATAAGCTTTTGTGAGCTATAGCTCACTTTATCGGATAGCTCACGAAAGCTTATGCTCAAATAAATTTGTTAGTCTCTAAGGTGCCACAAGTACTCTTTCTCTCTCTTTGTGTGTGAATGTTTACCTGGTTTCACCTTGTAAATAACACTCATTTCTTTTTCATAGTTAATACACCTTTCTTGTAGGACTGACTACAAGCCCTGCCTTTGGTGAAAGACCTAGGATGCACTCGATCTGGGGGGAATGATTGTGACTCAGAGTAACCTGAATATTATTGTGATTTTTGGTACAAAGGCAAGATTGCCTAGGTGACAAGGTAGATCAGGGGGACTGTCTGTGACTCCGTGTAAGGCTTTTAGAGTGCTTGAGGAGTTCACACTTGATACCTGGTTGGTCAAATCTAATTGTAGAACACACAACCAATTTGGGGTTTATGCCATGTTTCTTAACTGTATGCCCTGATGTTGGCACTCCTGGGTCATGAGCCATTCCAGACAGCCTGACAAAGTCAATGGAAGTTTTGTCAGAGTACATCTTGAGTTAAAACTGCAGGATTTGGCCTTGAAGTGAGACAGGTATTTAAAATTTGGGGGAAAGTAGAACACAGTGTGAATTTAGGGCCACATTCTATAATACTTAGTCAAATACAAGCAGCTGCTGAATCAGTGAGAGCTTCGAAAGAATAGGACTGCAAGATTTGGCCCTAAATTTAATCATTCAGAGCACACGAGGAGTTAAGGTATTACATGCTATAAAAAAATCCATGGTCTGATTGTGATAGGTGCTGAACACATTGGCCTGATTCTCAGCTGGTGGAAATTGGCTTAGCACCATTAAAGTCAAAGGAGCTATGCTGATCTCCTCCAGCTAAGTATTCAGTTCAATACTAAAAAGAAAAGGAGTACTTGTGGCACCTTAGAGACGAACAAATTTATTTGAGCATAAGCTTTCGTGAGCTACAGCTCACTTCATCAATACTGGTTGCAGTAGGAGTTGAGCAAGTTCCTCACATCTCAGAATTTGAGACCCATATTCATTTAAAAGAAAGAAAGAAAGAAAGAAAGAAAGAAAGAAAGAAAGAAAGAAAGAAAGAAAGAAAGAAAGAAAGGTTTCACTGATTACTTTCTTGAAATGAACATTTATAAAAGAGTTTTAGCAGCTGAAGAGAAAATCACATTCATTACCCCCCACCACCACTGAAGTGAGAAAAACAAGCAAGGCCATAAAAAGAACACTCAGCTGTCCAACCACCTATCAACTATACCATATATAACAATATGCCCCTTCTTTCTTCGCAGAAATTGACTTGGTCTTGTAAAACTATTTTAACACACTCAGCTTTCACCCTTGGACCATAATTATTTGCTACCTAAAGAATTGTCAACAGTTATCAAGTTTGTTGTCCAATACATTTAGCCTTGATGACTGCTAAAAACAATAATACTTAAATTCACAGTGCATTTGACAGAGATCACTTAGGAATATCATGAAATGGTCCTCATTAAAAAGTTTAAATAGAATGCCTAAAGGCCCATTTACAAAGATATAAAGACACTTAATTATCCAGCTGCAATATAATTCTGTAAGTTTCTGCCTGAGACAGCAAATTTGTAAGTAACCAGCCATTCGCTGAGAACTGAAAATTGAAGGATACTTTTACAAGCTGCTACAAGAGAGATAAAGGCACAGGCTTTGTTTAATATCTTGTGTCCCTATTTCTTTAATTCATTTAAAGTGTTTCCACACAGACACCCTCACGTTCATTTAATTTTTCTGACTGAACCATGATATTTACACAAAGTAATGTTTCATTAACAAGGCAATGAGTGATATTGTCAATGTTGTTAGTTGTTTCATGTATGTTAATATTCCATGTAATGTCTTCAGCATGAGTGAATAATACTGTTTTCACAAGACAGATCTGAGAGAGATTAGATACTGGTTGTTATGTTCTCTGAGACTGAATGGGCAATTGATTTCAGAATTAGCAGTTAACTGAAATGAGGAAAAGATAAAACTATTAAGCCATTTCTGCTCCAACACTAATAAATATTGACCACTAGCTGTCACCATTTGCAAGTTAGCACAGGTACAACAGCTGAATCCTGGCTTCTCAAGTGAGACACTGACAGAAATACTAGATACTGTACATTTTAGCACTGTACAATTTATTTAATTACTGTTTCTTTACTAACCTGCAGTATGAACAGATCGCGATACATAACTACTCTGCTTTGTTATATTTGTTATATAGTTCGCAATTTGGGAAGAAAATTTGCCCGTGCCTGAGAGGCTGTGAAGTTTTCATTTGTAGCTATTATTAATCATCATTTATATTGGTTTTTTAACATACAAAACAAGTGGTACTTATCAGAGCCCTCTAGGCAGTTCTTACAAATACCAATACAATAAATCAAAAAAGAAACAGCAGTCCTATATCATCCAATACCAGATAACTAGGAAACACACACACAGAAGTGCTGATGGTGCCCAGTGCTGTACATAGCTAAATTGCACCTATGGAGTCCTGACTCAGACTGTGTGATCATGTAATACACTTCATGTGGGCTGACACCTACATCGCCATGGAACTCATCCAAGTCAGTGGGGTTGCAGTTAGGTAGAGGAGTCTACCTGAATCTGAATGGCTCTCATTGTGATATCTAGGCCTACATTTTTGCACAGCTTTCAGACTAGGAATACTATAAGCTTTGGGAATTCTATGTGAAAAACTCATTAAAACTTATTCAGAAGGTGATATTTTTATTTCTCCTTTTTTAACCAAAGTCTACTTTTATTTTTGTAAACATCAGATTCCAATACATACATTTTCTCTTTGGGGAATGTATTTTTAAAAAATGTTAATGCTTCAGGTGTTGCTTCTTTGGTCCCTTTAACATCTATTGATTATTTTTTTAACAGTATAACCAGTTATCTATAGATTATGAACCTCTAAAAGAGTGGAATCCCCATCATTAGAGCTTTTTAAGAACGGGTTAGACAATGGCCTCTCGAGGTCCCTTCCAGTCCTATGCTTTTATGACTCTGTGAAAGTAGAGCAGAGGGCAGCTTTTATGCTCCTTACACACACACACACTAGGCATCCAAAAGTAATTTGCTTCTAACTGTGGGGATCAATGTCAGGTTTAAAGATAAAAGAGCTAATGTGGCAGGCAGAATGACTTGGACACAGGAAATGAAGTCAGAAGACATGGGTACTGTTCGTAGCTCAGGCACTGAGCCACTGTGTGACTTTGGCAAGTCACTTAATTTCTCTGTTCTTTCCCCATCTGTATACAAAAAAAGAATGAGATGGGGGAAAGTAATTAAACTTATCACTTTTATAAAGTGTTTTGATATTTATGGATGAAGAGTGCCAAGTTTTATTAATAATTGCAAAGTGTTATTTATTATTAGTAATAACATTTAAGTCAATTTGTTTCCAGCACTGCTAATGTACCTCATAGCTGCAATCAAATATAATATAATCTTATAGATGTCAGTGAAGCAGGAAAGAAATGTATTTTGTTTCTTCCAAAAAAGAATGATGTCTCTGGATGTGCTACAGGTCCCTGTCTAGCTGGCAAAGCTCTAGCTGTGCCGCAAAACAAAACAAAACAAAACAAAAACAAAACAAAAAACTTTTGGCTCACTGGTATTAAGGTTGGGCTGGGCAGTGGAGTCAACAGTTTAATGAGAGGAAACAAATAACTAGGGAAATGGTGCTAACCAGAGAAGAAAGTAATTAAATCTATCGTCATTTTAAAAAGGGGTTTCAGAAGAATACAAATGTTCTTGTCTATGTCATTCAATCTATTTCCTTTTCCATTCTGACCATATTAACCACAACAACTCTCAGTTAATTCTATTCCAGAGACACTGTCATCAATTTACTATAACAAATTTGCCTTTATAAACATAGCTTTGATACTAGGATTGAAAATAACCTCTTGGGTCACCTAAATTCTACTAACTCTTCTGATTGGGATCTTTCTATACCACTGGTTTATGTTATCTATGTTCTTTTTGAAGTCCTATAGAAAACTGGGCCAACATCTCTGTTGGTGTAACTCTACTGATGTCAACAGAGTTATGCCAGCCAAAACTTTGGCCCTGTGTCTGTGGTAACCTTTAGGTCACTTCCTTGAAGTTTCAGTTCATTTCCCACAGTCTTAAGCTTACACTAAAGTTACATCACAGCTACTGAAGGCAAAGAAAAAAGAATAACTATTTACAGTTAAGGGGTTTGAATAAATAAATAATTTGTCTTTTTTAACATATATCCTGTTAAAACAAAGATTTGCCCCTACTTCATTTTCTTGCATAATTTGGTAAGATATGAAAACTACTCATAACCCAGGAGACTTGTGATTTTCAGAAACCTAAATATCTCACCCACTCACTGAATGATTTAGTTTGTGAACTCAGTAGGCACTTCTAGGGAAGTAAATTCCTCGCATATGTGTGTATTGTTTTGAGACTTAAGCCAAACTTCTTGTCAGCATTCAAGAGGAAGCTAATGCCTCATTTCTCTCGTTAGGAGGCCACAAAACCAGACATTAGTGAACAAACTTTCTTTCCTATTGCATTAGTCCTCTGAAACACACAGCGTTAGACCTAACATTTTAACAACTATGTTATTATGTAGTCTGATACACAAAAGAAAAAACAACAACAGGAAAAATGAATAACCACATTGATAAAGAACCTACCAGTCCTTTGGGGGTTTTTAGACTCCCTTTTAAGTGGGGGAGGGGAAAGGAGTAGGCCACCTATCATATTTAAATTTGTTTATAATATGCAAACTAAATTTAATATTATAGGCACAATACAATAATAGGCTATTTTTTGCTAGGCAAGGATTTTCTATTGCTTTCTGTTGGGACAAATTCTACAATCTACTAGTCAGTCACTGGCTTCCCCTCTCCAGATGGCAATACCTCCTTTGAAGCTGATCTTGCTGGCATTAATTCATGTATGAATTTCATCAGAAATCCACCAAATCCTCAAACGATGTCATGTACAACCACTGCTCCAACTCCACCCCATCTCTGCATGTGGAAGGGGCTTCTGCAGTGGTGAGGATGCATCTTTGTCACCAATAGATTTGGGGGCCTTTGGCCCTAGTTTCCTGTTCCTTTGCTCCTCTCTGCATTGTGGATGGGAGGGAAGCCTCTGGCCCTTATCTATGGCTGGATTTGAAAATGATTTAATCCTAAACAAGTTCCCTTAAAATTCCATAATGCACCACAGTCTTTTAACAGGAAGGCTAGTTTTTGAAAGCCCTGTTATTTTAGAAATGAATTGGTGCCAAGATTCCCACTGCCACATTAAAAAAAAAAAGTTTAAACAAACTATATGACAACTCTGTTAGCAATAAATATGGGACAAACTTGAGATGTCTGGGGCCCTGTGATATCATGTATATTTGTCCTATGCATAGGTTTTCTGATCTAGTGGAGAATATATTTTTACAGATCAGCATAAACTAAAGCCATAGAATTGATCACACTGGCAACCCTGAGTGGTTGGTTTTGGAATCCAGACTCAGAACTGGTTGGAAATTTTACAGGTGGTCCCTGTCTCAAATGTAGTCTGTACCAAAACCAGAGATGTAAACACCCCAGGTATTTGGGGAGTTTGAAATTCAGATCTAGATCCAAATTTTGCAACTTAGGTTCAACTCTACTTTTTGAAGTGATTAGCAGTGTGACCTTTACTCCCATTCTCTCATTTGCCTTTACAAACTGAGAACTTTCAGAAATTCCTCCCCTTGGCCTAGCAATAGTGGAAATACTGCTGTAGACCAACCATAAGAATTGTTATCACCATGTCATCTAACTTGGCTCATGTCATCTGACCTTGACAAAAGCCAAACAGGCAGGCAGTATCAGAGCTTATTCTCTTAGGACCATATTTTCAAAGGTATTTTGGCATCTAGAGAAGCAGATAGGTACCTAGTGGGATTTTCAAAAGCACCCAAAGAGGTTAGGCACTATTGAAAATCTCATTAGGCACCTATTGCATCTTTGGGCACTGATATGTCTTTGAAAATCTGGCCCTTGGGGCCTTGTTTAATCAAATAGGCATGCTGCCTTTGAAAATATTAAATTACCGCCCCCCCCGGTGTGCAGAGTTTATGCTAGCTGCTCAGCAGAGTTGCTGACTCAGATGGCTGGGGTGAATTTGCAGTGGTCCTAGCACCATCAGCAGCAGTATGGACAGCACTGGCCCTCCAGTGTGAATAGGTTCACATCGATTCACATTTACAATGCTATTGTTATAAGGAAAAAGACTAGAAACTATTCTTTTTAAATGAAAGCTGAGATTGTCTTTTGCATTATTAGGTCTGTCAAATTAAAGGGATTCTGTGACTAAAACTTTTTGGGACTATGAAGGCTGGCTCTGTTCAGAAGAAACTGTGATCTGCCTATAATCGTTTATGGAATAACATGTCCATTGGGTAAATTTCAACTCAGTCCCAAGAATGGATAGTTAGTTAATTCTTGTCCTGAAGTTTGAAGATTTATATCCCTTGTCAATTCTCACCCTACCTAATTTTAGTGTAGATATTGTTGTTATTCATATAACTGTCTAATCATTTTAAAATCCTACTGAGATCTTTGTTTCAATAATATCACGTGGCAATGAGTTCCACAAGTTAATTAAGTATTTTCTTTTATCAGTGAAAAAAATTGCCTTTTAATTTTATTAGTTACTCCCGTGTTTTTTGTTTATAATAAGAGGTAAGAAGGGAGTGTCCAGTTGCTCTTCTTTCTACCATTCATTATTTTATATACCTATATCATGTCAACTTATTCCTCTCACTTTTGACAAAATAGACCTATATTTATACTGTCTCCTCAAATAGAAGTCTTTCCATGTCTCTAATAATTTTCATTGCCCTATTCTGGAGCATTTCCATTTCTTCAATATCCTTTATGAGATCAGATAACCAGAACTGAGCACAGTATAAAAGATATGGGCATACCATTAATTTATAAATAATATTTTAATTGTTATTATCTATCACTCAAAAATCTTACCCTAACTCTATGTTTTGAATGCTAGTACACAGATAGCAGATATTTGTGTTTAACTAACTAAAGGGTACTTTACATATTTTCCCTGAGTGGTTATGGCTAAATTACAGTAGTTCCAATTGTTTTTTCCCAGCATGCATACCTTGTACTTGACACAGTCTTCAGTATGTATAATAATTATTTTCACAAATTGATGCTGGTAATAATTTTTTAAAAAATCAGCGTATGTGTTAGTGTCCAAGATTTCTTTAAAATGGTCTGGTGTTTTATGTTAACGTTGTTATTTTAACAAAAGTTTTTCTGTGGCTTTTTTTAATTCTGAGAAATAATTTATTTCCTAAAACTTGTAAGTCAGATAGATTTAAATATATAGCAAACAGATATTTCTGTGAAAGTGCTCTATCTCTATGTAAACTGATCTAGGAATTTACAATATGCCAATCAACATAGTATCCAAGCATGAATCAGAGTCAGATACTAAATACAAAGAGATATGGGGAATGAGATGGAGGTGTCTAAACTTAGGCTACTAAGTCTACATTTAGATATGTAAATAGCTTGAGTTTCAAAAGCACTGAGCACGTAGTAGCTTTCATTGAATTTAGTGGGAGTTGTTTGGTGCTGAGCACTTTTGAAAATTCACTTATCCGGTACCTATATTTGGACCCAGTAGCCTAAGTTCTGATTTTTTTGAAAATCCTGGTTCAAAGTCTTTATAAGAACCAATTGATGTCTGAAATCTCCATAATTAAGGGGGAAAATATTTTGTTTGAATCTAATTCAAGATGGCTAGAAAATCTGTTTTCAGTCTTTACAACAGCTTGCAGTTCATCTCTGTATGAAAATAATATCTCTCTCACATTGATATTAATTTCAAAATGCTCCTGAGCGCTGTTAAAACAGCCTGAGCAAAACTTTGCCAGATTTCCTTGCCAGAAGACCATAAAATACATTAGAGGATTTGAATTGCTTCACAATGCTGAACTATTGGTATGAGAGCATACTGTTTAAAAAAGATTTTATTTAATTTAAGGTGCTGAAGAACTGTTTAGCATGGAATAAGTCAAAGCAACAGAGAAAGGGAAGATATAGAATGGACATGAGAAAAAAGCATGCCATCAATAAGATCGGAATGTGAAAAAAATCTTCCAAGGGAAGAAGGTGGAATCCTAGTCACTGGAACTATTCAGATACAAGCATCACAAGGGGCATGGGAATGTTCTCTAGGGAACAAACTAGACTGGATCATCTATTAGATCTTTTCGACTCTTAGTTCTATCAGACTATAATGATGCAGGTGCCAGTTTTTTTTTTTTTACCTGCACATCTCTATGCATCTACTTGCACTGGTACAGGAATCAGTTATATAACCACAATTCACATATGCTTTGGACTTTCTCTCTAGAATGTCATCCCTCAGCCTTACTTGCCTGTTCAGCTATTGGCCCATCTTCTTTCTTCCCTTCATCTCTAAACTTTCTGAATGTGCAATTTGCTACCTTTGCCTTGTGTACCTCTCCTCCAACTTGCTCCTGGATTTTCTTGGTAAGGTTTTTGATTACCTCTTCCTAGCCAAATCACATATCTTTAATTTCAACCTCCGCTTTGACCTCCCTGACATCCACAATATCTCCTCAACAGTCCATATAGAACACATCTACAAAGATCATCTCCCTTACGCATTGTTCTGATCATGTCATCTTCCCCTTGAATTCTCACTGGAATTTCTCTTTGAATCCATCTCCTCCTCCTCAGCAACTCTTGTCCTTGTTCTGCAAGACTCTGCTTAGCCTATCTTCTTCTGAGTCCTTTTCACACTCTGCCGCCACCTCCTCACCTCATGATGTCACCCTTTGACAAACTGTTTGTCCTTTTTTCCTACAACAACTCTATGTTTTCTTCCATGCTACTTTTGATGCATGGAATGCCTCTCCTGAATTGGTCTGCAAGGCCACTTCCCTCTGAGAATTAAAATCACTCCTGAAGAAGAATTTTTTCATGATACTACAAGAATGCGTTGACTAATAATTGCAAGCATGTTAAGCAACTAGAGATTGCCCCTCAAGAGCTAGACATCTAATAATAATAAATTTTAAAATGCTTTATTAAGATGTAACCAATGATAACCCTGATGACTGGCCATATAGTCTACCTATTGCCTCTGCCATTTTTGTCTGCCTGGGTTTGAATTGTAATGTCTTCAAGGCAGCACCTATTCCATCTTCCATGTTTGTTCAGTACGTACCACACTATGGGTGCAACTGGAAACAAACAAGTAATAAAAAAGTAGAAAAACAAAGAGAAACGTAATATTCAGACAATATCTGAAAAACAACAAGTCATAAGGAGTCAGATCCTCCGTGGCTATAATTTGGTATCACTAAGTCAATGGAGCCAATTTACATCAACAGAAGATTTGGCACAAGAGCTCTGTGTTATTCAACCAAAAAGTCAAACATACTTGTTGGCATCAGGTTCACTCTCAGCAATATCTCAAGAACTATCCATGTTCAAATGTTCTCCTAAGCTATTTTGTCCTTGATTAGTTCAGAATGTCAGAGTCTCTTTTCTTTTTGGACCTATACAAGTAAATTTGACCCTCCCTCGCCAATGTGTCACTCTAGTGCCATGGTTCCCAAACTTGTTCCGCCGCTTGTGCAGGGAAAGCCCTTGGCGGGCCGGGCCGGTTTGTTTACCTGCCTGCAGGCTGAGGGATGTACTGGCTGCTGCTTCCAGCAGCTCCCATTGGCCTGGAGCAGCGAACCGTGGCCACTGGGAGCCGTGATCAGCCAAACCTGCGGACACGGCAGGTAAACAAACCGGCCCAGCCCGCCAGGGGCTTTCCCTGCACAGGTGGCGGAACAAGTTTGGGAACCACTGCTCTAGTAAGAAATTTCTGAGACTTTTAAAGATTTTACTCTCTTACCTCCTTCTTTGGAGCAAAGATTGACCAGACTGTGAACTGTGTCCATCAATTCCAGCTGTTGTTTCTGCAGGACACTGTTGTTGTTAGTTGCCTTGTTTAATTGCTTCTCTAGCTCCTGGATTATGTAACTTTGGCGTGAGACTAAGCCTTGAAGGTTCTCTTTTTCCTCCTTCAAAGTATCCAACTCTTCTTTATGCCTTTCTTCCATTTCTAATATTTTATGCTCAAGTAAACTTTAAAAAAAAACAGCAGACATTAATTAGTATTAATATACATTGATACAGAAGCTGGTGTTAATTTTATCGTTTGGTTGTATGCAGAGTTCAGCACATGAATTACTCATGTTTAAAAAAGGCAATAAACTCATGGCCATAACTTCACTTTAAAATGTTAGCCAAGGGGTTGGTATATTCCATCTAGGATCTTGCTTTCTAAACAGTGCAAAGTATGTTACATGTGCAAAAGTACACTTGATTGCATTCCTAATTTGTACACCCACCTTAGGGAACTGCATGCACAAATGGTGGGTTATGTACCTAGCTGGCAATTTGTACATGTAGTTATCCACTTTGGGCAGATAGTTAAGCATCCAAATTAGGCATGCAGTTCCAACTATATTTTTTGCATGTGCAAAAATGTTGTAGAGTCAGGAGAGGGAGAAAAGATGAACAGGGCATGGAAGTTGTTGGTTGAGTGGATGGGGCAATGTGATAAGAGATGGGCTCAGTGGGGTAGGCTGGAGCAGAATTGTGTAGAGCTGTGAGCACAAGAAGGTAAAAACTTGGGAACAATGGGGAACCAGCCAAGGGATATGGAGCCAATACTCAAAAAATCTAAACAACAGTCTGATGGATTCAGGAAAGCATCTTTGAAAGAATATAAGAGAAACACAGAATAATCCCTGGACTACTTGCATCTATTTTTATCATATGGTCTCATATGGAATCCTCCCCTAAACTTTGGATTATTAGCAGTGCGTTACATTTGCAGAGCAGGAGGCTCCTAAATTGCAATCTAAGGCCTTGATTCTACAAAGACTTTAGGACCAGTGCCTAAAACTGTAACATTGTTCCCTCATGCCATTGTCTTATGTTTTCCTCTCAAAGACTCCTGTGAACTCTTCTAATTGCTTCACATGAGATTTGATATTCTAAAATATTGAGAGAAACAAAGAAATGTAGCCTGCAGTCTGTCTAATATGAAAGACACTGTCTCTTATAATAATTAAATGGAAAATTAGAGTTACAGCTGACAAATTTACACACCTTTGTAGTGAAGAAAATGATGCTGAAAATGTACTGAAAAAGAGATAGTTTAACTGGTTTGTGTCTAGGCATGCTAACAAGATATAGACATCTTATATAAACTTGGAATAATCAATCCAGTGCAAATAACTTCCAGATCATTAGAATGTAATGCATTATAGGACAACTTTAGTTAAAAATAACCAATAATCAATTCAGTACTTTTATAAACTTTTGTATAATTTTAATAAAATGTTGTTTGATGTCATAATTGTGATTCTCAACTTGTAGGGTCCTGGGAGATTTTAAGTGGCTTGTGAAGATGGGAAAGGAAAATTTGCACAGGTGAGCAGTACCCACTTCCATATCGCAAATGAATTTCTTTTCCCAAAAGGTAAATCAGGAAGTTGGATTCTTAATGTGGGATCCCTATTTTGTCAAAATCCCTCATAAGGAACTTTCCTTCCACAACAAAAAAATGAAGATGATGACTCATACGGTAACCCAGAGGCCTTCTGAATTCTCATCGTTTATATCTCCTCAGCCAGGAAAATCTTTAGTACAACTGTAGAAAAATAACTGACTTACTTTCATCAAACGTTATGGCTAATTTTAGAATAAATGTATGCAAACAGGTTTCAGAGTAGCAGCCGTGTTAGTCTGTGTTCGCAAAAAGAAAAGGAGTACTTGTGGCACCTTAGAGACTAACAAATTTATTTGAGCATAAACTTTTGTGAGCTACAGCTCACTTCATCGGATGCATATATCAAATTGGTAGATGCACAGGTGAACGAGCCTCTTATAGTGTGGCTGATGTGATTAGGCCCTATGATGATGTCCCCTGAATAGATATGTGGACAGAGCTGGCAACGGGCTTTGTTGCAAGGATAGGTTCCTGGGTTAGTGGTTCTGTTGTCTGGTGTGTGGTTGCTGGTGAGTATTTGCCTCAGGTTGGGGGGCTGTCTGTAAGCACGGACTGGCCTGTCTCCCAAGATCTGTGAGAGTGATGGGTCATCCTTCAGGATAGGTTGTAGATCCTTGATGATGCGTTGGAGAGGTTTTAGTTGGGGGCTGAAGGTGATGGCTAGTGGCGTTCTGTTATTTTCTTTTTTGGGCCTGTCCTGTAGTAGGTGACTTCTGGGTACTCTTCTGGCTCTGTCTGTTTCAGATTGACAAACAGATTGACAGAACCAGAAGATATATGCCATCATGTGATATATGCCATCATGTGCCAGCAATGCCCCTCTGCCATGTACGTTGGTCAAACTAGACAGTCTCTACATACAAGAATAAATGGACACAAATCAGACGTCAAGAATTATAACATTCAAAAACCAGTCAGAGAACACTTCAATCTCTCTGGTCACTCGATTATAGACTTAAAAGTTGCAATTCTTCAACAAAAAACCTTCAAAAACAGACTCCAATGAGAGACTGCTGAATTGGAATTAATTTGCAAACTGGATACAATTAACTTAGGCTTGAATAGAGACTGGGAGTGGATGAGTCATTACACAAAGTAAAACTATTTCCCCAAGTTATTTCTCCCCCCCCACCCCACCCCCCACTGTTCCTCAGATGTTCTTGTTAACTGCTGGAAATGGCCTACATTGCTTGTCACCATGAAAGGTTTTCCTCCTTCCCCGCCCCCCCGCTTCTGCTGATGGCTCATCTTAAGTGATCACTCTCCTTCCAGTGTGTATGATAAAACCCATTGTTTCATGTTCTCTGTGTGTGTATATAAATCTCCCCACTGTATTTTCCACCAAATGCATCCGATGAAGCGACCTGTAGCTCACAAAAGCTTATGCTCAAATAAATTTGTTAGTCTCTGAGGTGCCACAAGTACTCCTTTTGTTTGTATGCAAACACTTTCCCCCTCCTTGTACTCCTTCCTCTCCCCCCAACCCCCGCCCCATGTTCATTTTATAAAGATCAAAAGGAGTTGTAGATGCAACAGGACAGCTAGGATATATATAACTACCATCCTATAATCTTGTCAGTACCGACACTTTGGCATTATTGTAGGAGTTCAGCAAATCAAGGTTTTTATTAATATTAGATAAAGAAATGAAAACCTCCCAACTGCTGAACTTCTGATCAGTGATTCTACTGTATATGCCAAAGGAGGTGTTTCTCATATCATGAACCCACCATTGGTCTCAAACTTACCAATAGGCCACTTCCTATCCAAGTTAATCCTAGATTTTATTTATTTTCTCTTTTCCCGCACCTTGGTTTTTACTGCTGGGTAATAGATGAGTGGCAAAATGCCTATTTTATTTCAGGTCATTTAAGCTAACGGAGAAATGTAATAAAATTCTTATGGAGTTGTTTCTATTAAATATCATGGGGTCTTAATGTGAGTTGTTACAAATGATAACAGTGTAAAGATTAAACTCAGACCCTGGATTTGCTGTACACACTAGAGTAATATAAAGCTTAAAAATAAAACAAAACAAACCCCTAAGTAAAACCAATAGCAAATCTCTTTTCCCCAAACGTTATGAATTTTGTACTTAACAGGACACTCAAGAAAATATATTGTGCAAGCTTGTCCCATCCTTTTCTGTGAAAGCCAAGCAGAGCTACATAAGCAGAGTACCACTTTCTTGGCATCATCCTTGCCCCCAGCTGGAAGGGAGAAGTTGACTGATACTCAAGGCTCTTTAATCTCATTGACAAATATATAAAAAGATACAGTATATTGGAAGTTGAAGCTAGAAATATTCAGAATGAAAACAATGTGCACATTTTTAACTGTGAAGGTAATAAACTGTTTTAATACATTGCCAAAGGATGTGGTTAATTCTCCATCACTGCAAGTTAAACAACACTGATGGGTGCTCTAGCTCAGCTACAACTTATTCAGGAATCATTTGGTGATATTCTATGCCTCATATAATGTACTAAGTCTGACTAGATGATTTTAAAGGTCTCCTCTAGCCAGGGCTCACCAAAAATTTTAAGACTGAACAGTTTTATGTCAGAAAATGATGATGCAACAAAACTTAACATTTGGCAGGAACTTGTAAATTCCATCAAAATCTTCCTGGGAAATTATCAAAATGGTTCATTTCAATATGGCCGAAATGTTTCATTTTGACTTTCTCATTTCAACTTTTATGGTATATTATGTTATAATTTATAATAATGTAACTAGTTTGAAAACGAGAATCATGTGCCCTGTCTGGAACACGTCTGTTATGGCCATGCTGTGCTGGACAGGGTAGTAACTGGTAGCATTCTCGAGATTGCTAGTTTGGAATTTTTCTGCGAGGCTGAAGTGTAAGGGAAGACTAGATGCTCTCTAAATTCCCATCAGGCCACCCAGGCAGCATAGGACAGAATTTAGTTCTTACCATACAACATTTTACATCTGTGTCTATGTCTTAATGTTTTCATAGAAAAGAAGGGTTGACTGCCACAACATGGATTGCTGCATTGTTTGTTTTACATCATACGTTTCTTAACATAACAGTAAATGAATCCATAGTGATGACAGTTCACTGTGTCTTATTTATAGTAACATTGCCCATGTCAGGCAAGGAAGAATAAGATGACAATGCATAGAGCTTCCCTGTTTGGAGTCTATGCAGAGAGGCAGTCTGCAGATGTTTTATTGCTTTAGCAATAACACATCTTTATATTTATGAGTATAGTGTCAACAACATGTGGTGCAAAGATGGGGTGACATAGTGCCTGGTTACTTTATGCTTTGCTATGTAGATGAAAATAGTATTATATACTGCAAAACTCGTAAATTGTTAAGGAATGTGTATGTAGTGACCTGTATCTCTACAATGTTTTTTTTTTTCTCGTAGATATAAAGGCCTCAAAGATATGAAGGACAAGAATATGCTCTGAGGACAGGTGAACTCCCTGTGACAAATTCACCAATGATGTAAGCCCACAGAATTTGGTTCAGTTTTGTTAAGAACCAGGGAGAACCATCTCTCAAAACTGAGCAAAACTCAAAACTTTATTTAGATTGGAGGTTTCTGAATTGACTGGTCTGAAAAGACAGAATTATCTAAATAGCATGAGAAAGGTTGCTGTCATGACCTTTCACTCCAGTGGGGCCAGAGTTTCACCCATGATTTAACAGCAAGGAAGTTGTAGAAATTGCTCACAAAAATCTTATTTGGGTTTTTTTTAGCCTGGTGTTGAGACCAAACAATTTCAAAGAAATTCAGATAATTTTAAAGGTTTATCAGAACGAGCCTAATTCCACAAACCTTCAAAAGTTCATTCACCATTAACAGGTTACCCTCATGGAAGGTCTGTGAACAAAGAGTTTACCAAGTTTTCAATCATCACTGTATTTTAAAGGGGCACTAACAAGGACATTGTGGTTAAAATGAAACCAATATCAATGATTTATTGTTGGTTAAGTAAAGGCCTTGTGCTCTGCAAGACAAAAAGGGGATATATAGTCCTTGTTCTAATGGACTTTACCATCCAAATGATCTATAATTGATTATTGCAGTAATTATGCAGTACTATTCCTTGATAATTCTTTCAATCAAAATGCCATAGCTGTGACTTGAATGACTCTGCTCCTTTTTTTGTGTGTGAGTAGACAGAGAATATGACTTCCCTGTACATTTTTAAATCCTATCTACTCATTAGAATGGAATAGTCTAGGAAAGTACAGCTAGTGCACAACACTGATAAAAATAAACCACTGTTCACTGTAAAAAGAAAAGGAGTACTTGTGGCACCTTAGAGACTAACAAATTTATTTGAGCATAAGCTTTCGTGAGCTACAGCTCACTTTATCGGATGCATTTGGACCAAATGCATCCGATGAAGTGAGCTGTAGCTCACGAAAGCTTATGCTCAAATAAATTTGTTAGTCTCTAAGGTGCCACAAGTACTTCTTTTCTTTTTGTGAATACAGACTAACACGGCTGCTACTCTGAAACCTGTTCACTGTAAAGTTACCCTGTGAGCAAGTTGATTTCTTTACATGTTGCAGCCTTCAGCTAGGAGCTCAAATAGTCTTTCTGGTATCAGAATAATAGTATAAAGAAAAGGATATTATTGTTATTGTAGGTTACATATTGGGCATGTTGACAGGGAATCTTTAGAGTTGTTAGTTACAATACAGAAAAAAGCCAACTTCAATTTGCCTTACATTTTAAGCATACTTCTGTATATTGTCTATTCTATTGTATTAGTGTAGGCAGTAATCTATTTTCTACCATACAAATGCTGTGTTACATTTGTCAGGATGTAAGCCAGCAGGACAGTTCAGCATGACTGCATCATGTATAACATTATTCGTAAACCTTCCTGGTAATTCTAGAGAGGTTAGCAGGCCAGTACCGAAGCCAACACACAGACTTCCAGTGAGGGCTAATGTCATTTTGAAAGGTGATGAAGTAGAACATGGAGACAGCACTCTTGAAACTCTCCTGGGAAGAAGGAAAGCTTTATTTAGGCAAACTGCATTGCAAGTTACACAGTTTTTTTACTAATCCAATCCAGACCATAGCATCTTAAAGGGGATTTTTACTTATATTTTGAGATGCCTCAGTTTAGATGTGTTTGGGAACATGGTATGAATCAGGTCAGGGAGATGGGAATCTCTTGCATCAAAAATTATCTTAACCACTCGCATTAAAAGTAATCTTTAAAAAGTCTGGACATTTTAACCATAGACAGTGTGATTTACTTTGCCTTTGATCTATTCAACAGGTAAAGACAAGTATTATCATTGTACTAAGAAAAGTCTGGCCAAATATGTAATCACATCCATATACACAGAGAGAGAGAGAGAGAGAGAGAAATTGGATTTAAATCCTTATTCTCCAGCTGTATTCTTCTAGCTGTGAGAGGTTAGGGAGAAATCCCCTGTGGGACAGGTTATTCTATAGTTGTCCACTACAAGTTTTCTTGAAACTTCCTGTCTAGTATCAAGCACTGGACATTGCCAGAGAAGTAGATGGAGCACTGGTCTGGTCTGGTATTACCTATATTCCCATATTTCTTTAAATCCAGTAAAATGCTGGGGCCTCATTCTCCACTTCATTTAATCTGTTGAAGTCAATGGAATTACAGTAAGGCATAGGAAATAAAGCTAGTATAATGGAGTAGAAAAATCAAGCTCTTCACTGAAACCAAAATATGTGTCTAAAATTCCATCCAGTGGTACTGTGTTTTTCATTACTTCTGGCACACAAGAGTGGAGGTAGTGTCCAATAAAAGTATTCCTGGAGAAATGATCATAATCTTCCTTGTATATGGTATGACTGTTCTTGTGCTGAATCTGCTAACACTTGGTAAACAAACTTCACTTGGTTTACCTATTCCTGTGTAATGCCTAGATTGGCAAGTCTGCTATGTCTATGCTCATTTCTCTGATTCTCCTTTTTCCTCCAACAGTTGCATACTAAATGAGATAGCAGGCAATCAATTATGGGCATCAGTAACCCTGCATCCTCCTCGAAAAAGTTTAAAGTGAAAGCACTGAAAGCAAGGAACATTCTCAAAATGTAACACATTATTTTAAAATGTCCTGTGAAAGAATAAGTTGCACTGACGTAAACAATCATTTATATTTACAGTTATTGGGAAACCATAATATTAAGGACTTGTCTATACAATGAGTTAGTGTGTGGACAGTGCTGTGTTATAGATTCACACCAAGGCTTGCTGTGTACTAACTCACCATGTAGATGAACCTTCAGTTACTGCATTTCACAAGATCATCCCAATATGTACTATAAGATTGTGGGACAAATTGCAGTAGGTGCTGTATATGTACATAGTAAGAGACTCTCCCTGTTCAAAAGAGCTTAGAATCTAAAAAGACAAGATAGATAAAGGAAGGAGAGGTTACTTTGTACAGTGACTGGAGTTCTTGGAGATATTTATCCCTATAGGTACTTCTATGGTTGCCAATTTTGGTGGGATATATTCCTGGAGTTTTCATCACATGACATAATCTTTAATTAAACATTCATCTTTAATTCCTGGAGACTCCAGGGCAATCCTGGATGTTGGCAACCATATCCACTTCAGACACGCATTCACTCCATGCACCTTTGATCAGAGATTTTTTGTTTCAGTGCCCATTTGGTTTGCTAATATGCTCTTGACACCCTTGTGCCATACAAAGGGTATATAGAGCAGCATGGATGAACTTTCCTCATTTCCTTATCTACTGCAAAGTCCCATGAGCCACGACTCCGAGGCAGAGGGGAAGGAGGACTAGTAGTGGAGCACACATAGAGACAAACATCTTGAAAAATTCCAGTTACTGTACAAGGTAAGTAAACTCTTTGTAACATTACCCAGCGTATAATCTGGACTGCTGAACAGCTGTTTCCCCTCAGTTCTCCAGCCTTTTACACTGCTTTGCTGTGAGAGCAACCACTCCTGATCTGCTCCACACACAGCCTCTAGCATGTAAATTACTCCCAGCTGAATTACATAAATGCTCTAGTCAGACACTTCTGAATTATACTGCAGAGTGACAACAGAAAATTGCAAGTCACAGACTTGTCACCAGAAATGTAAATCTTGCAGTACACAGCTCTTTTCTTTTGGATAATGCAAGCCCATAGAAAGTCTGTCATTTCATTAATAGAAGATGATATGCACAAACCCTGATATCTCAAACGGAGGTTTCCAAACACTTGAATTCAAACTCACTGGTTTAGATAAAACAATTAAACAAGTTTATTAACTAAAGAAAGATAGATTTTAAGTGATTACAGGTAATGAGGCATAAAAGTCAGAATTGGTGACAAAGAAAATAAAAGGTAAAACACAACTAACGTAATTTAACAAGCTAAGTGAATTCAAAGTGAAATGTCTCTCTCACCACATGCTTTTGCAGTCTCGCTGGTTGGAATCCTTTCAACCAAGACTGTTTCTTTGCCTTTCATGTATTGTGAATGTTGTGAAGAGAGAGAAAGGTAGGAGTGTTTTGGGGCCTCTCTTCCCATTTCTCATAGTTCTCTTTTCCCTTTGAAGATCATCTTCAGCTGGGGTTCAGGAGACAGGAGGTTTGAGAGATGGGAAACTGCAGCTGTTTTCTTTGCCAATATGTAAATTTCTTGCTCACATCCTTCTTCCTGCCAAAGAATGGCCACTTAACCAAGTGATAGTCCATTTGATTTTGTTGACATCTGGCTGAGGTGTTGGCTAGCTTTTTGTCTCTAGGGAAATGCTCTGAAGCTGTTTCTGCAGACTTGGAACATGTCTTATACAGCAGAATTTTACAACTTTCTATACAATGTTACCACACATCTTTTACCAGGACAATAATGTTTAGCAGATTATGATTTTTGAAATGATACCTCACAAGGCATACTTTATACAAAAAGTATCATAGGCTTGTAAAAAGGGTGAACATAGGAGTAAAGACTGTCACACTCTCCTTTTTTATCCCCTTTTTTTATGCAAGGCCCCTATAGGTGCTCCACTTCAAGTGATTCATGAGCAGTGCTCTTTCAAGGAGATGGGAGCTTTGAAGCCAGATCTAAGAGTGACAACAGAACTGCAGTACCAAAAGCAGCATCTGCCTTAGAAGCGTGCACTAAAACATAGTGTTTGGGAAGATGTGAACAGAAGCCCAAGTGGCACCTCTACAAATTTCTGCAATTGGTATGTCTTTTAACAGTGCCATGAATGTAGACTGACATCTGGTAAAATAGGCTATTATTGTAGGAGGGTTTCATAGCAAGAGAGGATGCATCCCAAATCCCACTTTGATAGTCTTTGGATGGAAATCATGGATCCTTTAGTTCTGTCCACAAAAGCAACAGTCTGAGAGACTTTCTAATTGGTTTGGTTATGTCCAAATAGAATGCCCTTCTAACATCTCAGTTATGGAGGGTGGCTTCCTCCTTGTTTTGATGTGGGTTAGGGAAGAAAGATGACCTGACTGATATGGAATTCTGAGGATATTTTAGGTACAAACTTGGGATGTGGCTAAAGGAAATCTTTCCACTTGTAAAAACCTGTAAAGGGGGGAATGTGCCACTAATGGCCCTGGTTCTTCAATTCATTGGGCAGAGGTTACAGCCACTAAAAAGGCCATCTTCATAAGCAAGTGTAGATAGGAGCACTTAGCTATTGGCTCAAAGTTTGGTTTCATCAAACAATTGTGGACCAAATTTAAATCCCACATTGGGGTTGGCTTTCTGTTTTGTAGGAAAAGGTTAATCAACCCTTTAATGAACCTGGAAGTCTTGGAGTGGGCAAATGCTGAAAACTCCTCCACGGAGAATGGAAGACTATGATAACCACTAAATGAGCTTTAATGGAATTTAGAAGAAATCTAGGCTTCTTCAAATTCAACAGGTAAACTACATTAGCTCAGAGGGAAGAATAGACAAGAAAGACTTGTTGTTGTACACACCAATGCCAAAATCTCTTCCATTTTTGCAAATAAGTCTTCATGGTGAACTCCTTTCTGCTGTTTAACAAAACCTGTGGCACTTCTGTGGAACAGAAAACTTCTGTCCCAGAGGACCATTAGGAAAAAAAACCCTGAGCTGCAGAATGTTCACATCAGGGTAGAGAATCCTACCTGAGTCCTGATTTAACTAGTAGGGAATAATTGGAAGTTGTAATGCTAGATAAGAAGTGAGATGAATCAAGCCAAGTGTTAATTCAGAGCTGTTTGACAGTACCGAGCCTGGGATCCCGTGACAGCAATCCTGAACTCATGGGTGAGTAGCTTCTGCAACCAAAGAGATCTAGACATTTTATCTTTATCATGATGTTGCTTTAGAATGATGTTGCCTGCCACGCTTGTTGATGGCATCAGAAACCAAAAAGTTTGAATTTTTATTTACACACCCTCCACCAGAGTAGTTAGCTGGAACGTAAGAGCTTTTGGCTGTCTCTTTTACATGCTGGGTATATGGTGGCTGCGGTTTGCCAGATAGCTTTGGCAGGTTCAAGCATGGCTTTTTTCATATATATGGGCACTCTTCTTTAACTTTCTCTACAAGGATCTGAAGTGATTTGGTGATCCTTTTCATAAGCTCCTGAAATTGTATAAAAATCATCTGCACAACAACTAAGGGAAGGGGGCAACACAGTCTCATCTGGTAAGTATAAGGAGATATGAGTTTGTGATGTTACTTCTTTATGAGCTCCCACCTCTTGTCCCTTGAAAGACTCATCTTGGTTTGAGATTGTTGATGAATAGGTCTAGCAGGAGACTGTTTCCTGTGGTGATCCCCATATGTAGTTGGGAACTCTACAAAACTGTTGACAATAAGCACCCTATGGGCCCCAGTATGGCCACTGAGGGGTCCATAAGGAATGGGAGGGGCAACCAGTGTTGCTCATACCAGGACAAATAATCAAGATCATGAGTCTGTCTGGGTCTAGAAGTCTCTCAGAAAAAATGTCTGAAGAGATGGCTGTAGGCTGATAACAAGGTGATCCCTGTACTACAATCTGAGAGTCAAAGAGATGTCCTCAGCCTAGTCCTGGGGGACCAGACAGAGGTGGCGTTGATTGTCTGTCCCTTTTTGACAATACTGGTGAGAAAGGAAGTACCAGAAAATGGTATGGTTTAATGGCCTAGAACATTCCGGTACCAATAGACTTTTTCTGGATCTACTCTTGAATGCTGAACAGATTTTGCACTTAGATGGGATGTGCATATCTCCCAAACAATGGATGCAACAAGAATAGGTTGTCACAGACTAGGATAGGTTCCCGAGAAGGGAAGCAGCAGTTGAATCCAAAGGTTCCAGGCATATTCTGGGGAAACAACTCCTAGCAGCCCCCATCTGTTGAGATCTCCTGAGTCCCAATCCAGGGCCTTAACTACATAGAGCCATGAGAATGATTAGAGGACTGGAAAACATGCTTTATAGTGATAGACTCAAGGAACTCAATCTGTTTAAGATAACAAAGAGAAGGTTAAAAGGTGACTTGATCAGAGTCTGTAAGTACCTACCTAAGGAACAGAAATTTAATAATGGATTCCTCACTCTAGCAGACAGGAAGTTGAAGCTAGACACATTCAGACTGGAAATAGCGTGCACATTTTTAAAAGTGAAAGTAATTAAATATTGGAACAATTTAGTCACTGTCACAGTGGACTCTCTGTCCCTGGCAATTTTTAAATCAAGATTGGATGTTTTTCTAAAAGATCTGCTGTAGTTCAAACAGGAATTAATTCAGGGCAGTTCTATGGCCTCTGTTATACAGAAGGCCAGATTGAATGAGCACAGTGGCCCTGCTGGCTTTGGAATCTATGAACCACAATACCATGCTTCCTTTCAGCTACTAAAAGAGTCGGTGACAGAACCCAGAAGCCCTCACTCCAGGTCCCTGCTTTAATCACTAGACCACATTCCTTCCTATTTTTCTGTTTGCCCCATACAGCAATGTTTCTAAAGGGAGACAATACAATTTAAATGTTGCTTTTCAACACATTCTTTATTTCCATATACAAACTCAGACTATTTCATCATGTCACAGACCATTTCATCATGAATGTCAGTGTAGCCACCCAAAGGTCAAGTCAAGTCAAGTTTATTTACTGCCACACATGCCTTGCACCCTGACACATTGTTAAGATACATAAATAAAGAAAGAACATTAAATACACAAGACATCACATAAATGACTCTGTCCCTTGCACATTCTAAATAAATACTTGCAGCTAAGCAGATAATGGAAATACAATTATTTGTTCAGTCAATTAAAAGTGAAATTAAAACATACATATTTCCAATTTTATAAATCTATGAAACTCATTTAATCAATCCTCAATTCAATTAAACTTCTTCTAAATGAAAAAATTATGCACAAATAATTATTAGATTTGATAAATTACCAACATTCACAACAAATACTATTGACAATGAATTATTTGACCATTTCTGCAAAGGCATCAAAATTAGCAATCATTTCTTTATAGTAATGTACTCTCAGGGGCATCTTTTCCTTTCTCCACCATCATCAGTTTCCTTTCCTTCTATCTTCCAATAGTTTGTTGCCATTGCTCATTATGTGATCCATCTAATTTTGTAGATTCATAGATTTTAAGGCTGGAAGGGACCACTGTGATAATCTAATCTGAACTCATGTATAACACAGATCATAGGACTTCCCTGAATTAAGCCTGCTTCAAGTCCAATAGTTGTGGTTGAACTTCAGCATATCTACTAAAAAAACATCCAATCTTGATTTAAGGATTTTCAGTAACACAGAATCCACCACAACCCTTGGTAAATTGTTCCAATGGTTAATACTCCTCACTGTTAAAAATGTGCACCGTATTTCTAATCTGAATTTGTCTAGCTTCAGCTTTCAGCCATTGGATCTTGTTATACCTTTGTCTGTTAGATTAAAGAGCCCTCATTTCTGTTCCCCTTGTAGGTACTTGCAGACTGTGATCAAGTCAGCCCTTAAGATAAACTAAAGACATTGAGCTACTGGAGTGTCTCAGTATAAGGAATTTTTCTAATCCAAGATCTGTGAGAGTGATGGGTCGTCCTTCAGGATAGGTTGTAGATCCTTGATGATGCGTTGGAGAGGTTTTAGTTGGGGGCTGAAGGTGATGGCTAGTGGCGTTCTGTTATTTTCTTTGTTGGGCCTGTCCTGTAGTAGGTGACTTCTGGGTACTCTTCTGGCTTTCTCAATCTGTTTTTTCACTTCAGCAGGTGGGTATTCTAATTGTAAATCATCAGGGATCTACAACCTATCCTGAAGGACGACCCATCACTCTCACAGATCTTGGGAGACAGGCCAGTCCTTGCTTACAGACAACCCCCCAACCTGAAGCAAATACTCACCAGCAACCACACACCACACAACAGAACCACTAACCCAGGAACCTATCCTTGCAACAAAGCCCGTTGCCAACTCTGTGCACATATCTATTCGGGGATACCATCATAGGGCCTAATCGCACCAGCCACACTATCAGAGGCTCATTCACCTGCGCATCTACCAATGTGATATATGCCATCATGTGCCAGCAATGCCCCTCTGCCATGTACATTGGTCAAACTGGACAGTCTCTACGTAAAAGAATAAATGGACACAAATCAGACGTCAAGAATTATAACATTCAAAAACCAGTCGGAGAACATTTCAATCTCTCCGGTCACTCGATTACAGACCTGAGGGTGGCTATCCTTCAACAAAAAAACTTCAAAAACAGACTCCAACGAGAGACTGCTGAATTGGAATTAATTTGTAAACTGGATACAATTAACTTAGGCTTGAATAGAGACTGGGAATGGATGAGTCATTACACAAAGTAAAACTATTTCCCCATGTTATTTCTCCCCCTCACCCCACCCCCCACTGTTCCTCAGATGTTCTTTTTAACTGCTGGAAATGGCCTACCTTGCTTGTCACCATGAAAGGTTTTCCTCCTTTCCCTCCCCTGCTGCTGGTGATGGCTCATCTTAAGTGATCACTCTCCTTCCAGTGTGTATGATAAAATCCATTGTTTCATGTTCTCTGTGTGTGTATATAAATCTCCCCACTGTATTTTCCACCAAATGCATCCGACGAAGTGAGCTGTAGCTCACGAAAGCTTATGCTCAAATAAATTTGTTAGTCTCTAAGGTGCCACAAGTATTCTTTTTCTTTTTGTGAATACAGACTAACATGGCTGCTACTCTGAAACCTGTCAGTATTTCAACAGTGGTTGCACCAGTGTCAAATACAGAGTTATAAGAACCTCCACACTGTTAATGGATATTCCTCTGTTTATTTATACAAGGATTGCTCAGCTCTTTTGACCACAGCATCTCACTGGGAGCTCACGTTCAGCTGATTATATTTGAGGACTACTAAGTCCTTTTCAGAGTCACTTTTTCCCAGAGAGAGTCTCCCATCCAGTAAGTATGCCTGCATTCTTTGCTCCTAAATGTACACCCTGACATTTGGCAGCATCAAAACATATAAAGTTTGAATATGCCTAGCTTACCTATCATACCAGATCACTCTGTTTCAGTGACCTTTCCTCCTCATTATTTACCACTTCCCCCAATCTTTGTGTCATCCACAACCTATATCAGTTACAAATTTATGTTTTCTGCCCAGTCATTGATAAAAATGTTAAAGTGTTGTGCCAAGAACTGATCAATGCGTGACCCAAGTAGAAACATCCATTCAATGATTATTCCCTATATACAGTTACATTTTGTGATCTATCAGTTAGCCAATTTTTAATTTATTTAATGTGTGACAAATTTATTTTGCATTGTTCTTGTTTTTTTAATTAAAATATAATGCAATACCAAGAAAAATGCCTTACAGGAGTCTAAGTGCTTTCAATCAATCTTGTAATCTTATCAAAAAATGATATCAAATTAGTTTGATAAAATCTAATTCCCATAAACCCATATTGATTGACATTAATTATATGACCTCTTTTAATACTTTATTAATTGAGTCCCATATCAGCTGTTCCATTATTTTGTCCAAGATCGATGTAAGGGTGATGGGCCTATAAGTTACCCTGGTCATCCGATTTACCCTTTTAAAATATTGGCATAACATTAGATTTCTTTCAGTCATCTGGAACTTCTCTGGTGTTCAAGACTTATAAAAAATCAACATTAATAGTCCAGAGAGCTCCACAACCAACTTTTTAAAAACTCTTGGGTGCAAGTTATCTGCTGATTTAAAAATTTCTAAGATGAATAGCTGCTATTTAAAACCATCCTTAGCTACTATTGAAATGGTAAGTATTTAATCATCATCTCTTTTTCCCCCAAAAAAGATAATAGAACTATTTATTGAACACTTCTACTTTTTTCTGCATTATTATGGACAATTTTACCATTTCCATCTAGTAATGGACCAGTACCATTGTTAAGATTCCTTTTGTTCCTGACATACTTTAAAAACTCCTTCTTGTTGTCGATTTTGATTTTAGGCTCGTCAGGGCAGGAACCTTTTATTTTATTTTTCTGTGAAATGTCACTCATGCCTCTGGTGCCAGACACATAATAAACTCTAACCCTATTGTGACATCCTTGCACAAACCTTAGTTCATTTTTGACTACATGAACCCAGATGGCTGCTATGATGTGGAGTGCTTCTTGCATGTAACCCCAAAGTTATATTATTTCTTTCACCCCCAAATTTAGAGGACTAGCTACTGTCTCCTTATTTCTTTATAGTGTTAAAAAGGGGACAAAATTCTCCTCAACTTCTGGACTACAGTCAGATCTTCAATGTACATCCTTCAGTCATTACATAAGTAGTGTCCCATTGCTGTAAGTAGGAGTTCTGCATACAGAACAAGTACTAACTAAATTGGAGTGCAACACTAAGGACTGAAGAGAAAAATTTAGCCCATAACATGGTAGTTCTTCCACTTCAATATTATAAATGTACTTCGGAAGACTTCTCTTTTCCTTATGCCTTTTCACCCAGTTATGTATATTTAATTGTCTGAAAACTTAAGGGACTACCACACCTTAGTACCATATAGAATTGGTTTTGCTGATTTGCTGGTATTTCCTTATGCTTCCCAGTATCTGTCAATCTAGATTTTACTTAGACTTTCCATCTACATGTTTTTGTTTATTCAAGGCTCAGAACAACCATTTGCCCCAGCGGTTTAAAGGAGTGGAAATGGAGAGTATTTGTGGTAAACAGAGAAAGCATTTAAGGTGTTAATAATTTTCTCTCACCTGTTTTTCTCATTAATTTTCAGTATTTCATGTGTCTGCTGCAGAAGTTGTTTTTCCAGCTTGTAAGTAGATAATGAATTTTCCAGCAGCTGAATTTCAAGACGGGATGTTTGATTTAGTACCTTAAGGATAAATAAAAGCGTTAAAACTTGCAATGTTCTAGTATTACCATTCTGAAGACTCAAAGAATGAGTTACATGTTTATTCTACTTTATGTCAGTTTGCATGATGTCTAATTGAAATGGTCAGTTCATGTTTTAAAATATGTTTTAAACATGGGGCCAGATCCTGACCTGGTGTAAACTGAAGTCAGTGGAGCTGTGCTAGTAAACACAGGCTGAAGTGATAGTTGTTGCAGAATAATAATATGCCATTAAAAGGAGGGAAACTGTATACAAAACCTCAGATTAAATATATACAACACATGAATAGATCATAAGAGTACTTGGACAGGATTTGAACACATGCCAAACTGTTGCATATGATGTTTTGTAACAAGAGCTTCTATGACAGAATTCCCTCAAGATTTCTCTTTTTGCAATGTTGGCATGCACTCAGTATCTGCATATGTTGGGGTGGGCAAACTATGACACGCAGGCCACTTCTGTACCATCAGATGTTTTAATTTGGCTCTCGAGCTCCCGCCAGGAAGTGGGATCTGGGGTTTGCCATGCTCCGTGCAGCTCCCGGAAGCAGCAGCATGTCCCCTCTCTGACTCCTATGCATAGGGGCAGCCAGGGGGCTCCGCACGCTGCCCCCTCTCCAAGCGCCACCCCCGCAGGTCCCATTGGCTGGGAATCGCAGTCAATGGGAGCTGCAGGGGTGGCTTCTGCAGATGGGGCAGCGTGCAGAGCTACACGACTGCGCCTCCGTGTAGGAGCCAGAGGGGGAACATGCTGGTGCTTTTGGAAGCTGCTTGAGGTAAGCACCGCCCGGAGCCTGCACCCCTGACCCCCTCACACACCTCAACACCCTCCCCCAGCCCTGATCCCCCTCCCAGTCTCCAAATCCCTTGGTCCGAGCCTGGTGCACCCTCCTATACCTCCAAACCCTCATCCCTGGCTCCACCCCTTCAGAGCCCATATCCCCAGTCAGAGCCCTCATCCCCCCACCCCGCATCCCAATCCCTTGCCCCAGCCCTGATCCCTCTCCTGCACCCCAAACCCTTCATCCACAGCCCCACCGCAGAGCCCTCACCCCCAGCTGGAGACCTCACTTCCTCCCACACCCCAACCCCAATTTTGTGAGCATTCATGGCCCACCATACAATTTCCATGTCTAGATGTGGCTCTTGGGCCAAAAAGTTTGCCCACCCCTGGCTTACGTCAACTCCATTGCATCGTTACACAGATTGTGTAAATAATAGAGGCCCTGATCCTGCAAGTTGTTCCAGGCAGTTATCTTTGACTTTGCTGGGGTTCTACTCAGGGTCAAGGATCTCCCTCATGGAAAAATTTACAGATTCAGGCCCTAATGGGTATAATTGAAATGGCAATGACATTTTTAAATGGAAAGTAACAGATTCTAGCAACTCAAGTATATTTTTGCAGCTCAAAACTTAAATGAAAAAGGAAACATTCAGTCAGAATGACAGTAATAATTTCTTACATTGATGTGGCAACTTCCATCCCACCAGGTTCTAAAGCATGTACAAGAGTACATATAAGAGAGGGAAGACCACTGCTGAAATGCAAGCACTAAAATGAATGAAAGGGGAAAAAATTCATAGGAAGGTGTTGTAGACCAAGCGGGATGAGCAAGCATCTTAGAGAGGTGATTAAGAAGAAGCAGAAAGCATACAGGGAGTGGAAGATGGAAGGGATCAGCAAGGAAAGCTACCACCTAATTGAGGTCAGAACATGTAGGGATAAAGTGAGACAGGCTAAAAGTCGAGTAGAGTTGGACCTTGCAAAGGAAATTAAAACCAATAGTAAAAGGTTCTATAGCCATATAAATAAGAAGAAAACTAAGAAAGAAGAAGTGGGGCTGCTAAACACTGAGGATGGAGTGGAGGTTAAAGATAATCTAGGCATGGCCCAATATCTAAACAAATACTTTGCCTCAGTCTTTAATAAGGCTAAAGAGGATCTTAGGGATAATGGTAGCATGACAAATGGGAATGAGGATATGGAGGTAGATATTACCATATCTGAGGTAGAAGTGAAACTCAAACAGCTTAATGGGACTAAATTGGGGGGCCCAGATAATCTTCATCCAAGAATATTAAAGGAATTGGCACCTGAAATTGCAAGCCCATTAGCAAGAATTTTTAATGAATCTGTAAACTCAGGAGTTGTACCGAATGATTGGAGAATTGCTAATATAGTTCCTATTTTTAAGAAAGGAAAAAAAAGTGATCCGGGTAACTACAGGCCAGTTAGTTTGACATCTGTAGTATGCAAGGTCCTGGAAAAAATTTTGAAGGAGAAATTAGTTAAGGACATCGAAGTCAATGGTAAATGGGATAAAATACAACATGGTTTTACAAAAGGTAGATCGTGCCAAACCAACCTAATCTCCTTTTTTGAAAAAGTAACAGATTTTTTAGATAAAGGAAATGCAGTGGATCTAATTTACCTCGATTTCAGTAAGGCGTTTGATACTGTGCCACATGGGGAATTATTAGTTAAATTGGAGAAGTTGGGGATCAGTATGAACATCAAAAGGTGGATAAGGAATTGGTTAAAGGGGAGACTGCAACGGGTCCTATTGAAAGGCGAACTGTCAGGTTGGAGGGAGGTTACCAGTGGAGTTCCTCAGGGATCGGTTTTGGGACCAATCTTATTTAATCTTTTTATTACTGACCTTGGCACAAAAAGTGGGAGTGTGCTAATAAAGTTTGCAAATGATACAAAGCTGGGAGGTATTGCCAATTCAGAGAAGGATCGGGATATTATACCGGAGGATCTGGATGACCTTGTAAACTGGAGTAATAGTAATAGGATGAAATTTAATAGTGAGAAGTGTAAGGTTATGCACTTAGGGATTAATAACAAGAATTTTAGTTATAAGTTGGGGACGCATCAATTAGAAGTAACAGAAGAGGAGAAGGACCTTGGAGTATAGGATGACTATGAGCTGCCAATGTGATATGGCTGTGAAAAAAGCTAATGCGGTTTTGGGATGCATCAGGAGAGGCATTTCCAGTAGGGATAAGGAGGTTTTAGTACCATTATACAAGGCACTGGTGAGACTTCACCTAGAATACTGTGTGCAGTTCTGGTCTCCCATGTTTAAAAAGGATGAAGTCAAACTGGAGCAGGTACAGAGAAGGGCTACTAGGATGATCCGAGGAATGGAAAACTTGTCTTATGAAAGGAGACTTAAGGAGCTTGGCTTGTTTAGCCTAAGTAAAAGAAGGTTGAGGGGAGATATGATTGCTCTCTATAAATATATCACAGGGATAAATACAGGAGAGGGAGAGGAATTATTTCAGCTCAGCACCAATGTGGACACAAGAACAAATGGGTATAAACTGGCCACCAGGAAGTTTAGACTTGAAATTAGACGAAGGTTTCTAACCATCAGAGGAGTGAAGTTTTGGAATAGCCTTCCAAGGGAAGCAGTAGGGGCAAAAGATCTATCTGGTTTTAAGATTCTACTTGATAAGTTTATGGAGGAGATGGTATGATGGGATAATGTGATTTTGGTAAGTAATTGATCTTTAAATATTCAGGGTAAATAGAACTAATCCCCTGAGATAGGATATTAGATGGATGGGATCTGAGTTATCCAGGAAAGAATTTTCTGTAGTATCTGGCTGGTGAATCTTGCCCATATGCTCAGGGTTTAGCTGATTGCCATATTTGGGGTCGGGAAGGAATTTTCCTCCAGGGCAGATTGGAGAGGCCCTGGAGGTTTTTCGCCTTCCTCTGTAGCATGGGGCACAGGTCACTTGAGGGAGGCTTCTCTGCTCCTTGAAGTCTTTAAACCATGATTTGAGGACTTCAATAGCTCAGACATAGGTGAGGTTTTTCGTAGGAGTGGGTGGGTGAGATTCTGTGGCCTGCGCTGTGCAGGAGGTCGGACTAGATGATCAGAATGGTCCCTTCTGACCTTAGTATCTATGAATCTATGAATGCAGTGTCAATTTAAAAGTGCACAATAACACTATAAAAAGATTTTTAGATGGGTAATTGTCAATATCATCATATGATTCTATGGCAATGCTTCCCAATAGAATCTAACTCACGTGAGAAAGCACAAAGCAGAAGAGTCAGTCTAATAATGTCTCCATTTATTTGAAAATGTTAAGACCCATTCTGAGATGTCTTTTCTGCCTTAGTTGGGAGGTATGCCACGGAGAAGTGAAGGTAGGACAAGAAGTCATGGGTTTAATCAACAGCAAGGGAGAGTTAGGTTAGATATTATGAAAAAAAAATATAACTATAAGGGTAGCTAAACTGTGGAACAGCTTCCAAGGGAGGTTGTGGAATCCCCCCTTATTGGAGGTTTTTAAGAACAGGTTGGGCAAACACAGTCAGGGATGGGATATGTTTACTTGGTCCTGCCTCTGAGCACTCACAAGGTATCTTCCAGCCCTCTATTTCTAAGATTCTATTATTCTAAGTGGGGCAGAGCCAAGGCTCCACTACTCCCTGCCCTTGCCCACCCATCTGCGTCAGGAGGGAGTAAATGGGCACATAGTACCCACTGCACCCTGGGCAGACCAAAGTCTAGGTAGCGCATGCAGAGGCATAAGGAAGCATTTCTACACCCCATTGTTCCCCTGCAGGGCATGTAGTCCAAAGTCAAAATCTAGACTTGTATTGTTGCAGTTCGATACTAGACTGCTATGTGTAACGCTATGTGCAATAGAACTGATTTGCTCCAACATTTTCATGAATCTATACTCCGTTACATAAAAGCTAAGGTCATTTGAGAAGGTGACTTTTATTAACCAATGTATGAAAAAAATAAGCAGCTGAGTAAAACTATTTTGTCATCACCATGTGCATGTCATCTCTAGCTAGAGTAAATTAAGTGTCCTCCCTTTGGTAATTGCTATTGTTCTTCTTTATATTGTAATGTGATTATGTAATAATTTGGGAATGATATTGTAAACTTGGGTCAGGACTTGAGTGCAAACAGTATGATCTATCTCAAACAGTTTGCTACAACAAACCAAATAAAAACAATACATGAATACATTTGTTTTAAATAAACAGTTTGAATGCATTGCAACTGTCAAAGATACCACAGACTACAAATTGCAAGGGGAAGTCCCTGGAGAAAGAAAAATAATGTAATGTGAACTGTAAACTGATAGAAAAGACAAAAGAAAAGAATTAGTATATACTGCCCTATGATAAGCATTAGACCTCAGCTGATATGGTATTCTGGATAAATTGCTGGTTATAAGAACAGCACATTTGTCCGCTAGTTTGCATTGAAGTTATTAATACTCAGTACCATACGGGGGGGGCGATGGGGGGAGCCCTCTGTAAACTATGTCCTTTGAAATGGTCTTATATTCATGCCACATTGTAAAACTTTGTAGAATAACAAATTGTACAACTGCATAGCATTTGACAAATGAATGAATGTTTGTCCCTCTCTCTTGGACCTATAAAAAACTCCACATGTACAATACTTTTCAAATGTCTGGAAACACGTCAGAGAAAATAAATAACATTTCTCAGAATAAAGTGGCAAGTAATAACATAGATCAAAGGAGATATTTTAACCTAAAATTATTTATTTAGCTTGACACTTGTATCTTTCACTGTTGTAGTTGGGCTGTTTATTTGAAATCAAATGCTTGTTAGTTTTTTGGTCAGTCCAGCCTGACAAACACATAAAAAGCTAAATATACCAACCAATCCTCATTAAGTATAAAGAAAAATACATAACAAGAATCAGTCATCATTGCTGTTGCTACCAATAAACAGAAAGTGTTGAAATCTACTTTGTGATGATGTGGTAAAAGGAGGTGGTGGGGAAGGTTCTCCGCAGTAAATTCTTAGAATATGGCCCTCGGGACAGACCTGGGTTTCAACATCTGTGAGTTTTCTCGTCTGCTCTGCCGTCTGACTTAGGAGACTGGTTCCTATCTCAAGCATGGTGGCTGTGTGGTTCTGAACTGCACTTTGCTGTATCTGGGCCATCTCCGACTTCATATTTTCCACAATGTAGTTCTCGAGCTGTGAAAAAGAAAAGGTAACAACAAGGGCATTTTAAGGAAAAGGTATCAGTTGTGCACACTTGTAATGACAGGGTAATGATTAGCTAGAAATCCTACTGTTAGAAGAAGTTTCAGATCTCTCACCGAAGCCATCCCTTCCCATCATTCTGTGCATGGCACTTCTTCTGAAGTCAATGGGAGATAAAAATCTATAACATAATAGGGCCATTTGTCATAGTGTTCATGGCCTGAAAGGACAACTAGACCATCTAGTCTGGCCTCCTCCATACCACAGACTCTAAACCACACCCAGTTACCCTGTGTTGAGCCCATCTATCACCTCACTAAGAGTGGTTCTTTAGGGTTCAATCCTTCCTTTACAGAAACAGGAGTTTGTTGCAATTTGCCTTGCAAACAATCACACACAACTTGCTAAGTGACAAAGAACATGTTAATTCATATACAAAAATCAGATGGTGTGAATAAGCTCCTATCTTTTTCTAATCTTTTTAATAGCCTACATATTGCCTCAATGACTACCGATGATACCACATGTTCTTCTTGCAATATAACATGTAACAATATTATTATCATTTACATAGTGCCAAAAGTATGTGAAACTCTATACAACATAAAAAGAAAAGGAGTACTTGTGGCACCTTAGAGACTAACAAATTTATTAGAGCATAAGCTAAACAGAGGGGAGATTTCCATCAAATGCATCTGATGAAGTGAGCTGTAGCTCACGAAAGCTTATGCTCTAATAAATTTGTTAGTCTCTAAGGTGCCACAAGTACTCCTTTTCTTTTTGCGAATACAGACTAACACGGCTGCTACTTTGAAACCTGTCTATACAACATAGTCCCTGTCCTGAAAAGCTCACAGTCTAAATAGATAATGAATGGAAACAGGATCAGGAGAGTAGGGCATTATGAAAAGTAATTGAGCAGTGACATTCAGCATGTGTTTGGTTAGCTCCAGGATTTTTAAAATGTGCATGTGCATCTGTTTTGTTAACACATCTTTGACAGAAAGACTAGGGTTTAGAGGGTTCAGAGCAGGAGAGTGTTTTAAGGGGGAACTTCAAAGAGCAGAGGATGGTGATAGGAGACACTGGAGTCAAGGAGTGATCAGAGAAGCAGGGGGCCTTGTGGATTACTTCAATACACTTTCACTGTCGCTCAAGGCCTCCCAAATAAAAATGAATTTATTTTAGAGTTGTCCATATGTTAAATGAAGACATGCTGATAATTAACACCACATTTGACTGAAGACTGACAATTGCTGAAGTTAATATTAGTAAGTGATTCATAAAGTACATGTGAATGCTACTTTTATAGGTGACCAGTCTAATGATTTTATGAGCTGTTGCAAAACAATTGTTTGTTACAAACAATAGCCACAGAGTATTAACAGCTATTGCAGATGTGCATCTCTTGTGCAACCTTTAATAGATTAATTTATTTTTTAGAATCTATTGTAATTGTATAGATATGCAACAACACCTAACCGGATCTAAATGACAGTACATCAGGACTTTAAAGCACTGCAAGTTTCTTATCTATGCATGGGAGAAGGGACTTGGTTGTCTTCCCCTCTTTGAGCCACTTTATGTCTCTCAAGAAGTATAAAAGCACTGAAGTCTGCTCCAGTGCCTAGCTGAGAATTTCCCTGTCATGAGGGAGCTCTCAGTTCTTAGCTCTCAGTTCTTCCCCTTGATCCCAGCAGAAGGGGCATATTATAGGGGGAAAGAGGCATGTGGAGTATGCAGTTTTAGTCTCCCAATTCTCAGCTGGCCTACCATCCCTTAGGTGCCATAATTAACTGGAATAAGAGAAAGCAGCCCCTAAATTGCTCTAAATTATGCTGATGCTGGAGCAGCTGTGGTGGAGAGGCAGGGGCTGTAACTGGCTCCAAAATGGCCCCTGCCCTGAAGAGCTCACTACAGGGGAGAAATCAAGCCTTGTACATGTATAGAAATGTATATGTTGCTCAAAATCTCCTGGAAGGGACGCTGCTTGGTCCCAGGCCCCAAGCCAGTCAGCAATGTGGTTTCACTGGGTTAAATCCCAGCTGAGGATCTCAAAGTCTCAGTGGGGAAAGCAGCTGACTCTAGCCAGGCTCAGAAGCTTAAAAAGGAGCTGGGCCATACTAATGAGAGAGAAAGATGGGCATTGTTGACCAGAAACCAGAACAGGGATTTTTGAAGACATGGGCCACTTCATTGTTACTGTCTGTTGTTGTTGCTTTGATATTGTCTGTGTACAGTTTACAGCCGTTGAACTGAATGAAGGGGATGTGGCCAGAGTTGTTGCTGGCTGTGTAATCTGTTTGAACAAGGACTGTCCAAATAAACTGGAAACCCCAAAGACTGGTTGGTTTGGTTTGATTTGTTATTTTTAGTTGGGCCTGGATTGTTCTTTCTAGCTGCTTAGACCCGGGCCCTGCCATAACACACAACAAAGACAGTGCCACACTAGAAAATGCTGACTTTATTTCTGACTTACACAAGCATTGTACTAACATCTTGTTTAATGTCTTCTATAGAGTATTAACATGAAAATGCACTGGCCTGAATCCAGCTGGTATAGATAGATGCATCTCTATTGAAGTCAATGGAACTATGACAATTGAACCCATTGGGGTTTCTTGTACACCCATCACTGCTTTTTTCTATAACTGATCATATTTATGGTTAGCTGATGCCCAGATCTTAGTCACGACTATTTGACTCAGTAATTCATTTTTAATCAAATTGGACCTGCTTCCGTAGCAGTGAGCATGTTTCATTGTGAAAGGTAAGCTGCACAGCTAAGCTGTAAGAACCAGATGTAGTTGATTTAGAGACTGAGGAAGGGAGCAGGAGTCAAACATACAATGTGTGATTAATAAGCAGGGCTGCTTTCATCTTATCTATAAACATTCCTGTGGAGATGGATAACTGTTAAACACATTCTGATGAGCTACATCAGCTGAGCTCAGAAAAGATTTGCAACAAATTTGATTGTCCACATACATCTCCTACTGATCTTAACATGTTTACAGAAAAAGATTGCTACCTCAAGGTTAAATATTTTATGAGTAAGAATGATTAAGATCTGATTTTTCAGCCTGGAAAAGTGCTGAGCACTTGGCCTGACAGAGTTATAAAGTAGATGTCTCAGAATCCCAGCCCACAAAAATATTTGCCTGAGCTGCCAAGTTGCCCCTTTGATTTGGGTATTAATAGAGCGTTTGAGTGTAATGGTCAAAATATTTATAGTTTTACCACTGAATAATGTAATAAGTGATTAACAACAGATGCACAATTCGTGTATGTGTGCGTGTTCGCAATGGAAGGTTCCAGGTGTCCATTACCAGAATGAGTTTGTTCTCGTCACAACTAGGACACTGTAGAGGCTAAAGATTTTGAGCTAGTCCAAAGATGGTTTTAGTGGGCCATGATGATTTTACACAGTGCTTTATGTTCAGAAATATTTTGAAGGTACATCTTATGCAGCACATGAGCCAGGGCCATTGTGTTTTTAGCCAGGCTCTTGTTCCTGTTTGGCTTTCTTTAACCAGTACATTTACTTCTCTCCAACCTGTCCCCTGACAGAATGGTTATAAATATTCCACATGAAAATGCCACTGGAATGAGATGCATCTGAAACATTGGGCCCCTAAATAGGATGTCCAACTTCCTTCCTCTCCTCCACCTCCTGACTGAAAGGGAAGATTCTCAGGTGATGAGTTCAAATGCAGGGAAGTTACAGTACAAGTTATAATGGGATGCTATCACAACAGAAATTTCCTTCTGTGTTGACCTCCTCCAAGAAGCCAAGTTGGGAGACCAGGTTTCTACAGCTGCTGGGAGAGCAGAGCTGGAACTAGGCATCTAAAATTGTTGTGAGGGTCACAGTCCAATGAACAGAGAAGATGAAAAAGCTGTTGTGAGGAAAAAATCTTTGAAACCCTGTGAAGGGGGTGGGGAGAGGGTTGTTTAAATGAAGAATTCTTCAGTACATCACAGAATCTTTATTTGACAGTCACTATAAACAAGAACAGGCTGAACAGATTGTTCATTGGTTGCTTCCTGCATTCATTAAACTGTGTATAGTTTATATACTATTGTTCACCCTATGTATTCAAAAAATCCAGAGTCAGGCCACACAAACACACACAAATCAGAAGTTTGGCTTAAAATCACTGTTAAAAAAATAAATAAATGCAGTATTCTTTTTAATCTGTCTTCTAGTTTCTGAATTTTTATGGCTTTTTAGGGTCATGTTTTCAAGCTCTTCTCCACATTCTGATGGTGAGAATTTTTTTTTAAATGGAAGCAGAGAGTATCATATATTCATCTGACTCCAGGAGACAGGACTTTGAGAAAAACATCAACTATGGCAATACAAGGCAAAACCATGAGAGTTGACTGCACTGTTTATATTGCTGAATAAATAGACTGTTTGCACAAACTATATGAAGAACTAAACTTGAAATGGGGAACTTGGCCCTTATGGGAGTGAAAATTGACTACAGCCAGGTAAATTATTGCAGCAACGATATATTGAATGTATACAGCTGTTTTTCCTGTTCAGAAATTAGCCACAAAAAGACTTCATCTTTTAAAAAATGTTTGTTATTCAAGACGACTCAACAGTAGTTTTGTGAACATATCTCAGCCCTTGGATTGTTAGGAACTATTTGCTGAGATTAGGAAAGGAGGAATCTAGGATTACAGTAATTTGGTCATAAAATGAATCAGCCTGCCCTGAAGGTTTCATTAAATTAATTCCCGTCCCACTTTCTCCCATTTCTTTTAGCTTGCTGACTAACTACAATCCTGGTCCCACTGAAATCACTGGCATAACTCCCATTGACTTAAAAAGGGCCAGTATTTCACCCATTATTTTTATTACAGAAAACCAGAATTAATTAGATTTATTCACGTCAAACACTATGGGCCTGATCCAATGCCCATTGAAATTGTTTTGTTGTCTCAGGGAATTTTGGATTGGACCATGTATGTATTATTGACTAAGAGGAATAGCAGCTATTAGTTAGCCACTGATTAAAGGGATACTTATACGAAACACCATCTGAATGGATTTATAGCAAGCAACACACAAAATCACATTCAGAAAAGCAAACAAACTTCAACCATTTGGGGTTTAATACTCTTCAAGAACTAATTAATCACACATTTAACTTAACAACATTCTCCATAAAGATTCTCCATTAAGCTTCAAATATATAAATAACACATGCATGAAAGAATCATTTTAGCAGCTCAAGATACTTTATGTGTTCTTTATTTCTCTAATATTTCCTTGTTTGCACACTACCGCTTTACACTCTTTATTTAAGTTGCCCTGTGTCTTAAAAAATAAATGCAGCTCTTTTTCTTTTTTTTTCTTTTTTGCTATATCCTTCTTTCCTGGAATATCTCTTTATATCCAGAATGGTTACTCTTTCTATTAATTCAGCTGCATCTGCTTTCAGTACTACTCACTAAATTGTTATAGGAATTTTCAGCAATGTGGGATTACTCAGTTGGATGCATAATAAGGTTGTAACTTTCTCAGAAATAAAACTGTCAGGAAGTTCAGCATAATTGTTTAATAAAAATTCCAGAGGATTTTGCATTAGGACTATCTAACTTTTACTGAATGATGTTTATTGAATAGTCTTCATAGAAACCATCCAAATACTAATAGGAATATTAAAATGGAAACAGTAACTTTGGACATAAGTAAATGATCATAACTTCTGGCAGATGACTTATAAATAAAATGAGATATTTTTCTCTTGCTTTGATCATGGGACTATTTATTGTAGTTTACTCATAGTAATTATATTGTAAGTACTGCTATGGTATCCCAATGATGTTATATTCACACAGTGCCTGTGTATGAGAATGTAGGTTAATGTATCAAATTACTGCCACTAACCAGGCACCACACAGAATTTCAGAGAGTATAATGAAGAACATGCATTAATGATAAGCTTACAATCACTACCCTGATTATCTCAAAAGTGAGATGGGAGAACATGAAAGGTAAAATGTAGAGATCTATAGAATTTAATGGGCTGAAGTATTCAAAGCTTTTTTAGAACTGTACGGGTTGGGGAAGGAATTTAAAACTGAGAAATGGAACCTTGGTCATATGTTTATCAGAAAGGCATGGATGGCAATTACCATGTGCCAAAGACAGGAAAGTGCCCTGAGGTTTCCAATGCACTTCTTTGCAAAGTATCCCCTCAAGAGTAAGGGGTTTGGAGTTCACTGGCGATGAGGCTAACCAGTTTGGCAGATCCACATGGAAAGGACCAGCTTGATGCATAGAGCAGAACCCATCCTGCTATTCATTCCACCCACTGCATGTGCTCCATGGAGGGCATATAAAGACAGTTAATGATCCTTCAAGCACCACTGACTCCTTCTGAGGTATCCGCTCTGGGGTCAGCAAGTGATGGGAAATCTGTGGGGTCAGCAAGTGATGATCACAGAGAACAATTAGTTCTCATTCCTTTCCTATGTGCCCCCCTCCTGGACTCATGGGGGTGTCCATTGAAGGGATGCAGATGAAGCAGGGAAAGTTCCATATGAGGAAGAAAGCATTTGATGATCAGGCCCCAGTTTAAAGTGCAAGAAGGAGATGCACACTAACTATACTCCAATGTATTTATCGCTGTTGGGACTAAATTATGACTGGACTAATATGCAAATTAGACTCTAAGAAAGGATGATTGGAATATATAGTGTGCATAGTACTAGAAAGGAATGGTTGATTATGAAACATTACCTAAGTGTTTGTGTTTTTGAGTTCCAGGATTTCAGGAAAAGAACCACTCCAATCAATCAGTAACTCCAACTATAGCCGAACTCCTGCTTTGGGAGAGGTTTGGCTATAGAAACTCTATTTACTTTTGACTTCTATTGACTGTAATATACCCAGAGTACAAAGTTTTTATTAAGGTAATAATAAAAGTAAGCCTTGTTGGATTGTGTGAGTTATTCTTTTATGATATTAGATTATTTTTAAAGTACTCAAGCCACGTATTATTTTGCATTGCTATTCGCTCTAATACCTTAATAAATATGTGTAATACTGTTGAGAGAACCATAACTTCAAATTACCTTGCTTTTCTGCATTAAAAAACATAGCCCTAGTCTACAATAATGTAGTTTTCCAAATGATATTCTATGAGAAAAAAAATGAACTGTCATTTACCTATTCAAATAAATAGACTCGCTACTTCAGCCAATGTAAATTATGTCACTACCTTGCCTTTAGTGGAGCATGGTATACACCAACTGAGTATCTGGCCCAGTGTGGCTACATCTTTATGTTAAGATTTAAATAAATGCATGAAGTGTGCTTGAATGTCCATGCCACTGCAAATTTAAATCCATACACATCGGAATGGAAACTTTCATAACTTTGTTATTTCTAAGCCTAGTGTCTTCAGATGTATCAAGGGCACTTGCTCCTAGGAAGAACTAAGTCCTTGGCATTATGTATGTTTAAAATCACACTCATACTATTGCATCAATGTAGAATTACAATTAGTTTACCAAAAAAAAAAAGTGGTGTTTCATCACACATGCTTGATTTGTATCTCTAATGTGAGATTTAAATAAACACACTGAGTGCATTTGTCTGAATATTTTCATATGTATATGGGATCAGATGTACAAATAATCACTTTGTGATTACTTTAATAAGTAATCACTGCAATAAACACAGCTGCATTTGCAATATGTGATTTTCAACCACATATTGCTTTGTTATTTCTAAGCCAGATGACTTCCAATATATTAAAGGCACTTGTCCTCATTGAGAACTAACTTAAATCCATAGTAAGTTTGAATTAAGTAAAACTTTTGTTATGAAAGAAAAAAAATCATGCAAAACAATCAATTTTTTTAAGGCCCAGATAAATAGTTCTGTTTGGTCATTTTTGATTTATTTCAGTCCAAAGTTCAGAGTTTCAAAGTTGAAAACCAAAATTTCCACAATAAAGCCACAATAAAATCATCTTTAAACTAAGAACAAATCTGATAAATTTGACACCAAAAGTATTTTGACCCCAAAAAATTGCCATGGAGAAGACAATAAGGAGCCTTTATTTACCCTGTTGTATGTAATACAAGAAGAGAACTCTCAATGAACTGAAAACACAACAAATATTAAGTGGATAAAAGGATACTGTTTTATACAATACACAAGACTAATGGGTAAAATTTTCTGCCGCAGAATGTTATTGATCCAATGCATTGGGGTCAGATCGTGATAACTTTACTCACACCAAAGAGTACCCCACTGAAGTCAGTATGCATGGGTAAAAGTACTACTCAAAGCGAGTAAAGGTATTGTAATATGACCCCTTGTGCTTTTTATTTAATCATTAGACTTCAATGTCTTAACAGCACCTCTAGTAACACTAGCCAGGATAAAGTTATGAAGGAATATCAATCCTCTTGTTTCAGGATATGAGTAGATCCCCAGCTTGGTTCACCCTGTGGTATAATAATTGGATACTTTATGAGTTTGGGTAGGTTGAGTTTCACTTCCTCTCAAAGCATCTGGCACGTCCAAGGACAGGCCACTGAACTAGATGGAGTATTGGTCTGTACCAGTTTGATGATTCAATCTTTTCTTTTCTGTGTAAGTCTCTAAGGAATCTGGACATCTTCAGTAGGTACCCAATTATTCAGGAGAAGGGAAATACACTCAGAAAGCCTCCTTGATTTTGGGCTAATAGCTAGAAAACTGGGAGACTATTTGCCATTTCTAAATTATGATTAACTGCGGTTATTACAAGCAGCATATGAAACGCTAAAAGGGCCAGTTTCAATGACCTTTATTAGAATATTGCATCTCTTATTTATTTATCATTAAAGTGTAATAAAATCAATGAGCAGCATAATTGAGAATCATGTCAGACGTGATGAAATGGTCCCGTATGGGAGCCATTTTTTAAAAAAAGAAATCAGAACAACATGTTCATATTTATCCTGCTATTAGTAAATTTATGGTTTAAAGAAATTTCCAGTTTAATATTAACCTTTACAAATTCTGCTAGAGGGCCAACTATATTTTTCTTCATCTAACGTTCCAAACCACTTAATTATATAAACACAGCTCATCTCTGATTATACAGTTGGCTGCAAGTATGACCCATCACTAGTATATGATGAAGTGGGAGGCATTAAGTGTAGATGAGGCAACATGCCTAACATCTCACCCTGAATAAATAAGAAGAACAGTTGTTTTATTTCACACAGTATTTATCCACTACAACAAAGAACCAATTCCCTTTGGCAAAGATACTCAAAATATATGGCAAGAATAGTTTTTTGAAAGTGACTTATTCTGGAATGAATTCCACATAAATGAATATTGAATAGCTTAGGTCCTGATCCTGCAAATGCTTGCTACTGAATGTAGTGCTTACTACCAGGTTAGTCCAAATGAAATCACCTCCTTGCTTCACTGTGTGAGGCCTGTGTGAGTCCCAAGCTGCATATGTTGTTTTGGCTGCCATACAGCATTATTAACTTATATCTAAACTTCCATTGAACCAGGGAGAATTTTAGCATAGTTTGGACTACCAAATGTAACTTTTGGTTGATGATAGTTTATGTTGTACTTGCTAACATAGCACCGCCAGTTTTTGCTGCTGCTGCTGTTTTTTATTCTGTTCCGGTTCTTATGCCATGCTGATTACCATGGCATCTAAGTGCCTTGTTGACATCCAAAGGATGTTTGCAAACGCTTTCAGAGGCTATGTTTACACTCTGAGCTAGGGTTTGAATTTCCCTGCTCGTGTACACACACTCATGCAAGCTGTCATCAGGCTAGCATGAGTGTACATAGCAGTGTAGACACGGTAGCAGAGGTAGTCAGAGCGAAGGTATGGCTGAGCTGTGCCGAGTACATACTCCTCACTGTGGTTTCAGGCAGGTTTGTGCTCAGCACAGATCAGCCATGCCTCCATTCCCACTACCTGTGCTACTGTGGCTACTTATACTTGTGCTAGCTCAATGAGAGCTGTCATGACTTTGTGTACACGAGCAGGGGATTCACAGGCGATTCACATGCCTAGCTCATAGCATAGACAAAGGAGGCTAGCCTGTAAGTAAGGCACTGTACTAAGATTCAGATTTGGGTTCAATTCCTGGCTCTGCCAAAGTCTTCCTATGTGATGGGCCTGATCCAAACTCTACTGAAGCCAATGGGAGTTTTTCCATTGTCTTCAATGGACTTTGGATCAGGCTTTTAAATAATCTGTACTTGAGATCCCAGTCTATAGAATGGAGAGAATAATGCTCCCTTTCTGCTACCCTTTTGCCTGTTTTGATATTTAGACTGCAGCCTCCTTCGGACAAAGATTTGTCTTCCTGTACATTTGTACAGTGCCTTGCACAACAGGACCCCAAACTCAGCTGAGGCCTGTAGACATTAACACAATACCAATATTAAGTGATGATGATTACCAGCAGACTACAGTCTCAGTTTTGAGTACCTGCTGAAGTATAAATAAGAAAGAAGCTTAATTGTACAAGTCCCACCTTACAAATACTGTAACGCTAGTGCAATGTAGGAATGTGTGAACAGAATGCACCCCAGCCAGATACAGCCCCATCTACATGCCACAGTTACAGCCTATAGTTCACTCTTGAATGTGTTTCTATGATTAATCATTTGTAATTTTCAAAGCAAAAGTGCTGTTGGTTCATACCATTTACCACAATACATGAACAAATTCAGTTCCCTAATGCCACTGGGTTGCCAGAGATGGAGTTCTTATCCTTATTATGGAGCCATGCAGGACTGGCATTGGTGTGTGACATCCCCACTGGTCCATAATGACCTGAAAAGCGTCGAAACATTTTGGGGTTGTGTCCACTGCCAACCCAAATGTGTCAGGCAGGACAGCAGAGCTGGCATATCAGGGGAAGTTATCTTTGCTAGGCATAGTGTTGGTACAGATAACTTTTTTTTCACATAGGAAATGGGGGAACAGAATGTGATTCAGAGTCACAATGTGATTCATAGTCTGCTCCTGGGGCAGCACACCATATTTCTGCTTCCCTGTGGCAAAGCCCTAAACAAGCTAGGAAATATCATAGCAGCCGAAGTATTTGTAGGCAACTGAGCTCTCCTCTGCTCAATAAGTGTAGGTTGGTTGGTAGGTTCAAGAATCTAATGCCCAGGAAAAAACTTTCTCATACAGTGCATGAGAAAAAGAGGTCTTTAATAAAGAACCCTGCTCACTTATGCTCCTTATCCTTGCATAATGCTCACCAGTTTAATCTTATGGTAAGCAAGTCTCTTTCTCACTCAACACTTGCTTGAATTTCACTTAGCATTGAAGACTGACCTTCTTGTCTGTTAGCACCTAATATGGCAATGGGTAGAGGCTGCATAGATTGTAAAATTCTTGCCTCTATTCAATCCCTGGAGGTACATAGGTACTTTGCTGAACTACTTCAGATTATCAGCAATGAACATTTAGGCAAAGGATTATTTATTCTCACAGTATTTATGTGCACATATAATTTCATGAATTTATACGTAACACACCTTAATTATAGTTTCTTAAAACTGGTGTATAGTAATATTTGTTGGTGTCCTGTAAAGCCTGCACATATTAATGGGTCTCAACTTTTGATACAACAATTTGAAGCACAAATTGTTTAATGACGAATGTCCTAGATACATGTTAATGTTTACATCAGTTCTACGAGAAATATTTGAAAATGGTATCAAATTCAAAACACCTCTGCTGGAATCACTTTATAAATTTAAGGCACAAATAAACTAAACACTTCCAGAAATGACTATAGCAGTAAACTAGTAATTTCAGCTTTCCACAGAACGATAAAAAAGTTAAATACTAGTAGCAATCACAGTACCTTTTCTTCTCATTCTCAAAAATTCTACATTTTTACATTAGCCTCTAAGTGCCAGACCTCACTTCATTTACTTTTAATGAAAACTGTGTGTGTAATTCTTTGCCCAGTGTTATAACACACAGTACCATAGAAACAACTTTTTTTATACCCTTGTGGAGTCCATTTCCTAAGTCTGTGATAATTGATGAGTTAAGAGAATTTCATTGTAATTATACAGCCAAATATAATTTTATAACTATTAGAATGAGAAACATGCATATAAATCTAAAAGTGCTGAAATCAATATTGTGAATTCAGCTTATTCTACCTGCTGGACTTGCTGGGTCAGATTTGCAGATTTGTATAAAATAAGCAAGCGCACACGTGCATCAATGGGTATAGGCTGATGGATTGGAAAATCCCTGTACAATCAGGAGGTATAGACCTGAAGTTTGCTGAGCTACACAATCAGAATATCAAGCACCCAATTCTTGTAGGGAAAAGGCTACAGAATTTAATAAGGATGAAACCAGTAGGATTCCATAGAACTGGAAGAGTTTAATAGAAAATGACAACCCTCCAATAGGTTTAAAAAGCTCTCATCTCAATTAAATTCTATATGATGGTTCAAAAAGGCAAAGAAAGTTGTATTATGCTGAAAGGTGCTAATAGCCCTGTGTCTGGGCTCTGTGAGCTCTCCATTAAGCTTGTGAGAGAGTGGTGGTTTTCATCTATGCCCAACTCTTAGCACAGACTTTCTTTTAACTAGGAGAAATTTGGTTTGGCAGTTTTCATTCCTTCCTGCCTTCCTTCTTGCCTTTTAGTAAGGTCTATGAATTTACGTAAGTTCTGCAAACTCAAAATATAATTGGAGAGGCACACAAACCTCTTATGTACCTCAGGACTGTACCAGGGGAATCCTGTGAGCAGTGGCTGAAGTGCAGGGGAAGGAAGGAGAGGTCACCTCCTCCTCTCCCTGGCTCAGGAGAACAGCACCCTCTCAACAACTTCCCCTTTCCCTTGACTGTTGGTGATGAGAACTTCCCCCTAAATTTCAACCCACTTTAACAATTGGTCCAGAAGCCTTAAAATTTTACCTGGAATTCCTGTTAGTCCATGAAATTCACCTTGCATCACATGGAATCCCATGCTAGAGAGCTAAAGCTTTTAGGCTCCAATACCATATCTGGTCTCCCACTGCTAATGGTCTTTTCTTTCCCTCATTGATATTGATGTGTGGTTCCTGTTACTATTGTGAACATCAATACAGTTTCACAAAGATATAGATTACTCTCTCTCTCTCTCTCTCTCTCTCTCTCTCTCTCACACATTTCTGGCATGTAACTGTTGGAAAACATCCGGTTTTATCAGGAAAAATAAAAAGATTGATTCCAGTCTCTCATTTATCAGATCTGTGCATAGCAAGAAAAGGTGGAAAATAATCATCCGTAAATAAACTCAAATTGAGACATGACTCCATAAAACATCAATACATTCTAATTAAATGTACAGCAGATTGGCTTCTAAAATAGCAATCAGGCCATTACTCAACATAAGAAATAAGGAGATTTGTTGGGTAACAGCTGTATAAATCTACTTGAGATCTATGAAAGTCACTGGCTATGTGTTGCTGCAGTAAGAGGAGACTATGGGCATCCAGCTGTCAGCTCTTTAGTGAAATCTATTCCAAATATCATTCTAAATGTGAGCATCTTCCCACTGAACAAAGAAATAGGTTCACAGCTTTGCTGTCATCAACCATCTTCCTACTGTTCATAGGTAAGCAGGAAGGCGAGTCATCAAAACCTACTCAACCAATTATTTAGATGCTACACATTTGTTTTTTGAATCTTCACATTTCTAATGATCTCTCAGTGATAATGAGGACGCCTTTATCGTTTGTATTTCAGTAAGTTCAGGGTCCCATTGTGCCACACAGTTTACAAATATAGAATAAAAGAGTCCCTGTGACATTATTAATGTGACAACAACTTGACAGAGCTAAAAGTTAAAGATGATACAGGTCACTGATATTTCAATTCAGTCCTTCACTTGGATCTTGTATAAACATCTAGCTTTTATAATTGGCTTCACTTTCCTGGACCCTTCTCCTACAGTCTGTTTCAATTTTACTATACACCAAAACTAGATAGTGTGTAATAATAAAACTATTTTATACTGCCAAGTAAAACCTCATCCAGACGATCCATTTTGTAATCACTCAGAACCATTTACAATGTAATCGGAAATACATAAAACACTGTTTCAAGATAATAGGACTGTTACATAAAAAGAAAACATTCAAAGCCCTTGAAGCTCACTGTTACACTTCAGAATCATAGATGCCCTGAGTAGCAAAGTTCAGAATCACATCCAGATATTCTTACAGTTCTAGGTGTTTGGATGCAGGACTGTGGCACTGCCTCATTTCTATAACAATAGCCATGTTGCACTGAGCTTTTTTATGAGTAACAGCTGCTAGTTTTGATTTCATTGAATCTGTGAATGCAGTACATAAATGCAAATGTCATGGTCATCAGCTAAACCACACACATTCAATATCAAGGCTAGGAATTAGGACTAAAATTCTTATGGCTACAGCCATGTCAGCTAAAGAAGAATCTCCATTTCTACTGCTCACTAGCATTGGGTTTAAAACCATTTGTGTCTTCTTTATTGGCTAAACAAAAAACAAAAACAAACAAACAAACAAAAAGAGAGAGAATGTGATCATGAATCCTAATGAAAGCAGTAGTTTGCCTACTCACTAATACTTATGCATACTGCCCATTAGATGGCAGTAATATGCATGCCCATTAGTTAGAACTTTAAGGCATGCTAACCCCTTCACTGCTGATACATGAAATCTCTCGAAGGAATGTTGTCTCAATACTTTCTGTCCTCTCTGAGGTACCCCAGGCAAGCTGTATATTAGTTTTTCTTTTGTTTTTGCAAACCACATATTGTTGATGGCCCTAAGCAGCAAAGTGGTTCAGAAAAGGTCCATAAACTGTGGAAAAGGAAACCACGTCTCCTTCATCAATATCCCTCTTGCTTCCAGATTCAGTGGAAGACCCTGAGTATGAGATCCACAGGGTTCTGAGAGACTAAAGGTGGTATTCCAGGGACAGGGATTAGCCGCTGGACACAGCATGCTCCATTCTACAGAGAATACTTTTTCCAGCAAAAATCTACATTGGTGTCATTGCTGATAGAACTAGCATTAACTCGCCTTTATGCCTGCAGCACCTCTTGGAGGAGAACATGGAGTGCATGTACCAGAGCCAAGGAAGCCATGCTGTTGGAGGAGAGAATTGGAGAGCATGGCCCTAAATGTACATAGGCCAGGGACATATGGTTCTGTGGTTCCTTTTCCGTGCTGGCTCAAAGTCCTCTGCATTAAGAGGAAGGTGTGATTTCAGCTCTGTGTGTTCTAAATTTGGGGAGTCTGCTTACATTAGTTATGAATGTATCTGTGGAAAGCAAGCAAGTGGCCTCTGTATCAGAGCAAGACATGAAAGATAAACAAGGGGTGAAATCTTAGCCCCATGGAAGTCACTAGGAATTTTGCCACTGACTTCAGTAAGGTCAGGACTTCATTCTTCATGCTTTACGCTATTTGCATTTTAGTTTCTGTTCTAAACCTGGCCCAAATAATTTCTCAAAGATTAGCAGAATGCCATTGTTTTAATATACAGTGAACCCTCTGCAATTCCCATCTTCCTCATTACAGTATAATGTATTTGGTAATGAGTTTTCTCATCCTACTGTAAATCTATTACCGTGTTATCCAGGATTATTTTCTCCTACACTGGATGCTGTTAACATTAGTGCAAATGTTTGCACAGGGATTTTTAACCATTATTACATTTGGAATAAACATGAAAAGGAAGCTAGACAGTAAGTACTTCTGTTCCAGCTGAAGTAAGTTATAGTCCTTCCATGAATTCCCAGCTGTGAGAAGAGGGGAAAGGCAAATTTCTGCATGCAGTGCAAAATGGTTCATGACTTTCACCATCATGAAGACGAAGGTGGTGGCAATGTTTATGGAATGTTACCCTGATCCAAATCTGCAGCAAATCATGCTACCAAGCAGGATTTAATTTAATTTATTCACAGACTGGAGGGTCCACCATTCAGGGGGTTTCTTTAAAAGGGAAGACTATAGAGATGATTATATAGAGATGAGCCGGAGCTGCAAAGTTCCAGACTGTATCTGAACTTCCCCAAAGTTCAATGGTGTTTGGATCCTGGGTCGGGGTTAAGGCCAGTCTCTAGACACTCTGCAGCTCTCTTGGCAGCCCTTTAACACAGCTGGCAGCAGCAATTACCCTGTTTTTTTTTTCTTTCAGCCAAAACAGGGTCCATTCCAACAGCAGCCACCACATCTACAGATCAGCAGGGCAAGAAATTGATATATTTTTTTCTAACATTATGCTGATAACATACTGTTAGCTGAAGAAGCAATTCAGCAAGAAGAAAACATAAGGTCAGCCAATCAAATCCTCATTTCTAGGGAGGACTCTATCGCATGGCCACAGAAAGACAGATAACAAACCTCAAGATGTAACAAAAATATGTTCCCAAACTTGAAGCTCCTTATCTAGGCCTACAGCCCTGGGATCAGAGGACGTGGCATTTCTTGCTTTCTGTTCTGCTGCTGTTATGAGCACTTGTGTGAGCCTACATGACCAGGAACAGGGCAGGGTCTCCTCACCATGTCACACATACATTTTTTGAGGAACCACTCAGCTGGCATTTGTGAAAGCCGAAATTCAAGAGCTGTAGAAGGAAAAGGCCTCACAGATCCTGTCCTAATTCCCTCCAGATTTCAATTGGCCCTCTTTGGGAGAGAAGAGTGAGAAGAATCCAGCCACTCTTCCCCTAGCCCTTATAGGATTCCTGACACCCATTCCAGAGACCTGTTAATGAGTATTCAAGATAGCAGCTTACCAAATTAAATACAATTAATTCATAATCATAGTGGTCTTTTTGAAAGACTCTAATGCATTGTTGGGGATCAGGATTTCTAGGTTCTATTCCTGGCTGTGGGAGGGGAGTGTAGTTTGGTGGTTAGAGCTGTGATTAAACTTGAGTTAACCAAGCACATGGATTTGGCACATTCCATGTGAATGGCAATATGACGGAGTGGAAGAGACTTGATTCTGTTATATTAGACAGTTCGACTTCTATTTCCAGCCCTGCCAGAAATGATTTTGTGCAATAGCTCTTTCACTGTATTTGTAAAATGGAGTAGGGAAGCTCATACTGATACCTGGCCACCTCCTAAATTGGGCCTTGCATAGTAAGAAGGGCTATGAAGTGCACAGAAATATAAGCAGCGGTTTGAAGAATAGGTGAGATTTGAACTCTTGGCTCCTAGCTCTGTCACTGAACTTTTCTCGTGCCTAAAAGTTAGTTTGATGAAGAGTCTGGCTCTGTTTCTCTTGTGGAACAGGAACCTGGAACATCCCACAAATTGTAATACACTTGAGAGCTCTGATTTCCTTTTTCAAAATATAGGGTAAAAGCTGACTTCCTAATGATCAACACTGTGTGGAGTGACACATACACACACAATCACACAACCTGAGTAACATGCCACGTAAGTGGTGATAAGAGACTAGATTTGTTACTTAGCCATATATTGTTTTGGCATGGTTTGTAAATAGTCTCAAACAGTACTTTGTTTTTGATTCAGATATAAACCCAGCCCCTTTAAATATTATTTCCCATCTTAATAACAATGAAGCCACCAGTGGCAAATGTGAAGTATGGCTAAATTCTAGGATACATTTGATTTATGCTTTTAACAAAGCCAGAGACTTGGCTCAGATCATACTGTAGATCAGCCGAACCAGCACAAAGAAGAACGTTCAAATCCTTTACTGCAAAGGCTCTTGCTAATCTCCATCTTTTAACACATGGTTTGGAGAGCAAGAGTAGTAAAAAGGATTTTTAATATAAACTATCTTTGAAATGTTAATAAGTTTGGCATTTCATGTTATTTCCCTTTTATTTAAAGTCTATTGAATTCTTGCATATGCTGTACAGCTTTTATTGGGAAAGGAGTAAGATGAATGTTAGAAAATAAATGTACAGTATATAATTGGCTCCAGTGGAGTTGGCAATTTGGGAATATACTAAAGGGAATAATCCTGCATTGGCAGGGGATGAACTAATGACCTAATAGGTCTAGTTCATGTCTAATTTCTAGGATACTATGAATAGTTGCTTTTTAGTACATCAACAAAAGGAATACTTAAAAAGCTTGATTTAAGGAAGTACTGTTAATTGAAAAAGAATTCAAAAAAAATAATTTTATATAAAATGTGACCAGAGAATGACACAAATTTTACCTTCTCTTGCTTGGACACCTCAGTTAATTTTAAATAATTACAAAGTTATTTTAAGAAAAAACATGGAAAAGAAAATGAGTCCTAAATATTATATTATAAATTATAATAACTTTCTAATGATTCTAGAACTGGATAGAAAATCATATGTAAATATGTAAAATGCAAAGGAGAGGTCATTGTTTCTAATAGAAACAAGATATTTCTATTTTTAATATATTATCACAGAAGACCACAGCTGCTGCTGAAGACTTGCCTGCCACGCTACTTCAATATGCTCAAACCGGGATCAAATAAGCTATGAAAATTTGTACCTTAAAATTTGTTTAAAATTGCATTTGTTCCCACAAGTTCAGTAAAAACATCAAGATCCTACTGTAACTAAGGGAAATTAAATCTGTTCATGAAAATAACTTAAAGAAGATTAAATGTGTACAGTTTATCCAACATAAATAAATAACCCAATATTTTCATTCAAAAAATAGGATCACCAATGAACAGAACTGAACATTTTGTAGGAATTTAAGTCCCTATTTTGCCATCAGCTTAGAAATCATACTTTTGTTTGGAACTTTTTTTTAACCTACTGTCCTTAGTAGGTTAAAACATCAAAAACTGGATATATGTGAAAGAGAAGAGGGGAAAATTGCAGCATTTTCATTTTGTTTACTTTATATGCTTGGGCATTATGTATCTACTCCATGTCAGTGTGCCTCAGATATGCCACACTTAATCCTAAATTGGCAGCATCAGACTCTATGTCCGTTCTGTACTTGCTATTTCTATTCACACTGCCAACAAGGGTACAAATTACTATCATGTATGATGGTTATTTTCCCCTATGGGCCCAATCTGCAATGAACTCCATGTATGTGTGTGAATGCACATGCACATGTGCAGGGCCCACCCCTGCATATCTCATCACAGGACTGTGCTCTGTGAACGGAAGTTAGACCACCAACTCATTGCATTAAAGCCATCTGATAACTACTAGATGGAAAAGACTTTTGGCCACTACTGACCTGGCTTGGACTTTAACTGGAGAGCTAGATTGTGAAAGGATCTCTAGCCCATTAATAATCTCCTTGAGTCATGAAGTTATGCATTGCTTTCTTTTTTCTTATTTCTCTGCATAAAAGGTCTAATCCTGAAGGTCTAATCCCACTGAAGACAATGGCAAAATCCCACCAATCTAAATGGAGCAAGTGATTTTTTCTTTACTAGTCATCTTCATTTTTTATAAGGTACTTTTATACAACTTTTCTGACTCTAGATATCCATAGAAAAAGAGTTATTAAAAAAGACCAAGTAGAACTTCACTAATTTATATTTACTGGGAAAAACAGCATCTGCTAGTCAGCCTTGATGAGAGGTGGGGAGAGACAGCTTCTTACTTGTGTGTCAACTGATGGTGGAGACGGTTGCATTATTAAGTATATAATAAGCGATGGTCACATAAACACCACCCTATATCGGAAACCTACTGACCGCTATTCCTACCTACATGCCTCTAGCTTTCATCCAGATCATACCACTCGATCCATTGTCTACAGCCAAGCTCTACGATATAACCGCATTTGCTCCAACCCCTCAGACAGAGACAAACACCTACAAGATCTCTATCATGCATTCCTACAACTACAATACTCACCTGCTGAAGTGAAGAAACAGATTGACAGAGCCAGAAGAGTACCCAGAAGTCACCTACTACAGGACAGGCCCAACAAAGAAAATAACAGAACGCCACTAGCCATCACCTTCAGCCCCCAACTAAAACCTCTCCAACGCATCATCAAGGATCTACAACCTATCCTGAAGGACGACCCATCACTCTCACAGATCTTGGGAGACAGGCCAGTCCTTGCTTACAGACAGCCCCCCAATCTGAAGCAAATACTCACCAGCAACCACACACCACACAACAGAACCACTAACCCAGGAACCTATCCTTGCAACAAAGCCTGTTGCCAACTCTGTCCACATATCTATTCAGGGGATACCATCATAGGGCCTAATCACATCAGCCACACTATCAGAGGCTCCTTCACCTGCGCATCTACCAATGTGATATATGCCATCATGTGCCAGCAATGCCCCTCTGCCATGTACATTGGCCAAACTGGACAGTCTCTACGTAAAAGAATGAAAGGACACAAATCAGATGTCAAGAATTATAACATTCAAAAACCAGTTGGAGAACACTTCAATCTCTCTGGTCACTCGATTACAGACCTAAGAGTGGCTATCCTTCAACAAAAAAGCTTCAAAAACAGACTCCAACGAGAGACTGCTGAATTGGAATTAATTTGCAAACTGGATACAATTAACTTAGGCTTGAATAGAGACTGGGAATGGATGAGTCATTACACAAAGTAAAACTATTTCCCCATGGTATTTCTCCCCCCACCCCACCCCCCACTGTTCCTCTGATATTCTTGTTAACTGCTGGAATTAGCCTACCTTGCTTGTCACCATGAAAGGTTTTCCTCCTTTCCCCCTCGCTGCTGCTGGTGATGGCTTATCTTAAGTGATCACTCTCCTTACAGTGTGTATGATAAACCCATTGTTTCATGTTCTCTGTGTGTGTATATAAATCTCTCCTCTGTTTTTTCCACCAAATGCATCCGATGAAGTGAGCTGTAGCTCATGAAAGCTTATGCTCTAATAAATTTGTTAGTCTCTAAGGTGCCACAAGTACTCCTTTTCTTTTTATTAAGTATGAATAAGCTAAGAACCTCTAAATCTATAAAGATATAATCTAACATTCAGACAGAAACATTTGCAATAAGCTGGGGGGGGAGAATATTATGTTTCGCTCAAATTAGGAAAGAGCAAAAAGGAATTCATAACCATGGGTACATTTAGTTTACTGTTTTCAATGCTAGCAACTGGAAAATTATAAAGGAAAAGGAAATTAAGCCAAATTCTAATGTAGACTAAGGCAGCTTTACACCTTTCTAGCAGTGTAAAGCATCCATGAAGTGACTGTAAATGTTGTTTTATCCACTTTAAGGCTACTTTATACTCCAGAATGGTGTAAAGTAGCATTAGTATAAATGGGAATCAGGCCAACTAAGATTTTAATCACAGTTGTGTGAACAGTCCTACCTACTCCAGCTAGATTTCATGAACTATTATTAAAACTGCAGTAGAGGCAAAGGCCAGCCAAGTCATAACTTCATCCAGTAACAAATGTGAAGATGACCACAAGCCATAAAACTGAATCCAGATCCAAACTTTCCCAAAGTTCAGGGATGTTTGGATCTAGGGGGGAGGATGGAGATTCTACCATTGCTAAACAAACAGAGGAATGTCAAGGGCACGATACCCAAGATCTCCACACAAAGGACCCCTCCAGCATGGATCTCCCCTCATCTGTGTAGAAAGGGGGCCCTAATACTAGTAAGGCCTGGATCTCCTTGGCAAGCCAGGACCCATGGAGGGAAGGGCATTGAGTACGAGGAATCCAGAGTGGCAGAAGGGAGAGAATTGCACATTGTCCTCTCTCTGACCCATGAAAATATTAATACAATTCAAAATTTTCTCATCTACCTACCTTGGAAACCTGGGAAGCTAGTTAGTGAATCCCTCGTAGTATGGTTCCATTGGAGTCATGGAGCTGTGGAGTTTGGGGCAGCCACCGTATTTTGGTGTGTCTTCTCTTTGTGTTTCAGGGGGTGGACTTCATTTACTAATTAAAAAGTCCCCTCCTATGGTAAAATACATGAGATAATCTGGACTCAGATCTTGGGCCTGTTTCTGATCTCACTCTCACCACTATAATTCCAGAGTAACTCCATTATGTGGAGTTACACCAGGATTTTGTGGATTTAAATGAGAGCAGAATTAGGTACCTAGATATGATCCTGCTAGGTGCTGAACATTCTGGTCCTGATCTAGCAAAGCACGTAAGCACGTGGTTAACTTTAAGGATATGAGTAGTCCCATTGAAATCAATGGGACTATTTATGTACTTAAAGGTGAGAATGGGATTAAATGATTTGCTGGATCAGGGCCAGAGCATTCAGCACCGTTGCAGGATTGAGACCTATCTCCTTATCCTATACAATCCCTTAACTTCATACTTGCACCTGATATATTTGATATTCTGTGGCTCTTTCATCCATTTATCTTCAGTCTGAATAATTTTTCCACAGTTTCATTATTAATTTGGAAAGCTCAAAGTCAAAGTTTAGAGCTTTGCTTTGATGTAAGATGTCAGAACATAAACAACAGATGCAAATACTTCTTTGGTGACCACAAATCTGTCTGCTTCTTTTGAATAACAGATAAAAATAATTAAATGTTGTGTTATTTGGCATAATACATCTTTTCTATCTTACATCCTGGAAATCCACTGAAAATGATCGGTAACTTTCAGCATCTGTCATGATTTCAAAATGTGTCAGAACTAGTTTAATCATCATGTAACTTAATGCAAAAGTACACTTGGGACCAAATTCTACTAAGTTCTGCTGATGCTATGCAAGAGGGCAACAAAGGGTAGAGTTTTGCCCATGCTGTTTGCTTTTCTAAACAGAGAAATGATGTGAGTCATGATGATAAATTTGGTCATAATCATTTCTCTTAATTCACCTCCTTTGCAAGGATATTCATTTAAATTACTGTTTTTTAATGTTTAATTAATTTGTTCAACTATTTCCTTCCCCCTCTTTTTACTGGATCTACTCAGTAGTAGTATGATCCTCACAGTAGTACACACTGATGGGCACAGGCAGTACTAGCACTGATTGGATTACTTGCTTCAGAGACAATTACTGAAATCCTGTAGTGATAAAGTAGCTGGGCTAAAGCTGGAAAACTATTGTTGGCTAGTGAGTTATGTTGTAAAAATAAGTTTCCAGATACATACATATATTATAGCAGCAAGCTAAATTGCATTGATTATAGAATACGTGGCCTTTTTGCCAAAGAACAGGCTTCTACTGATTAACTTAAAGGAAAGTCTCCATTATCTGTCATTAGAATGAATGAAATATTCCATTTTTGCACAAAAGATATTCTAATCAGTACCTCTTATCACAAACAAGAAGCAACTTGCTAAAAAAATGGTCAAAGTTTTTACATAGAATGCAAAAGGATAATTAGCAAGAAAAAGGATAAGCTTTTAGGTGCAGGTTTCCAAAAGAGCTAAATTCCTAGTTAGGCATCAGAAGAAGTGGATAGATTATGAGAAGAGGACCCCAAACATATTTTTGCAGATCAATTTAGCAAAATTCAAACTTCAGCTTGCAATTGTGTGATCTCAAGTTCTCACATTCAACATATGCATTTCAGTCATTTTTAACAATACTGTCTCATGAAAATATCCGGGATGAATAGGGTAACAAACAAACAGTCACAAACATATTTATTATTGTGGCTGGAATTTTCAAAGGAGCCTGGGGAAGTTAGCCAGAGAGATTCAAATGGAGTTGGGCACACAACTCCTACAGGTTCCTTTGAAATATCAGCCTATCTATACTCCCACTCATATTCAGACCAGGAGAATCAGCATCAGAAATGTCCACCTTCCAAGATATACAGCATTCTGTAGTGAGTCACGCACGTATCAATTGAAGAGATCCAGCATCTATTTTTACTAAAACACAGTTTCTCTGTACAAAAGGGGCATTGAAAGGGTAGGCTAGATATGGCCAGTACAAACAGATTTCAGATGAACTGCCCTTTATCAGTTAACATTTTATGAAAAAGAGCTGCAGACTTTCTTTTTTCCAAATAGTGTAATTCCTTGTGTGGGATCTTTTATAAAGTTATGTTATCAACATAAGACTACCCTCTGGAAACCAAACTGACATCAGTTGTCTAGATTTCGTATGTAAAAGATTTCACTATGATTCAAAATATCCATGTAATTTTTTAAAGACATTCAGTAGTCAATGTGTAGGGGGGCTTTTGTTTCCTGTGATTCAGATACTCAATGTGGAGGAAAATAACTATGAGCAGAGTACCAGACTGTAGCTAAATCATTCAACTTCAGCATGAAAGCAGGATTACTGCTGAACAAGTTATCAAAGGGCTGGTTTGTGAAATTATTGATAGAGCCAGATCATCTGCTGGTGTAAATCTGTGTAGTGCCATTGAACTCTGTGAATCTAAGCCAATTTACACTAGTTTAGGATGTGGCTCGGATGAGAGATGTGACCTTCTCGACATACAGAACAATCCATAAACTCATTATACACCTCTACTACCCATTAGCAAGTACTGTACATGGAAATGCGGATTTTCTCCAGAAATGGAAGTAACTTTAAAAGTTTGCCTACTGTACCAAATAAAGGGGCCAAAGTGCATCAAGGATAGATCAGCTCAGCATTTGACCATAATATGGATTAGGAATTTACCAATTGGAATGAAAACTATCAAAACCTTTTTCCTGGCACAATAATAATTTATTTGACCTGAAAAAAGAAAGTGCCTAATTTGAAACCATCTCTAATAATACTGTAAAATGTTTCAGGCTGTATCAGTAATACATATTGCAGCTTGTTGATGGCAGAAAGCCTAAAGCCCATAGGAATTTCCCATTGGAGCACAAAATACAGACATTTTCAACAACGGTCTTTCTAACAGCTTTTCTGGATAATACAGTTTTTCTTCTGCTTATTTTTTTTCTTGTATTTCTGTATAATTCATATATCTATATCTATCTATCTATCTATATATATATCAGATGATCATCTGTCATTAAAACAAATGTGGAACATGCATTTTCCTGAGCATTCCTTTACTCTGCACTAAATGTAAAACAGGCCTGAACTTTTCTTTCCATCCCCTTCCCTTCCAAATAAAAATACTCTCAGGACCACTAGAAATTAATGGCTTCTTTCAGCTATCAAAGCAGTACTGTAAAAATATTGATTGTTCTTTCATAGCAAAAAGGCAATTTTTAAAAATCACTGCACAATAGTTGGTATCTTATGAAAAAGGTGACACGCTGCTGAAAGTGTAATCATGGCTTAATTTTAAATCCCCAAATTGGATTACAAAATGTAGGTCAAAACCTTTAGTGGATTGCAGCACTGTAATCAGCAGATCAGTACGTCATAGGTTACTCTGTCATTCAACATCAATGTTTTTGACATAAGATTCCTATGCACTGGACCTTGATCTGTTGTCCATCATGCGGCTTTATGCTATAGTCCCTTATTATATTAAATATATTTTCATTACAAAAAGGAGATTCTAGATATGTTGGATTTCTGCATGTTGCTCCCACCCCCAAAGGTGTAAAGTCCCTACACGGTTTCAAAGGTAAAAGAAGAAATACAGCATAGGCACTTAGGCTCCAAAGTGTTTTGGAAGATTTTGAAAAATTTATCCTAAGACCCTAGCAGCAATGAGCAGATGTTCTCCATGGAGACAAAATTATTGGGTCGTTGTGGATTCTTCAGACCTCACAAAATTGCAGGTAAAGCCCGTTCCTAAGAATTAGGTAGCATCACGCCTCCAGTGCCAAAAAGAGGATGAATTCACATGGAGACCTGAGTTCTCATGATTGGGGCTGCAGGCCTTGAGTAGGCATTGGACAAGCTGGAGGACTTGATTAGGCCTTGGGATGATGTGTACAGGATTTGGGTTTGAGCGGGCTAGTTGAACCTAGGAGGTTTTAGTTTGAATTTTGAAAGAAGGCTGTGCCAAACTGGGTGGGCACATGTGCTGTTTTCCCCTGTTCTTGGCTGCCAGGACAGTTGCATTTAGAAGATATGCTGATTGAATTTAAAGGATGAATTTACTGGCATTTGACTCAAGAGATCATTGGCCCCCTGCTATTTATAATGTCTCTGATGAAATTAACAATTATTGTTTTAGATTCCTTTCTTTAAGGCAAGCGTCTCTCTCTAGTTCCCCCCTTACATTCTGTCCTTGGTTATCTCTCCAGTTATCTATCCAAATTTGTGTGTTTAAACAAAAATGTTTCCCACTATCTTCCAACACATCATTATCTCTCTTTATGTAGGGATCTCTTTGTCACTTCTTAGTGAAAGCACAATTTGTTATCTTGAAAACAAATTTATTATAACGGTGTGAGAACAAGACAGAAATTGTATTTAATGGAAAAATGTACTAAGAATGAAAAGCTTTTGTTTACGTGCATAATCATGGAATATGTTGCCTTTACTGTATCTCTGAATACCAAATACTTTACTCACTCTTGTGAATTACTTATTCTGCCTTCTAGGGGACATTTGGATTAGGTGTTTGCTATTTTAATTAAATACCCAACAAAAGAATCTACTCTCCAATCATGGCATGGGGATTTACAGAGCAAATCCCATTAATGCCAATAAGAGTTACATAGCTAGCATCAGGTTTCAGAGTAGCATCCTGCAACCACATGCAGAATTCCCACTGATGTTAATGGGAGCACTCTCCTTGTAAGGACGGAAGCCAACCTATGGCCCTTCAATTCTAAAAAAACAGAGCCCAAAGATTCTATTACAAGAGCAAAGAGAGACTAAAGGCCTAATTCTGCTCCCATTAAAATCAATGGGAGTTTGAAAATTAAGTTACTATAATGGTGCAAGAACAAGAGAGAGATTGTATTTAATGGTAGAAGAAGTGGGGCCTAAGAAGTGAGCCATTGGTGGCGAAGAACTTAACAAATAGTGTGTAGTGTAGACATACACAAGGTTACCTAAATCCAGGCTCTGGCTCAGGTTTGAGCCAAAGCCCCCCTTTCATCTACACACAACTCAGCTTGACTCAGGTGAGCAAGCACTCAGGACCCAGATCCTGAGTGGCTCAGGACACTGCTGGCGATGGAGAGGTCAAAGCCTGACTCCCGCTGAGACCTGCTTCCAAGCACTGTTATTTTGCAGCACTGATACAGGTCAGACCCGAGTCAGAAGATCTGCATAGTGCAGTCTGGGTATGTTGGCACCTCTGAGAGCCAACAATGGTAAACCCAGGTTTACAATGCACTGTGGACGCTCAGGCAAGAGCTTGGAAACACCGAGTCCACAAGCCAGGATCCCACAGACCTGGTTAGTGTGCAGCATAGACATACCCTTAGGTGCTCACCCTAAAATTCTCCAACTGGTGTTTTCATGCTAATAATTCTACTCTTAAATTTTGTAATCTATTGTACATTTTTGTAAAATTTAAAAATATTTGTAATATTTACTCACCCAAGTATTCTCCCACCTTTGAAAGTTATGAAGTGTCATGAAAAAACTAGAAAATATTTGATGATTAAAATTTTAGTGGTATAAATCTGCATAGCTCAGCTGAAGTCAATGGAGCTATGTTGATTTGCAGAAGCTAAGGATCTACCCCTTGAATTACAGCCAGTAGCAGCCTTTTGACTTAAACATGTGATTTCATTCTTTTCACTGAGTAGAGGGTGGGCAATGTACAGAGACCTTAGACAAACTTCCATGTTATGGACAAATTTAATGTTTAATAATATAACAAAATATTTGATTTCTTTAAACGCGGAAGCATTTCTTCTGATTAAACTGTTGCCTCAGCATAGAAACGTGTTTACTGCTGATGACAGCACTTTTTCAGCAAGATGGCTGCTGCTACCAGTCAGACTCAAAGTGACAGCCTGGGAAGCTGGGAAGCTTTAAAAAACAGACAGACATTTAGTAAGATTCTCTGTTACATCATTGCTTTGGGAAAAAGTAAGTAGGGCAAAGGAGAAGCTAAAGAAAAAAACTCACTGTGGAAGTTTAGCATTGGCAACAATAAAAATGTTTTCTTAAGAAATAAAGGAATAAATAAATAAAAACAAAAATATAATAATAAATAATAAAAAGCTAGAACAGAAGATATTCAGGCCTGATCAAAAAAAATCTGCTTGCAGCCTAATATGTTGGAGGAATTTTATTCTAGAAGAGTTTATGCTCATGAAATGCTGTCAAGATCAACACAATTGCAATTGTGTTGTATCTGCAATGGCCAGATTGTGACTCCTAACTATCATGAGTACTGCCACTGGCTTCATTTGAAAAAGAAATCAGATGGATAACTGCTCACTAATGTGATTAAGGGACTTACAGCCTGGCACTATGTAAACAGCTGCAAAAAATTACAGCTGTTTGGGGTGAAACATTCTAAAAAAACCTTTGCAAATAGGGTGATGAGATAGCAAGGGTGAAAAATTGGGACAGGGATGAAGGGCAATAGACACCTATATAAGACAAAGCTCCCAATATTGGGACGTCTGGTCACCCTATTTGCAAGTGTTATGCAATTTGCTTTTGTAAGATTTCTGATGCCTCCCTATGAACTGCTCAGGTCCAATAATTTATTCAGGTATTACACATAAGCATGGTTCCCAGGGTTACTTTACTGCTGCTGCTTCTAGCACTTCAACTGAAACTGTCTTTTGCTCAGAATAAATTCCAATCCACAAATATCCATAAAATAGAACCAGACTATTGCACTAGGCAGCACAGTATGGGGAGGAGGTTACCAGCCCCCTGTGGAGAAAGAAGTGGTTCAGGACTATTTAGAAAAGCTGGACGAGCACAAGTCCATGGGGCCAGATGCGCTGCATCCGAGAGTGCTAAAAAAGTTGGCAGATTTGATTGCAGAGCCATTGGCCATTAGCTTTGAAAACTCATGGCAATTGGGGGAGGTCCCGGGTGACTGGAAAAAGGCAAATGTAGTGCCCATCTTTAAAAAAGGGAAGGAGGAGGATCCAGGGAACTACAGGCCAGTCAGCCTCACCTCAGTCCCTGGAAAAATCATGGAGCAGGTCCTCAAGGAATCAGTTCTGAAGCACTTAGAGGAGAGGAAAGTGATCAGGAACAGTCAACATGGATTCACCAAGTAATGCCTGACTAACCTAATTGCCTTCTATGATGAGATAACTGGCTCTGTGGATGAGGGGAAAGCAGTGGATGTGCTATTCCTTGACTTTAGCAAAGCTTATGATATGGTCTCCCACAGTATTCTTGCCAGCAAGTTAAAGAAGTATGGTCTGGATGCATGGACTATAAGGTGGATAGAAAGCTGGCTAGATCATTGGGCTCAACGGGTAGTGATCAATGGCTCCATGTCTAGTTGGCAGCCGGTATCAAGTGGAGTGCCCCAAGGGTCGGTCCTGGGACTGGTTTTGTTCAATATTTTCATTAATGATCTGGAGGATGGCGTGGATTGCACCCTCAGCAAGTTTGCAGTGACACTAAATTGGGAGGAGTGTAGATACGTTGGAGGGTAGGATATAGAGGGACCTAGACAAATTAGAGGATTGGACCAAAAGAAATCTGATGAGGTTCAACAAGGACAAGTGCAGAGTCCTGCATTTAGGATGGAAGAATCCTATGCACTGCTACAGACTAGGGACCAAGTGGCTAGGTAGCAGTTCTGCAGAAAAGGATGTAGGGGTTACAGTGGATGAGAAGCTGGATATGAGTCAACAGTGTGCCCTTGTTGCCAAGAAGGCTAATGGCATTTTGGGCTGTATAAGTAGGAGCATTGCCAGCAGATCGAGGGATGTGATCGTTCCCCTTTATTCGGCATTGGTGAGGCCTCATCTGGAGTACTGTGTCCAGTTTTGGGCCTCATATTACAAGAAGGATGTGGAAAAATTGGAAAGATTCCAGTGGAGGGCAACAAAAATGATTAGGGGTCTGGAGCACAGGATTTATGAGGAGAAGCTGAGGGAACTGGGATTATTTAGTCTGCAGAAGAGAAGAATGAGGGGCGATTTGATAGCTGCTTTCAACTCCCTGAAAGGGGGTTCTAAAGAGGATGGATCTAGACTGTTCTCAGTGATAGCAGATGAGAGAACAAGGAGTAATGGTCTCAAGTTGCAGTAGGGTAGGTTTAGGTTGGATATTAGGAAAAACTTTTTCACTAGGAGGGTGGTGAAGCACTGGAATGGGTTACCTAGGGAGGTGGTGGAATCTCCTTCCTTAGAGGTTTTTAAGATCAGGCTTAACAAAGCCCTGGCTGGGATGATTTAGTTGGGGATTGGTCCTGCTCTGAGCAGGGGGTTGGACTAGATGACCTCCTGGGGTCCCTTCCAACCCTGATATTCTATGATTCTGTGATATATAATATCACCACTATATGCAGTTACAGATTTGACTATTTTTGTTACAGTGTATGAGGTTGTTCTCTTGTTAATGTTCAAATACATTAGGTCATTCATAAATTAAAACTTCTTGACGTCCCCAGAGGGGGGTAGGAATGAGTGAGAAATCCCTATGTCCCCTCCCTACCCCACCCTGAGGACAGGCATTGCTATTGTGGGAGGTGCTTGCAATGCTGCTTAAAGGGGGTGCTGATTTTGATCATGACTCTGTAACCTTGCAGAGGTCACTCCAAATCTGGCCCAGAGGGTTTAGCTGACAATGTTCAATAAGGAGAGGAGGTCTACACAGCTGTAATGTGTCTTGGAGCCTTGTCATCATTCTCTCTTCTTTTTGGACATCTGTAGCTCATAACAAGTGCCAGATGTGCATCCAGCGCAATCAAAAATTCAAGTGGCTAAATATATCCTGATATCATGGCAATTTGATGGGACAGTCCCATTATAAACTTTTCTCTATTGAAATACACGAACAGGCAACATAGACCTTAACGGCAGATCAGAAGAGAGCCTCCAGTGCAGTAAGTAGCACGTTTTCCCATACTACTGTCTGTCCTTTTTGAAGTCACATAATGAACCAAAAAAATCCATGTGTTTTAGTACAATAAATATACATGTGAGACTTTGATTTTACTTAATTTCCGCTCGCAGATGTGTGACTTGGTAAGTGGACAGCAGTAGCGTAACACTCACAAGGATTGCTTGTAAAGCAGTACTTCTCTTCAAGCCATTCTTCTCTACATTTCTTCTACTGAGTATGGGAGAAATCACAAAGATGCTTGATTGTAAATGGAACATGGACAATGGAGGCTGGCATCATGGGCTGAACAGAGGTGGGAACTGACCTTTTGATACTAGATGTGAGATGACAGGTGGGATGGGAATAGATTGAGAAGGGCCTTGAAAGTGAAGACAGGTAACATATGTTTCAGGTGATAGAGATGAGGGAGCCAGGGGAGGGATGCAAAGAGAGAGTTGTCCTGAGGTTAAAGCAACAGGCTAGGAAAATGATCTTTATGATATGGATATGGGCAGAGCAAGACTGCATTTCTCAAGGCCAGAGAGAAGGATGTTACAGTAATCAGAACTCAAAATAATGAGAGCCTGGAGGAGAGCTTTCGCTAGGTGGATGAACAGCAAAGACTCTATCTTCAATATGTAATGCGGAAAGATTCCAAATCGAAGACTCCCATGATTGGAGGGGATGGAAAACTGACATTCTGATTACTTGCCTTCATTAAAGATCTGATAGCACTTTTCACAAGTGTATGAATGTGTTAACTCTGTTGTCCTTGTAAATTTCATCTGGGTAATTACATTCTGCTTTCCTAAATCCCTCTATGTTTACACATAGATAAGCTGTTAGTCATCTCCTGTGTTAACCTGTTGTGTAATGTTATCATGTGTTGTTAATTGTTGCTACATGTGTCACCAGAGATATCTGCATGGATGGAGGAAGAGGGGGAGTAGGGATCCTTGCGTATAGTTTGTTAAAATTGTGATTTTTTTGACATGGAAAGGCATTATAGAAATGCAAATTATATCTTTACCTAGCGGGAAGCAGCAGTATGGTCTAGTGGTTGCAGCACAGGTCAGCATCTCCTGAGTTCTAAACCAGACTTTGCTACTGTCTCCCTATGTGGTCTTAAGCTACTCACTTAGCTTTATTAGCCTCCATTTCCCATCTGAAACAATGAAGATTAACTGGTTAACATTTGGATCAGCCATCTGAAAATGTAAGACTGAATGTGAGTGCTAAGTACGATTAAAAAGCTCTTATTAAATGCTGTTATTCAGAACTGGGCATTTCTCTGATGTAGCTAGTGGCAATGAAATGACTACCAAGTTTAGCAACCTTTTAAAAATTAATTTGTCCCTGAATAAGAACTTGGGGGACCAAGGCTCTCAAAACAAACCAGATCCGTTTAAAAAAAAATCTTTAAAATGTTTTAATTGGCCCTTGCAAATAGCTTTAAGTGCCAACATCAATGTACAGTAGAGTTTCAGACACTGAAGATTTCCTCCTAAAATATATCAAAAGGTATGTTTAGACTTAAAACACTTGAGCTTTTAAAGACACTTAGGATACGTCTAAACAGCCAGCAGCAGCCCGTGGCAGCAAGTCAGAGGATATGTCTACGTTGCAGTTAAAAACCCACAGCTGGCCCATGCCAGCTGACTGGGGCTCATGGGGCTCAGGGTAAGAGGCTGTTTAACTGCCGCATAGACATTCAGGCTTGGGTTGGAACCTGGGCTCTAGGATCTTGCAAGGTGGGAAGGTCCCAGATCTCAGACTGTACCCCAAGTCCAAACCTCTACACCTCAATTAAATAGCCCCTTAGCCCAAGCCCCATGAGCCCAAGTCAGCTGGCATGGGCCAGACATGGGTGATTAATTGAACTGTAGACATACCCACTGTAGACATAACCAGGGAGATGGGGTCAACAGGTTTGCAGGGCTTGTGCTCTGGTGCTGAAAGCCCACTTCTGTTCATAGGCTTTAGAGCTCGAGCTCCAGCACAAACCACAATGTCTACACAGCCCTGAGAGCTTGCGTCTGTCCAGCTAGGCTCTGAGACTCATTCTGCGAGCTGTATAGGCATATCCTGATAGCCCTGGAGAACCAGTAACAACTCTAAAGCATTTTCTTTTTTAACCCCTGGATATTAATTTTCTCTACGCTGTCTGGATCATTTAGTCTGCTTAGAAAATAAGAATTAGTGATTGACATAATCCCATTTATTTCCAAACTCTAGTGAGCACTCTATTCCCCACCTAGGGCACTCACCTGGGATGTGGGAGACCCACAGATGAATCCTCATTCTGAAGCAGTGACTTACACCTACCTTTCTCCCCGTCAGGTTAGCATCCTAACCATCAGTCGATAGGGTATTCTGGGGTGAGTATTTCTCAATCTCTCCTGTTCCACTTTGTATAAAATACTTGAGTCATTGGGCCAGAGAAAAAGAGCAAGAATGACTCTAAAGTCTTGTAGTTAGGGCAGACACCTTGTAGAAAGGACACCAAGATGCCTAAGAGGTCGCCTACATCCTAGGTGAACGGCCTAATCATTGGGCTATTCGTCTTGTGAATCTAGCTGAAAAATAAAAATATTATGTTTTGATAATTGTCAAAAAAAATCCAAAATTTCCAAAACTTTTTCTTTCTTTTTTTTTGTTTCAGCTGAAACGAATTGTCAAAACTGACCCAGATTCATTAAATGTTTCAATCAACCCACATCTGCATTCTTTGGTGAAAAGAAGTTTTGCCCCAAAACTTTCAACATTTGCCAAATCATTCAGACTATTGTAGAGTTTTGTAAAGCATCCATTGCCATACTATCTAAATAGATATTTTGAAGTATATGTAATTTATTATTAATATTACTACAGAACACTTCATATCAAAATCAAAATAAGGTAAATAATTTTTCAGTACTTCTTCTGATCAAGAATAATATATTTCACAAAGGACACATAAAACTTGCAAAAGTGGCTGCATCTTTGACACTTTTATTGCACTATAAATAAATGTGCAGCTTCACTGTACTCTCCAAATATCACAAGAGTACGGAATATGTTTTATATTTTCTAGATGAGAGTAGTATTTCATGGAATGACATCTTAGCCTAATTAAATATTGCATTAAACATCAGAATATATCTTTAATCTTTTAGTGACCATACTCCAATTTTCCCTAATAGAGATTTGTATGTTGCATGATGAATGAGTTCAAAAACTTTGTGAAACCCTCCTTAAAAATACTTGGCTTTATCCATTAAAAATCCACTTACAATGCAGATCAGGGGTTCCTTGTCTAAATCTGTAGCTGAAGTCTGATAATAACCACACTCTGCTTCACTTTTTGGTAATAATGTCACAACTGTTCACTTCACATTGTGTTCCATTTGTCATGGCATGTCATCATTTGATGGGAAGCAATTTAACAAATATGCAATACAATGAAACCCAAAGGCACGTAAAGTGAACCATCAAAAAAGCAGTTCCACATTTCACAACTGCATCAGTTTCCATGACTAGCCTGTCATTTAACAATTTGTTTTAATAGCTGGGACTCAAGAGACTTGGGGTTAGTTCCGAGCTCAGACATCTTTCTGTGTAACCTTGGGCAATTAACCCTACCCTGTATCTCCATCCCCCAGTTTTCAAACTGGGATAGTACTTCCCTACCTCAGAGGGGTGAGTGAGGATAAAAATCCATGAGCGATTACGAGGTCCTCAGATGCTATGATGACAAGGGCCATGCAAGTACGCAGATAGGATAACTCTGCACTTTTCATATCAGAAAATGAAAGGAAGTCAAAGAATGAATATCTGGAGAAGAGGAACTTTAGATCCAAAGTGTGGCTCTGCATACATACAGACCAATCCTGCAACCCCCAACGTCCCTCAGACACAGCAAACTCCACATTTCTACTGCGAAGGAGGAAGAATGGACTGTGCAATAGAGAGCGCAATTGCATGGAGCACAGCAGGGGGCATATTGACAGTCTGTTAAAGTCATACCCAGTACATGCAACCAGACCTATATCAGTGCATGCTGTGAGCTGTGCCTGCTTCTTCACTCCATTCCCTGTGTAAGCAGGGGAATGGTCCCGCTACTTTGGGGAACTTTCCTGGCTTCTGCACTACCCCGGTGAGGTGGGCTAGCGAAAGGATCTGAGTCCTCGCTCCCACTTCCTTTACCCAGAGGCCTCCCTGCCCTTGAGGACTCCCCTTCCACTCTCCTGTCTGGCAGAGTCCTCGTAACCCCAACAAGGCTGGACCCAGGATTACTGGGGGGCTCGACCCCCAACCCTGCTATGGTTACCTAGGGGCCACAGGGGCTAAAGTGTCCCCACTCCGGGGTACTCTCTCTGCACTGGGCACTTCTCTGACCCACTGATCAATACATACAATTTAAAGCAAATGCAAGTTATTTAATCAACAATTAATTAAAAAAATAATAAGGAAAAATGGGAAAGGTTAAAGGAAACACATCACCCCACTCTGTGGCAGGGAACATCACAAACAGTGTCTCTGGAACGTCCGGGCAGTTCACAGTCTGTTCCTTGTAGGACCCAGGCCTCCTTCTCAGGCCTTGGCTTTGCTGCAGGGATGCTGAGGCGTTGGACACTTGCTCTGATGGTGGCCACACACCTCCGGGCTTTGGGTGGTGGGACCCTTCTTCCGAGCGTCAGCCTCCCATCAGGTTAAGATTCCCTTCCCCGTCAGGCCTGCAAGGACCCTTGGCTTGGGGTGTCTTTCTGCGCTGGGCCCTTTACCCAGGGTCCCATCTTGGCTGGCCCCAGTTGCTCCCCACACCAGGCTCCAGCTCCAGCCCCAGCTCCGCTCTGCCTCAAGCCCCCTGGGCTGCTTCTCTGGCCCCTCTGGCTCTGTGGCTGCACCGGATCTGCTCTCTCTGGGCTGTTTTTCTGGCCCCACTGGCTGGCACGGCTCTGTTCCTTAGCTTGGGCCCCTGCTCTCTCCTTAGCTCTGCCTCACTCTGTCTGACCAAGGCAATTCCAGCTCAAAGGGAGGACGGGACCCGCTTCTGGACTCCCGACTCCCTGATTAGCCTGCCTGCCCTATCATTCAGTGTGACCTGGAGCACTGGCCTCTCCCCATTGTTCCTGAGGACTGTCAGTCTCAGGGTCCTGATTCCCCATCGACCCTTCCCCTTTTAGAACTGGGAGCTAGGCAACCAAAACACCCTCACTGAATGTTAGTAAGGGGGCAACAGTCCCCTTACATCTGCAAAAGCAATTGGCCTTCTGCATGATTCCATTGCCCCGTACTTCAGGCTTGTTACAGGCACCAGCTTAAACACTCCCACAGTAATATTACAGGTTTCAGAGTAGCAGCCGTGTTAGTCTGTATTCGCAAAAAGAAAAGGAGTACTTGTGGCACCTTAGAGACTAACAAATTTATTAGAGCATAAGCTTTCGTGAGCTACAGCTCACTTCATCGGATGCATCCGATGAAGTGAGCTGTAGCTCACGAAAGCTTATGCTCTAATAAATTTGTTAGTCTCTAAGGTGCCACAAGTAATATTACAATATCTCATTAAGATATGCTCCTACACTATCAGCTAGATACTTATCTATCTTAGGTGTATATGTGGCACCCATTACTGTAGGATCTGAGCACCTCACATTCTTTAATGTATTTATCTTCACAACATTTTTTAATATATTTATCTTCATGAAGTAGCGACATGCTACTATCTCCATTTTACAGGGTACATCTACACTGTGTTTAAAATCCCATGGCATTGAGTCTCAGAGCCCAGGTCAGCTGACTCAGGCTTGTGGGGCTATAAAAATTGCAGTGTAGCTATTCGGGCTGGACCTCACTCTTGTGGGGTCTCAGAGCCCAGGCCCCAGCATCTCCACTGCAATTTCATAGCTCCAAAGCCCAAGCCAGCTGACATGGGCCAGCCACAGGCCTATTATTGCAGCATAGACATACCTGACATCACCAAGATATACAGGAAGTCTATGGCAGAGGAGGAACTTGAACCTAGATCTCCCAAATCCTTGGCTATTGCCCTCACTGCTGGATCATCCTTCAACTTACCCATGCTGCTGAAACGGGACATAAGAATTGGCTAGCAGCTGTATTCTGATACAGGTAAAATGTTACATCTTCCTACGTTTGTCAGACAGAACACCATTACTCCATGGAAAACAGGCAAGAGACACAGAATAGTGAACAGAAATCTGACTGATTCAATAACTTTAGCTATGGAGACATATTCCTCCCCTAAGAACAGGGGATCAACTCTGTAGTAAATAACATCAATATGATTGTAGCTATATATATTTTCAAGGAATTTGGATCCACTATATTTTTCTGTAAATATAATTAGCAAGGGACCAAACATTTGGAGTCCAAATCCCAGAATGGAGCAGATTTACTAGCATTTTGCAATAACATTCAAACTATTCTGACAGTTAAAACTATATGTTGTCAAAATCAAACTGGCATGGCACTAACATGTAGGCAATTTCACACACAACACCCCAAAAAATTGAAAGTTAGGGAGGCTTCCATTTATAGGTATGCTCTACATCTCAGCAAAACACATTTATAACTTGCAGCCAGAGATACAAAATAAGTGAATTGAAGCAGACAAAACATATAGCAAGCCATTTCTAACACTGACATGAGTGCATTATGCTTGGATGAGTTTCATTTCTTCTCCACACCAGTATATTTGAACTGCTGGAGTGCTGAAACACCATGAAGTAATCACCCAAGTGGGTTCTTAAACTGAACGTAAAACTCTGTGGTACAAGCTTGAACGGCAATTCTGGAACACGGTTTTTGTAACTAAATGAACACTGATCATGAAAAATCTTTCACTTTAATTGTGTCAATTTCTCAACAATCTGCCAATAGTAATTAGCACATATTTAAAGTGACAAACTATAGAAATTAGTTTGGAGACAAATACTTCTCCTGTCTCATTGTTAAACCAACCTAAAAGGAATAGTGCCGAATAAGCTCCATAGCTAAGATTTGGGCATTTTTTAATAGTTGTACAGTGCAAACTTTAGAACAGCCGAGTCTGAATGAGCTTTCCCCTGACATCTAGTGAAGACCTTGGGGAAAAGACTTCAGGAACACACTGTTTCCATACATGCGCCTACCCTTCCTAGGTGTGCAGCAGATGGAGCTGCTTTGCCAAAATGATCCATTTTGGCTGGTTTGGGGTTACAAATCACTCTAGTATTTGAATGCAGGGGTAATGAAATGGTTTTATCCTTACTGTAGGAGTAAAAGGCAGCAGAAGTGTGCTTAGCCTGATGGAGGGGGTAAGCAGGGAGTAGGGATATCAGACCCCCAGTGAGGAGGAGAGAGGGTGGGAACAGCTGTTCTGAACTGGTGGTGGGACTCTCCTAAAGAGACACTATTTGACCTCTTCCTCGCCAGTGTTTAATGGCAGAGGAAGAGTAGACTCAGTTAAGGATCCCTCTTTTCAATAGGGTTTCAGAGTAGCAGCCGTGTTAGTCTGTATTCGCAAAAAGAAAAGGAGGACTTGTGGCACCTTAGAGACTAACAAATTTATTTGAGCATAAAGCTTTCATGAGCTACAGCTCACTTCATCGGATGCTAAAAAAACAGACTCCAAGGAGAGACTGCTGAATTGGAATTAATTTGCAAACTGGATACAATTAATTTAGGCTTGAATAGAGACTGGGAATGGATGAGTCATTACACAAAGTAAAACTATTTCCCCATGTTATTTCTCCCACCCCACCCCACCCCACCCCCCACTGTTCCTCAGATGTTCTTGTTAACTGCTGGAAATGGCCCACCTTGCTTGTCACATGAAAGGTTTCCTCCTTCACTCCCCCCCCCCCCCCGCTGCTGGTGATGGCTCATCTTAAGTGATCACTCTCCTTACAGTGTGTATGATAAAACCCATTGTTTCACGTTCTCTGTGTGTGTATATAAATCTCCCCACGGTATTTTCCACCAAATGCATCCGATGAAGTGAGCTGTAGCTCACGAAAGCTTATGCTCAAATAAATTTGTCAGACTCTCCCATTGCAGGTGGGAAACTGAGGCAAAGGACACTGCCTAATGTGTTATGAGGTCAGGTTTGCTTATGGTCATATGATTTTGAAGGTGACTGTGGTATTCTCACAAATAAATGCTTGGCTCCTTTTCCCTTTTCATAAAAGTTCTGTATTGTTATACACAGACTCTGAGCTTGAGAGATGGGACGTTTTGCCTCTGAGAGGAGCACCGGGGTCGTGGTAAGTTGTCCCAGAGTACTGGCTGGGGGCTCAATCTGGTTCTGTTTTGTATTGTTAAGAGGACCCCTGGCCCTTGCTGCTGCTGCCTCCACCTGGCAGAAGGGCTCTATAGAAACGATGATAAGCTGTGACTGTTTAAAACTGCATTTCCCTTTTTTTTTTTTAAGTATAAAGGAGTTTCTTTTTGTTAAATAATAAAAGTTCTTCTGAATTGTAATAAATGCAAAAACAAACCACCCAAGACACATGTTAGTACAATGTACTGGAATATTTGAACCTACACCAGCCTCATTTCCTTTCCCGGTTCCATATGGGTGCAAAGATGGTGGAACACCAACGATTTACCCGAACGCTGGCATGGTGCCAGCAAGTAGCTTGAGCGCCAGAATATAAACACTGTGGACCCAGCCTGCCACATCCTACTCAGGCAAATTTCCCTGCCCCTGCCAATCAGCAGTTTTGTCTGAATAAGAACTGGCAACACAAAGAGTGTCTCAATAACGGGACAGCTTCTCAGCCCTAAAAATCATTTCGATAAAATCTAAAACTGGCTCTGAAAAGCCCTGCCATAGGACTGCATGTAAGGCACTTGCATTGTGTGGGGCATACTCAGCAAGAGATGCAGGAGGCACTGTACCTTTGGGAGCTCCCGAGCATGCAAGAGAAGTGCACACACTGCTACACATCATAGGAGCCATACAGCACATGCTTCTGTTCCTGGGTAACTACCCCAGGAACGAAAAATGGAGTGGAGCCAAGAGTCCTGACTACTCTACTTCCATTGCAGGGTAAGTAGTGTGCAGGGGAACTCAGGGGGCGTAAGGACTGCAGTTGTGCTCTTGTGCAGGGAAAGGAGAAACTCACAGAACAAAAGACTCATCCAATGAAATTAACAGGCAGCAGGTTTAAAACAAACAAAAGGAAGAACTTCTTCACACAACGCACAGTCACCCTGTGGAACTTGTTGCCAGGGGATGATGTGAAGGCCAAAAGTATAACTGGGTTAAAAAAAGAACTAGATAAGGTCATGGAGGATAGGTCCATCAATGGCTACTAGCCAGGATGGACAGGGATGCAAAACCATGCTCTGAAATGTCCCTAGGTTCTTTTTGCCAGAAGCTGATAATGGGCAACATGGGATGGATCACCTCTTCTGTTCATTCCCTCTGGGGCACCTGACATTGGCCACTGTTGGAAGACAAGATACTGGGCTAGATGGACCATAGGTCTGACCCAGTACAACTATTCTTCATGTCCTTTCTGTTGCTCACATGTATAGAACCTGCCACAGCCTAGCCTCTAAGAATACAATTTTCCCACAGGAATGTAAAGAAAAGAGATCATAAATTCATCTGAATGATTCTTTTATTTAATTGTATACCTGTCCTATCTACTCTCCCAAATTAAAGTGTCTGATCCTCCACTGCTTTACTTAGGGCAAAATTCCCATTGTTTTCAATGGTGATTGATGAAACCAGTCCCTACATAGTCACACTAAGGAGCAAGTCCAGCTTCTCCAGTGGCACATGGCCCCTTGTAGCGGAACTGATGCAGTTCCATTGGGCAAGAGGAAAAGGTCTGGATGGGGATATGGAATGCACAAGGGTGCACGGCCCCTAGAGGGTTAGGAACTCTGTTCCATGTAAAATCCCTAAGCAGAGGCATGCATGGAAGTGGAAGGGAATGAGTCTGGAAGCGGGGATCTACTACTGTGCAAATCCTGTTTCCCCATCCTTTCCTCCATGTGCATGAATGAATTAGCCTTAATCTAGCAGCAGTAGCGCTGCTCTGTGGCCTAGGAGCTGAGATTCCCCACCTGCATTTATCTGTCCAGTGTCCAAACCAGTTACTAGGGCTGGGCACTGAGTAGATGATCACTCAGCATAGGTCCTGGAACTAGGAGTGCTAGAGGTGCTGCCATACCCTGTGGCTTGAACTGGACTTCATTATACACAGGATTGACAGCACCCCCACTATACAAATTGTTCCAGCACCTGTCAGTCAGAGTGCCCCATTGATTTCAGTGGGAGTTTTGCCTAGGTAAAGATTAAATGGCTAGGCCATAAAAAGATCAATCAAATGGGAAAAGCAGCATGGACACTTTGGCATTCATTTTAGTACATTCATTTGAGATAACGACCTGCCTTGTGGGTTTGCCTAAAGGTGATCATTTTTATTGTAAATGCTAAATTCTATCCACTCGGATTTGATATTTCCCAGTCTCCATAGCAACGTGCCACAGACTAAAAGGTGGAATGGCTAGTATGAATATGTTAATTATTTACTTTTTCAGTCCATTGATGCCATTTTGCATATTCTTCCATTCAACCCATTAAAAATGTCCTGTTGTTGCTATGCAATCACTGGACTGTGTGGAAAGGTAAACACTGAAGTCTTTATTCTTCTGGTAGCTGACAGCTTCTCTCATTTGGGAATGAAAATGATTGTCTTCCCCCCCCCTTTTCTCGTTGTCAAATAACAATGGAGGCTGCATTAGACACAGGAGGCATGGAACTCTGCCAGGAAAAGAAAGCAATGCTTCTGTAGAAAACCTAATAAAAATGTCCACTAGGCTTTGAAACTGACCCTTACCACCAGCCAAACCAGAATGAAATTGGCAAAATGGGAAAAAAAGCAGTCTGACTTTGCTTCACAACTTTCAAAGAGCCTACAAACCTTGTTAAAATGTAGCAGCAGTGGCAAGTCCAGAGTCTTTGCCAAAACCCTCTAGCAACATACTCCAAAAAGTCTTACCGAGAACAGTCTCACATTGAAACAGCCTTGCTGGTAAGGTTAGCTTCTGTCAATATCTCCCATAGTACTAAGAGAAAAATTATCTTTGACTTGTTTTCTTACTGAGATATCCTGTTGGATTTATTTCATCTGCAGTCCATAGGATCAGATCTTGCGATCTTTTATTCACACAAAATCCAGATGAAATCAATGGGGGTTTTGCTTGAGTGAAGAAAACAGGAATGGGACTTCCAGGACCCTGTTGTGTATTAGTTGTCAGAAAAATGTTTTACTTATACCAACTATTATTCTGCTTGGTTTATTATAATATAATTAAGGGACAGATTCTATCCTCAGTTAAACCAAAGCAAAATCACTGAGGCTGATTCTTCACTACCTTGCATCTTGTGTAGTTATTTGTGCCTGTACAAAGTAACTGCAAAATGTCACCATTATGATTTATGCCAATGCATGGATCTAACCCTTCTCCCAATGAAGCCATTGTCAAGAGATGTGGATTCTCTATCACATGAAGTGTTTAAATCAGGATGAGGAGTCAGATGGTGGCTACTCTGAAGTCAAGGGGAGCCCGGATGTCTTTCTAAGAATATGTTCTAGCTTACTCATAAGATATGGGCTTGATGCAGGAATTCCTGGCCTGCATTGGGCAAATGGTCAGAATGATGATCACAATGCTCTCTTTGTGCCTTAAAAAAAACCTATGACTCTATGAGAAACTTAGTGTTGCAGGATCAGAACTTAAGTGATTAAAAAAAAAATCTGCTCCTGCTTCTTTACAGAGCAACAGAAAATAAAGCTATCTTGCAAAATTATGCTCAAACTGGAACAATTCTTTTTTATGGCTGATTGAGAAAAAAAAATTTTAACTATCTATCATGGTGACAGAGTAGCAAGTAGATTTTGCTTGGGCTGGCAAATCTTCATGATAATATTGCAAGCCTGACAGTTATTTTTCATAGGCAAATACTGAGGCTCTCCCATGTGATTGAAGCCAATGGAATACTTGGAGGGTATGGTCTCTAGAATTGGGCCCCTCATTTTGTAACAGAGATATCTTATTTTCCCCTGAATCTTTTTATTTGTGCTGGCTCTTATTCATCATTTGTCCTGCTCTCTTTGTGGACCATGACTGCAGAATTTTAATGAGCTCCATGCAGAGCTCCTTTCTGAAGTTGTTTTTCAAAGAGACTTGTCATACAGAGAAATTCCTTGTGTGCCACTGCTGTATTGTTTTTATGCAAGTTTAAGTCAGTCTTGATTTCACTCCATAAATTTCTCTATTTGATCCTACTGTACAGATACACCGTCCACACCAACCACTAAAAAAGCTCAGCGTGGTATTTATTCATGCTCACCTGCCTCTCTATCTCCTTGGGGCTTCATCATGCAGTGCTTAGTCAGGCAAAACTCCCATTGAAGCCAATGGAAACTTTTGCCTGAGTAAAGACTTCAGAACTGAGCTGTTATTGTGTCAGTCTATGGAACACTTAGCAATTCCCAGACATTGCTGGGCAACTCAGGGTAGTTGAAGAGTTTTTTTTCCCTGTTTGTGATTCCATAATAGTTGGCTAAATACATGGCAGATCATGAGTGGCTTTTGTGTGGGTATTTAAAAGTAGGGAAGGGTGCAAGGAGTTTTCTCTGCCCCTGTGCTCCACACAATAGCTGCTTATCTCTGCAATCCCTATCACTGTTGGGGATACACATTGCCAGTTCAGCTGGGGCTCAGCAGGAGGTTGGCATGACCTGAGCACCTGATCTTGCCCAGCAGGGAATTTGGAGAAGGATCATGTCTCCTGAAGGTGCTACGTATTAAGATCTCCCTCCTGGTTTAAATTACAATGAAGTGTAAAATTAAACTGAAAAATGGCAATCATATGATGATGAGGTCAATCAAAATGATATCATTGTCAGTGATCCCTTGAGGTTGAAGATGATCTCTTTCACAGGTTTTATTTTTCATGGGTCCTTTGGTGACTGAGGAGTCTGATCCTTAAGCCACAAGCTCATTGGCAGACATTGCAGGTGGTATTGGAGGTGGGCCGCAATAGCTGCATGACAGTTGTCTTTCCCTTCTTTTCTGGAGTTTTTCTGTGACCAAGACAAGGCGATTTTCCTCAAAAGTGGATGTTCCCTCTCTGACAAGTCTTCACTAGTTATCCCTATCCAGGGCTGCTGTCTCCCAGTGTGTGGTGTTGATGCCACATCTCTTGATGTTTATCTTGATGGTGTCTTTAAAGCCTTTATTTTGGCCTCATCGTTTCCTTTCTTCTTTGGTGAGTTGGGCATACAGCAGTTGTTTTGGTAAGCATACATAAGGCATGTGTACACAGTGCCCACTCCACCTCAGCTGGTGCTGGATAATCAGGGTCTCAACACTGAAGATACTGGCCTCTGTGAGGACACTGACATTAGTGTGACGATCCTCCCACTTTATGTTGAGGATCTTCCGAAGAAAGTGCTGGTGCTGGTGTTCCAGGTTTTTCAGGTGTTTTCTATATGTCACCAAAGTCTTGCAGCCATAGAGGAGAGTTGGGATTACCACCGCTTTATGAATCTAGTATGTGTTCTGATGTTGTGATTGTTGAACACCCCGCAAGAAAGTCTGCCAAAGGCAAGACTGGCACAGTGAATTCTGTGCTGAATCTTGACGTCTATGTCTGCCCTCTGTGAGAGATGGCTGCCAAGATAGGCAAAGTATTCTACACTTTCCTGTTCTTCTTTGTTGATGTAGATCTTCCTTGCTGGGTCTAACAATTGACTGGAGACTGGCTGTTGGAAAACTTTTGTTTTGCCCATGTTCAGAGTTAGCCCTAGGCTTTTGTAAGCTTCATAGAAACAATTAAGGGCTGTTTGTAGATCCTCCTTTGAGTGTGCAACTGCAGTACAATCTGCGTACTGGAATTTGGTTATTGTTGCCAATATTTCTTTAGTTCTGGCACGGAGACAAGAAAGGTTGAAGAAGTTGCTGTCAATCCGACACTGGATGTCAATGACCGGCGGTAGATGGTCTTGGGTTAGTGTTTTCATAGCTACTAAGAAAATGGAGAAAAGGGTAGGTGCCAGTACACAGCTTTGTTTTACGCCAGTTCGGATGACAAAGGGCTCAGAGGCAGAGCCACTGCACAGGATAGAGGCAGTCACCTGGTCATGGAGGAGTCTTACAATGTTGATAAATTTGCTTTGGCAGCCAAATTTTGACATGATTTTCCACAGATTCTCATGGCTGATAGAGTCTAAGGCTTTGGTCAGATCGAAAAAGGCCATATATAGCTCCTGGTGTATATGATATACAGAGAGCATAAAAGTATAGGAGATCAGGAATAGTAAGATTCTCTTACTAAAAGGAACTATAGGAATGTCCAAATCATGAGGACAACATCCATAGATGAGCAAATCACTTCTCATCAAAGAAATAACTGACTTGAACCTACACCCCCAATTCAGACCAAGCCATTTTGGAGATTTGTGCAAGCATTCCTGCTATTATTTGTATTTTCTTGTTCCCCTCCACTCCCGCTGGGCTCTGAGATGGAAGTGCCAGATATCTTCCCTGTTCTCATGAGATTTCCAGTCCAATATTTAAGAACAATGCAGCCACTTTTTCAAACTTGCTGAAGCTTGGCCAATAAATAATTGGCCTGATTTTCAGAGACACAACAACACTATTTGAAGTTAGTGGGAGCCCCTTTGAAAATCAGATCACCTATTTAAGTGCCTACATATGGATGTAGGTGTCTAACTTTAGTCACCCAAATTTGAAAATTTCAGGCTAAGTGGTTAAGAAACATCCAAACTTTGGAATCCTTCTCTGAACATAACATCCAACCGTTCTGAAGTTTGCCCAGACTTCTGGAAAGATCTAGTTTACATTAGGCGTGTTCAGATGCTGAACAATCACTGGTATAGTCAGTCTTGTACTAAGAATCTACCATCTTATTTTGCAAAGTCAATCTAACTTTACAGGAAAGTTAACTATTTGAACTTCTAAGTAGCAGATTTGAGGGAGCTGCGTAATAGGGAATATTTTGGATCTGCTTCAGTTAACTTGTGTCCTGATCCAGCAAACACATATCACTTTAAGCATGTGACTAGTCCCATTGACTTTAAAGTTAAACATTTAAATAAGGGCTTGTCTACAGGAACAGTTCATGGCAAGTTAGGGTGTGACTCTACCCTGCACTAGGCTGCTGCAGACTAACTGTGTGGACCTTTATGTCATGCACTACCAGTTTGTTAATAGAAAAGGAGTACTTGTGGCACCTTAGAGACTAACAAATTTATTTGAGCATAAGCTTTCATTAGCTACAGCTCACTTAGTTTGTTAATGTGTTTTCATTTAGTCCTTTTGGAAATGGGACTAGTCAAAGCACATTAACAAACAGTTGATGCACATCAGCAGGGTCCATATGGACAGTTAGTCCATGGCAGCCTAGTGTAGGATAGACTCATACCACATATTGCTGCAAACTAACAGTTTGTGTAGACAAGCCCTAAGTGTTTGAAGAATCAAGTACCTAATAACTTACACCAAAAGTTTCAATCACATGATGGATATAGGGTAGAAGTCTCTAAATAGATTAGGAAATCTTGCATATTGTGGACATTGTGAATAAGGACTAAAAATTGCCCTTGATCAGTGGAAGTTCTGCGAGCAGATGATATTGTTATTGTTCCCCCAATTCTGTATTTTCATTGGGCCATTTTAGTTTGGTCATGTACCTGTCTATAACCACAACAAATACTCCCATCCTCCACTTCCCTCTTCTGGCCACTGACTCCTTCATGGGACTCAACAAGTCTACTGTGCTTTGGCTGGAGTCAGATAGAGCAGTGGTTCTCAAAGCCGGTCCGCCGCTTGTTCAGGGAAAGCCCCTGGTGGGCCGGACTAGTTTGTTTACCTACCACGTCCGCAGGTTTGGCCGATCGCGGCTCCCACTGGCCGCGGTTCGCCGCTCCAGGCCCATGGGGGCTGCGGGAAGGGCAGCCAGCACGTCCCTTGGCCCATGCCACTTCCTGCAGCCTCCATTGGCCTGGAGCGGCAAACCACGGCCAGTGGGAGCCGCGATCGGCCAAACTGGAGGATGCAGCAGGTAAACAAACCGGTCCGGCCCACCAGGGGCTTTCCCTGAGCAAGCGGAGGACTGGCTTTGAGAACCACTGATATAGAGTATTTATTCAAATAACAAAGGTTAAAATTTGCAGGGTTTAGGTGAGAATTGCACAACTCATTGCAGAGAATTTCCAAACCAGGGCAGATTTGAATAAAGCAACTTGCCAAACACAATAGAAAGAGCAGAGAACATTCAGAGATTCTAACTTCAGAAGGACCATTCTGATCATCTAGTCTGACCTCCTGTACCACACAGGGTATACAATTTCCCAAAAATAATTCCTAGAGCAGATCTTTTAGAAAAACATCCATTCTTGATTTTAAAGTTGTCCATGATGGAAAATCCCCCATGACTCTCGGAAAATTGTTCCAGTGGCTAATTACCCTCATTGTTAAAAATGTATGCCTCATTTCCAATTTGAATTTGTCTATTTCAACTTCCAGTCATTAAATCATTTAATATCTTACTTTGCTAGATTGAAGAGTCCATTATTAACTATTTGTTCCCCATGCAGATACTTATAAATTAATCAATTTACCCCAACAGCTAGACCATGTGAACTATTACAGGTAAAGAGCACATTTCAATCTATATAGAGAAAATTAGAAGTTGAGATGCATGATCAGGATTTGAAAGAGGTATTTCCTAAATAAAGAGTTGGGGATTGTCTTAATTTAAGGGAAATACTAGATACTCAGAATTGCTTGTTTTGTCCTTGGTACACTTCTTCAAACTGTGATCACTAGATGTGAGTAAGGGGTCAGAACATCAGTTGAGATATAATATTATACAGTATATAAAAAAGTTTTAGTTTTGCTTGTTTTGCTCTTTTCCAAATTTCAGCTATATTGAATACATCTATAGCATCATGTCTTTAATGAATACACTAAAACAAGTTATATAGCTAGATAACCAAAAGAAAAAAATAGCAATTCAAAAATGCTTAGATAAATCTGAAGTTGCTCAGCTCAGCTAAGCTAAGCTAATTACAGTTATTTATTAAGTACACAACTGAGTTATTCTTTAGTTCAAATATTCAGGAACCAGATGGCTCCTATCAACAGAGTTAAAAATAAACTAAGACCTTCTTCTGAAGCATCTGGTACTGGCAACTGTCAGAAACAGTGCCAAGATACAACATTCAAATCCAGATCTGAATTTTGAGTGCTTCTGTCCCAAAACATTGGGCACAGAAAGTACCTTTTACTCTACTTTAGAATTTGGATTTTGGACTTGGGTTCAGATTCCAAACCCAGATTCCAAACCCCAAGAAGTGCGTCGGTGTTGAGATCTAGAACTTCGGTTTGGGTCCCTTAACACTGAAGACTTTTTAAATGCCAAAGGGAAGCTAAAAAAAATCAATTAAGTTAGACTTTAATTTGTTATTTGAATTAATTAGATTTTTTATTTTATACAGTATCTCTGTATTGACAGCTTCCATTAAAGGTATAAAACACATGTTTGACGATTTTATGAACCTGACATTGTTAATCCCTGCTGTCCTCTCTCTCCTCTTAGTTAGTACCTGGTGCAGCTCTTGATATGGAATGGATAGACTCCCATTCATGTCACTGGGATTTGAATTAGTCTCTTGTTCTTTTTATTGAGAAAATATCCTTCAAAGTGTTATTTTCAGTGTTTTGGTGCACAGTGTTAACCTTCTATTTTGACTCTCAATGAGGCAATCAAGTTGGCCTTGACACCTTTAGTATTCAGTATATCATCAAGATTTAATACACTCCAATTAATTAGACAATCTCCAATTGGATGAGTAGCTGAGCTTTTTTAAAAAAAGGATTACTGGTCATCAGTGAGCGGTATGGGGAAACGATGGACTCCACTGATGGTAAAACTCAGTTTATAGAATGAAAGTCTGGAATTATTTCAATGTACTACATTAAACCGTAATGTTTGTTCTCATATTGAGCCACCACTTAAGAGAGACAAGTTCTGGCAGGTGCTGAACATAAGGTAACCTGTGCACTGATGAGGAATTACCGAGGAGATACCACCTTTCTCATCACGATTCTTCCCAAAATCTATGGAGAGATCACTTTTCAGGCCTTTGCACTAGGAGCAGCCATGAGAGAGAATTCTGGGGCAGCTGTGAGGGATCAAGTATGATGTGTATTTGCCTATTCTCTGAACAGAATATCTATGCTTCTGGTAGGAATTATATGCACAGAATTTTGGAACAATATAAAGATGTGTCTGCAACGTACACAGTGGTTGCCATTAAAAATTAATGTTTAGCAAAATTTACTACATGATAGTGCCTGAAATACCAAAACATTTCCCCATACTCAAAATAAGAAAATACTATTGTACCTGAGATATAATGTGCAGGAAATACAGAATGTTAATGGTACCCTCTGCAGCATTCCTCACCACAATGGTTCAGAAATTGAGAGTCTATTCTCCAAAAATCATGGGATAAAAACTGAAAATTGATTGTTATTTTTCAGTTTGCCCTTCTGTATTTTAGGGTACCCAGAGGTCACTTTTTCATGCTTTTCTCCACAACCATGAGGGTCAGATAACTTACCTTTAAATTTGTATATGAAAGAATCAGCTTTCGTTGTCATATGACACTAGGAGCTCAGGCTTTGAGAAAAATCATCAAAAACTGGGAGACTCGCAATAAAATCATGAGAGTTGGGAACACTGCTTCTGTATGTGTTCGACTTCACTTTTTGAGTTTGTTCCATATGTAGTGAGGTTGTACTATGGATACAATAATTTGCCAATTAATTAGTTTTAGAAAGTTCAGGGATGTGATGGAGAGAGAATGTACTGACTCTCAGTGTCACCTCAAATCTCCTGGGCACCGTAGACAAGGATTAATCATTTTAGTACTTTGCTGCAGTTCTTAAGAAAAACAAAACAAAACAAAAACAAACCACCACTTTCTGCTGTATTAAACCACTGCAGCCAACCAAGAACTAATTAGCTGCCGTAGTATTATAAAAATACAACATTACATTTCACAGATTATAAATCAGAACAAAAATTCAATAGCTGGTCAGCAAAAGGGGTTCAAGTTGTACTAACCTTGTCCCAGAAAAAGAAACTGGAGAAACTGCTATAGTGTCTCATTTGTTCTCTGTTAATTTAGTGTATCTGGACAGGCTGTATCTTCTTGTCTCCTGCTATCCAGAACTAAATTATTAATCAAAATAACTAGTAATTAAAACATCTTAAACTTCAATCTAATGATGGCTACAGAGTCTAAGCTGAATTTGAAACCAGAAGTTCTCCAGGAAGTTTTGGATTCAGGTGTTTTATAAGTAATAAATATTTGATTGTTCACAGTGAGCCTAAACAGAGCATATTGTGTATCTTGTGTGTCACTCAACTCCACATTGCATGCCAGATGGTGAATCTCAAAAAGCTTCAGCTTTCATCAGGGCTGCAAGACTTCCAGGACTTGCTTCTCTCCTTCTTTTCCGAGTGTACTCAGATACACTTGAGCAAAGTAGATGTAGAATGCTACCATTCTGATTGATTCTGGGTCCAATAGGATTTTTGTTAATCACCGCAGTCGGTCAGAAACCAATCTGATATTTCACCTGAAAGCAGGCACATTCTGCAGCAGAGTCCATGAAAACCATGCTATAACCTTGTTTATACGCTGTCTCATGAGGAAGAGTGACATCTGTTGAATCCCTTACATCATTTTCTGTAGAACCCTTGTTTTTTTCCTTTAAGTCTCCTATCCCAAGCGTCCCATTCAACCCTGCTTGGGAATAAACTGTGTACGGAAATTGAAAACCCTGCAAGTTTCAACTCATGGGGCTTGCTTTGAATTCTTTCAGTCAGGAAGGTCTGACCAAGGCTGACGCTTGGTGGTCTTGTGGTTAAAAGCACTGAACTGAGAGTCAGGAGATTTAGATTCCATCTCCTGCTTTACCATTGACTTCCTGTGTGACCTTGGGCAAGGAACTTAATCTCTGAGTACCTTGGTTTCCCCATAGGAAAAATAATATTGCCGTACCTCATGGGGTGACATGAGGACAATTTCACTCCTATTTATGAGGAACTCAGATACTACAGGGCAGAGGGCCATGTAAGTAGGTAGAAAAGTGGGATTTTGTTGAACTCACAAAAATGACACACAGAACAAACAGACTTCACCCAAGTGCTCAAAGCTTTCTGAAAAAGAACTTTCATAACCCCTACATCTGCTTGTCCATCAACCCCAAAGTCATCCAATCCCCCAATCCCCACATTCACTCTGCTTCTACATTTGTTCAGCCCCCCAGCCTTCTATCAAATCTTCCCCCTTCAATTCTGCTCATACATCAGTCCTGCAGCTGCCCTCCACAGCCTCACTTTTGGTCCTCCTGCAGCTCCTAAGGTTCCCCACCCCATCTCCAAGGCCTGGAGGTGGGACTGCAGTGGGGTCCACTTCTCATCCTTTCCAGGTTAGATGTTGCAGGGAAGGAAAGGGGAGGATAAAAGGAGCTGTCCCACTGCTTGCAAGATGGGAGAAGCAAGCGAAGCTGCTGGGTATTTTCTGCTCCCTCCTCTCCGGGGCCCCTCCTGTGCGAATGGTTTCATCTCCTGATGGCAGCAGAGAGTCTGACTGCTTCCTGCAGCAGCCCTCTTTGGCTGCTTTTCCCCAGAAGGCAGGGAAAGAAGGCAGTCAGAAAAGTTTCCTCCAGACAGTAAGAAAAACGTGCAACCCTCAGTGACCCGACTTGCTACTTAGACATTGTATTTCCTGGGTCTGCGACCTGTTGTGACCCTGCACACTTAAAAGCACTGTCTGTAGCATGTTAGCACATTCTCATCGTAACTCAAAGTAGGCCTTTCCTGTTAAGCAGAATGAGAAGATAGAGAGCAGCACTGTGACCATTCATAAAGGAAGTGGCTTGATTACAGTATTTGTATTAAGCAAGAAGTGGGCATTTTGGATTAATCTTATTGGCTCTACACTGTCGTATGCTACATTGCCCAGCTAAACACTTGCTGCTTATATTTATAATAAACACAAGCCGCTTATTACTGGGGCACTTGTACAATAAAATTAAAATACATGAAAATTGTATTTGTGGCTGTCTGTTGATAGTTAAAACAATAGTGACATTTATTTAATGACTTTCATCCAAGGAACTCAAGTATTTTAAACATTATCGGGGGGAGGGAGGAGAGAGCAGATCTTTAGGGCAATTTTGCATCTTTCTACCTTAAAGAAGGCTGCTCTAACTTGCACTTCAGAACCAGTCTGGCCCAGAGTCAGACTGCTGCTGCTTGGCTGGACACTGTGACAAGTTCTGTCCTGAGGTCTGCTTCAACCTGCATTCCTTGAATGCCCAAAATTCCCACTGAAATGTAACAATTTGACTTCAAAGGGAAATTTGGGCATGGTCAAAGTCTCTCCATCCTCGGTTTCGAGTTAGGACTTTTGGCCTAACACAAAGAATTCAGGATTGAGTCCCAGACTTTGTTCCATCGGGGACTGCTGTAGTTTCAGATTTAGGGCTGAGTCCTGAAACCATCTGTATACTTTTCTCATTAACAATACAACTGAATTCCATGGGAATATTTACATGGGACAAAATTAATCATGTGTTTGCAGGCTCAGACCCTTAGTATCTAGGGGCTTGTTACAGCTGATTACATATAAGTATGAATCACACACAGGTTTCCACTTTTAGTCACTTCTTTTAAAGTTCTAATTTGTACTTTCGGTAGATAACACTATGCTTCATATGTTTGCATGCAAGGTAGGAAACAGCAAATAAAATACGTAAATCGCAATCTGTAAACACTGTAACAAGGCCTTGCTCAATTCAGGTAATTGGTATTGCCTTGTGCCTCACACTGGTTTTTGCCAGCTATTTAGTGGCACCATTCATGATAGCAGATAGAAGACTCCATTCCCCATGAGTTTGTGTCCAAGCAATTTCCTCACTCATCTCTCCCTCTTTTGAGTTCAAAGATAAATATTTTTTCTCCAATGTTCCCCAAAAACTATTATCCCCAGCATGACAATTGTGTTTATTTCCATGTCCAATTCTGGTGCTTTTAGCGAAAAGCATATTTGTGTGTGACTTCCAGTAAGTTTGTAGGTGCCCATTTATTTCCAAACAGATGTAGGCCTACACATATGCACACACATTTCCTGTTTGTGCACACACTTGACTGGATAAATATCTATCTAACCCTGACTTCACCAAATCAATGATTTACACGTGCACATCTGGTAGTGCTTATGCAAAGCAGGAGTGCATCTGCATGAATACAAAGGCAACTACTGCAAATACAGACTACTGTAAGAGTTCCCACTGACAATGTCTAAAGCATGTTTGGGGAAGTCATTGCTCATTGTATGCTGGGCCTGCATTCCAAATAATAGGACAGTTATATTAGTCAGAGATAATATAGGACACTAGCCATGGGACTGGTTTAAATATACAATAACTTCTGGCAAATATAAAAACAAAGTGTCAGGGAAAAAAGCCTTCTATTCAATGTGCTTTTACCCATTTGCTTAATTGTAGTACAAATACCTCTATCCAATTGTTACCATTCTATTTTGTTAGCAGAAGGAAGCATTATGTTAGTTAAGGACAACTGAAAGAATTGCAATTGATTCTTTTAATTAAAAAGCACGTACATGTTGTATCTTGCAATTTCACAGCTCTGCAATGAAACAATGCATCTGCTTTAAAAAAAAAAGCACAAAGAAGAAAGAGTATGAGGCTAGTAGTCACAGAGTGAAAGAAATTGGTGAAGTGCAGTGAACGGAGGCTTTGGCAATCACAGTTGCATTGCTTAACAGGTCAGTTAACAAATTTTTACAAAAAGCAACTGAAAACTGCCTCTCTAATTATCCTGTTCCATGCAGCTTAAAGTTTCAAGGACCTTTATCAAGAGAATGAGTGTCACTAATCAATGAGGACAGGAATGAGAAGCTCCTAAAGAAGGTTTTTCTGTATATGTAACATAGGCACAGCAGGAAGGGGCTGTAGTGAAATGCTTTTTAATACAGAGTTAATTATTTCTCTTCCATTTGTAATTATCTTTTGGAAAGGAATTGGGACCCTGAGCAAAGTAAGACGGTCTACCCCAGAATCTGAAAACCTGCTCCCTGTGCTGGATCCCTAATCAGTGTGTGATTTCCTTTGTCTTTATGAATGCTAAGTCATGGAGTCGTCATTGCTTTTAAACCCCACAGCACCTGCTTGTAGGGCAATATTATTTTTATTAAGTGGATTTTTGCGAATATTTGGAAATGTAGAGTATTCTAACACTACGCTGATTCACTGGGTTAAATTCAGAGGTGATGATAAATGGTGGTGTAAGGTACACATGAGTAGTTCAGTGTAACTTGAACATGAGGGACTAACGAGGGTGGAGCAGCAGCAGCAACTACCAGGAGGACATTTAAACGTGTGAGATATATTCTCTTGCTGTAAGACAAAGTCAAGACAATCCCACACTGAATTTTTTGCTTAGTTTCTTCTGGGTTTTGTGTGTGGGTGTGTGTGGTGACTAGTTTTAGGTCTTGCTGGTGGTAGGACTGTTTAAGTTAGTGTAATTTACAAGCCAAGGTCGGGGGGGGGGGAGGGTAGAAGAGGAGCTGGTAAAGCAGGAGAAGCAGCTGACAGCAGGTTGAAAGAAGGTAAAAGATAGAATGAGTCATCTTTATATCCTCTTCCTTTATCTTAGGCTGTCTTAAATTAACTTGTCAATGGCTTTTGCTGCAAAACAGCTCTCCCCACCTCTACTGCCTTGGATTGCAAATTACACAAGGTATAACAGAGTTCAATTCATGAGTAAGAAACTGGACACTGACAACATAACCAGAAACAAAAACATAAAGTTGGTCAACAGCAGTCAATTTCACATTTACATTTTTGTTTGTACAGACTTCTAGGACAAGAGTTGATGTATTATTTAGTGAACCTGGGCCTAGATTCTTGGCTTAGATGGTTAATGGGCCAGCTGGCCAGTTAATTTCCCCAGCCTAAGGAATCCATAGACACTAACTTCTCCTCCCTACTCCCCCATCATGGGAAAGGCATGACTGGAGAGAAGGGAGAGTGCTCTGGCAAAATGGCCCCACGAAGGCTGTTCCAAGCAGACCAAGTTAGAGCAGTCCTGAGGCATCTATGCTTCTTAACATGGATTCTGTGAAAGAAGGAAGTGTATAACTTGGTCACTTTAGCTAATGTCCTCCTGGTTTTTAATAATTCTCTCCATTCCACTCCATACACTCTCTCTCTCTTATGTCTCCATCTAAAACTGCACACAAGTAGCCATTTGCAGTGCACAACAAATAGTTTTACTGATTCTACAAACCCCAGAAACTAGACTACATGTGCTTGAATGCCATCCGCTGGCACTTGATCTATTAACTAACTACTTAGGTATATGCAGACATGTTTAATTTGCAGAGTATTCTTGTAACACACTCTAGATATGTATATTGTGCCCATTTCTATTGGCTCTCTATTCCCCTATATACTCTCTACTTGTATCTCAACATTTTGTGGACTAGAGAGATTACAACTCTGGATAATGGATATCTTAGCAATGACAAAGAATGGGAAGAGTGGGACAGCTTTGGGAGAGGAAGATGAGAAATTCAGTTTCACATGATAGTAGAATACTGAGTCATCCATGTCATATGCCAGATATGCCAGAGAGGCATTTAGCTACAACTGCTAAATTTAGAAAAGGTCTCAATCGCAGGCAAATTTCTATAAAATGTGGGGGGTTCTCAACATTGGAGTTTTGATTTTGGTCCATCTTTCCTGGATACATAGGACTCCATAGATGGGATGAAGTTGGTCCACAGATCCTCAGTGTCAGCTATTCTACCACTGTTCCAGAGACTAATTCAGACTCTCACTCGACAGAGTTGCATGATTTTAATGTGGCCCATAGGCAAACTCTACAAAATTAGTGCTATGTACTACACTTGTTCCACAACAGATTCACCAATAATAAAAATAGGAGGTCTGTACAGAGTTAAAATGTAGGAAATGGTCCTTATAAATTACCTGACATTAAGGGCCAAAGTAAAGTGGAGCATGCTGAGCACCTAACTTTCAGAAATCAGGTCTCTTTAACATGTCTGCAGTTGGTCATTCCAAAAATCAAGGCACAAAATCACTAGTCACTTTTGAAAATCTTGGCCAAAAGTCTCTGTTACAGTCTTCGAGACACCACTGACTTCCTGAGGAAACTACAATCCATCGGTGATCTTCCTGAAAATACCATCCTAGCCACTATGGATGTAGAAGCCCTCTACACCAACATTTCACACAAAGATGGACTACAAGCTGTCAGGAACAGTATCCCCGATAATGTCACGGCAAACCTGGTGGCTGAACTTTGGGACTTTGTCCTCACCCATAACTATTTCACATTTGGGGACAATGTATACCTTCAAGTCAGCGGCACTGCTATGGGTACCTTCATGGCCCCACAGTATGCCAACATTTTTATGGCTGACTTAGAACAACGCTTCCTCAGTTCTCGTCCCCTAATGCCCCTACTCTACTTGCGCTACATTGATGAAATCTTCATCATCTGGACCCATGGAAAAGAAGCCCTTGAGGAATTCCACCATGATTTCAGCAATTTCCATCCCACCATCAACCTCAGCCTGGACCAGTCCACACAAGAGATCCACTTCCTGGACACTACAGTGCTAATAAGTGATGGTCACATAAACACTACCCTATACTGAAAACCTACTGACTGCTATACTTACCTACATGCCTCCAGCTTTCATCCAGACCACACCACATGATCCATTGTCTACAGCCAAGCTCTGCGATACAACCGCATTTGCTCTAAGCCCTCAGACAGAGACAAACACCTACAAGATCTCTATCAAGCGTTCTTACAATGACAGTACCTACCTGCTGAAGTGAAGAAACAGAGTGACAGAGCCAGAAGATTACCCAGAAGTTACCTACTACAGGACAGGCCCAACAAAGAAAATAACAGAATGCCACTAGCCATCACCTTCAGCCCCCAACTAAAACCTCTCCAGTGCATCATCAAGGATCTACAACCTATCCTGAAGGACGACCCATCACTCTCGCAGATCTTGGGAGACAGGCCAATCCTTGCTTACAGACAGCCCCCCAACCTAAAGCAAATACTCACTCTCCAGCAACACACACCACACAACAAAAACACTAACCCAAGAAAACTATCCTTGCAACAAAGCCCGTTGCCAACTGTGTCCACATGTCTATTCAGGGGACAGCATCATACGGCCTAATCACATCAGCCACACTATCAGAAGCTCATTCACCTGCACATCTACCAATGTGATATATGCCATCATGTGCCAGCAATGCCCCTCTGCCATGTACATTGGCCAAACCGGACAGTCTCTACGCAAAAGAATAAATGGATACAAATCAGATGTCAAGAATTATAACATTCAAAAAACACTTCAGTCTCTATGGTCACTCGATTACAGACCTAAAAGTTGCAATTCTTCAACAAAAAAAACTTCAAAAACAGACTCCAATGAGAGACTGCTGAATTGGAATTAATTTGCAAACTGGACACCATTAAATTAGGCTTGAATAAAGACTGGGAGTGGATGGGTCATTACACAAAGTAAAGCTATTTCCCCATGTTTTTTTCCCTCCTCCCCACACTGTTCCTCACATGTTCTTGTCAACTGCTGGTAACGGCTCACCTTGATTATCACTACAAAAGGTTCCCCCCCATCCCCCGTCTCTCCTGCTGGTAATAGCTCACCTTACCTGATAACTCTCATTACAGCGTGTATGATAACACCCATTGTTTCATGTTCTCTATGTATATAAAATCTCCCCACTGTATTTTCCACTGCATGCATCCGATGAAGTGAACTGTAGCTCACAAAAGCTTATACTCAAATAAATTCGTTAGTCTCTAAGGTTCCACTAGTACTCCTTTTCTTTTATTGTAAAAAGTGGCTCCTTGGTTTACATGCTGTATATACACACCAACGCATCTATACCTTAATATATCATTCTCTTTTGGGTGTCATGTTATTGCTTTGCTAGCTCATTTCTACTTTGTTTTTTTCATATCACATTTAGTGCTTTCTTGGCATTTCTGATTTTCAAGTATCTCCTTCTCATTGTATTTCAGTGCTTCCTGCCCAATTTATGATTTTACATTGTTCCAGGTTTAATCTCATTTACTGCATTATGCCAGTGTCTCTAATTAACTACGGGGTCTCTTTTCACTTTTCTTTATTTACAGCTCTTTCTACTTGAGCATCTGCAAAGTTAATTGAAATTTTTTTACAGTTCATTGATGCATTTACAAAACAAATAGGACTCAGCATTGTATCTTGTGGACATATACTGTTTAACATAAATACTCAGAGTTACCATCATAATTAATGATGAAGAAATTTTGGAAGGAATTTTAAGGCTTCAGCCAGTCAAACTATTAAGGATCAGGATGAGATCCAATATCCAGGGCAGATTATCCCACAACTGCCAGCAGTGAAGTTCTTATACCTTCCTCTGAAGCATCTGGTACTGGCTAGGCTCAAGGACAGGAGACTGGACTAAATGAACCTTGGGGATGATCCAATATGTCGGTACCTAAGTACCATATGTAAGCCATGCCTCAATCCCAGGTTCAATCCCTGCTGTTGCTGACCCACTCAGGGGTGTTGGTGCTACAAGTGGTGGCCTGTAGGAGGAGTTGAACTGGGATGCCTCTGAAGCTTGGGATGTGCATCCCCAGCCAGGTGAAGTATGTAAGTCACTCCTGGTACTGTGGCACTCTGTTTCCTTCTAGTGCTGGCTAGGCAAGTAGAGACTGAAGAGCCTGCTACAGGCCTGGCTAACAAAAGCTGGGTGTTTTAGCTCAGGTCATAGAAGCTCCTGAATTAAGATCAAGAAATGCCAGGTTCAGTTCCTGTTGTCAACAACCCACCCAGGAGGCTGGCATTACACACACTATACATTAACTAAACTAAACTATCATTCATAATTATTGTTGCCTTAAGATCCATCAGTGTGTTTTCAATCTATTTAACAGTGTCCTCGTCCAAAGCAATCTGATCTATTTTTTCAAGTGAAAGTTTATGTGACACAGTATCAAATGCTTTACACTAACATCTAAATATATCAAAGTATTACCTACAACTACTAGGTCTGTTAAATTCCCACCCATTTCACATACTAATTACAGACCTTTTTATTAAAGGGTCTGAACAACAATTTTTTTCTTTAACCTGTCAGATTTAAAACTTCATTTAAGAAGCTAATAATTATTCCCCTTCCCCAAGTGACTGAATTCTAGAATTGTTTCTTAATTACTATTAAAGTCCCAGTAGGTCAGATGATTAGATTATATATATATATATATACATATATACCAAGACTCCTCTGCATTGCCAGGTTGCTGTAATGCAAATGAGAATTAGGCTAATATTTAGCTATATTACTTCAAGGGCATGAAATATTCTGCATAAGCAGCTTTCTACTTTGTGTATCCTCATATATATAAAAAAATTAACCATGAAACTTCTCAATGAGATATTTTTAAATACGATAACCCAATTGTCAGTATCACTGTGGGCTGTCTGACTCCTAACAGGTGAAAAGCCTCCAGAAAGGGACAATCCTGAAAGAGACCAATAGGTAAAATTATGCCTTGACTTCTTGGTGCCATATTTTTAACCAAGCCCTGTAGCCCTAAGAGTGATAGATATGTGTGATCATTTCACATTCTTACCTTGGAAATATATTTTCTGGGCTAACAAAAATTAATCTCACGACACTCTGGTATTGTATCACCAATCATCCCAAGAGATACTCTTTGAAACAAATTCTGGGTATTATATAAACTAGAAGAACAAATATTCCAAAAATGTAAACATTTTACAGTATTTGAGACTGACTATGATTTCAAGACACTTACAGTGAGTACACAAATCTGGTTTTGATGCTTCAGACATGCTTAGGACATGGGTAAAGTGCTAAATGTGCAAGTAATTATGAACTTGGCACAGTAGCAGTATTTATTTTAAGCTCTACTTTTGCTGGTTTCGTGGAGGATGTTTATTTAACCAGACTCTATTAAACATGCTGAAGAGTATCACTGAAGACTTTGTACTCAAAAACATTTTTAAATTGATGAAACGCAGAAGCAATCAATCATCACAAATGGTAAAGAAAGGCAGATAGGCACTGGCAGACACAGAAGAAGATCTGTAGGTGTCTTTACATATTTTTTTCCCTTTAAAAGATAAAAAAAAAACCCACACAACCCTATTTGTGCTGCTGAATTAAGCATTTGTGAAAAGAGAAGGCTTGATAGTAGAGGAGACTGAAATCTTCTATTAATTTAGAAATGGGGCACAGTGGTGGGAACTCCTGCATGGTCTCTTGCCTTTCCGATCCAACCTCTGACCTAACAGACCTGATGTGCTTATCCTCCCTTGTAACAGGAAAAATCCATGCTGCGTGTACAACCTATGGGTCTCACTTAACTAAATAATGATGAATAATGATGCTCTTCATGCACCATTTGTACACAAATGAAAACCATTGCTCTGGCTTGCATTCCTGCTTTGGGAAGCAAATTCAATATCTCCTCTAACACCAATCAGATAATGGAAAGAACAGACATAGATGTTTCTTCAACCACCTTACTCTCAAATTGCCATTGTCCAAAGTTTCCAGATGTTCATTTCTAAATTATTTAGTCATAAATGTGTTTTTTTACTTATAATTTTACAAACCAATAAATGGATAAGTTAAAATATTGGATTATTTACAGGACACAGACCTTCTGCTTTGAAAATTAGACTCCAGGAATTTTTGCATGTCTGCTTGACAGCATGCTTGATCCTGAAACCCTTGGTTAGGCAAAAGTCCTGCTGATTTCAGTAGGAGTTTTGCCTGAGTGAGACCTGCAGTATTGTGTCCAAAGGCTAATAATGATATGAAATTCTTAATTAGCTGAGTCACACTACTGGCTGCAGTTGCCAAGGTTGTGTATGGGTTGTTGTGGGTTTTTTTAAACACTACTGTCATCTGTACTTTTTATAATGAGTGAATTTGAAATGAAATCTATGTATTGCTTTGACACTAATAAGTGTTTGGAACTTTTGTGTGTGTGTGGTTTTGTATAAACCTATTCACTGTAACTAAATGGGCAAAAAGCCTTTTTTGGACAGAATATATAGATGCTTGTAGCCAAAAAATAGTAAATATTAGTATTTTTCCTACTCAGCATTTTTTATTTTAAACACAACATACAGTAAATTAAGTCTGTTTTTTCAAATGTGTGTGGATCTTGGCAGTATTTCCATTATTTATACAGCATGATACATGTACTGATATTGGTTTTTGTTCATTTGCTGTAGCTTTCACATATGCTTTTTTATTAATATTTCTTTGCAATTAAGATATGCTTTTATTGCATTCATAGAAAAACATGGTGCCCTCTGCTGTTTAACAAGACTAAATTCGCAGTAAATTCACTAATTGCTGCATAACCTAAGTGAATCAAAATCCTGTTAGATCTATATTTTTAATCAAAATCCCTTATGGGGGGGGGGGGGTAAATTGAGTGGAGTGGGGTGGGGGAGATGTTGTTACCATGTGATATTGGATGACTTAAAACTCATTATTTGGGTCTCAATCCTGTATATGTGAATATATATGTGTGTGTCTGTATATATATATATATATATATATATATATATATATATATAGTACTAATATAAAACTAAACTATGTGAAATCCTATATATGTGCATAATACTAATTTTTGCCTCCTTTTCTGTTTGTACAATGTCTAAGAACAGATCTGAATGCTCATATATAACCATTATTTAAAAACATTCAATAATTTTTTTTCAGGAAATTAGTTTACACAATGGAAATTTGTTTACACTGTGGGTTGCTGTTTTAAAATTATAATCTGAGAGGCATTGCTTATTTGTGATTTGGCTTATAAGTCACATGATATTATTTCTGTTTCCTGATTGGATGAGAACAGTTCACATAATCAAGTTTATAGGATGAATGTTCATGGAAACTCAGTTTAAACTTTCCTTTTCAGGAGTATTCAAACATATTCATATTTCATGAGCATTCATGAGAAAATCCGCATTGCATAAATGATCACATAAAGTAAATTAAAATGATCACAAAGTAAATTAAATTTCAACCAAAGCTAATTAATTGAAGTGTGAATGAATATTGGCAGTATGTTTTAAAAAAAAAATTCCTACCCCTAATAGCATGAAGTCTTGTTGAAATCAATGGGACTATTCACAGGAACCTGGGCTGCAGGATTATCTTCAGCAACAAAAGAAACTGATGTACTAGATGAAAATAATTTAACCCTTTTCTAAGGCAGTAAACATAGTAAACTAAGTCTGAATTTAATAAAATTGCCCACCTACTTACAGACGGACAGATTCGGATACCTTTGTGCATGTTAAGTAGCACCTTACTCCATGAGTGGTCTCATTGATTTGTTAGTCTCTAAGGTGCCACAAGTACTCCTTTTCTTTTTGCGAATACAGACTAACACGGCTGCTACTCTGAAAACTGATTTCAGTGGATCTACTTAGCAAGTAAGATACCCTTAGTTATACTGAATAGTATCAGATTGATTCAGAAATTGTAATAATCTAATGTGCATGCTGCTTGAACTATATAATTCCAAGACCAAATATTTCACCTCTTTACTAATTAAATCCTTTATGTACATATAACATCATATCTACATTTCATTACAATCACAGGTCCATAAAGATGTACATAAAGTACATTCGGTAGCACTGAAAGTTAATTAACTTCATTTTTGGCATTGTTAATAAGTTGTTTATGAGGCTACTGTGCAGTATGTGGGTGTTCTCTGGAGGTTAATTTATGTGAAAGTTTGTGGCTTCCCTTAACTGAAGAATGTAAGTAGCCCAGTGGATACTGTAGTTGACTTTGTTAGAGAAGCTTGTGAGTTGAGCATATAACTTGTCTTGGGGACAAGTTCCTTTTAACAGACCTAATTTATGCATTTTACTTTGTCTAACGCAATGACTATGCTCTCATCAAGAAGTGGGATCTGACCTAACATACTCAATACTCATGAATACAACCATGTGAAGAAAAAGAATATTTTGCATTTCTTTGGCACCTTCCAGACTAAGGTCTCTAAGCAGTTGAGAGGGATCAATTAATTTAGTATCACAATAACCTCTCTAAGGAAGTAGGAGTCTACTGAAGATCCAGGCAAAGATCCAAGGCATCTTGACCCTCAGTCCCATAGCCTAGTCACAAGAACATCCTGCATTTTTCCAGATAGTGCCAGGGGCCAGGATGTGGGAGGTCACTCCTAGTAGTTGGAGCACAAGTTGATAGATAGGAAAGAAGCCCACGGTCAGATTCAGAGTTGAAGTCAGACAGCAGAGCCAAGTGTCAGAGCCAGAAGTCAGGAGTCAGAACCAAGTGCCAGAACCAGGTCACCTGGAGTGAGGCAAGGCTGAGTCCCAGGCAAAAGCAGGGCTGAAACGGGACTGGAGCAAGGCTGGGAACAAGCAGGCTCAGGAGCAATCACAGCCATGGGCAAATGTTTTGAGCAGCCACCAAACAACTGCTGCTGCTGTGCTTTATTGCTGGTCTGCTGACTCTTCCCACCAATCAAGTGCTGCAGCCAATCAGACAGCCTTCTACAGGCCAGCTGCACTCATTAGGTTGCCTGGAGACAGGCTTTGCTGCAGGCCCTGCTTCCTGACAGATAGAAGCAGAACAAATGGATCCAAAAATAACTCTCCGAAATCTTTCAACATATTGGACTGTTATCATACACACCAAGAAATACTTTTTTTTCCCTTATGTCTAAGAGTAACCAGTCACTTGCAGTACATTTGTGATCACCTTTTATAGTCAAAACCCACAACTGTGTTAAGGTTGCACATCATGACTCAAACATGAGAGTAAGCTCCCCAAAATCAGGAAGGTCAATACTACAATTACACATGCCTCCGTGTGAATATACACTGTGGTTATATGATCATATATAAAATCACATATCCATTACTGATCACTATTTCATCTAAAATAATAAAATATAACATTTTTTTTCTAAAATAAACATGCATAAGTATCATGTATCCCTGCATAATACTCTGTGTAGGCCAGAAAGTGAAGAGCAATTCAAAGCAAATGGTTATAATGGAAAATATTATGAACCTTAAACTGTAGCAGGTCAAGATTAGTAGCCCTTTATAATTAGTTTGAACTTGGAAGTTAAGTCAAAATGTTATCCTCTCCCATTATATCATTTAAAATGTGTTTCCTATATTCAAATCCTGCAAGACCAATAAAAAGTTAAAAAAGGAAAAGTTTGCTATTTAAAGATATGCTAATTATTGTATGAAAATTAGCCAAATAAGAGAAGGATTGACTTTCTAAATGGCTATGTCAAGAAAGATTCAGGTAGGACTAACCTGTTCCCTTCCTTTAGTAGTTTCATAGCCACGGATGGGAAGTATGGGAGCATGTTAATGCTGTGTCTTATTTAAAGTGGACATTTATTATTGTTATTTAAGTGGCATCCCAAATACAGCTTCTTCAGTTTTTTCTAGTAATCTTATCTCTTCATGGCTAGTGATTTCCTAGTGACTTGGCTGTTTATGCACCATACACATTAAATGATTTCAGTCCCAGTCAATGAGCGCATGACATCTAAACCAAAGTATTTGTTCAATCCACTTTTTTTTAAAAAAAAAATACAATATAGACAAAATCAAATTTAATTGACCTAATATTAGTGTACAAAAATTTTGGTCATAGTCTAGAAACTTTTAAAGGAATTGCCATTCATTAACATTCTCACAATACTGAAAATGAACTGGAGGGAGGATGTTTTCCTGCTGTTTATTTGAACTGACAGAAACCAGAGGGCAAATATTGTAAATAATGTAAGGAATTCTTAAGGTCCTCCTGAACAGTAATCTTTTTTCTAAAACCCAAAATAATAGCAATCAAACAAAAAATGACATATCCATTAATGTAGGCATCCGGCACAAAACACACTTCAAAGAATATTTGGGATTGCTACTTTGTTTGTATAATATTTGGTCAATTATGTACTTGGCAACAGTATGTTAAACAGGAGGAAATGCTACACAAAAGAAATAGTCTGATACATTTTGACAAGGTGCAACAAATCAAAAGAGGTTTTTGCACAGACTTCTAAATATTCAAAATGCCATCATTATCCCAATGCTAGGTCACTCCTATGTCTTTGTCACTGCTCTTTTCTATTTTTTATAATCCAGTCTGTAATTCCTAGACCCTTTTCTAACTCCATGCTCACCTCTGTGGATAAAAAGGTACACTGCTAAATTAGGCCCTGATCCTGCAAGGATCTCCACATAGATAAATCCCTTCATCTGCACTAAGCCCCATTGACTTCAGGGCTGTTTTAAAGCTACTAGTACCCCACCATTTTTTTTTAACTACTCAAAGAGCACTGCCTTAGAGTTCACCATCTTGCTCCACTCATCAAGATCTGGAAATGTGCTCTTTGGGGATAGAGCCTCCTGCCACAGTAATCTGTAGGGGTTATAAAAACACTGCAGCATTTGGTTTGAAACCAATTCAGGGGAATCTAATCCTTTAAATATAAACAATTTCCCTTGAGTGTTTAGAAAATATCATGGTATTATTTCCAGCAATGCTGGGGAATGGCTGCAGATTGCTTTAATACAGTGAAGTGATGTGGGGACAGACTCTCTCCTCCAAACCAGCTCCAGAAGCTGAAATCTGGCCATAGTTGGCCATCAGAATGCATCCAGAAGGAGAATCCCAGCAGGCTTACTTGGTCCCATAGTCTAGGCCCTGTGTTCAGAAACAGGAGGAGGCATGCTGGGAGGTGGTGATGGAGCCACACCCAAGCTCCACTATTTCTCATCTGGTGGCTGATCCTTCAGGATCCATACCCCAGCTGGTTCTAGGCTGTTCTCATACAGAGATTGGAGCAGATGAGCCCACAAAGGGAGCCTTTACTAGCTTTCTTAACATCCTGTATCTGGGTTCTTGGCACTGGAAAGAATCTAGCTCTTTGTGTCTAAATCAGCCTTAAAATATACCTTGATGTTTAAGGGCCTGATTCTTCACCACTGCTTAACACCAGTTTTTAACCACAGGAGGAGTTATATCAGCAAAAAACAAACAAACAAACAAACAAAAAAACCCCCTGAAGTAACGTAGTAATGGATCAAGACCTAAGGGTCTAACACACCATTGTGATCTTTTGTCTTTATACACACACATCTAAGAGTTTTGTGCTCATTTTCTGCTTGTGTATTCTACCAGCTATTTTGCCATTGTGTGGTTTAAAGGGCATAGATGTGTGCTAAGTATTTGGAATGCTATATACTGCCTTTTCAGACTTGTTTCTCAATAGACAGATTTCTACATTTTTCCATGATGCAGCCGCAGGTCTTTCAGAATGTCCATCTGCATACTGGACAATATTACCACTGACATCCTTGCTTATGCAGGTTGAGCTCAATGCTAAAGTAGTGCCATATGGATCTGCATGGAGAGGAAACTTACATCCTAAGTGCCTAAGGCACTGTCACTGGTTCTATGCTTTTATAGGTAGTATAAAACATAACAGTAATTAATCATATGTTACAGTCCTTTCTCAAGTAAAACTCTCTTAAGCCAATAAGAGATTTGATAAGAAACCAGTGTAGAAAATTAAGAAGTGCATGTGCTGGCTCACATATAATGGTAGTAATATCTGGTCTGCATCTTTCTTCCAGGTTTATGTTTGTTTGTTTGTTTGTTTGTTTTTGGTCTTAAAAAACCCATCCCCCAGACCACAGTATTTTTGATGCTTTGCATGGAGTAAACTGGAAGAGATTACAATTGATTCCAAACTTAATTTTGCATTGAATTATTTTCATCCTTAATTAGAAGCATACAGTGCTCCATTAAAGTCAGGATAATGGGAATTTGTTTAACAGGAAGAGGATATATTCTTAGGTTTTTATACTGACACCAGGATGAAATCTTGGCTCTACTGAAGTCAATCAGAGCTTTACCACTGACTTCAAAGATTTCACCCCACATATCAAACTGTATTTAAATCAGACCCTATAACTACTCTGGCAATTCTAAAATTTACAACTGATATTCATTTGAACCTCAGTTCATCAAATCACTCAAGCACATGACATTGACTTGAATGGGACTTAAGCACATGCTAAATGTTACACTTGTACTTAAAGACTTTACGGACCTGGGGCCTTAGAAACAAAGATGAAATGATGCAATTGGCACTGGACTTGTGGCTTACCCAAGACACTTTGTTTAATTAATTCCATTTTCCTTGCTTTTGCACAAAATGTACATTTCCTGCACTTTGTTTTAATATCCATCTTAATAATCACATTCTGCCACAGGTAATTCTGGGGGCTTCTTCTAAGCTACAATTATCCCTCTGTTCCTCAGGGTTCCATATATGGGCTTACATTGCTTGCTTGGACAGCCTGAACATTTGCTCTAGGCACTCACGCTACATCACACTTCCCCCTCCCCCCACCCCCAAAAAAGTCCAATGAGGTCTCTGAACAGGTTTTCAGTGTCTCCCAAGGATTTTAGCTGGTTCCCCAGTTGCTGATTTTTAAACAAATGTCCAATAAAACCTTTTTATTTGTATTAAAACTTCTTATAAAGATTGTTTGCCCATGAACAGTCAGATCCCGAGTAGTACTATTTTAATTGATGGTGATCTGTTTGCTAAATACAATTCTTAGCTGAGCTTGATTGAAATGCCTGCGTTTGAGAGCACAAGTGGCATTCGGTCACAAGATGTTTCTGGAGGGGACACTACTCACACAGATCTATCCCTGACTAGCTCTTGCTGCTGTAGACTGGATGCACGGAGAGAGGTGGAGCAGGCGAGCACACATTGTCTCTGCCTGGGAATACATAGGTAGTATTAACTTTCCTGTGAAGACCCCCTCCAGCCTGAATCTCTTGGAAGCTGGAGATAGCTGTAGGATGCCAAAGGCATGGTCTTGGAGCACAAGGCCCTGCACTGGCAGATACCACTATTCTGTTGACCCCCCTCAAAGAATTCCCAGATCAGAAAGGCACAAATTATCTTTACTGAAGCTGGGTTTGTTTGCCCCCATCAGATCATATTCCCTAGTTTCTGGCAAGAATTGGTAAGAGCGCTGAAATACAGCAAGGAAGTCTGCTCTCATGAGGGTTTCTGGCGCTGGGAAAAGGCTTTTCTCATGAGAGTCACAGCCCAGTTTTCACAGACTCAAGAGGTTTAGATAGCTCAGATACAGTATGCATCCAAATGTTTGGATATTCATCCAAACTGAAGTTGAACTCTGATCCTATCCCGAAGAGTGACTGGCCCATGTGTAATTATAGCAATTCAATTTCATAAAAAGAAAACATTCTCTCCCTTCCCTATTTCAAAAAATAGTATGTATCCAAGTGATTGGTACATTAACAACCCCACCATTTCCATTTTCAAGCTGTTTCCTATTTTATTTATATCTGTACATTTATACAAAGCAGACTCCATATTTAAACGGCAGCAAAACCATACCATGAAAAGAAGTGCTTGTCAATTCAAAATAATGGTCTGTTCATTTCTGAATTAAAGTCCAACCCTGTTACAATTGAAATCCCATTTACACATTGCTAAATTACTGTTGACTTCAGTAGGAGCAGGATTGGCACCTTTATGTGGAATACTTACATAAATACTTATTACACACAAATAAACTATGCTAAAAGAACATTATTAAGGTTGCAAAGTCAAGCACTCAAATGTTAGGATATGCCAGAATTAAGGTTGCCTGTACAACCTTAATTCAGCCTGTTGTGTGTGAGCATTCTGATACAACTAGTGCCCATTGGAATTTCTTCAGCGGAACAATTTTCCACCAGAGAATGCTGATTTATTCAAATTGAAATGTTTCCTAGAGATGGTTCCATTTTGGCAAAGTTATGATGGTACCCAGGCCAGGTTCTGAGAGAACCTCCTTGGTTTCCTGCCATGCTAGGCAGGCTGCTGAGGAGCTGGGAGCCTGAATGTTCTGGGGGCAGCTTCCACAGTCATGCAACTCAGCAGCATGGATTCCCCGGGTATGTCTACACTGCAGCTGTGAGGGAGCTTCCAGTCCAGGTAGACAGACTCACACTAACTGGGCTCAAGCTGTATGCTGAAAATAGCAATGTGAATGTTGTGATTCAGGCTGCAGCTCACGTTCTTAAGCCCACCAGGCCCTCAGCTGCTGGGAAAAGGCTTTTTTCATGATAGTTACAGCCCAAGTTTCACAGACTCAAGAGATTTAGATAGCTCAGATACAGTATGCTAGCATGCTAGGTTGAGTCCAGATAGTACGAGTCTGTCTACCTGGGCTGGGAAGCTCACTCCCAGCTGAAGTGTAGACATATCTCCAGGAGCTATGGCTCCAGGGCAACCCACCAGATGGACTACTTCTGAACCTGAGATCCTAGGGGTTACTGGATCTGTGGCTGTGTTCCTGTTCATGGAGAATTTTGAAATTTTTTGTTTTCATTCCAAATCGGAACAAAGCCCAATTTCAAAATCCTCCATAACATGGAATGACCTTTCTCTGCACAGCTCTTGACAAGGTCTTTAATTACATGATCACACATTATTTTTTCCACAAGACCCCAGCCTCATTCAGTGCTCAGAATGGACAGTGCTCAATTAATGAGCAGCTACTCTGTATTTTGTTTTATGTTCATTGTTCAATGTGTAGCCTTAGGCTTTACTTACTGTAGACTATTCCAACCTTTTTCTAAATACCAAATTATTAATTTCCTCATGGACTTTTCTGTGGCACTCATCACTGTAGTATCTGAGTGCTTCACAAACATTAATTAATTTATCTCCACCACATCCCTGTGAGGTGAGGGGCTGGTATTATCCCTATTTTAAAAAATGGGGAACTGAGTCACAGAGAGATTGGGGTCAAAAGCATCCACTAATTTTGGGTGACCAATTTGAGACACCTCAGACCTAATTTTTTCAAAGTACTTAGCACTTTGTAGCCCGTCATATATTCAAAGCCCCACTGCATTTGACTTCAGATGAAGCTGTGAATGCCCAGCTCCCATGTAAATCTGACCACAAAGTCTCTGGGGTCTCATCCCCGAGCAGGTCCATTCTATGCAGTGAATAAGAGAGGGGTCCTGTGGAAAAAATCTGAAATACTATGGAATCATTTAATTAACAACTGCATTATAACTCATACACATAAGGGGATGGAATTGTGATTGCCCAGGCAATTCTGGAATTTCCTAACATTTGAGTGCTTGATTTTGCAATCTTAAAAATATTCTTTGAACATAGTATTTTCATATGTAATTTCCTAAGTTTTTCTTAAAATGGTAACTGAAAAAACAGTATTACAGCTCTCAATTTTAAGTGTAACAAGTAAAACAAATTATTCACTTCTAATAAACTAGTCAGAAAGCAGAGATTTGCATATACTTTCTGATTAATTTAGAGTTAAATACCAGTTTTCATTGAATTGTAATTAAGAGATACACCTTCACCTCTGTGACATGATTGGTTAACATTACTCCAGGCATCAATATTGATGGACTCTCAGGTGGTAAAGAGTAGACATGCTCAGACTCAAACCTGATATTTTTCATGCACTCATGACCCAGATTTTCTTCTTGTAGGTAAATGCACATGTTAATAGTTACATATTGAAAATTTGTCCTTAATCTAGAATTCTAGACATTTATCTTCAGTCTGAATAGTCTCCTTACACCATGTGCATACATTCCCAGGTTTGGTATATAATTTCTTGCCCATGACCCTATAGAAAGCGTGCACATCTAACATACTATAATTTGGATATTTCTGATGCACTGGTCCAAAATGAAAAATGTTCCCTACATTTAAAATATCTCCTTAAAACTGGGAGCTCCTTGGGTATACCAGAGCTCTGCTTAGCACATCTTGGTAGGATGGGGATTGAAAATTGATGTTATACCATATTTACATGGACACACATGCCCTGGTCCTGTGGGCAGCTAGGGATCAGTTTAGCCCCAGAGAAAGTTAAAGCAGCCCCCCAAGCTGCTTTAATGTAGGCTAGTTTGTAATAGTGTTCTAGGGGCAGCTATACTAGTGAGGATTGCCAAATCAAACATGCCTGGATAGAAAGCTGGCTAGTTTGTTGGGCTCAACAGGTAGTGATCAATGTCTTGATGTCTAGTTGGCAGCCGGTATCAAGTGCCCCAGTGGTTGGTCCTGGGGCTGATTTTGTTCAACATCTTTATTAATGATCTGGATGATGGGATGAATTGCACCCTCAGCAAGTTCACTCATAACACTAAGCTGGGGGGGGGAGGGGAAGAGAGGTAGATATGATGGAGGGTAGGGATAGGGTCCAGATTGACCTAGACAAATTGGAGGATTGGGCAAAGAAATCTGATGAGGTTCAACAAGGACAAGTGCAGAGTCCAGCACTTAGGAAGGAAGAATCCCATGACTGCTACAGGCTGGGGACTGACTGGCTAAGCAGCAGTTCTGCAGAAAAGGACCTGGCAATTACAGTGGACGAGAAGCTGGACACAAGTCAGCAGTGTGCCCTTGTTGCCAAGAAGGCCAATGGCATATTGGGCTATATTAGTAGGAGCATTGCCAGCAGATTGAGTGAAGTGATTATTCCCCTCTATTCGGCACTGGTGAGGCCACACCTGGAGTACTGCATCCAGTTTTGATCCCCCCACTACAGAAGGGATGTGGACAAATTGGAGAGAGTCCAGCGGAGGGCAACAAAAATTATTAGGGACTGGGGGCACATGACTTACGAGGAGAGGCTGAGGGACCTGGGGTTCTTTAGTCTGCAGAAGAGAAGTGTGAGGGGGGATTTGATAGCAGCCTTCAACTACCTGAAGGGGGGTTCCAAAGAGGATGGAGCTAGGCTGTTCTCAGTAGTGGCAGATGACAGAAAAAGAAGCAATGGTCTCAAGTTGCAGTGGGGGAGGTCTAGGTTGGATATTCGGAAACACTATTTCACTAGGAGGGTGGTGATGCACTGGAATGGGTTACCTAGGGAGGTGGTGGAATCTCCATCCTTAGAGGTTTTTAAGGTCCAGCTTGAAAAAGCCTTGGCTGGGATGATTTAGTTGGGGTTGGTCCTGCTTTGAGCAGTGGGTTGGACTAGATGACCTCCTGAGGTCCTTTCCAACCCTGATATTCTATGATCTCTCCACCCTCAGTATTCTCCCCTATGATAGAAGAACTGTACTGTTTCTACACCAGCTGGGGGTGCCTCTATTCAATGGATTTCACCAGATGCCCCTTCATGGTCATTTTAGTCCCCTGGGTGCTGCTGAATGCAGCCATAGGTATAAGTATTTGCTAGGTAGGATGTGGCAGGGGTGAAAGTAAGGCGGTACAGGCCGCTAGGGCATACCAGTAAAAGTGGCCGCCAGTACCAGCCTGTACCCAGCTGACTTTAAAACGCTGCCACGGCAGTGTTTTAACATCGCTGCCCCTTTTGCACCCTCCTGTTGGTGGCCCTGCTGGTAGGACCCAGCAGTCCAGCTGATGAGGGGTGGGGGCAAAAGGAGGAGCTGCCCCAGGGCCAGCGATTTAAAAGGGTCTGGGGCTCCGGCCACTGCTGCCACTGGAGACCAGGGCGGCGCGGGCCAGGCAGCATGGAAGGACTGGCTGGGGGAAGCTGACCCCCAAGCCCCGCCCCTTCCACCTGAGGCCCCATCCTCTTCTGGGGGCCTGAGCCAGCCCCCGTACCAGTAAGCCTTCGGTTTACTTTCACCCTGGATGCAGGTGTGAGTTAAGGCAGTCAGACAAAAAGCCTACAGGTCTTAAAGCTTGTAGGACAATAAGTTAACCAAACTAATTGAAGCATAAGGCTTAAAAGGAGCAAAAGCAACTAACCAAGAGTGGCCCACATCACAAGATGTCACAAGATAGAATGTTGTAACAAACAAGTATGGTTAAATTGCTGGTAAGTAACCCCAAAATATCAGTTGATGCTAGTTTTGTATGTTTTAAGATAAGAACATCAGTAGATGTTCAACTGAAAAAATGCTATTATAACCAATTGACATATATGCTAATAAGTGTCAGGTAAATGACATAATAAAGTATGACAGGAGAACATCCCAGTATTGTTAGGGTGAGGAAGCTTAGACATGGATAGTGGGGCAGCCATATAAGCCTATAAAAGGACTAGCCATGACCTAACCCAAAGGGATTTTCCTAGCATGCCAAAGATAGGACGAATCGATCACCTGTCTCACTGGTTTTAGGTCCACCCAAAGGAGGGTGGGGGACATTTGCATTATATCAGTCTACTTTGCTGGTTTGTAATGTTTGTGATATTGCTAACTGTGCTAATAAAACCAATACAAAATCAGAAGGTCTTTCCTAAGTGTGAGCGACTTTCCTGTGTACAGTGGAATCCTCATCCCAGTAATAGCTCTGTGCCTGATCTCAAGGCATGAGAATCCTGCCAAATCACAGAATGTTAATTTGGATACACTGATTCATGGGTAACATGGAGCAGAGTCATTGCAAATAGTAAATTGTGAAACAAAACACTGATTTTAGTGACAATTTAAACCAATACAAAGCATATGTCTACTCTCGCTGTGAAATTATTCACAATGACACTGGGGTTAGCATCCCATTGAGCAGGCAAAATGAACATGGTTATTGAATAATAGGGACAGATTCAGGACTCTCTCTACAGAAAACCTTGAGACATGGAAGAAAAAGACTAAAATTTGTACTGATGGCTGAAAAGTTTTTAACATTTCTTCGGACTGAGAAAAACATCACTATTTGGAACTTGTTTATCTTTTTCTTTGTTAGGATCAGTTTGACATGTTTTCTACACATCAGTTGGGCCATATCTTTTCCAAGGGTCTGCTGAAGCTCAATACAGTTTTAGCATCGTGTTCTGGAGTTGAGGTAATTTGCTTTTACACAGTTCATTTGCTTTCATGGCATGTGACAATGTGTTGGCCTAGTGAAGTAAACTTTTTTTCTCCCCAAACCAGAAGTCACTGTGAAAATACTGTAAATTGAGCTGTAGTTCATTAGAGACATTGTCTTCATTGAAACACTAATGTACTTGCTATAATAGAATACACATGGACACATTTGAAGTATGTGCTGAAACTGAGCACGATATAATAAACATGTTTAATTTAGAAAGATGTATACAGTAACTGTGTACAGAAATACATAGTTTCCCCATAACTGTCTAAAAACTCACTAAATATGATGCCTTTAATGGGGACCTTGGAGGAATTTCTGCCCTCCTCAGATACCCTTATAAATGAAACAAAGTTAGATTAAATTTCCACACTATTATAGTTTTTCTTTTCCTTTCCTGGAACAAAATTAATTTTTGTTTTCATTAATCAGGCAATAGTGTTTAAGTAGAATAATATTGAGGAATTTGGGCCACAACATGCCTGGAGTTAAGTCCCATAAAAGATTTTTGCCTTTTTAAAACATTATGTACCAGATTCATCCCTGGTGTAACTCTGTGGACTTTATAAGAATTGCACTAGGATGCATTTGGTCCAAATAATTCATTTTGGTTACGTTTTATTTTTTGTGGAAAATCCCCATGACTTCACCTCTCCTTTTCAGCTCATGGGTTGAGAAGAGCAGAAGTAGGAGTAACTGAGGCAGAGACCAGGTAATGGAGGGCAGCTTATCTGCAGCATGCTCCCTCCTTGACCCTGAGTCCATAGAGGTCTCTCCTTTGCAGGACTACAGGTTAAGATGGGGTATGCAGGGGTATGGCCAGGGAAGCAGCTACTCTCCAAGGCAGCTCCCCTGGGGACCAGGTAAATAGCAGATCATATATTCATGAGGAGTTACTGTATCTTCAAGCCATAGTAATGGTCTCTGCATGCCTGTACCTTTCAGGGAGGGAACCTTTGGGCAAGGATGATCAGGGATGGTAATGGCAAAATGGTTCCCATGCCATAGGAAGAGAATTATAGAAGTGAAGGACTGGAAGGGACCTCAATAGGCCCTGTAGTCCAGTCCCCTGCACTCAAGGCAGGACTAAGTAATAGCTAGACCATTCCTGACAGGTGTTTGTACAACCTATTCTTAAAAACTTCCTGTAATGGAGATTCCACACCCCCTCTAGGCAATTTGTTCCAGTACTTAACCACCCACAGTTAGGAATTTTTTCCTAATGTCCCACCTCAACTTTCCTTGCTGCAATTTAAGCCCATTGCTACTTGTCCTATCCTCAGAGGGTAAGGAGAAAAAAATTTCACCCTCCTCCTGGTAACAACATTTTAAAACTTAAAAACTGTCTCCTCTCAGTCTTCTCTTCTCCCAATTAAACAAAACCCAGTTTTTTTCAATCTTTCCTCACAGGTTATGTTTTCTAGACCCTTATTAATTTTTGTTGCTTTTCTCTGGACTTTCTCCAATTTGAGAAGTGGAGGACCAGGGAGTATCTCCTGGTGCTGGACTCTATGACCAGAGAGATTTGTTCATAGATCCACAGACTGTGCAGTTTACAGTCCTTACCCAATGCTTGCTTCAATCCCCTTAACATAGATGGGAAGCCAGCAAAAGGCATTGTGTGAATTCAGTCTTGTGGAGGCTTTGGGGTAGCCACCATTGTGCTTTATGAAAACTTCCTGGCCCAGTCTCCACAATTAGGCTATGTTTGCTTTCCCACTCTGCTCTGTGCAGTAGAGGGAGTATACATCCTGACAATTATGTCCAGCATTAATTTTTAAAACAGTTTTTCATACACATGTATACATTTTTAAAAAATTGAGAACCAAGCAATAAAACTAACAGGTATAAGTAAACCCACACAGTTGCAAGATTTGCATGATGGTCTAAGGTTTCAAAAGGGACTTGTGATTTTGAGTGCCTTTGTTTTTGGGTTCCCAACCTGAGAGTTCTTCAAGGGCCTTATTTTCAGAAACTGCTCACACCTACCTTCTGATGGTCAGCCTGCTTAAAACCATTTAAGGTAGGACATGCATAAATCACTAGTAATATTTGAAAATTGAAGCCTATGTTCCTGATTTTCAGAAGTGCAGAACACCCAACATTTCAGTTGAAGTCACAGGAACATCTCTGAAAATCATGCTCTATATTGTTTTTTACCTCACAGATTTCATGCTTTTTGACCTGATGGGATCTTCTTTAAATAGTCCCAAACCAAAACCAGTACAAATTAAAAAGAAAAATTAAAAGTTGCTTTAAAAATGCAGCTGAACTGTGTAATTTTCCTAGAGTTGATTAATTAGAGCTACACTATACATATTTTAGGTTACATTACAGTGAGTCTCTTAATTTTATGAATCATTTTGAGAAGTTGTGTGATTTGTGTGAGGCTGCAAATACTCTATATTTTATCTGTCACCACATTTAACCACTGTTGAGAATAATTTCATTGCTTATAATAAATTATACAGCATATTGTAAAGCATTGTCAACAAGTTCCAGGTTTTGCCTTTCATTTTAAAAGCTTAAGGATTAATCCTGATGGAGCTGATTCTGAATGTACTACACAGTGATAGTAAGCAATGAGTTGTTATACAATACAATATTTTCAGCGTAGGCAAAGATTTTAAATGCTAAAAGGGATAGAAAATGCACTTTACAGTTAAGGTCCCAAAAGTGGACTCCAATGATCTAAATTTTATTCCTGGCTGCACCATGGATTGTGTGTATGACTTGGACAAGTCAGCTAACCTCTCTATGCCACTGTTTTTCTGGCTGGAAAATGGGGAGTAATAAAATACTTACTTGACAGGGGGAATGTGAAACTTAATTCATTCATGTTTGTAGTGTGTGGAGATCCTCGATGGCAAAATGCTTTATATAAGTGTAAAATATTGTGGCTATTATAAAAATCATAAACTGAATATAGGACAATAAGGATAAAATTTCAATGCGAGTTCAGAACTTCCATTAAAACTAACAAGAATTGTATAATGCACACGCACTGAGAATGGGGCATGAGCATTATTTCTTTTTAAAAGCCTGGAATTAAATTGGCAAACCCTAAGATGAAATCCTGACCTCAGTGAAATCATTGGGAGTTTTGCCATTGATTTCTTTGGGAGGAATATTTCACCTCTTGTATTTTAATAAATTAGAAAATATGAGTAAATTGTTTTTTTTAATCTGAGACACAATCAGTCTAACCTTTTTCCTATCATATTTAAACTCAAAATGTGGCTATAACTATACTTTGTACTAGGGTAAAATCCTTAAAATTGTTATTGTGATTTCAAATCACCAGGATTAGCAGGAGAGGTGTTCATGCCTCCCACATGTTGTATTTAACGTACATTATTTAATTGTTCTGAACTGTCGTGTGTAAAAGGTAATTCTGACCTTTCATGGTGTCAAAATCAAGCAAATAGGAAAATAGTTACTTGCTTCAAGGGACCAGATTATTTTAAGGGGTTATTTTCTCAATTGGGCAAACATTTTACTAAAGGAAGGTGTTAATGGATAGGCTTTGTTTGGCAGATGCTGCTTTTGCCAAGCAGTCATTTTGCAAAAAGCCATTATATCCATTAGAGAATCTCAGAAGCTATTGGAAAGTGTCTGCATTCCCTTTCCTGTGAGCAAGGATACACAAGATGAAAAACAAGAATAAGAATCTAAAGTGCTAGAGTGCTAAAAGGGATAGTTAGTTGGGAGAATCATTCTGCACAAGTGATTCTTTTCATCTTTTTGATTGTATCTGGCTTGAAAGCCTCCCCCACATTAGGTTCTTTTGTCAATATTTTTGCAGTGGGGAAACAGAGAGGCAAAACGTGCATGGCTTTGTGATTGAAATGAAGCATTAAAAGGGACATGTTCATAAGAAAAAGGTGCCAGAAAGATGATATTCATTGCTTCTTGTCCTGGAGTTTCCACACTGCATCTGTTCCAATCTGAATTATACTGGTGTAAACACAGAGAATCTCTACTAAAATTAATGAGTTTTCCAGATTTATATGATGCAATTTCATTCAGAATATGGCCCTTCATTTTCAGATTTTCTCCAACAAGTCCAAGTATGCATTTTCAGAACAGCACTGAACAGAGCTGCGACATATTACTGCACACTCATCATTCATCTACTTGTTTATTTCTCCACACATTTAGGGGAGGTTTTTCTTAGGCAGTATGGTGCATTTCTCTCTTTAACATGAGCTAAATAAGTCAGCTAAAGAATATTTTTCTTAATTAAAACAAAAACCAGGGCAGCGGATGAAAAGTTACAAATAGTTCTCTCTGAACTGGATGCCTTTAGTTCAATAGGGATAGTTTGCATAATCTTTTCTATATCAACAACATTCCATATGCATATTTCTCTCTAAAAAGAGCTACACAGAGGCAAACACTCCCAGCTAAAAGGCAGGAAAGTGAGCCCAAGTATAGAGCAATGCAGTGCATCCCTCTTTAAAATCTCAGTTATTGGCCTAGTACTATACATTGATACTAGAGAGTCATAGTTCACTGAAGTCCAAGTCTGTTCATTCATCCACATGGTCATGAAACAGGGCTAGTCAAAAATTTTCTGTTGAAACATTTTTTTGTTTTGGGAAAATTGGGTTTTCAACAAAATGAAAATTCCCATGAAAGATGTCTGCTTTTGACTCTTTCTCAAAAAAAACCAAAACCTGACAACTGTAAAGTTTTAGTTGAAAATTTCTTATTGAGAATGTTGCCCTGGTGCCTCATGGGAACTGCAATTTGAATGCCTCGGGTCTCCATTCTCTACGTGTCAGGCTTCCTGGCAAGACTACATCTCTCAAAAAATATTCAGTCAGCATTTACTGGGAAAAATTTCAATGATAACAAATATTTTAGAATATTCTAGAAGGAAAAAAACCAAACATTTTTCTGACCAGCTTTAGCATGAGAGGCCAAACAAGCCCAGGTACAATCAGAACCAACATAAATCTTCTCTAAAATCTCAAAGTAAATGGTATCCAAAAGGTTTTTCACGTTGAAAAGATTCTGGTTTATTTTGTTTATGTGCATATGTGAAGATTTGGGGGATTTGTCTGTATCAATTATTAATTCTGAATGAGATTATTAACTCCCTGAATGTACCTATGTCAAGTTACAGACACCATTTTGACTGTGCAGCCCTTTTGCCTTCTCTATTGGCTGAGCTCCATTCAGGTTCCAGACGTCTGAAGTGTTTGGGGATCCATCACAAAGGGAGCCTTCACTGCAATCTGGTGGACAGCTAGCGGTATGGGTCACATCCGGAACAGAATTATAATGTGCACCTCAGATCCTCCTGGGTTTTCTGGGTTAGGAAACAGAAATACTGAAAAAGATCACAAGCAAAGTTGTTTTTATGGTATTTCTGATGTGACTAAAATGAGGAAATTCTGAAAATCTCTAAAGAAAGATTGTTTTCATAAGAAAATGCAGCCCATTTTCAAGACCAAGGAGGGTTAGGAGAAGCATGGACATTTTGGATGGTTATCGGAATTAAACCTCCAAATGGTCTGATGTTCACAGAACACACAAGTTATGCACAAGCCTTTGTTTCCTAAGTCGAGAAAAAGCTGCATTATTATCTGTTTCAGAGTAGCAGCCGTGTTAGTTTGTATTCGCAAAAAGAAAAGGAGTACTTGTGGCACCTTAGAGACTAACAAATTTATTAGAACATAAGCTTTCGTGAGCTACAGCTCACTTCATCGGATGCGATGAAGTGAGCTGTAGCTCACGAAAGCTTATGCTCTAATAAATTTGTTAGTCTCTAAGGTGCCACAAGTACTCCTTTTCTTATTATTATCTGTGTACTTCTGCATTTAACAGATAGGGCTTGAGTCTCCTTTCAGCTTCACCAGTTCGACACCGCAGTCACTCCATTGAAGTCAGTGAGGTTACTTCTAATTTACGTGGTGTAAGTGTCAGATACAATCTAGTTTTCAGTAGTCAGGTGTCCATGTTATAAAACTGCCACCGCAACTGTCATTAACTGGAAACCTTGTGGGCATTTTTGGGAGAGAACTGAACAGGGATGGAGACTGAACTATCCTCTCTCCCTCTGAGATGGCCTCAGTAGAGTATTATTAAAACACACCGGTGCAGATGTAGAGAAGACTGTGGGAACGCATACGCTGGTGGTGTCCAGCCAGTACTGTTCTGTGGATGGACTTCAGAATCCATAACTGTCGGACTAGCATCCTGCCATATTCAGTCTTGGCCCTTTAAAATTCCTCCTTACTACCAGGGGATTTCCTGTCCTGTCAATTAATTTGAACAGCACTGAGTTCCAATAATAAGACATTCCTTTACTGTAGGACACAGGGATATTAAAGGGTCTGGGTTTAAAGGGACAGCACTTGAAAAAAAGTAGGATTGGAACTACTTGCCATCCCATGATACACTCCAGAAAGCAGTGCAGGCGGGATCATCTTCGTTAAAGGTTTGCAATTTTGGAATGCTTCCTTCTCTATGGTCCAGACCCAGCTGAAGTCAACAGGAGTTTTGCCACAGATTGATTGTGAGCAAAATCAGGTCTTAATACACCAGGGTTTGCCAGTCTCATCCTTCTTGGTAAGACTTAAGACATTTTTATTTCCTTTTCAGTTTGTGAGTTTGTCAGGGGGTTATTTAAGGATGACTAAAGGAAATTATTTTTTTCCTTAGTTGTACGTTTTTATTAAGGTTCTCAGAAGTTTTCCTAGTAGGATCACCTTATAAAGTACCAAATGTATTGAAAGTTTTAGAAAAAATCCAAAAGCAACTACCTTTCTGTTATGCATGCATAAAAATCATTCTGATTTATGGTGGAAAGTGGTCTGTAAAATAGAAAGCTTGTATTGCAATGCATATAATATTATAAAAATAGTCTCACTGCAACTTTCTTGTACTCTTTCAGAATTACTTTATAGTGGGAGTGAAAACATGACAACATTCAAAACCACACTGCCATATCTAAGACTGAGGAAATCCAGTTTGGAGCTTAGCAAGAATTTAAAATAGGATATTTGTTCTAAAACATATTTCTAATTTCTCAACAGATTAACTTATTGCTCAGAGATAAAGAACAAAGAAAACTTTAGTGACTCAGGACAAGAGATTTTTGTTCATAAATTTCATATCTTCAGCATGATTTTGGCAACAATATAGTGAATGACAATGGTAAAGTGACCTTTGAAATCTACAAAAAAAGTACCATATTTCACATAATTTCTAAAACATGCATATCATGTTGTTATATTTGTACCACAGTGACAAAGACATTTTCAGTCTTTCTTAATTCTGTTTTTGTGAAATACCCCAGAGGGTCAGAGGGCTAAGTTACTAAATGTTTCCAAGATGCGTGGGAGTGCAAAGTGTTTATTTGCAATACTGAATCTAGCAACATGCTTTCTCATTCTAGAGATCACAATACAGTTTTTTTTTTATTTGGGGGAGGGAGGGTTGCAGTGAAAGGGCAAAAATGCTTAAAGTCTCCAAAAAGTTTATAAAGGTAAGAGCTGCTGCTTTTTTGGGGTGTCTGGTTAATTCTAAAATGAATGCAATAAAGCTAGCTGTAAAGGTTTGGATTTCACAGCAATTCCTTCATTTCTCTCAGTGTTAAATTTTACAGCTCTTTTTTCTTGGCACATGTGGATGTGTTTTAAAAAGTATCCACTGGATTTGTAGAAAACAAACCGTTTTGAAAACTGTTCTTAGAGGCAAAGCGGTAAGAACAATATGTACCAACATGGTTGGAACGCATTAGGAGTATAGATATTTGGGTCAAGTTATCTCCAATGTGAATTATGTAAGAAACTGAAATTCCATGGATTTTGACTCATTGAAATACTTTGGCTTTATTCCGTTGGGAGTATGTCACCATGTCCTGCTACAGAACTTGGGTTGGGTACAACCTGCTAAGCACATTAATGTCACGGGATCTAAACACCAAATACTTGTGGAACCCTCCATGTCCTCTCAGTTCAACCCTAACAAAAACTCAGCAATACTGAAATGTCTCTCATAGCTCATGATACTGAACAATTTGCAGTCTTGTTATAGTGAGGCACAGTTGTTATCACATACAAGTACTGTGAGCAATCTGTTATATATAGACCAACCCTGTTGTGAAGTGCTAAGCATCCTCCACTCAATAGGAGGCACTTGGCATCCTTGAACATTGAACCCCTATATATTGGGGAAAACAAACAAACAAAAACAACTGAGGGAGCCCTATTCAGCCCAAATGCACCTCCTATAGCGGTTGGCCTTCTTATTCTCCACAAACTCTGGAAGGTCATTGCTAAATTATCTGCTTGTAAATTATGTGCTTTTTTAGAATTATCTACTTTAAAAAAACCAGAATTGAATTTTGACTCTTCTAGATACCATTAGTTTAACAGGAAGTGGATAGGGAAGCAATATCACATGGGGCAGTGACATGCTTGGTTAGCAGAAATAAACATATTAACAGTCCATGAACTATGTGCTATCACAAATGGTGTTCTTTATCCTGACAAGGGGAACACTAGAGCTGTACAAAAGCAGTGAACTTTTTTCACATTATTAAATGTGAATTTCATTTCATTCTGAGGGATTTTGCTCCTTTGAATCTCTGGCTTTTCCAGAAATTTGGAAAAATGGCCACTGTTCTCATTGTAATCATACAAATACATATCTGTATATTTTCGCTGAAAAGATTACTTTGCCCCCAAATATTTTCACCTGGAAACATGCTCTTTCTGCTGAAAAACTGGTCTATTTTTATTCAAAATAGCTCTATTTTTGAGAAAAAAATTCCCCAAATTTCCTAATTTTCTTTTTAAATAGACTATAGTCCTGCTCAGATTTGCAGCTACTAGAGCATTTGTAAAATGACTCAGCCCATAAATGGGCTCTATCTGTATTTCTGCAAGAACAGAGTGAGACAGGCACTGGGATTGTCCTGTTACGCACCTGAATATTTTGCTCTGACTCTTCTGTCGCTGCACTCGGGGTTCTTTTACCACACCTCAGATCTACTCTGTGCCTAATTTATTTCCGTATACCTTAAACAGGGTATTTAGTAGGGCAGAAAACAAATTTAGGAAATAAATCACAACAACTTTCACCACTTCTAAATCCTTCCATTAACTCCCTCTTCCACCACATCAACTTCAAGCTCCTTGTCCTTACTTTAAACCCCTCCATAGGTTAATCCCTTCCTATCAATCCAACCTATTATCTTATCACAAGGTCATCTCCTGCTTTCTCTCTGCCACTGATGCCAGCCTAGGTTACCTGATTCTCCACCTCTGACAAACATTTGCGCAATTTCTTCCATGCTGCCCTTTACGAGTGGGAAAAGCTCCCTGTCAAAACCACCACTTTATTCTCATTCAAGTCATTCTTCAAACTCACCTGTGCCATGATACATACAGTAATGTACATTCTAATAAAGGCTAGGCAGGTGGGGAGCTACCTCTGACTAGCTCAGAATTCCGTATATCCTATTATATCTACTTGTTGTCCACTGGAACAACTTACCAATGGTCATGTTGGAGTCTCCATCACTGTCAATTTTTAAATCAAGACTGGATGTTTCTCTAAAAGATATGTAGCTCTAGGAATTATTTTTGGGAAGTTCTATCGTCTGTGTTATACAGGGGGTCAGACTAGATGAGTCACTTCTGGCCTTGGCATCTCTGAATCTCCACAAACCAGCTCCAGCCACCCTGTGTTCTTCATCTGCTTATTGCATCTTGTCCTTTAGACTGTAAACTCTTTGGGGCAGAGACTATGATTTATTATATGTTTGTACAGTGTCTAGCACACTGGGGCAATAGTTGATTGAGGTCTTTAGGTGCTACTTCAATATGTTAAAAAATAATAATTCCTTGAAGGATCCTAAAAAAGACAGGTCATTCATCATGTGCTCCAGTGGTATGGATGGTTAGATATTGCTTGTCCTTGTGTTCCAGGCAAACACAAGATCATTTGAGAAAGTGGTGTTGATGTCAAGTACATACTTCATTGTGTCCCAGTTTGGGAATATATTATCTTTCATAGCTGGTGGAATTAGGAAATACCAAATTGGGAAGGCTGACTCTTTTGATTTATTTTCCCAGAGAGCATGGCATGAATATCTCTAGCTGGAAACTTGAGCTACTTAATTAGACGAAGGGACTATTGTTGTGTCACCCGTGATTAGTACAAGTTACAAATTGGACAAATTACAGGATAATTTTTGCATTTGTAATGAAATGCAAGAAAATCCTCAAGCCATGAAAATGAATCAAGTGACACTGTGAACATTTCACACATCTTTCTAGGTAATTAGTAGCAGCCATGTGATGCTTGAAATGGTGTTACACAGTCCCTTATTACTGTCCTCTACTGGCGTCATTGGAATGACATCAGGGAACTTATTACATATGTTCAACAAGTCTGCCAAAATTCCCAATATGGGAAATGTCCCCTCCTCCCCTCGCCCGGCAGGCTGTCTGTATGTGTCATTGAGAGAATAAATCTGAAGGGCTACAGCCTAAATTAAGATCTCCCTGGCTGATCGTTGTAGAGCTGACAGCCAGACTGATGAAGAAGATTGGCCACTGGGAAGCTTCTTTAGCAGATCATTGATGGAGGAAACACCTTTTCTATTAGCAGCAGACCAGTGATGTGGGAATGTCTCTTTCCTATTCCCCTCCACATTGGTAAGCCACACAGAGAATGATGATCCCAGGGCTGCAGAAAATCCTGTGGGATTTACAGTTCCTGCACAAGGAACATAGAGGAATGGCTTTAAAATAGAGAGGATGAGGTCTTTTTTTGAGCTCTCTTCCCTTCCAAGTAGCTCCTCAACTTCCTGCTGGAGGCATTGTATGCAGGGGTTTGCCCTTTAATGGATTGGTCAGCTGAGGCTTGTGTGGCCCAGCAGGCCACAGGAATTTCCTGTTGAATTGGCACAGTAACGTGCAGTATGTGACTATTCCCCTCATAAATGGACTCAGCACTTAACAGATAATAGTAGAAAAATTCTTTACAAAAAGCCAACATTTTCAAACCTATCTAAATCCACTCATAGGTATCAACACAAAGGTAAAAGTAGCTTGATTTTTTTCAAAGGCAACTCCAGTTCCCATTGACTTCTGTGGGCTTTGATAGCTGCCTAACTCTTTAGAAAATCAGGCCACTTTTATTTAGGTGTTGAAATAAAGCCATGTTTTTTAACAGCCATTAGTGATTTTGCATGCTTAAACTGAGACACCGTAGAGGACCTCATTTTCAGAAAGAATAGCACCCACCCTCTCAAAAATCAGACCCCTTTAAAATGTCCCAAATTGGGCACCCAGAAATTGACACACTCAGAATCACTATTCACTTTTGAAATTCTTACTTATAAAGAGCCTACATCTGGGCTGCTACGTTTAAAACTTTTGGCCAAAAGCAAATGATACATTGCTGGAAAACTTTGGCTTGGTATATCTATTCATTTAACTCATCTCCTTTCACTGTTACCCAAGTACTAAGCTGATGAGAGAATTTAAAACAACTAACTGATTTGTAAGGCAGCTTTTTTCCCCCTTTGCAAAAGTTCTTTGCATGAGAGTTAACTTATAAGAGAAAAGTTTGTTGCTATAGCTACCCAGAGCTATCCACATAGGAAACTAAAAATCAACATTTAAACAGAGGATATAAGTGATTTAACCTAACCTGAAGTTTCCTCCAATCGCAGCAAAATCCATTCAAGGACAAATACATTCTTAATACTATAGAATCACAATTTAACAGCAATTACTTTGATTTTTCCCCACTTTATATCTCCACTTAGAAAAAGAATAGTCTCCTAGTAAATGAAAGCCTTTCACTATATTGGAATTTGATCAATGCCCTCATTCAAAAGGCTCCATTTCTACATTGTGAAGAGTGAACTGATATCCACAGACAACTGCTCTCTACTACTTTGGGTATGGCAGTATTTAATGATGACATGGTATCTCAGGAAAGAAGATAACTTTTCTACATGTTGGCTGACAATTTTAGAGCATTCATAAATAACATGAACCAAAGGGGAAACAGGTACCGCACCTCCCCTCGCCACCTACCCAAAGGGCAAATTAAAAAGCTGCTTTGGAGATTGCACAAAGTTATTCCTATGACATTTTAGGTTGTTAAAATGTGTTCCATGGATCTGGAATATCCTAAAGGTCAAGACTTAAAGTACATCTCAAAATAATCAAATAAATTTACCCATTTAGGGCAAGCGCCAGTTCTACTTTGAAGACCATGGGCCCTCAATCCAGTACCATTTTGCAGACCCTGGGCCTTAAATCATGTAATTGGCCATTATGCCACGAATGGGTGGGTAGAAGCTTTGAAATGGCATCAGCACTGTCCTCCTGTTGCTCATGGAAGTTCCTTCTGCAGGTTCAGGACTATGATGTGGGCAGAAGGACGCTCTGTGAGAAGAATGGCCATCCTACAATGTTATCCCCCTCAGGCCCCGTGAAAATACATCTCCTACTATAATGCTGATAATATCTTACAAGAAAAAACCCTTTCACACAGGAAACCCTTGATCAGGGCTTAATTTGTGCCAGGGCTTACCAGGGCTGATCCCTGGCACCTCTAGGCTTGGCAGTTCATAGCCCCAGCACTTCTGGGCTTGCTGCACCAGTTATGCCACAGCACCTAATTGCTTGAGCCCTGGCACCTCTTTCATTACAAATTAAACACTGGCCTTGTTGGAGGTTTGGCAGTGGGGTCCCATAACAACACACAGCACATAGAAGTGTTGTTGCTGGGCCCAATTTTCCAAATTGTTTAGCACTCAGCTAAATTGGTTCCAATCTGACTGCCAGTGTTGAAATCTTAAAGAAAATGTGCTATCAGGAAGGACCAAAATATCCTGGTCAGTTTTTCTCCCCCTACACCTTCCATTGCACTTCCACAGTGCCATAGATTTGCTGTTATGACCTGGGGAGCACACAATGACAGATTTTTAAAGATATTCTGACACTTGACTCCCATTGATTTAGGCATCAATAACTTTACAGATCTGACCCATAGTGCTTATCCTCTTTCTACAAGTCCTCCTGAGGCCATGTCCCCTCTTCAATCCACATTAAGAAATTTTTAACCAAGACCTTTAGATGGAATGTCTGATCAGATGGCAATTCTGTGAGTTGAAACTCAAGAATTTTCATTCCTCTCCATGGGTTTGGCCTGCAGAAGGTATGCCTGGGTTATTATTTGTAAACAGTCAAAAAATCTGACAAATGACAAAATCTGATTCCAACAACTAAAAAGCAAATACCAAAAAATATTTAAAGGTATTTTATGCCGAGTACCCTCAGGAAACACATACACATTTGCATTATCTTGAGCTCCATTCTGTAAAGAAGATGTGAATCACAAAAGTTGTACACAACATTTGGGACATGTCCACAGCTTTATATGGACAACTGCACATCAAGGAATGGAGAGCACAAGGTTTCAGTATTTTTTCCATAAAGAATTAGAATATCTGCACCCATTTGTAATATGAAATGGGCTACATGAAAAGCATGCTTTTAATTTATAGGCAGTATAGAAAGAGAACTAGAACAGATAGGATTAATGCATATTCTAAATGCAAAGGTCTCATCTTACTGACAACTCTTCTGTTACATTTTTGAGCCAAAGAACCAATGCCAAGATGACAAGTGATTCATAGCAGTCAAGCTTGCATAAAAAGTAGAACTGGAGTTAAGCCACAAAGTTTAGAAGCAGATTTTTCCCCCAAAGCTCAGGTGTGTGGGGGAGGGGTTGTGTTGAGGGGTATGTGAGGGGGAATGCTCTTCCAGAGTTTTGCTTTGGCCTGTTATTTAAACAGGGGTTAGTCACGGAGTTTGGATCTACTTCAGAATTTCTTCCAAGTTCAGGTATGGTCAGATTTGGAAGTTTGGTTTATTTTTGGCCCTTAAAAGAAAGGGAGAGGGGTATGAAATTGTTATGAAGAGGTGAAATTGTTACAGGCCTTCAAAGTGACTCACCAAAACACTCATCTCCTACTTACACAAATCCACAGCGTTTTCTAACACTGCCCCCTTTTGTCCATGGAGTGTCTTGCATTTTTTACCCTTTCACCTTGTCACAAGCCCACAAGCAATGTGTTTCAATTACGTACCTCCAAAGCTTTGAATATTGGTACTCCTCGCTACTTTCATTTGCAGAGCAGGGTGAATAATGGATTTTTCTGTTTGGTGGAAATTTCACAAAGTTTGATATCAAGCATTTTAAAATGTTTTTTTTAATGTTTAAAAATAAAATGAAAGGAAATTTGTAAACAAAAAGTCATTTTAAACCCCCACAAAATTGTTTTTTTTTAAATATAACAAAAAATTAGCAAAAATGTTTCAGTGTTGCTGAACCTGCATTTTTTGATGAACCAGGTTTCGGTTAAAAAAAATTCTCTAGCTCTATTTGTAAAATTCTCATAGGCAAACAGTTTTCAGGAAGCAAAATATATTTAAATAAATGTGCAATAATGCGGCTTGTGCATCTTTCCCCACTGACCCCAATCTTGGGTTTTGTGTGCACAAGAAAATTGCACCAGTTCAACTTAAATCAGTTGCTAAACTAGATTAGTTAAACCAGTGCATCCCCCTGGGTAGACACTCATTTCAATTTAGGAGTGGCTTATTTTGGTTTGACTTAAAGTGATTCCCAATTGACTTAAGATAAACCAGAACAATGTCTGGTTTAAACCAGAATAAGTTTCTACACAGCCTTTTGTACCAGTTTAACTTTTTAAAATCAATTTAAAATTGATTTTAAATTTGATCTTTAGTTAAACCAGTGCAACTTTCTCATATAGACAACCCTCTGATTGGGGTCTCTAGACAGTACTGTCATATAAACAATGACTACAAATAAAATGTTGACATGAGATTTGACACTGCAGCACATGTTAAGAGCAATTTCTCATAAATACAATTAGAATTAAATATCTACCCAGATTATTCAGGATATTGCTACCTTTAATGGACTGAAGTGTTCAGAAGAGACTTCATTAATGGCACAATTATATATTTTACAATATATATTTTGTGTATTAGCCCTCTTTGTTCCCTTTTTTAAAATATGAGTTGTTTTGAAAAGACTAACATTATCTTAGCAAAGTTTGATCCTTATGCAACAACAATAATGAAAAATGGTACAGCAGTGTAAAAGTACAATTTGTCTATGGCATTTTATTTCTAATGAATCCATCACCCTTGTATACAAGACACCCTGATGTTTCATAATACTTCCTAAAATATGTACTTCAGGTTACAGAAGAAAAACCTTGTTTTAAAATAACAAGATGTTTCATAAGAAAAACCTCCTAAGAAATTTGATACTATTTCAATTTCCTTTTCCTGATCAACTCTTAACCTCTTGAACAAGAGTGAAAACCTCATCCCACTGGGAAGGCTTTCAATCCAAAATGCCTATTTCAGATTAAGCTGTTGCTCCTGAGGATCAGGTTCATGACATTGCTAAAGACTGTGATGTTATTTTAAAAAGTTTCTATCAGTTTTTATTTACTAGCATCTGACTTTGGTTGATGATATTGCAAGCACAGAAAAATAATCAAGCCATGCTGGATTGTAGATTTCGTGGCTAATAACAAGCTGATCTAAATGTGCTTCAGGATTTACCCTTTGATAAAGTATATAGGTGAATCCCAATTATCTGAAGATTTTAAAGTACATTCAAAACTTTCAAAGTAGCAGGTTGGAGAACTTGGAAGTTCCAGATCTGTGGAGCACCTAAACTTTGCGAGGCTAAACTATGTTCCTGTTCTCCTCCCATAACACATACATGCTATATAGGAAGGAGCAGGCAACAGCTCTCCTAGGGTTAAGTCTCCAGCAGGCTGAAGATTACTCCTGCAGACATAGGTGCTGGAACTAGGGGGTGCTGTGGGTACTGCCGCATCCCCTATCTTAAAGTGGTTTCCATCATAAACAGGGGTTTACAGTTTGGATCATTGGCTCTTAGCACCTGCAATATACAAATTGATTCAGCACCCCTGCCTTCAGAGACAGCAGGGACACATTAGCCAGAGGCCATTTAATCAAGGTTTACCTATAGAACATATTGATAATCTGATTCAGTGTTACAGAATCAGCCACAGATTTTAATTCTTATTTGTTTGCAGTGAACATAATTTTAATTATTTTCCCCTCCAAAAAATTCCTAATCTCAAATGATCATTTTCAGTAAACACTAGACACGTCTTTATAATAAGTAATACTGCTAATAGTGCTATAATCTCAAAACTTTTTACAAATATTCATGAATTAAGTCTCACATCACCCTTAGAAAGTAGGGAATTATCATTAGATCCATTTTACAGACGGGGAAACATGAAGAGGTTACAGACCATGACTTGCCTAAGGTCACCAGGAATGGAAACTAAATCTGCTGACACCCAGTTCTATCCTCTTCTCGCATGGACTAGCCCTTTTTCCGAGGCACACAAGCCTGTCAAAGGTACTGCCTGCCTGCAGCAGGTACTAAAGTCAATGGCAACTGTGAATGCTCAGAGCACCTGAAATATCATGTGGCCTTATGTTATATCTCTATATAATTTTTAAAATATACCAGTGCTCTTAAGCAGGTGAGATCTTCCAAAGGGAAAGTTGGTGGGACATTTTTAAGGATGACCAATACTTTTAATGCTTTATTATTACCAAAGTTCCTAACTATGGCTGTTATTTATGAAAATACATACATTTAGGTTACATTGCACAGTATGACACAGCTTTCTATCAAAGCCGGGGAACTATTTTAAAAAGTCATTTGCTAGAAAATGTGGCAAAAAAGAGAGACTGGCTTGAATTTTACTATTCTGTTTGTTTGTTTTTTAATATTGCTAAATATATAACTCCCCAATACTTAGCAGTTCTCAGACGTTTCCATGTTTGAGGTCCCATGTCTTTCTTGTGGGTACCTCCATGCATCTCTAGGGTTTACAGGAATTTGAATATATAAAGCTCTTAACAAAATGCAGGCATATGAATGCAAGAAAAATATATTTTTTAAAGGGTAAAAAAGCCAGTTTTATTTTTGGACACAAATAGAACAGTTTTGTTTCCAGATAGTTGTCGTTGCTCTTTAAGGGCCAGATTCCTAAATCCCTACTTCCACTGCATAGAACCTTACTATGCAAGTAATCCTATTGATTTCAATGGAACTAAAGGTGAAATCCTGACTTCATTGAAGTCAGTGGGAATTTTGCCATTGATTTCAATAGGCCCAGGACTTCACCCTATGGGCCTATTAACACAATACTAAGGGTGACAGAATCTGTCCATGAAGGGCCTGCTCTGCGCATGTGAAAATTAGTAGTTGAGTCACTTCACCAGGGATGATGCACATTCAGAACTTTTAAGGGATGATCCTATAAACATTTAGGCACATGAGTAACTGAAGCAGAACCCACTACTCACATGAGTAAAATATACATTTTTGCAGTATATGACTTTACTTTTTGCACATAAACAGGTTACCATTTAAAAGTTCCACATTAAACAAACAAACATCAGAAGGGTGCTGAAAAATCTCATAAGTAAATGTCTTCCCAAAACATGGAAATCTCGTTTAAGAGGAATACTTTTTATTGTATTAAATGCCTGAAGCATATGCAAGTACACTTGTATAGCATTTAAATTGCAAAATGAAAGAACCACATTGTTTACTTGCCCAAGACTTCAGCTAAAGCAAACCCCAGGGATCTCAGGAATCTTTGTGGACACCTGGGAAAATGGGATTCATAGGTAAGTCACAACAGTAGCCATGACTCACATTTCTGTCCTTATACTTAAGATAGCCATTGCATGGTAGTACACATTTTCTCAGTCAATTACACCAGCTTTTAAGACATTGTGCTCCTAGTGTTACATGTTGATTGGCCCTTGAATGGCCGCTCTGCAGGGTCAGTGTATAAGGAGCCTCCTCCACTTTTGAGTACCCCATAGGCGGGCCAAACGGAATTCCAGCTGGTGCATTCAGGGAAGTGCAGGGTTACTAACACATTACTGGCAGTGCACAAGGCCCCAAAGAGAGCAGAGAGGGATAGAGAGCATATGGAGCCATAACTCCATCTTTCCATGATGGAAAGTGGACCTTGATGGCCATGGTGTATTGGCATGGGGACAAAGGAGAGCATTCTGCATTTATGGTTGCCACCTCTGAGGTACAAAAAAACAGGACAGATTTCTCAGGACAGCTACCACAAAAAAGCTACATGGAAAAACAGGACAGGTGGCAACTAAGCTGAGCCCTTTAAAGGTAATCAGGCTACATGTAAATTGCAAATAAGGCCACTTTCTCAAAAGTCAGCCTCCTCTACTTGTCCTGTAAGGCCACACCTAAAAGCCAGCCTCTTTTCACACTGTAGGAAAGGCACTTAAAATCTGAGCACATTGGTCAGAAGCTGTTGGAAAATGTTATGATGAACTGTGAGGATAGCAATTGTCTTGTACAAATAACTTGCCAGACATACAGTAAGGATAGTCTTTAAATAAATAGAGTAGATTTTAAATAAATACATACTAAGATAATATAGTTGCAGATTCTTTCTTCTGCTACTTACTTGCCAGGGCCCAAGTTCAGCATGCCTCCACTACAGCTGATGACAGCACTAATAAATGAGAGAAATGAAAGAAGAAGTTCCCTGCATCTGCTTTAGGTGGGGTTAATCAACAGTTGCAAGAGAAAGACAAAATCATGAATTTGGGTCTTGGCAGGTTAGAAAGATTTTGATTGACCTTTAAATCCAAGGCTATAATTTGGCATTAGAATTTTATAATGTATAATGATCAAATATGCCATTTCAACATACTATAAAATAGTTTAAGTAAGTGAGAGAACAAAGAAGATATATAGACTGTTTATGGTGCCAAGCTTCACCCACTCAAAGCTATTACCACTATTATGCATAGTGACTGCTAAATGGATTCCATACACATAAATCTGCAGCCATTCTGAATGTATTTTTATCCCATCAATACCATAAATTTACACTAGTTGACTATGAAAAATATTTCCTGAGTAGATTACCAAGATAAAATTTTATGTGACTCCTCTGAGAATATTTAAATACCATCATTAAGTACTGAACAGTTCAATACCAAGCGTGCCAGCCAGTTACTGTTAGGAAAAAAAATGACATGCACTGTCTGTTTTCAACTATTAAAATAAACATATCGCAGAAATGAAACCCAAGCTTACACAATGAGGAACGTTATCCAGTATTCAAATAAACAGTTCTAAGAAAACCTCTGAAAATGTTTACCAAGCTATCTTCTTAGTAATTTCTATGGAGAGCATTTTGCTGCATCCTTGGATTGCCAATGAATCACAGTAATGCTAACAATACATATGTAAATTCCATTGGACAATGCTGAAACTTAATTGCCTGTAGTTAGCTTTCCAGGCAAGGGCATTTTCAGCTAGATTTGAACTGGTGGTTCATTGCAAGAAAGTTTTTCTAAGATTTATTTTGTTTTCAGAAATCTGCTAATTTTAAAAAAAAAGATAAAAATACATTTATCCTTGATTAGATAAACTAAAAGCACCCACTTACTAATTAAACAATGTATACTGAATTCTTTTTATACTAAACATTGCTAGCAATCTGTCTTCCAAAATGATCAAGTTAGTGTTTTCTATATATTCTATTACAAATACAGTGTTCTGGCAAACATTGCCTATACAGAGTTTAATGAATGTTATATATTACTTTGTAGAGTAATGAACACATTTCTTTTACATAAGTCAAGATATAAATGCTCAGTTCTACATATATTTTCTAATGATTATAATTGCATGATTTAGGTCATAGCCATATAACTACTAATATTTCTCATTTACCATGTTCATAGCAGGTGCATTAGAAAACATTGGACAAATAGTATATTAACTACATCTTACATTACAAATTTAGGGGAAAATCATTAGGGGAGATAGAACTGAGGTTTTTTTTATATGTTCCTTGTTTTGAAAGGGAGGTGAGTTATTGCTGAAATGCCCTGCAATGGCAGCACCAACAAAGCAAATTCAATATTCAGAGTTGTAATAATGTAGTCAGGTCAGAGTCATTTGCCTTCACAATGAGAAACAGGTCCTTTCATTCTAGTGGAAAACTGACACATTCAGATAAGTGCTCACTGCTGCATGTATCATGTAAACTATGGGGAAGGTTTCACCTGCAGTCCAAGTTCTGATCATTGACAAAGTGCACAGACCTCAAATGTAACATTTACACTGACTATCTACCTGTTAATCCATCTCCCCCTAAAATGTGAATACTAGCTCTAATTCAGACTTTAAAACTCTAGAGACTCATTTTTCTTCTTGACAGGTTTCAGAGTAGCAGCCGTGTTAGTCTGTCTCCGCAAAAAGAACAGGAGTACTTGTGCCACTTTAGAGACTAACATGAAGTGAGCTGTAGCTCACAAAAGCTTATGCTCAAATAAATTTGTTAGTCTCTAAGGTGCCACAAGTACTCCTTTTCTTTTTTTGCGAATACAGACTAACACAGCTGCTACTCTGAAACCTGTTAAAATTTATTAGAGCATAAGCTTTCATGCATCCGATGAAGTGGTCTGTAGCACACAAAAACTTATACTCTAATAGATTTTTCTTCTTGTTCAATTCACAAGTGAAACAGTGATCTTAGTTCAGTCCCTAGTGGACAAATGCTGAATAAGTAACAATCTCATAAGCATGATTCAGCAGGCAGTTGCTCAAGTAAAATCATGAGTGCGGGAACACAGACGACATTTCTCCTTTCCATAGCATTTGCTTTGAAAGGTAGAGTGATAACTGAATGAGAAATCTTACGCTCTAGAAAGAGATAAGCCTCCAATTCTAATCTTTCATCTTTCTAAAGAATTCCATGTACAGTTGAAAGAAAGAAAGATTGAAATAAAAATGAAAGATACATAACTGGGTTTATCTTATTATGTATATTTTCTTTTACACACGAGTTTACTGCACATAACCATCCTTATATCGTTAGCACAAAACACATAGTAACTACAGTTCAATCGATAAGAAAATAAGCACACTAACTACAGAACTGTAAACAAAAGGCATTAAATCTTTTCTGCAGTGGCGGACAGGGATTTGAATTGTAAATGATACAGCTGTCAACAGTTACACTAATATGCATTTTTATTGTATATCCAGTATTTGTTCTAAATGTGAACTCTTATTACAACTGAAACATGTAACTCATGGAATACAAAAGATGTAGACAATTTTTTTAGTGCAGTCTTAGCTGATTAAACATTTCACCAATTGTTTAAGTGGCTTGCAGAGTCTTGGCAAAGTAACATTAAGCAGGTCTTAGGGACAGCAGTAATAACTGTGTGTCCACCAATACAGAGAAAAATATATGTTTTTGATAGAAATTATCAGTTGTGCAGGATCATAACTCACTGCCAATTCTCATTACCAAGCTGTGGGCTTGATCCTGCAAAGATTTCCACAGGTAACTTTACTCCCATGAGTAGTTCTATTGAAGTCAATGGGATTACTCATATGAGTAAAGTTATTCACCTGCATCAGTCTGCAGGACCAAAGCCCTGCATCAGTTTGCAGGACCAAAGCCCCAAATTATATTTTAACTACAAAAAAGTTCATTTGAAAGTTTACACTTTTAGCACAAATTACTAAAAAGAATTTATTTTTGTATTACTCAGAAAAGCTCCTGATATTCCTTCAGTACTAGTTTATATAGACTATTTCATGTCCAATGTAATCCATACATTTTAAAAAGTCATACTTGATTTTTTAAAAATATCATATTGTTACTTTTTACTAATTAGCTGATTGTGGTAATACAACTGAATCTGTTTTGGGGAGAATAATAATATTCTCATTACATTGCCTTCAAATTATTAATCACATTTAGGCAGTCATGTTAGTATTTCTTTAAAAGTGCGCACATTTGCTGTGGGTACCAGGTATCCTTCATGACATCTGATCTGAAGCCCAGAACTATAAATAGAGGTTATGAGAATACTTAATGAAAAGTGTTCCATCATTAGAAGTCTCTGAAGGATTATTATACACTGTGGCTCTCAAAACATTCTTAGTCCCCTGGGATCACACTTTAAAAAAGATGCATAGCCCAGCAAAGTGAAGAAAGTTTTGCTCCCAAAAGCAAGCCCAAAGAAGAAAGGGTGAGTTCTAGCTGCAACATTTCTCACCATGTATAACATGGAAATAGACAAATCCACATTATCTCAGTTCTCAGAGAAGGACATGCAAACTGTGAACAACACAGGGAAGCACGATAAATAATCAGTTCAATGAGAATTCAAGGGAAACTCTTACTTTTTGCAGCCACTGTGTGTAATTTTCCATCACATGTTCCAGATGTTGAAGTTTCTGGGAAGAGAAATCCTGTTCCACGTGAGGAGCATCTCTCTGAAGAGCATTTGTGTTGTATTGGTCTGTCGTGCTTTCACGACAGTTCCCGTCTTGTTCTGGAAGAATGAAAGTATAGGTGCACTGCCCATGCTGAATCCGGTTGTATCTTCTACCAGTGGTTTCTGGACTCCGGCGCTGGTTACTGCATCCTATGTGAGCCAGAAGAGCAGCCAGGAAAGCAAAAGAAAAAAAAATTGTCATGTTATTACTACTTTCCTTTCCTGCTCTTATAGAAACTTTTACCTCCTCTGTCTTTTAATTTGCTCTTTATTTTATAGAAAAAAAAATCTTTGGAAAGAGAATTGGAGAAGAGTATTTAAATATCAGCTTTGGCTAAAATGGTTTTTATTTCACTATAATGATAGCTTCCTTAGTTAAAATTAGAAATATTTATTGCATAGTAGCTAAGATTTATTGTTTCCTCTCTGTTACAGTCCAGCATGTAGCCTTCCTTAGTTAGCTGCATATGCATGTCCTAGTCTCTTTCCCCTACACTATCTGCTGCAGAACTGCTATTTTCTCTCAGACCTCAGAGAGTTTTATTAAGGTTGCACATTCAAGCCAAGCTGGAAGCAGGCTGCCTTTCACAAGATGACTTGACAGGAATGTGTGTATGAGTGCGCCCCTATGCTAAGGACGGTTGATGGCTCAGTATAGAGGGATCATCTTACAAACTGGCTAGATGCATGACTTCAATCACGTATGGCTGTCAGGTCCCTACTGCATATAACTGCTTTTGACGGATTCACATAAGTTTAATAAGTGGGGCAGTCCACCTTAATATACTTCCTATGTTCCCACTGACCTATTAAAATGTAGATAAAGTGTAGAAGTTTGTTGTAATCCCTCAGTAAATATACAGAGCACTGAAAATTAAAATATTCAGTAACTAGGTATTGGCTTGTTTCCGTTAGAGAATGATAAGTCAGAAGGCTGACACTTCCGGAAAATATTAATATTTAACTGCCCCTCCCCAGGTTCTTTTTTTTTTTTTACAATGACATTTCTGAGCAGAATTTACAGAGATTCTCTGTACAAGACAGAGCTTGAAATCAGAACTGCCAAACAACATTCAGAATGTGCTCCACAGAAGAGTGGTATGTCTGCATGTTCCATGACTAGAATAATATCGATAATTAAAAAAATAATAGTTGGATGTGCTAGCCAGAATATATAAGGGTGTTATTTGGAACAGTGTACGTTCAGTGGTCTCATGGAAAACATTTCTACCAGTCTGAAAGTTTGCATGGATTATATTGGCATTCCTCATTATATGTTTTATTATTTTGTGTATGTTATATCATATAATATATTATTAGGTAGTCCTTCCTTGACTGCACTAGATGACCTGTTGAGGTCCCTTCCAGTCCTACACGTCTATAATTCCGTGATTCTATGTAGCAATTCCTCATAGCACCTCCTTAGTAAAAACATTGTGATAACTATTTAGAATAATATCCTAAGCATTAATAATGCCTTTGGAGATGGGTCCAGGACACAAAATTTGGAAACAATCTAAAAATTCCTAAACTTCAGGAGAGTTTGGATCCAGGTTCCAGTTACATCTCTAGTATATGGTATAATTATATAAATCACAGTTAACTCCTTTGGAACCCACTGCTGCAAACTTTACTCATGGAAGTAGGTCTTACTAACATTAGTAATGTTATTGGTGATAACAAGACAGAACACATGAGAAAAAAGACTATTTGCATCAGTAAAGGCTGCAAGATTTCACCTTTGGGGCTTGTGTGGATGTCACAAGCATTTCTATAGGAATTCCACTTTGATCTAACAAAGCTTCAGGAGCTGTTCGCTAGAATTCTTTGCTGTTCCTGAAGAAGGTACTGCCACTCAGAGCCAAGGACTTAGTCTTTTTGCTCAGTTCAGCCTGACCTTTCATCATTAGCCTGAAAAGGAGCCAATGCATTTGAACTAGGAGGAAATTTAAATTTCTTCTGAGAGAGAACACAAGGGAACATTCAGAGCAAGATAACACCTTCCTGATCTGAGGGGGCGGGAATGGGGGAGGGGAGAGAGAGAGAGAGAGAGAGAGAGAACCATGAAGCAGGACTATTCAGAATTTAGAAAAGAAAAAGGAAAGAGGAGCACTAAAACTACAATTCATTTTGGCAAAATAAGAACTTCCCTCTATTCCCAGAACTAGCCAGCCTTTACTTCACCTTTCTTACTTTCTTTTTCCTGCTTATGTAGCTATTTTAAAAATTCACTTTATAGGGCCCATGGTACTGGAAGCACTTTCACACTGCTCCAACATCACCAGGTCTACTTCTACAGTAGTTATATAGAAAAGGAGTACTTGTGGCACCTTAGAGACTAACAAATTTATTTGAGCATAAACTTTCGTGAGCTACAGCTCACTTCATCGGATGCATTCGGTGAAGTGAGCTGTAGCTCACGAAAGCTTATGCTCAAATAAATTTGTTAGTCTCTAAGGTGCCACAAGTACTCCTTTTCTTTTTGCGAATACAGACTAACACAGCTGCTACTCTGAAACCAGTAGTTATATAGAGTAACTAGGTCTCTGCTTCACATGGATAGTAAAGTCAGAGCATTGATCAGAAGAAATACTGCTGGAGCAGACATAGCAATGAGAGATCAGCTTGAATAAGATCCACCCCATGAGGCTGAGAAGGAGAATATGCCAAAGCACAAACATGATAACAATAAACAAATCTGAAAAGTATGTTTCACCTTTTATCTAAAGATCTCAACGCAGTTTTCAAAGGAGGGTAAGTGCTGGAGGTGGGTGAATACTGCAGGAAGCTTTCCAGAAGCATCAGCTCAAATTTTAAAATGCTGTAGCTATGCTCACACCATCTTTGCATTCACTTTCTGCAGATATTTCAGCCATCAAGTTTTACTCGCTCGAATGCTTGCAGGTAACAAGTGCAAAAACTTGCAGGTTCACTCTGTAAGTGATACCTTTTAGATGGGAAAGGACTCTGCTTCACACAGCAAGGGGCCCAGTTCATCCTTGTTCTATGGCCCCTTTGCATTAGCTGAAAGGCATAGGGTCTTCCCCCCAGAGATACTACTGACATGGGGCCCCTGTACTATGTGCAAAACTGGCTGTGCAAAGCTCTGCCCCACTTCTGCAAGAATCCTGTGGCTCAGGGTCGTTGGCCAGAGCAGAGTTATTTCAAAGGAATGCAGAGTGTATGGGGTGGACCTGCACTCCAATAATGGTCCATTGGGACCACTGAAACAGAAGCACAATTTAGAGTGGCTTTGGGAGCTGATAATCAAGATGGCCCATTTAGACAGTTGAGTAAGTTGTTTATCGACAATCACTTACTCAGCTCTCCTAAGTATAAATGATCCCTGTTTTACAGATTCAGACAGACAGAGACTAAGTGACTTGTCCAAGCTTACATAGGAAGTCAGTGGCAGAGCTAAGAATAGAACCCAGGTATGAATTTACTTTCAAAACTCTAATGCTTTCCCAAGAACACTTCCTCAGTGGCTGTCTTCCTCATTCCCCTTGCAATTTCCCTATTACAAAATCCTGGAACAGGGTAGGGATGGCCCTAGAAGTTTCCCTCCCCAGCCCACTTTTTTATTTCTTTGTCACATGAAATTCAGCAGTTGACCAGGTAATCCATCCTAAAGACAAAAAAGATGTGGATTTTTGTCCAGATCAGGTTACACTCACACATTTATGGTGCTGAATACACATACAAATAATTTGATGCCTTTTGTCATAGAATGATATTTATGCACAGAGTTTACATACACAATGAACAAAATCAATGTGATTTCTTTACATTTCTGTTGCAATGTGTGTTGTTGCTGCAATTAACTTAGATTAAGTTGCAGCATGTCATACAATGTAACTGGATTTGCTCCAGCCCAACTTCCTTTTCATCTTCACAACAGAAAACCTGTAGAAACTAACTAAGTTCTGCCAGATACCAAGTGCAGGATTTACAGTGTGGTTACTGTGATGCTGTACGGGATCTTTTATAAGAGAGACGGCAAATACGCCATATTTATTGAGAATACAACAGTTAGCATATCCTTTTCAGTCACACACACATACACATCATGCACACAGTCCTGCCAGTTGATGTTTTTATAGTTACTAATCTGGAGTCTGGATCAATCTAGTGGCCAGCCAGATTGGTCGCACAGGGAAGCCAGGCTTTGTCAGTTGCGATCCGAAGCTCCTGAAGTAGTGGCAAGACGAACCCAAAATCCCATGGCAAAGCACCCAGTTCTTATAGTTCTTTTTCTCTGTTGAAGTCTATGGATTTTGCTGTGTCAGTTTGTGACAGGTTACTCCTTAATTGGTGTATCTTTTGATGTAAACATTCCAATACACCTCCAAGAGGGTTATCCGGTCCTGGTCCGATTTAATCAATTGTCCTGTCTTTAGGGGTGCCAGGCTTCACCTCAGGGTTGTCAATTTGCCCTTCCTTCATTATGGATGCGCGTTGATGATTTTCTAGTGTCATTAGTTCTCCTTACTCCCTTTTCCTTGACCATCTGGCTATAACAATGGCCTTCACACCTTATCTTTTCCTGATGCATACATTCCTCATTCACACAAAGTTTTTTTACAAAGACCTTTGAGAATACAAACAGTGTCAGTTTATTTTGAATCTTCTTAACATAGACACAATACAAGATCCTGTCTTTTACTAACTAAACCTTAAAAACAATGAATTGTATATTTAACCAGAGTGCCTAATTTGTAAAACATATAGGAAAGCATAGTAGACATTATAACTTATCCTAAAACAAAAGGGTGACCATAATCAATCATAAGGATTGTTCTGCTCTGTCCCTGCCTTAACAACAGTACAGACACTGGCAGTCTGTCAGATGCATTCCTACCAATGTCCCAGAGGGTCATTCCTTTCTGCTACTCAAAAAAGGGTGGCTAGTAAAATGAAATCAAGACATACATTAGTACCTCTATTCTTGTAGTACAATTATAAAATCCTGCTCCTACATAATTTCCAGCTAAATCAATGGAATTTGGCACAGTCCCATTGATATTTTACTTCCCCAACAGCATACTTAATCTCAATCAAAATACATACCAGGAATTTCAAAATCAAGTGAATGAAATGAGGTATTGATTCTGATCTCACTTAAACCAGCTTTGAATGAGAGATATTCCATGGACTTCAATAGAGTTGTTCCTGATTTACACCAGTGTTACATGAGGTAGAGTCACAGAGATTCTTTTTTCCAATATGTGGTTGTCAAGAACACAAATTCTATTCAGTTAGCCAATGGGGAAGAGTTACTTACCATTTAAAAACACTTTCTCCTTCTACTTGAATGTTTTGATTTGTTAATCTCCTGGGGGCAGGTTGTTGGTGGTTTCAACTAAATTACTCTTCAGGAGTGAAGTGTGTATATTTACATTTGTATATTCAAGCCACGGATCCTATGTAGCATAGTCTACCAGGTCATTCCATCAAAGGAACACACTGATGTACACTGAGTCATTCTATTTCCCGCCCCAGCTGTTCCAGCATCTGATCTCACACCTGGGAACAGCCAAACAGCGGGGAAGATTGACATACTGGCAAAAAAGCAGTAGCTCTTAAGAGAATGCAAGGGTCTGCCAAAGAAACTACTCAGCTACTGGTTATGCCAAGTGTCCCATTTGGATTCCATGTCTCACACAAAAATGGTGAGGCTGTTTGGGGCTGTCTTTGGCTTCATTACTTTATCTGACTGGTCCCAAATGAGTAGATGGTTAGAAACACTGCACCCCTATTTCCTGAACACTTAATTTCATGTGGTGTGAAATGCAAGAAAAAAGGAGTAAATCTTGTATTCCTCAGAACTTGTCCAGTTTGCACATGGTCAGAAAAAGTCAATTGGACAAATCCAGTTCACTTGGATTTCATTCATTACACAGGAAAAACCACCAAAGTAAAACCTTAACTGCCTTCTAACATAGGTTCTTTTTACCACCTTTCGTGCCTATTGGACTCACATTTCTATCAATGCACAGGGCCATGTTAGGCCCTTAATGCATGCAACTCCCATTCCTGTCCAGAGAAGCTGTGGGTGCTAATCCACATGAACTGTTTGCAAATGACCAGAATAGATTTCCTGATTCTTAATGGCCATTTAAAGGAAAAATAGTGGTGATCCTACACTTCTGCAACTCTTTTTGTGTGCCTATAACAAAAGCAACCTGATGTTGGTATTATTAACTGTCACTTGAAGGGATGGATGTTATATAGGGATACATTTACAGGGCTGAACTTCCTTTTTACGCCTGCATTTTTGGTGCCCATAAAATGATTTGTGGATACAAATCTAAGTGCCTGTGCTTCAAACAATCCAATTTGTGCTCACAGTCAGGAAGCTAGAGGTGCAAGTATTGATTTGCATCAATTTTGGATAGATAACAAGACAGAAATATCATATTGCCTCTGTATAAATCCATGGTACACCCACCTCTTGAATACTGCGTGCAGTTGTGGGTGCCCCATCTCAAAAAATATATACTGGAATTCAGAAAAGGGAAAAAAATGATTAGGGGCATGGAGTGTCTGCCATATGAGGAGAGATTAATAAGACTGTGACATTTCAGCTTGGAAAAGAGACAACTAAGGGGGTATATGATTGAGGTCTATAAAATCATGACTGGTGTGGAGAAAGTAAATAAGGAAGTGTTATTTACTTCTAATAACACAAGAACTAGGGGTCACCAAATTAAATTAATAGGAAGCAGGTTTAAAACAAACAAAAGGAAGTTTTTCACACAATGCACACTCAACCTGTGGAACTCCTTGCCAGAGGATGTTGTGAAGGCCAAGACTATAACAGGGGTCAAAAAAGAACTAGATACATTCATGGAGGATAGGTCCATCAATGGCTATTAGCCAGGATGGGCAGGGATTGTGTGCCTCACCTCTGTTTGCCAGAAGCTGGGAATGAGTGACAGGGAATGGATCACTTGACGATTACTTGTTCTGTTCATTCCCTCTGGGGCACCTGGCATTGACTGCTGTTGAAAGACATGATACTGGATTAAATGGACCTTTGGTCTGACCCAGTATGGCTGTTCTTATGCATCTGAAACTGAACAGTGTGTGTAACACACAAACATAAATTTTGCTGGTTCAAATTGCAGCCTTTTGAAAATTTTGCCCACAGTTGGGTATTGACCAATAGCACGGTACATCTGAAGATTTTATTTATTGCAGAAACTACTTCCAGGAATTATTCCCCACTGGGGAAAAGTAAATGTGAGAAACAACATGCTATTACTTTGTGGGATTGAGTTTATGGTCTTTGTCCATATGGAAAGATTAGCATTTAAATTGTGACAAGTCCAGCTATTTTGAGTACAAAAGTGACTATGGTATATGATTTAAATATGGAATTACCATATTATGAATGTTCTATATATCCTAATATTCTTGATAGCTTTGCGGTTTTTTTAATTCCTATTTAAATAAAAATCAGAAACAATTTTTTTCCCCACCAAGTTACTTTGACAATCAGAGAGGCCACTGCATTCTGCTTTAGCTTCAGTTTCTCAATGAATTTAAGATGTAGTCCCAAGAGGACTGCACTGCATTAATCTATTCTTGAGGTCATGAAGGCATGAATCATGGCATTGAGATCTGCGTGGGAAAGAAAATGTTGCAAGCCCCTAGTCAGATGCAAATGTTAAAAGAGTCATCTTGGCTACTGCCAAAAGGTGGTCATCCAGCAATGATTGGGAATCTAACCTGACACCAAGTTAATACCAAGAGTAACACCTGGTGGACAAACATCCTGAATTAGAGGAGCAGATATACTCTTCACCAAATCTGCCATTTGTTTTCCCCAGCCCACCTCTTTTTTAGCTGGATTGAGCCTCACACAGGTCATTGTCATTCATATCCCAGACTTTATGAATCACTGGGAAGGTTCTCAGCTATATCCTTTCTCTCTTCTGGCTCAAATGAAAGGGCAGCCACTCATCACGTGTAGGATCTTTGATGGGCTGCCTTTGCAGGAATGGAGAGAATGGGGAGGGGCACACAATCAGGCAGGGATTTTCCCATAAAGTATGGGTTTTCATTATAGACACATAGCAGTTTCTGAACATCTCTATTATATATGCTGGGTACCCACAGAATTAATCTGAGAAAGACACATGCAGCCCCTTAAGAAAAGCTCCATCCATTCCACCAGAAGTCTGCAGGCACATCAATGTTTTTATGCTTGCAGGCCTCTGGGGATCAACATTTTCAAAGGCAGCTGATTGATAATATCAAGATGGATACCTAATATTTGTCCAATCCTAGAAAATGAACCAGCGTAATTAATACAGTCTTTCTCCCATATCGAGATTAGTAACCAGACTGACATAGGTCAAGGAAATTTGAGGCTCTAAGGTACTATCTCACCATACCCTTTTCACTAAGTTTAACCACAAAGGGAAGATTGGACACTGGACAATAGTTGGCCAGACTGTCACTGTGAAGTAATGGAATCTTGAGAGTAGTCTACCCCAATGCTTAAGAAAAGCTGGCAGCCCTGCTTGGACAGAGGTGCTGATAATCTCCACTAACCCTGGCCACAGCCTCTTCTCCCTCGTGTTTCTCAGACACAAAGGCAGGGATCCATTGGACAGTTTATGGCACTAACATCCTTCAAGACCTCCAGTATCTGGCCAAATTTCTGCAGAGATGAAGTTCTTGACCCTAGCCCTTGACTCTGTCCTGACTCATCAGATGCAGACACCTCCTTCCAAATCTGGATTATTTTTCTCTGTAAAATAAAATTTCCTCATGCTGGGAGGAACTCCTATCAGTCTCTGAATGTAAGATTGCACATCTGAAAACAAATCAACTGATCAACATGATGGAGGCAAAGAACCTCATTTTTGCCTCTTTCACGGCTATGTCATAAGACTCTTCCGCCACTTCGCCTTCCCTTCCTCTGCTATAACGTGCACTGATGCAGCTGCACCACTGTAAAATCCCTCATGTAGCCGTTCTATGCCAATGGAAGTGAGCTCTCCCATCAACAAAATTAAACTACCCCCAACAAGTGGCAGTAACTACCTTGGCGGGAGAGTGTCTCCCACCGACACAGTGCTGTCCACACCAGCGCTTCTGTCTGTGTAATTTAGGTCGGTCAGGGGTGTGTTTTTTCACATCCCTGACCGACAAAAGTTTTATTGACAAAAATGCTAGTTTAGACATAGCCTTACAGGTTATGGGAAAAGGATGTTTAAGGGCCATTTTTCAATGGTGGTGAAAAAAAGGGTAGTTGTAAAAGTTAGAGAGAGTGGTGTAGCTTACACAGGGTGGATAAAAATCAATTTTTTTTAAAAAAATAAAAATCGGATTTTTTTTTATTTAAATTGGATTTTTTGATAAACTGATTTTTGAGGAAAAAACCTATCTAAAGATAGTTTTAATTAAGATACATTATAGCTCAAAGATATCTCATCATGGAATAGGGATTATAAATTCTAATTCTATAGTGTGAGACAATATATTCATGTAATGTTTAAGAAAAGTTTTGTAAATGAGTTCCAATAGCTCATGGATTAGGGACCCAATTTTATGGAGTTCCAGGGGCTTCTGAATAGATTATTTAGGGTAATCTTTCTATCTACCCAATGGGACTCAGTGCTCAGTCTAGAAGATACCATCAGAGATGCTTAGTTTGCAGTTCTCAAACTGTGGATTTGTCTCCCCAGAGGTAACATGCTTGTTAACAGCAAAAATGTTTAAAAATAAATAAATAAATAATATAGAGAGGTGAGAAATAACAGACCTCGACCCTATTGTCCCTCTGCAAATTTGTGCACACAGAATCAATCCCTTACCTCTCTCTAAAAGTGCAAAGTTTCAAAAAGTTGACTGAATAGAAGATTGTTGGGGGCGGAATAGATCTGGACAAGGAGAAGAAGTCTGGAGATAAACGTGAAAAGGGAGGGACAGGCAGTAGAAACAAAAGTGAAACTGTTTGAGCAGCATATTCTAGAAGTCTTGAGGTGTTTCTGAGTGTTGTCTTCATTGATTTGAGATGTACCATACCATTCTCTCACTAGAAGGGAAAACCTATAATGGCAGCAGGCTGAAAAGAGACCCAGTTTGGGAATAAGAACCATTCAAGAAATATATGTTTGCTGATGGTGTTTTAAAGAAAGTCACATCAGTGAACTGATGGAAGTCACTTAAGCACTTGGATTCAGAGACTGTTGAAGTGATAATCTCACTTTTAACAGCAGTAGCTTCTTCTGCCGGTGTAGAAAGAATATTTTCTTCCTTTAGACTATATCATTCCAAATTGAGAAATTGTTTGGGACCTGAAAAAGCAGGAAAGCTTGTTTTTCTTTTCCAGATTATGCACAAACAAGAAAATGAAGTGAAGACAACTGAGTTAGTTGCAGAAACCAATATTTTAAGTTTCTCATGTTGACCTGGCTGACGTAGTCGATTTAATTTTTGGGATTTTTTTAAATATTTCATTTAACTATTTTAGTTAAAAACAATTTTAACAAAAACAAACCTGATTTTAAAAAGCTTGAATGTTTAACTAAATTCGAAAATTCATATGCTTATTTTGTTAAAATATTATATGTTTGTTGCTGAAGAAAAAAACAGAATACATAACATTGTTTACTTAAATAAACCAATTTCAATGTCTGTCTGGTGATGTTCTCCTAATACAGCATGGCAAGAAAATCCTCCACAATTAACCTGTTGAACTGGAGTTAGTTCACCTCTCAGTGATTTCATAAATAACATGCTTTTTTTACCATTGGTAAATGAAATAACCAAACAATCATTCATTTTCTGATATATCTGTAAAACTTATCTGAAACGTTTTTAAAATAAATCACTTTAAAAATATATAGGGAGTACCTTCTAAAAATGAAACCTACATCGATCTCTCTGAGTTGTGAAGAATATGTATTAAGGTTATAACAACCAACAAGAATCCACTTTTACATAGAAATCCATGATTAAATCAAAACTACCCTGATCTTACATCTTGATTACTCAGTTACTGCAGCATCCTTTTCTCTGGTCTTGACAAATTCAATCTGGCCCTGCTCATATCCATTCAGAATGCTGATACAAAGATAATTTTCCTAGCCCAGGGATTGGCAACCTTTGGCACACAGCCAATCAGGAAAATCCACTGATGGGCCGGGACAGTTTGTTTACCTGCAGTGTCTGCAGATTCAGCTGATCGCAGCTCCCACTGGCTGTGGTTCGCCATTCCAGGCCAATGGGGGCTGCAGGAAGTGACGGCCAGCACATCCCTCGGCCCGCACCACTTCCCGCAGCCCCCATTGGCCTAGAACGGCGAATCACGGCCAGTGGAAGCTGCGATCAGCCGAACCTGCGGACACCTGCAGGTAAACAAACTGTCTTGGCCCACCAGTGGATTTCTCTGACAGGCTGCATGCCAAAGTTTGCCGATCCCTGTCCTAGCCTGTCACATTGACTATGTCATCCCTCTCTTTGCATCTCTCCACAAACTCCCCTTTCCCCATTGAATCAAGTATCAGCTGCTTGTCTTCACTTTCAAGGCCCTACATATCCTAATCCTTACCCTACCTATCCTCTCTCATTCGTAGAATCATAGTATCATAGAATATCAGGATTGGAAGGGACCTCAGGAGGCCATCTAGTCCAACCCCCTGCTCAAAGCAGGACCAATCCCCAACTAAATCATCCCAGCCAGGGCTTTCTCAAGCCTGACCTAAAAAACTTCTAAGGAAGGAGATTCCACCACCTCCCTAGGTAACACATTCCAGTGCTTCACCACCCTCCTAGTGAAAAAGTTTTTCCTAATATCCAGCCTAAACCTCCCCCACTGCAACTTGAGACCATTACTCCTTGTTCTGTCATCTGATACCACTGAGAACAGTCTAGATCCATCTGGAACCCCCTTTCAGGGAGTTGAAAGCAGCTATCAAATCCCCCCTCATTCTTCTCTTCCGCAGAACCAGTTCCCTCAGCCTCATAAGTTGTGTGTTCCAGTCCCCTAATCATTTTTGTTGCCTTCCACTGGACTCTTTCCAATTTTTCCACATCCTTCTTGTAGTGTGGGGCCCAAAACTGGACACAGTACTCCAGATGAGGCCTCACCAATGTCGAATAGAGGGGAACGATCACATCCCTCGATCTGCTGGCAATGTCCCTACTTATACAGCCCAAAATGCCATTGGCCTTCTTGGCAACAAGGGCACACTGTTGACTCATATCCAGCTTCTGGTCCACTGTAACCCCTATGTCCTTTTCTGCAGAATTGCTGCCTAGCCATTCAGTCCCTAGGATTCTCCCGTCCTAAGTGCAAGACTCTGCACTTGTCTTTGTTGAACCTCATCAGATTTCTTTTGGCCCAATCCTCTAATTTGTCTAGGTCCCTCTGTATCCTATCCCTACCCTCCAGCATATCTACCTCTCCTCCCAGTTTAGTGTCATCTGCAAACTTGTTGAGGGTGCAATCCACACCATCATCCAGATCATTAATGAAGATATTGAACAAAACCGGCCCCAGGACTGACCCTTGGGGCACTCCACTTGATACTGGCTTCCAACTAGTCATGGAGCCATTGATCACTACCCGTTGAGCCCGACAATCTAGCCAACTTTCTATCCACCTTATAGTCCATTCATCCAGCCCATACTTCTTTAACTTGCTGGCAAGAATACTGTGGGAGATCGTGTCAAAAGCTTTGCTAAAGTCAAGGAACAACATGTCCACTGCCTTCCCCTCATCCACAGAGCCAGTTATCTTGTCATAGAAGGCAATTAGATTAGTCAGGCATGACTTGCCCTTGGTGAATCCATGCTGACTGTTCCTGATCACTTTCCTCTTCTCTAAGTGCTTCAGAATTGATTCCTTGAGGACCTGCTCCATTCACTATCAAGATGTTGACCTTCATCTGTGGCTGGCCCATGGTGACAACTTCCCCCGCCCCCGCCCCACTTGTTAAATTTTCAAACACCTTCATGTTTTCTTCCATGCTGCTGGTGAAGAATTCCTGGTGAACATCTGCAAAACAAACACATTATCCACCTTCAAAACCCTCCTTAAAATTCTGTTTTGATGCGATGCCTACAAAAATCTTTACAATATTTAGGCCGCCGGTGCACTGATACCGCTGCTTATCATGCTGAGCAATATTGTCTCACTGTTTTCTTTGACTGTAAGATCTTTGGGGCAGGGACTTCGTTTTTTGTTCTGTGTTTGTACAGTGCCCAGCACAATGGGATCGGGGTTCTTGACCTGTGCTCCCAGGTGTTACAGTAATTCAAGTAATAAATGGTAATAATAATAAATGCTGCAGGAATAACCACCTTCTGCCCCGAAAGCCTTGTGAAAGTGGTTTGGTAACATATTTTCAGGACAAACAATAAAAACAAGTCCTCAATCCCAACAGGAAAGGCGAAGCCCAACCTCCAGCTGTAGGAGATAGTGGTCCGTCCATGACATTGGCAAACTATCTAGCTTCCCAACTTCCGGTCCTACGCCAAACACCAGATTAAGAATATAGCCAACTGTTATGATGAGGGTGTGCCTTGGGGAGAGTGGGCATAAAATGTTTTTTTGAAAGAGAAATGCAAAGATAATAAAACAACCGTTTAAAATATATTTCTCTGTAAATGAGAGATGAACTAAAATCCTAGGTTTGAGCAACCCCAATTTTGGAGCTAACTCTAAACTGCTTAAATCTAAATCTGGCTTTATTTTAACAAATGGACACTCTTTCACAGTGACCACCAGCTACAGGATGTTTAAAACACACATTGATCCGAATTTCTTTTTTATACTCCATAGAACCTGTTCCTGGAACTACCCAGTCACCTTAGGTTAGTAACAGAGTTGGGGCAACATTTCCACCAGATCAAACAAACAAGACAACAGATTATTCATTCAGAACTGGATTGAAAAGCATTAAGTTTGTGTTTGGAGCACATTCAGAGGACACAAGCCTGCCATGGCCAGCTGACCCTGGAATTGGGGCTTACTCAGACTAGTTACTCATAGACTTTAAGGTTAGACAGGACCATCAGGATCACCTAGTCTGACCTCCTGCACATTGCGAGACACAGAACCTCACTCACCCACTCCTGTATTAGACCCCTAACTTCTGCTTGAGTTACTGAAGTCTTCAAATCATGATTTAAAGACTTCAAGTTACAGAGAATATGCCATTTACACTAGTTACAATCAAGCTTCATCTTGGAAAAATTTCTTAGCCATCGGTGAAGGGTGGAATATTGGCCCTTTTATGAGAGTAACATTTTTGAGAGACAAATTTGCTAAACACCAAAGTGGGTACTGCAGGGCCAATATTCCAACATTTTCATCCAACAGCCTGGCACTAAGAAATATGCTCAGAAATGAAGGAGAAAAAAATACTTGATTGACTGAGAATGAGTGGAAAAGCCCACCATGCTAAGCCTCAGAGAGGGCCTAAAATGCTACAGCCTCTGGGACTGTGGCACCTCCAGCATATTTATTCATTCAGGCTCAGTTTCAACTACTAATTATTTTGGCATTGGGACCCAGCCACCTAGGATTACTGGAGGTAAGTAAACAGCCATCCACACACTGACAGAAAGAGACAGAGACAGTCTAGATTCCAGAATTACAGCTATTTCTCATTTAAGAAAGGTGGCTTATAACTAAAATATCACTTATATTATTATACTGTCCTTTTTCTCCCCCACATCTGTTTATTTTTGCAAGCTGCCTCTGGTTAAACGTTCTATGTATGGTTCTGACGCTGAGGCATGACTTGAAGCTCTGTGCCAACATAGGGTACATTAAAAATACGTATGTGCTTGCTTAACTGGTTAAAAACTTGACAACTGATCCAAATTTTTTTTTTAAAGATTAGTCAAATCCTTTTACTTTGATGGGTTAACTATACAGTTCACCTTCTTTTGCTTAAGAAATAAAAACTTCAGACAATAAAAAAAGGACTTTGACTAGTTACGATGAAAAAGGCTAAGAGTGATTCATTAAGGGTGTCCACGTGACTCACTACTCTAAGGATACACTGTGCTGCATTGCACAAATAACCTTCCTGGTTCCATGCAGTGCACTGCAAGCCTCATGAGTTTCCTCAGGGTGGCCGCACTTTTGTCATCTCCACCTGCCTCTCATCTCATACTGAGATTGTGAGCTCTTCAAAGAAGGAGCCCTCTTTCTGTTCTGTTTTTGTACTGCACCTAGCACAACCCTGATCCATGACTATGGCTCCTAGATAGTCTGCAATATAGATAAATAGTAATAGTAATACTTTCAGCAGTGTTTATGGGCTAGAAATGCAATTTTCAAAAATGCCTAAATCACTTAGGAATCTAAGTCCCATTCGTGTTCACTGGGACTTAAACGCCTAAGCACCTAAGTCACTTTTGAAAATGGCACTTGCACTCCTAAGTGACTTAGAAACTTTTGAAAATTTTACCCCACATCTTCAGCTACTGTCAATTGGTGTAGTTAATGAAGTTAATGGAACACTACCAATTTATACCAGCTGAGGATGGGGCCTCAAATTCCTAAAATGCCAGTACCCATTTAAACACTGTTTGCTGAATTTAAACAGTGTCTTTGCTGCCCATTTGCTGAATGTCACCAGCATTTTTGCATATTCTTTTAAGCAAGTTCTTTGCTACTGTCATGAATGTGATGACAAAGGTCACTGAATATGGTATAGTGGCACTTCTTAAATGAATAGTACTGCATCCTGTGACCCAAGCACTAAAATATGAGCAGTTCTTGGAATCTGTCCATTGGAGCATATGTGTTTGTACGCTAGAGCATTAGTGGTCAGACAACTTCCTTTCCACATATAAATAGAATAGGAAAGAGTACATAAGGCACTATTTAATAATGTACAGTTTATTCTCTATATATTTCAGTCACTATATTTTTCACTTACATTAAGCTACAGCATTTGAGTGACCTGTTGCCTCAGTTGTAATTCAAAGCAGAACTCTTAATTCTGCACTTGGATCACTGTAAACCCATCAGCACCTTACTATAAATTTAACTACTGAATGCCAGTAAAAAATTTATTTACACTATTAACTGCCAGTTTAAAGCGGCAATGAATCCCTGGATTATCACCTCCAAAATTATCACCTAGGAGCTTAGATAAATGTGATCCTTGGCTCTTTGAGAAACGATGGGGGAGGAGAAGAGGGATTATGGGTTGGGAGGGACCATTATCTAGTAGCTAGAGCATGGTTTGAGGTGCTGAGGTCTGGGTTCTTTTTCCTACTTTGCCACTGACTCTGTGTGTAATCCTTTCCAAGTCACTAAATGTCAAGTTTTCAAAGTGCCCTTTCATTATGCCTTCAATTTTTGAGCACCCATCTTGATTTTGAGGGTGTTCATCACCTGCAGTACCCAATGATTCCAAATTCAGTTCTTAGTAGTCAGCACCTCTGAAACTACAATTTGTCACAATTCATGATAATTAGGCCACCCAATAGCTGCAATTTCTTTTGAAACTGCAGAACTAAGTTTCCCTGTGCCTCAGTGTTCTCATCTGTGAAATAGAGGGAAATTCTGCCACCTTTAGTGAGAGTGCCTGTTCCATGCCTGGGATAAAAGAGGAGGGTTCTGCAGTTGGGTTTGCCCACCCACTCAGGAAGTCACTCACTGCAACAGAAACAGTCCAGTTAAACCAAAACTTGGTGATGGTAGGTGTTGCAGCTCAAAACCCAAGAATGAGAGATCTCAGTGAAAGCCAAAAAGAAGCTGATATCTTGAGACATTGAATCCTGACAACCAAATGTCTAACAAGAGTAGGCATTCAGAATGTAAGTACTTTGTATAGTACTGGAAAGATTTCACCTGTTATATGAGAATTTCAAATATACCCTCTGAACATACTTAGTGTCAGATGAGATGAGATGGGCAGGGAGTGGCCAGATGGTGTCCAATATTGATATAACCTTATACTCAGGAGGAGGAATACATGAAAGAGCTGTAGAAATTATGTTGGATGACTTCATTGAGAAGACCCTGCTATCATGGGAACCAGTGAATTCCAGAACAACAACAGCCAGGCTTCAAACTGGACATGTCAAGTGTACAATAATCCAACCATTCCACAGCAAACAACAGTGAAAAGAATACATTCTACAAGCATATGCAGTAAGTATTGGATGATGTCCCTAACCATGACATCAACTTGATAATGACAGGTTTCAGAGTAGCAGCCGTGTTAGTCTGTATTCGCAAAAAGAAAAGGAGCACTTTTGGCACCTTAGAGACTAACAAATTTATTTGAGCATAAGCTTTCATGATGAAGTGAGTTGTAGCTCACGAAATCTTATGCTCAAATAAATTTGTTAGTCTCTAAGGTGCCACAAGTACTCCTTTTCTTCCTATCAACTTGATAGACGACTTCAATGGACAAACTGGCAACAGCTCTACTGTCTGGGAAGAAGTCATGGGTACAACAGAGAAGACTTCCAAAATGATATTGGTGGATGGCTGGGCATTCTTTGTGACACAGACACCCTAAAGGTAGAAGGTAGTCTCTTCCAGAACAAAAGGATTTATAAGCTCACACAGAGATCAATAGACTATGTGATTGTCAACCAGATAGACCATGTGTGTACATCTAAGAGATGGGCATCTTCTTTGAGGGATGTCAGAGTCAGCAGAGGAGCAGAAGTTGGCTAAAATCATTATCTTTTAGTGGCCACATTACAATTTTAACTAAAAAAGATCATGAAGATGGACAAAGAGTGTTATAGCAACAGAGAAGCTGAAGAGCAAAGAAACAGATCAGATTCCAGATTGCATTTAGCAACTGATTCAATGTTTTACAGGACCAGGCTGATGACAGTCTAGAAGACAGATGGCCAAACTGGAAAAAGATGGCAGTCGAGATAGCAGAGGAAATAATGCGGCACCAGAGAGAGTGGAAAAAAGATGCATGGATTATATCTGAAATATGGGCCGTGACTGATGAGCAAAAATCCTGAAAGCATGGGCAAAAAAGCAAAAAGGCATGGGCAGACCTCTTAGAGGCAGATGCATGATTCAGAGAAACTAACAAAGAAATAAAAGTGAGATGCAGGTAAGATAGAAATGCCTGAGTTCAGGAGAAAGCTACAGAAGCAGCAGCACAGAGGAGAGATTTCAAGCTATATAGAACAGTGAAAGACTTCTCAGGCAGATCCAGACTGTTACAGGTAATGGCCATTAAGGACTCTAATGAACAGATTGAAATGGCATGAAGGATAAGCCAGATAATGGGAAGAGCATTTCCATTTCATATTAAACTGTGCAGAGCTGATGACCACACACAGGTTGGAGAAAAATGCCAACGCTAAATTAGGAATAGAAGAGGGACTAACAACATCCAATGAAAGCAAAGAAGCTATCAACACGGAAAAGCTCCCTGAGCAGAACTGAAACAGAGATACTAAAAGGCAGGAAGCAAAATTCTGATTGAACAGCTAATAAAACTCTAACAAAATGAACACATGCCACAAAACTGCAAAGACAGTGTCATCATGACATTGCCAAAAAAGGGTGATCTTCTCAGTGCATGAACTGAAGAAGTATTGTACTGCTATCAGTCCTTGGAAAAGTATTGGCTACAGTTATGCTGAAAAAAGTAAAGAAGGTAGTAGACAAAATATTACAAGAGGAACAGGCTGGATTCATGATTCAGGTAGATCATGTTGTGAACAGATATTCACTTTTTGACAGATCACTGAAAAGCTACTGCTTGGCAAAAACCCATCTTAATCAACTTTAAGAAAAAGTTTGATAGTGTGAGTGACCCAGTGAAATATTGCTAGAAGATCTAGCACACCAGATAAGCTGATCAGCATAACAAGAAGTTTATCTTATGGGTGCAGTAAGATAGATACAGGCTGGGTGAGTGGTTCAATATTCTGACTGGAGTTAGAGAAGGGTGTGTGTTATCAATTATTTTGCATTAACAATAGACTGGCTGATGAAGTGGGCAAGAAAAGGCATCATGGTGTCAAATGGGTTAACAGAGACAAGTTACCCAACTTTGATTTTGCTGACAACTTTGTTTTACTAAGTATTATGTGGCATAGAATTATTGCTATGACGGATTCCCACCAGGAGTGCCACTTGGAACTGGGGTACTACTGAGCCCTCTGACCCATGAGGCTCGGCTCCCTCTCACACTGTGCTGCTGTGACAAGCGGCAGACACACTCCCAGTCTTCCACTTCCACTAGCATACTCACAGGTAGGGACACACCCAGCTGCAGTTACATGCAGGCTCTCTGACCAGCCACTGCATGTGAACCAACAAGAGAGAGGCTACAGCCAAAATAACTCTCAGCTTTCCAGCCTAAGACCTCAGAGTGGTACCATCCTGCCCTGGTCCAAACCCCAATCAATATGAATTTATTATCCAGCTCACCTCCCACTCAATGTGGAGAGGAATATACAACAGCCCTGCCCCTGGAGCTAAGATTTCCAGGCACTTCATTCTAAACTCACTGGTTTAGATTAAAACATAAAATAAATTTATTAACGACAAAAGATAGATCTTAAGCGATTATATGTGATAGACAGATTAAAGCAGATTACTTAATAAACAAACAAAAATGCAAACTAATCTTAATATACTAGATAGATTGGATATGAATAGCAGATTCTCAACCTAAGAGATGAAACAAGCAAGCTGCACTTGCTTTGCAACTTGGAATCCCCAGGTGTTTCATACACCAAGTAGAAATCCCTTTAGCCTGGGTCCCGCACTTCCCCCATTCAGTCTTTGTTCCTCAGGTATTTTCCAGGAGTTGTCTTGTGTGGGGAATGAAGAACCACAAATGATGTACCTCCCTGCCTTATATAGCTTTAGCATATGGTGGGAACCCTTTGTTTCAAAACTTGGTTCCCAGACCTGTTTGTGTAAAAATACTGACACCCCAAGATGGAGTCCAGAATCATATGGCCTGGTCACATATCCTTGTAGAGTCATAGCAGCCATTACTTACAGGCTGTCTGGAGTGTTCTTAATAAGGCTCAGGAGGCAGGAGATAAGCTTCTCCTAAGCCTATTATTTTCCCTAATGGCTCATTGCCCTGAATAGGCTTTTCCCAACCAGCTATCTAGACTGAAAGCATCTTGTACCGTTGGAGTTACCCAGATGTAACTACATTTGAAGTACAGATACATAGTCAGTATTTATAAATTCAGATACAAAAATGATACATGCATACAAATAGGATAATCATATTCAGCAAATCAAAACTTTTCCAATGACACCTCACATGACTTATCTCATACAAAATGCATCATAATTATGCCATAATCATATTATAATAATACTACTATGACAAATATGGGGTGCAGTGTCACAATTGCCATTACATCAGAGGTAGAACAGGAAGCATAAAAATCGGAGTGAACATAAATGCAGAGATAACCAAGATTATGAAGGTAGGAAACTGGACAACAAATGCTAAGATGTATGTGGGTGGATAGATAATAAATCTAACAGGGAGAAGAGTTCTGACATGTGGGCAGTGTGATGACATTTGAAGGTGTTGGATAAAGATATTTGTATAAGATTAGGAAAAGCAAACATCACTTTTGGTCAAGCAGAGGTCTCCACAACAAACTAAAGGTCAGATTATAGCATCTGATTGTACTGATCCCACTACTTCATGGAGCAGAGACTTAGCCGATGACAGGCTAACAAAAAGAGATTAGAAGCTGCCCATCACAGATGGCTGAGAAAGATGTTACATGTGTCATGGAAAGATAAAATAACGAACACGAAAATAAGGGAGCTGACAGACCAGAACATTTTAGAAGTATCATCAAAGAAAGAAAACTCAGGGGTTGGGACCCATATACCATATGGAAGATGGGAGACATGCCTCGCAAGCATTGAATTGGGTACCTGGAGGAAGAAAGAGAAAGTGAGAAAGGTCAAGGAAGAACTGTCAGAAGACAATGACAGAGGATATTGAATGCATTGGCATCATCTGGGAGGAGTACCACAACTAATGAGTGACTAATCTATGGAGAACTGGACTGCCTGATGTGTTCATGGCACAGAAGGAACTAAGGTCTAAGGATATGGATGGCTTTAGGCTGTGGAGCCAATGGATGACATGTTCTATGCAGGGCTTTTTATGTCTCCCCCATCCCACATGTACCATCACCTATGCCGACAGGAGAACTTCATTCATCAGCATAGGTATTCCATCTCACCAAGAGGTGGTAGCTATGTCAATGGAAGAACCCCTCCCATTGACACAGCAGTGTCTCCACTGGGAGTTTGGTTGGAATAATTGCATTGCTCAGGGGTGTGGATTTTCCATAGCTCAGTGATGTAGTTATACAGACATAAGTTTGTAGTGTAGACCAGGGCTTAAAGGAAGGATTTTAAGGGTAGGAATCTGGCAGGGAGGGAAAGCTGATCGGGGTGAAAAGTTGGGACTTTTGGGGTGAAAAGAGGGGGATGGTGGATGGAGGTGGGGAGAAGCAGCAGGTACCAGAGTGATGAGGCAGTGGTATTGGAAGAAGCAGGAGCCTGGAGGGGGAGGAGTGGATGTGGAGAGAGGGGAAAGCAGGGAGCCAGAGAGGACTGGGGGAGCATTGGTGAGGGAAGCAGAGACCAAGTGAGGAGTGGGGGTAGGAAGCAGGAACCCAGAGTGGGGGAAGAACAGGGACCTGGTGAGATGTGTGCATGTGAGGGGTGGGGAAAGAAGTGTGTGTGAGAGGTGAATGGTGATGATGGGGAAGCAGGGACCCTGTGGGGGGAGGAGTGGAGTTGGAAATGGGGGAGGGAAATGGGGACCCAAGGGAGAGCAGAGTGGGGGAAGCAGGGAAGCAGAGCAGAGAGGGCTAGTGGTGATGAAGGAACCAGGGACTCAGAGGGGGTAAGTGCAGGGGTGGAGAAAGTGGAGATGTGGGGGGAGAAGCAGGGACCCAGATGGGGAGCTAGCAGGACTCTTTGTAACAAACCCAAGATTTCTCAGTTAAACCTCCACAAACATTGTCCCTGGAAGAAGGGCCCGGTGTGGAGGGGTGGGGCAGCGGGGAGTGATTCCCAGCCAGGGCTTTGAAGGAAGAGGATTCTGGTGGGGCTGGGTGTGAAGTTCTCTAGGCTCAGGTGGGAAGGGCATGGGGGGCATGACAATGAGTAACTTGAGGGGAAAGGACAAAGCAGCTCTGAGTGCAGGGCTCAGGTTGTCTCTAACACCCCATGGACCCATCTAAGCTGCCCCTCCTGGTTCCTTTACCCTTACTCTTTACACATCATCTCCTCCCACCAAATTGGGGCTAGCAGAGGAATCTCTTTTGCACCCCTCCTGCTGCCTACACATATCAGAGGCAGCAGCTTAATACTCTGTTCCTTCCCTGGGAGTACAGCTCAGACTACATAAGCATCAAAGTGTGTGGCTCTCGCTTGTTTGAATATATGTAATTAATTAATTAAAAGAGAATCTAAACTCATTAGCACCCTGGATTCATGCTTTACCCAGCACTATTTAAAATAACAGGTGTAATTTGTGTATATATTACTGGGACTTGTCAAACTCGTATAGCTCATGTAGCATGTCTGAGCCAAGCTTCAATGTTTAGCTGTGTGCAACAGGTGACAGTTGCTCTGCTGTGTATAATTTCCACATGCAACATATTAGGTTTCCAGGAGTTCAAGAGTAACAGATCAAACAGATAATAAAATAAGATTTCAGTGAATTCTGCTTATGTGTCGAAAGCTGCTGATTGAATGATTTTATCACAGCACCTGTATATCAGGGCCCACTCTTATTCAAATCAATAGCAAGACCTGATGTGATTTGAATGGGAGCACAATCAGGCTCAACAAATGTGTGTTATGGAACAGACATCATACTGAATGTCATTTGTGTTGCAGAATGATCACTGCAGTGTTAACAACAGTGTGAGGGAAACAGGCAGGGATCAACATGTCCTGCATTTCCCCCTGAATCGTTATTTAACACGATACCCATTACTTCTCTGACCATGAAATCCCTCCTACTCATTCTTTATAGGCTTGCCTTTTTTCAATATTTAAGCTTCTTTTGCTCGGCATCAGGGACCTTCACAACTCTGCCCTTCCCAGCTTGCACAAACTTTTCTGTTACTGTGTCACTCTACCCCCTCCACTTCACCTGCAATGCCAGCCTCAACTGCAAACGTGTTCACATCTCTAAATTTATACCGTCTTTTACATCACTCCCAAAATGTGGAAAGCTTCTGTGAGCTAGTTCATACAGCCCCTAAACACCTTCCTCCTAAGTTCTTCATCTAATGAGGCATGTACAAAAAAACAGACGGTGCTGTAGAGGGGTTAGACTGGGGCAGCTGACATTCGTAATTATATTTAGAAAGCTGTAAGTAGTTCCACTATTTTTATTCCTCTCACCTCCTTCCCTTCATATGACAATTGTTTTCTTGGACTGTAAAATCTACAGAGCACAAAGTGGCTTTATACTTATTTGCACAGTTCCCAGTAAACTGAGGGTGCTACCAAAATACAATTTATATATTCCATTGTTTTATATACATGCACGCAGGCACACACCCATATATATACAAAACACTCACTGTTTCTGGTTTTTATTCAATCTCCCCCCTCCCCCCAAATCAAAGAGGCAACCGGCCTATATTAGAAAGTTAAAAATTGTGAAATCCAAAACCAGAATATTTCCCAGATTGTAAAACTAATGCTAGGACAGTGCTAAACTAGAACATAATTTATTTTCTGTGTAACACAAGCAGGAATCCATTATTGAATTATTATGCACATTTTTATAAACTTAGAGAGTTCTGGAAGGGACCTCAAGAAGTCATCAAGTCCAGCCCCTGTGCTGAGGTAGGACCAAGTAAACCTAAAGTATCCCTGACCTGTTTGTCCAACCTGTTCTTTGAAACCTCCAATGATGGGGATTCCACAACCTCCCATGGAAGCCTATTCCAGAGTTTATCTAACCATATAGTTAGAAAGTTTTTCTTACTATCTAGCCTAAATCTCCCTTGCTGCAGATCAAGCCCATTACTTCTTATCCTACCTCCTGTGGAAATCAGGAACAATTGACCACAGTCTTCTTTTATAATATTTGAAGACTCTTATCAGGTCTCTCCTCGGTTTTCTTTTCTCAAAACCAAACACACCCAATATTTTAATGCTTTTAAAATATTTTATCATTTTGGTTGATCTGCTCTTGACTCTCTCCAATTTGTCCACCTCTTTCCTGAAATATGGTCCCCAGAAGTAAACACCGTACTCCAGCTGAGGCCTCACCAATGCTGAGCAGAATTACCTCCTGTGTCTTACATATGGCACTCAAGTTAAGATACCCCAGCATGATATTAGCTTTTTTCACAATTGCATCGTATTCAATTTGTGATCCATTATAACCCCCAGATCCTTTCCAGCAGTAACCAGTTATTCCCCATTTGTAATTGTGCATTTGTTTTTTCTTTCCTAAGTGTAGTACTTTACACTCGTCTTTACTGGATTTTATCTTGTTGATTTCAGATCAATTCTCCAATTTATCAATGTCATTTTGAATTTTAATTTTGTCCTTGCAACCCCTCCTAGTTTAGTGTCATCAGAAAATTTCATAAGCTTACTCTCCACCCCATTATCCAAGTCGTTAATGAAAATGTTGACTAGTACCAGACCCAGGACTAACTACATACATCATCCTAGTTTGACAGTGAACCATTAATAACTATTTTTGAGTATGGTTTTTCAACCAGGTATGCATCCACTTTATAGTAATTTCATCTAGACCAGTGGTTCTCATAGAATCATAGAATATTAGGTTTGGAAGAGATCTCAGGAGGTCATCTAGTCTAATCCCCTGCTCAAAGCAAGACCAACACCAATTAAATCATCCCAGCCAAGGCTTTCTCAAGCCAGGCCTTAAAAACCTCTAAGGATGGAGATTCCACCACCTCCCTAGGTAACCCATTCCAGTGCTTCACCACCCTCCTAGTGAAATAGTGTTTCCGAATATCCAACCTAGACCTCCCCCAATGCAACTTGAGACCATTGCTTCTTGTTCTGTCATCTGCCACCACTGAGAACAGCCTAGTTCCATCATATTTGGAACCCCCCTTCAGGTAGTTGAAGGCTGCTATCAAATCCCCCCTCACTCTTCTCTTCTGCAGACTAAAGAACCTCAGTCCCCTCAGCCTCTCCTCGTAAGTCATGTGCCCCACCCCCTAATCATTTTCGTTGCCCTCCACTGGACTCTCTCCAATTTGTCCACATCCATTCTGTAGTGGGGGGGACCAAAACTGGATGCAGTACTCCAGGTGTGGCCTCAGCAGTGCTGAATAGAGGGGAATAATCACTTCCCTTGATCTGCTGGCAGTGCTCTTACTAATATAGCCCAATATGCCATTGTCCTTCTTGGCAACAAGGGCACACTGCTGACTCAAATCCAGCTTCTCATCCATTGTAATTCCCAGGTCCTTTTTTGCAGAACTGCTGCTTAGCCAGTCAGTCCCCAGCCTCAACCTTTTGGGGCTCAGGACCCATTTGTAAATGTTAATGGTCTATCATGACCCAGTGAATAGTCTGGGGTGGAGGATCTGAGGTGGTTTCAGTTGGGTTCTGCCCCTCAGGGGGGTTGGATCCTGCCCGGCACTCACACATAGTGGGGTGGTTCTTGCAGCTACTGTGCTGTGGGTCCCACTGAGCTTGGCTCTCAAGTCTGGGTGTTGCAATCTCCGGGGTTGCAGCACCACTCAGGTTTGGCCCAGCTCCTCTAACTGAACCAAATCTGTGTGAGTGGAGTTGTGACCTGGCTCATGGGGTTGCAGTGCCACTCACTCAAATTTGGCCTACCCAGACTCTCTTCATCGTGACGGCTAGGCCAAACCTGTGTGGCACTGGGACCCCAAAGATGGCAGTGCCTGGAGCAGGGAGATGAGCCCAGCCAGCCCTGTGAGACAGAAGCCAGAGGAGCTGCCATGTGACCCTTTGAAACAGTCTGGTGACCCAATTTTGCATCCCAACCAATGGATTGAGAAACTTTGATCTAGACCACATTTGCCTAGTTTTCTTATGAGATTGACATGTGGAACTATGTAAAACACCTTACTAAAATTAAGATATAGTATATCTACTGCTTCCCCCTATCCACTAAGGTCAGGAACACTGGGGCAAAGAATGGACTCTTTAAAATATGAAGTGTCAGTTGGCCACTGCTTGTGAGAGTTTTTCAGACAGCAACCCAGGGAATTTCAAGCAGCCCCTTCTGGCTTTCCTAGGGGGAACATATTTTTATTGGCCATGCACTGGGCACAGAGGATAATTATGTCATCTATCATTTGTATTATAGCAGAGCACAGCGTCCACAATCAGAATGGGGTGCCCATTATGCAAAACACTACAAAAATAGTGAAAGACTGCTCCCTATCCTGAAGGGTTAAAATTCTAGTCAAGCAGATAACCCCATCCTGTACAGTATGTGCTGTGGAGTTAAGCCTCTGAATTGGAAAGGCACCAATGTAATGCATCTTTTCAACCTGTGAGGGCCCTGCTGCCACCAGATGTTATGAAAGACTTTAATACATACAGATGACTATGCAGAGGAACTTGAAAAGGCAGCACATTGAGAGAGCTCAGGATGGAACAACAGTCAGAAGTATGAGTCAGGAAAAGACTACCTAATTACACTATTTAAAAGGCTAGATGCAGGCTAGCTGAGGTCTCAGGGACTATGCACAACTGCACTTGTACAAAGCCTTGATGGAGGAACAGCCTGAAGACAAGGCAACAGAAACAGGTCCTGGTTATCGAGGAGGATCATAAAAAGGGAGCAGATGCAATAGATCCATCCCAGGTAGGGGACGTAGGAGAAAGGAAATGAGGTCATTATTAGGGGAGTTGAATGGGAATAGTAGAGGATGGCTGGATGTAGTGTGAGTGCATTGCAAAGCTGGGGTCACACCTGTAATGATGCAGGTGTGCTAGAAAAAGAGACAGACTGAACACATCTGCAGTAGCAGGTGTGTTATGTCTTGAGAGCTTCATTGAAGAGAGTAATAGATGCAGTGGACTTGAACTAAATGGGTTAGAATGGATAAGCCCTAGTTTGAAGCTACACAGAAGTCTAATCGTTATAGTAAAGGAACATTGCAGGTCATCCATTATCATTTTCTTACTTTTGATGGTCAACTCAATTGCATATGATTTGAGGATTTATAAATGTGGTCCCCATATTTAGGGAGTTGTGTGCTACTTTTTGGGGGTTAGTTGAGGGGTGCAAGGTGAATCATAACACCTTGTCACAGCAGGAAGGAGCCATGTCTCTGGCCACCAAGTGAAACACTCCCCAGCCACTGGCTGCTTGGCAATACAGGTGCTCCACTCCATTTTCTGTGAATTCTGCTCTACCCCAATGCAGGCTAGCAATTTAGACAAAGCAATTTGTTCCATTTGTGTGTCTAGTTCCCTGTCTTTTAGACATCTGCAATTTACACTAATCTGCTGCCTCCGTGCAAACAGTGCACCAGAGTTCACTGGTTTCACCTCAGTTCAACACTCCACTTGGCACAGGTTTATAGTAAAACCAAAGTGAATTTTATTTAACAGAGCTGGAGGTAAAGATTCAAAATACAGGCAAGTAAAAGGATTTGGAAACAGGGTTACAAGTAAAAGAAAAATATAATACACAATCTATAGCCTATACTTATCTACAAGTTACTTCCCTGTCTAATAAGGTATTTCTCACCCATTGGTTAGTTCTTCCAGCACCTGTCCAGACCATAAAGCTGGGATCCACCATGCATGAAAACCCCACCTCCTCCTGTATTGGATGCCTACTTGGGCCAATCTTCTGCTCTTATACAATCCTAGGCTAGGTTTCAGAGTAGCAGCCGTGTTAGTCTGTATTCGCAAAAAGAAAAGGAGTACTTGTGGCACCTTAGAGACTAACAAATTTATTAGAGCATAAGCTTTCGTGAGCTACAGCTCACTTCGAAAGCTTATGCTTTAATAAATTTGTTAGTCTCTAAGGTGCCACAAGTACTCCTTTTCTTTTTGCGAATCCTAGGCTATTGTCTTTTACATACATACAGATGAGGGGGCTCCCTCTTCTGAGAATTCTTCTGAGGTTTCTTTGTCTTTGTAGTCTCCAGCCTGCCTGTACTCCAGACAGTAAATATAGACACTCTCAATGAGTGTCTATTGTTCTAATGTTGATTGGGTCAGCTCTCAGACTCCCCCTCCTCAGGTAACAGGTTTCACTGCCAACAGATTAGGAACACAATATCTACATAACTCAATTTTCCCCCTAAACAAACATCTTGCAATAACCATGACAATCAGCTAGACCTTTAGCTTAAGCAGAGACCAAACACTACCCCCTTTGCTGTAATATCAAGAAAATGATTGGACACGGACATAATATTCCTGCCAGCACATGCCTGGGCACATTTGGGTACATCTGTGTCACAAACAGTCATGTTCGACAATGAGAATTTCTTTCTGTGCTGTTTTTTCTTCACACAGTATTGGTATGAACAGAGCAGGTGCTACATAGAGTTTTAGGACTACGTTTTCACATGCTGGCACAATCTGTGTTAGTAGAAATGCATATTCACTTGATACACTGCAAAAACCAGCAGAGCAAGTAATGCAGATGCAAACATGTAGTTAGTCACAAAATTAAGCAAATTGCTCCTGGAGATGCCTGATTTTATTGTTAATAAAATAATAACAATGACACCCAGATCTTATATAGGACTTTTTAAAAATCAATAGATCTCAAAGCACTTCTGTCTTGAATGTTGGATTTCATTGATGCAATAAGTGTGTGTATATTTGTACAGGTATACCCACAGTTTAAAATATAGTCCTTAGTATAGCCTTTTGTGCCTATAAGACATAACACTCCAGAAGCAATAGCTGCAGTCAGAATATTCATGAATTTCTCACCCAAGCCTCTCTCTTGAAATGTAGCAACACTGTGATATATTGGAGGATGGCCCTTGTAATTCTGAAACGAGTATTTAAAACCCTTGTAGTAAAAAGTGGAATGCAAGAAATGTGTTGACAATATTTTCATTATTGATTTACTATTTTTGGTTATTTCTGATTGTTATTTCTGAAATAAACATATTTTAAATGGAAGAAAGAATGTCAACTGTTTGGCCAGAAATATTTTACCTTCATTAAAAGTTTATGATTATGTTGAGACCAGTGTTTGTGTTCTAAGCAATTTTTATTTTCTAGTCAGGGTGGTATTTTTTTCTTGTTGTCTGACTGCTTGCATATTTCTGGTGACAGCTACTCATTAATTACTATTACTATTAAGGTAGCTTTGTAGAATTTAGCTGTCAATGTGATAGATGCTTTAAAAACCCTAATAAAATAAATAAAGGAATTCCATCACCTCCATTGCCAGGAAATTAAAAAGAAAAAAATCACTGTTAGTGTGACACCGAAAACAATGTGTGAACTCCCTCTGCTGGTTCTTCAGTAGCAATACTGCACCAAAGCTACTAGAGCAGTGCACATTCCTGGAGACTAGGTAATCAATTTCAATAGTGTAATGAGAGAAATGTTGGCTTCTATAAGAATAAAACACACAGGTGGATCTATTATTTTCAAAATGCGGGGGAAATGCCAACATCAGAATGGAAAGCTGTGTTTTCCAAAGTAAAAAAAAAGATTTAAAAATAAAACGAGTGAATATTGAATCAATTGAATTGAATAAAATAAGGAGGAGCTGTTCTGAGAGGTCACATGTGGTCCATGGTTCCTGTTGTCAGGGTAACCACTTCCTCTGTCTGTAAATGTTCAGAACAACTGCTTTTGTGTGGGCTATCAGAAAGAGAGAGACAGAGACTGCGCATCACAAAGCAGCTTGAGAAAAAACAATTATATGAGTCTTCCTGACGCAAACAAATAAATACATTAGAACATATTTCTTATTCATTTCGGGTCAAATCTTGACCCTACTAAATTCAATAGGAGTTTTGATATTGACATCAATGGGGCAAGGATTTGGATCTTTCTGATTTGCAAATTCTGCAGAGTATTTAAAGAGAACTAAATCTTCTCCTGTTGCACACTTTCTCCTGTCATTTAACTTCCTCTTTGTGAGGACTCAGGGTGGGGAAGGTGTGAAATTCTTACCAGAAAAAGGTTTCAGAGTAGCAGCCGTGTTAGTCTGTATTCGCAAAAAGAAAAGGAGTACTTGTCACCTTAGAGACTAATAAATTTGTTAGTCTCTAAGGTGCCACAAGTACTCCTTTTCTTTTTACCAGAAAAAGCAGACCATCTCTACACCTCCTACCAACTCCTCTCCTCTCTTCTTTCAGAATATACAATTGCTACCTAAAACTTTAAGCAATTATATTTTTTATTTTAGTTGTTCAACTACCATTATCAGAAGATTTCTCATTCTGGAACCAATCTCTTCTATTCCATCATGCCACTGAATACTTCCTGATCAAATATATTTAAATGCTGCTCTCTCTGCAATGGAACTACAGTTGTTATAATAAGAAAAGGAGTCCTTGTGGCACCTTAGAGACTAACAAATTTATTTGAGCATAACCTTTCATTTCCACTGAATTCATCCGATGAAGTGAGCTGTAGCTCACGAAAGTTTATGCTCAAATAAATTTGTTAGTCCTTTTCTTTTTGCGAATACAAGACTAACACAGCTGCTACTCTGAAGCCAGTTGTTATAATGGCAACTAAACTCCACTTAACAGATAGCACAGTATCTGTTCAAAATGTTCTTGTCATAATTAGGCCAGAAGGTGTTCTTACCCTGATGTAATTTCTTTTCAATGAAGAAATATGCTCAAGTAAATTTGTTAGTCTCTAAGGTGCCACAAGTACTCCTGTTCTTTTCAATGAAGTTTCTCTTAATTTTCACCAGAATAAATCAAAGCCTTTTGTTGATGCTGGGGAATGTCTCATCTCTCTTCAGTGTGGCCTTTTACTTAATGACAGGTTTTTCCACCGAATGCATCCGATGAAGTGAGCTGTAGCTCATGAAACCTTATGCTCAAATAAATTTGTTAGTCTCTAAGGTGCCACAAGTACTCCTTTTCTTTTACTTAAGGAACCCAGTACCCATTTTATCGGGTATTAGTTGGACACTCTATGTTCAATCCTGGCCCTGCAGAATGGTGAATGAGACCAGCATTTCAATTTAGAATATTAGCATAAATACTTTGTAACAAATTGATACCCAATCCCCTATCCTGCCTTCCCCGCAACACTATCAGCATAGCGCTCTGTGCCTTCTGATCCAAAAACACTGTAGGCACTCATCATATCAGACCAATAGTCCATCTAGTCAAGTATCTGTCTCTGACAGTGTCAGTACCAGATACTTTCAACAAAGGATCAGGAAATGCTACAATGGGCAGTTATAGAATAACCTGTCCCTGGAATAATTTCTTCCTAACCTTCAATAGCTAGTGGCTAGCTGATGTGCTAGGTGTCTTAGAAACACATACAATGGTGCCCCAATCCTAACCCATTGACTTCACTGGGGCTCTGCCTTGCACAGCCAGATACCTGTGTGGATCACAATACATGACTGGAGTCTAACAACAAGTGGCATATCAAAGTTGGGGGTAAAATTCAGTTTTACCTTCACAATGGTATAACAACATACATGGATTCAGATCGGTTTGAAGGGGTTACACCTCTTAAGCTGAAACTGAAATGTTGGCAGGAATTATAATTAGGGTCATATTCTTGGCCAGTTGAAAAATAATACAGTTCTCCATAAAAAAATTCAGCTTTTGCAGACAGCTATATCTGAGATTCCACAGTGATTTCCTTTTGTTCAGAACTGTATGGTAACTGTGGGAGAATGTAGATCTTTTAATAGCAACCACTGCACACTTATATTTGATACCAGGTGAAAAATGCAATAAAAACAGTCACTGAAAAGGAAAATAAACAGAGAATGAACAATATTTAAAATATTTATGATCTGGTAGCTTTTACATAGATTGAACTGCCCAAGTAAACACGGTGCTAATGGCATTGTAATTTTGCATTAACATAAACTTTCAAAAGAAGCAAGCACAACAAGCTACAAAGCTATTGACAGGAGAATATAATCATACACCAGTTTGCTTGCATTATTTGTTTATTGTGTAGAATATTTCATATACCCAAGTATCTGCTTATTATTATTGTAGGATGGCAGGAGGAACCCCACTCCCCTACAGCCCATGCAAAATTGTAAAGTTGGCCAGGTACTTATTTCCCCCCTATTTTCCACTAAAGATTCCAACACTGACATTGTTGGGGACATTTTTATATACATTTTTCAATGAAATATGAAATATTCCACTGTCCCACAGTGTCAGCTAGTGTTAGTTAGGCAATTTCTTACAAAAATAAGGTTACTTTTTGCAAATTGGTCTGCATTTATCTATCTTAGTTCCACATTTCAGTCATAAGTAAAGCTTAAACACTAAACAGAGGCTTTTTCAGAAGCCTTTTCCATTTGGAAAATGAACCCGCCCCATATCTTTCTTTAAAAGCCTATACCATTTTTCTATAAAATAATGTTTTATTTTAATAATTATTTAAAAGGTATCTATTTAATTCTGTCTCATTTTTTAGTTATTTTTGTTCTTTTTCTCACCTAGTGATAAGAGAGAG